>NC_091983.1:43803600-44430856 GCF_044704955.1 Pristiophorus japonicus | reverse complement strand
TAACGACTTGGAAAAAGGGACTGAGTATAACGTAGCCAAGTTTGTTGATGCTACAAAGATGGGAGGAAAAGCAATGTGTGAGGAGGACACAAAAAATCTGCAAAAGGACATAGACAGGCTAAGTGAGTGGGCAAAAATTTGGCAGATAGAGTATAATGTTGGAAAGTGTGAGGTCATGCACTTTGGCAGAAAAAAAATCAAAGAGTAAGTTATTATTTAAATGGAGAAAGATTACAAAGTGCTGCAGTACAGCGGAACATGGGGGTACTTGTGCACGAAACACCAAAGGTTAGTATGCAGGTTCAGCAAGTGATCAGGAAGGCGAATGGAATATTGCCTTTTATTGCAAAGGGGATGGAGTATAAAAGCAGGGAAGTCTTGCTACAGCTATACAGGGTATTGTGAGCCACACCTGGAATACTGCATGCAGTTTTGGTTTCCATATTTACGAAAGGATATACTTGCTTTGGAGGCAGTTCAGAGAAGGTTCACTAGATTGATTCTGGAGATAGGGGGTTGACTTATGAGGAAAGGTTAAGTAGGTTGGGCCTCCATTCATTGGAATTCAGAAGAATGACCAGTGATCTTATCGAAAAGTATAAGATTATGAGGGGGCTTGACAAGGTGGATGCAGAGAGGATGTTTTCACTGATGGGGGAGACTAGAACTAGAGGGCATGATCTTAGAATAAGGGGCCGCCCATTTAAAACTGAGATGAGGAGAAATTTCTTCTCTTAGAGGATTGTAAATCTGTGGAATTCGCTGCCTCAGAGACGTGTGGAAGCTGGGACATTGACTAAATTTAAGACAGAAATAAACGATAAGGGGATAAGAGGTCATGGGGAGCGGGCAGACAAGTAGAGCTGAGTTCATGATCTGATTAGCCATGATCTTATTGAATGGCGGAGCAGGCTCGAGGGGCCATATGGCCTACTCCTGCTCCTATTTCTAATGTTCTTATGTTCTTATACCACTGCACCTCTGTCTCTTCCTTTAAAACTCTCCTTAAAATCTACTTCTTTGACCAACCTTTTGGCCACCCCTCCTAATAGCTTCTTCTTTGGCTGAGTGCCATTTTATTTCAATGAAGCACCTTGGGATGTTTTACCATGTTAAAGGCGTTATAATAAATGCACGTTGTTGTTGTAATCGACATTTAAGATTTTTCTGTTATAGAGGGATGTCATTTCTGTAACCAACTTAATCTACATGCAAATTAATTATCACTGCTTGCTTAACCAACAATTTTAAGCATACAAAGATGTCCAGCAGGTTTCATTGACATAGTCTATGCATTTTAAAAGGTTATTGGGACGGATTACGTTGGAAAAATAATGATGAAGCTAACAGCACTCACCATTATTTGTGTGTAAATCAGACAGCAACTTCCAGTGACACGTGAAGTTAAACATGGAAAATCCAAGCTTGTTGTCTGAGATGCTCCATTCCTCCAAAAGCTTCCTGAAACCAGCATCTCGCCGGTCTGACTCCCCATTCTAATGTACTAAATGGCATGAAGTTCCTCTAGTTACCTCATAGAACATAAGAACATAAGAAATAGGAGCAGGAGTAGGCCATTTGACTGCTCGAGCCTGCTCCGTCATTCAATAAGATCATGGCTGATCATGGAATCAGCTCTATTTCCCTGCCCACTCCCCATAACCCTTTACTCCCTTATCGCTCATAAATCTGGCTATCTCTGCCTTAAATATATTCAATGACCCAGCCTCCACAGCTTTCTGGGGCAGAGAATTCCATAGATTTACAACTCTCTGAGAGAAGAAATTTCTCCTCATCTCAGTTTTAAATAGGCGGCCCCTTATTCTAAGACTATGTCCCTTATTTTAAGTTTCCCCTATGAGTGGAAATATCCTCTCTACATCCACCTTGTTGAGCCTCTGATTATCTTATAAGTATCAATAAGATCACGTCTCATTCTTCTGAACTCCAATGAGTATAGGCCCAACCTACTCAGCCTATCTTCATAAGGCAACCCCCTCATCTCCAGAATCAACCTAGTGAACTTTCTCTGAATAACCTCCAATGCAAATATATCCTTCCTTAAATATGGAGACCAAAAACTGTACGCAGTAGTCCAGGTGTGGCCTCACTAATACCCTGTACAGTTGTAGCGGGACTTCTCTGCTTTTATACTCTATCCCCCTTGCAATAAATGCCAATATTCCATTTGCCTTCCTGATTACTTGCTGTACCTGCATACTAACTGTTTGTGTTTCATGCACAAGGACCCCCAGGTCTCTTTGTACTTCAACACTTTGCAATTTTTCTCCATTTAAATTATAATTTGCTTTTCTAATATTTCTGCCAAAGTGGATAACCTCATATTTTCCCACATTATACTTCATCTGCCAAATTTTTGCCCACTCACTTAGCCTGTCTATATCCCTTTGCAGATTTTTTGTGTCCCCACAATTTGCTTTCCCACCCATCTTTGTATCATCAGCAAACTTGGCTACATTACACTCTGTCACTTCAACCAAGTCATTCATATAGATTGTAAATAATTGAGAACCTAGCACCGATCCCTGCGGCACCCCACTAGTCAAAGTTTACCAACTGGAAAATGACCCATTTATCCCGACTCTCTGTTTTCTGTTAGTTAGCTAATCCTCTATCCATGCTAATATATTACCCCCATCCCTGTGGGCTTTTATCTTGTGCAGTAACCTATTATGTAGCACCTTATTGAATACCTTCTGGAAATCCAAATACACCACATCCACTGGTTCCCCCTTATCCACCCTGCTCGTTACATCCTCAAAGAACTCTAGCAAATTTGACAAACATGATTTCCCTTTCATAAAACCATACTGACTCTGCTTGATTGAATCATGCTTTTCCAAATGCGTACTAAACTCGCCAAAAAAGTTAGGGCTTGTCTAATTACCAGTGTGGTATGTCTTAATTACTAGCAAACAACCTCTCTTGTATTGAAAATTAACATTTATAAATGTGGAGTCGAATTTCTTTAGCTTTTAATTATTGTTGGAGATTTTTTTTTATTAATTAATTTTTAAATCTTCTTCTGTCTCTTTTATGCCTTTCTCTTATTCCAATCTTCCTTTCCTCTCTTTAATTCTCTTTCTGTACCTGATTTGACATTGAATTCAATTTTCCAACTGACACTTCCTGGTTCAGACTGTACGGCTCAGTAACGATTCATCAATCTGATTGGTTAAGGAGACACACAGTTGCTTTCCTTGCCTACACAGGTCCTCGGTGCTCTGTAGTGGGCGCTACGCCATTTGGATGATTGGCTGAGAGGAACTTCCTGTGAAAAAGCCCATAGAAATTGCTTATGAAATTTGTATGCACACTTTTAGTGTAATGTATTTAATTTGCAATTTCAACTAGTATGTAGCATAGCTTTCAATTTCAGGATAATGAGGAAGGATCATGGTTTTCAATTAAAATGTAGAGCGGTAAATTCTGCTATCACTGTTGATTCCGGCACTTCTCTTTTTCCACATCCTCTCATCAGTTCCATGAAGGTAGGAAGTAAAGTTCTTGGTGATACATGGAGCTATAGGTTGAGACTGTGGGTAGAGGAGGGTACAAGGAGGAAAGCTTTGAGAAATCAAGATCTAAGTAAAGGTGAAACAGCAGCAAGAAACTTAAGCATTCCAATTCTTCAAATATAGTAGTGACAGTGGAGCTAAATCTGAGTGAAAGGGGCAGTAGTGAGGATATACAGCACAGAAACAGGCCATTCTGCCCAACCAGACCATTCCGGTGTTTATCTTCCACTTGAATCTCCTCCTGTCTTTCCTCATCGAACTCTATCAGCAAAACTCTATTCCCTTCTCCCTCGTATGCTTATCTAACCATCCCATAAATGCATTTATACTATTTGCTACAACCACTCCCTGTGGTAACGAGTTCCACATCCTCACCACTCTCTGGGTAAAGCAGTTTCTTCTGAATTCCCTATTTGATTTCTTTATGACTATCTTATATTGATGGCCTTTAGTTATGCTCTTCCACACAAGTGGAAACATTCTCTGGGCTAGAAATACCTTACCGCCTGGGTGCAGCGCTGGCACTGACTCCCTCGATATTGAGCGGGAGTTTAGCAGCGGTGCTTAGCTTTATTTGTGACGTTATCGCCGTGCACATCGCCCTGTTAGCGCCCCAGCTCCAAAATTCACTTTCGCCCCCTGTAGCCGCACCGGGTGAAAACCCCGCCAGCTGCAGGAAGTGTGGATCGGGGGGGCGGCTGTTGTTGCAGATGGTGGCCGATGGAAATTACAAAAAACACTTGCCTCCAGACTGTTACCACCTCTGGGGCAATAATGAATTTAACCCCCTATGTGTCTACTCTAACAAAACCTTTCATCATTTGAAATTCTCTATTAGGTCACCCTTCAGCCTTCTCTTTTCATGAGAAAAGAGACCCAGCCTGTTCATCCTTTCTGATATGTATAACCTTGCATTTCTGGTATCATCCTTGTAAATCTTTTTTGCACTTTCTCCAGTTTCTCCATATCGTTTCTTTAACATGGCAACCATGTGTATTCTAACCAAGGTTCAATACAATTCTTCATTGTATTTTGACAGCCTAGTTGTGATGCATTGTCAGTGATCAAATCACTTAATTACAAGAGGAAGTTTATTATAGTAGGACCAAAAGATGAAAGAAGAATTTCCAAAGTAATGCAACTATCAAAATGGTTGTTATTTGTGACCACAAGGAATATCTGTACTACAACAATAAGAACATAAGGAATCATTCAGGCCAACAAGCATGTTCCTTCTACAAACCACAAACACATAACAATCTACCTCCCATGGATTCTGACCATATCAGTTAATCTTCTGAGGAGAAGTTGTGCTTCCTGGTGCCAAAAGGTCTTTAAGCAAAAGTCCAAAATACTCATCCATTCTCAACACCATTTTTCACCCTGGTCAGCCTACAATCATCTCTAAGTATCAATCCTATTGTAAACCATATATTTATTCTGCTCCTGTTTTCTTCAACAATAGCTAATCGTCTCAATCTCAACTACTTTTGCTGTGAGTCTGTGAGGGGAGATTTCCTTTATACCCTATGTATAACAAAAATGTAAATGCATTTATAAGTCAAATAGCATACTTTAATACGATTCCCCTCATTTGCATGATGAATATATATTCCACGCTTCCTAAATCTTAGCCTTATGACTTTGTTGCACTTTGCACGCAAGGTAAATCTCTCCCCTGTGGGAAAAAATGATTAACTTCTAGTCTCACTGAGATAAACAAACTCATCTGTGAGGTGATTATGCTAATTCTGTGGATTTGTCACAATCATGTGGTGAGATAGGAAAACTGACCATGTAGCAATCCTGATGAGGACTGATGTTACGCCACATAGTCGGCTGTGATGCAAGCTCCCACCCACAGATGAATTGTTTAGTTATCTCTGCCTTTATTTATATATTACATTTCTTTCTACTTCTGATATGCAGTGAAAAATCGACTTCTTCACAACCATCTGCTGGACAATTAAATGACATATGTGGGACACTTTGACACCCCTACCAATGTTTCTTCTTAATGAAGGGAGTACTTACCTGTCCAACACCGTAGCTTACAGCTGGTGAAATATGCCCACTAATGATAGTTAAGTTCAACCATCAGTTAAGTTTGAGGATCAAGCAAGAGGCAATTTAATAATACTGAGCCAAGTAATAGTAGATGGCTAAATTAAAGACTGACATTTATTTATTTGGAGAAGTTTAGCCAGGAATGTCCAAAAGGCATTGCACCTTTCTTTGGGCCCAAGTTTCGGGCCGCGCCTAAAACGGCGCAGCCCGGAACTGGACGCCCGTTTTTTGCGCCACAAAGTGCGCCTAAAAAAAACTCACCTATTCTCCGGCTCCCTGCAGGTCCTCTGGAGTTGGGCGCAGTGCAGCATAAGCTGTGGGGGGCGGAGCCAGGTCCCTGCGCTGAAAACAGTGCCGGGACCTCTGCACATGCACGCTACAGTGGGCGCGCATGTGCAGTAGCTCCAGGCACCCGAAACTGTGGGAGGGGCCCAAAGCACGCAGCCCCTAGCCCTGGCTGAATGGCCTCACTGGGGCTGCGTGGATAAGGCTCACCTCCCACCCGACCGGACCCGACCCGACTTGACTCCCGCTCCCCAGACCGGACCGGACCCGACCCCCGCTCTCCCCACCCCGGCGACCCGACCTCCGCTTTTTCCCTGCCGCCCCCCCCCCCCCTCCGGCAACTCGACCCGTCCTCCTCTTACCCCTCCGGCGACCCGACCTCCGCGACTCTTCCCCCCCCCCTCCGGCAACCCGACCTCTGCGACTCTTCCCCGCCCCCCCCGACCGCGACTCTCTCTCCCCACCCCTCCGACCTCCGCGACTCTCTTCCCCCCCCCGCGACTCTCTCTCTCTGCCCCCCCGACCTCCGCGACCCTCTCTCCCCTCCCTCCCTGATCTCCGCGACCTCCCCCCCCCCCCGGGACCCAAGACCCGATGCCACCTACCTGTAAATCTAGCCTGAAGTCTTGGGCCCGGCCATTCACTCTCCTCCTCTCTCTCTCTCTCTCTCTCTCTATCTCCCCTCCCTCCCCTCCCCTCCCTCCCCTCTCCTTCCCTCCTTCCCTCCCTCCCCCTCCCTCCCCCCTTCCCACCGCCCTCCTTCCCTCCTCCCCTCCTTCCCCCTCCCCTCCTCTCCCCCTCCTTCCCCCCTCCCCCTCCTCCCCTCCTTCCCCCCCTAACCCCTACCCCCCTCACCCCTACCCCCCCTCTACCTCCCTCCTCCCCCTCACCCTCCCCCCTTCTCCCCCTCCCCCATCCCCCTTCTCCCCCTCCCCTCGCTGTCAGAAACACAGACACTGACAGACAGAGAGTGAGAGACAGACAGACAGAGAGATAGAGACACTGACAGAGACACACTGGGGGGGCCATCCCAGCACGCTGTTGGAGGACTCCCGGTGCTGCAGTCGGTAAGTAGAAAATGTTTTATTTATTGATTTTTTAATTTTTTTATTTTTCATTAATTTTTTTTGATTGATTTATTGGTTGATTTATTGATGTATTTATCATTTATTATTGATGATGGCTCTTTATTTGTAAAACTGAAGTGTTTAATGTTTGTAAACTTCCCTTTAAACCCCCCCCGCCACCATTCCCTACGCCTGATTTGTAACCTACGCCTGATTTTCTCAGTGTAGACAAGGTTTTTCTGAGCGTACAAAAATCTACACTTACTCCATTCTAAGTTAGTTTGGAGTATGTTTTCACTGCCTAAACTTTCAAAATGAGCGTAAGTGGCCGGACACGCCCCCTTTTGAAAAAAAAATCTGTTCCAAACTGAAACTGTTCTAACTGACTGGAACTCGAGCAAACTAAATGCCGAGAATTGCAATTTCTAAGATACTCCATTCTAAACCAGTTGCTCCAAAAAAACAGGAGCAACTCAGGCCGAAACTTGGCCCCTTTCTTTCTAATTACAATAAATATTCTGGCAACATATGCATAGGCCCATGCTCATTTGTTTGCATTTAATTCCATAGAGGAAAGAATGATCATATTTAATGTTTATAAGTAGGGCAGCACCCAGACAATGGGCTTAATTTTCCCCAGTGATAGGCGCTGTTTTTTTTGGAGCAGGCTGCTTTTTTTGGCCTAACTTAAAAATCCACAGTTTCCCCAACTTGCACCAGCGGAACTGAGTTAGTTACGATTTTTTTAGCGAAGTTTTTTTTTCAGCCAAAGGGGGCGTAACCAGCCTCCTACGCCAATTCTAGTCATTTAGGGAACTTTGGCCAGCTGAGAGTTACTCCAGTTCTGCTTAGGCCAGCGTATGTGGCCTCTCCAGAAAACCCTTGCGGAGAGTTAAAGAAATCGGCGCAGGTAAGTAAATTGGAGGAGGCCATTCGGCCTGGGCTCGGGGCGGGGAGCAGACCGGGAGTGCACTCGGGGCCAGGGTCGGGCGGGGGTGTGGATCGGCAAGCCCTTCGGCCTGGGCTTGGGGCGGGGAGCAGACCGGCAAGCCCTTTGGCCTGGGCTAAGAGCGGAGAGTGGACCAGGAGGGCACTCGGGGCTAGGGTCGGCGGGGGAGCGATCGGATCGCTAAGCCCTTCGGCCTGGGCTAGGGGCAGGGAGTGCTGGTGCAATCCCTCCCTCACCACAACAAAATCACCACACCCCCCCTCCCTCCCCCCGGACGCCCTTGCACGGCACCATCTTGATGCCACCGCAAACGAAACCTCTCACCCCACCCCCGCCCAACAACCTCAACCCACACCCTTCCCTCAGCCCTATCGACATAAGTTTAAAAACAGCACCGAAAACACACCCTCCTTCCCGGCTACGGACACTGATGCTACCCCATTGGCAGGTTTAATATACCACCACAAATCATCCCTCCCAGCCGCCCCTGCACACCATCTTCATACCTTCACAATAAAACCTCTGACCCCCGCACAACAAGCCCGGCTCACACCCTTACCTCAGCCCTATCAACATTGCCAAATCCGACCTGTACTGAGCATGCGTGTCCATTCGAACAACGTCAAAAACGTAAGTTTTTTTCCCCACGCTTGCGCAGAAGGCCCGGCTTCGTTTTTCGGCACAGACAGCAGGCTTCACCCCTCGAGGCAACTGGACACTCTGCACGGCTTCGGATTCGAGTTACAGATTGGGGAAAGTTTGGATAATTAATATTGGCGCATTTCTGGACCTAAAAACCTGGCATAACTCTGGCAATACGCCAGAAAACGGGCTTGGGCAAAATTGAGCCCAATGACACTAATATTCCTGAGAAGTGTCATGACTAGACAAGGAGCTTAAATTTCCTGCAGACAAGATCCAAATTCTTAACCTCCTGAAAGCACCATCGACTGGGAATGAGGCAACTATGGGTCTTCTACACTGTTCCAACAAAGCTCAACGCAAGTTCGAGGAGCAGCACCTCATCTTTTGTTGAAGCATTTTACAGCCTTCTGACTCAACATCGAGTTCAACAATTTCAGAGCGTAGCCGCTACCAATCCCCATCCCCCCCTCCCTCCCCCCGCAGAGCCTGTTTCTTTATTTCTTTTTTTCTCCTTGTCTCTAATGGCAGCTGGTCATTATCTCACCATTCACACCCTATCTTGACTAATGTTTTTCTAACTCCTGGCATTACCATTTGCATTTGGGCCTTCATCCCTTTTGTCTCTCCAATCTCTCCTGTCTTCCAAACTATCACAGACCTTCCCTTTTGTTCTTTCTTCCTCACCCCCTTTCAGTGCTTGTTAAGAATTCATTGGTTCCGAGCACTCTCCAGTTCTGATGAAGGGTCATCGACCTGAAACGTTAACTCTGCTTTCTCTCCACAGATGCTCCCTGACCCGCTGAGATTTCCAGCATTTTCTGTTTTTATTCCAGATTCCAGCAGCCGCAGTATTTTGCTTTTGTATGATGTAGCATTTTATATAGGAAAGGAAGGTCTACATGAGTCTTTAGCTTTGGTTAGCAATACCTGCAGTAGTTATTTTAAAACTTGGAATAGGCCTGATAGCACACAGCATACATTTTTAATAGCTTTTTTTTCATTTTCCAATTAATGACACAACATTGTAAAATTACTGAAACAGCAGTAATTTGGTGTTAAGTTAACTTTTTAATCTTCGAAGACATTAGTGAAGGAAATAAAAGAGGAATGAAGGACAACTGTTATCAATAGAATGACGACGTGCATGCCAGTGGGAAACGTAATTAAAATGTTCCATAAAACTACACACTTCTGAGGACAATGGATATTTATTCCCTGAATTCATGGCTGACATAAATATTATGGCAGTGTTGGCTATTTTAACTTTTTATATCACAAAATAATGTGATGGTACTTGTAAATGAATGCAAAAATTATCTTTAACAATCAACTCATCAAGCTGAAGCGAAATTTTAACAGAGATTTGACCATTCAGTTCACAGATCACACAATAATTACAGATGAGGAATGCCATTTGGCTCATTTTATTCAGAGATCCTAATGTCCCCCCCATTGCAGCATGCAATTGTTTCTAAAATAATTTGAGGGTGTTTGCTTCCACTATTCTGTTTGGAAGTTTATTCCATACATTGATCACTCTTTGAGTGTGTTGTATATCTGTAAAGCATGCACTCCCATGTTCCGCCATTAGGGAGTGCATCCCCTGAAGTCCCAAGGGATCCCAGCATTCCTTGGGAGCACTGTATATAAGCCAGCCCCTAAGGCCTGTTCCTCAGTCTGGAGTGTCTTAATAAAGACTGAGGTCACTGTTACTTTAACCTCCCTGTGTGCAGTCTCATCTGTGTTAGGAACACAATAACTGGCGACGAGTATACGAATCTAATGCAAAGATGCAGCAAACTGTGGGCATCCTGGAGAATTTCTCGGAGGGTGAGGACTGGGAAGCCTATGTCAAACAGCTAGACCAGTACTTTGTAGCCAACGAGCTGGACGGAGAAGGAAGCGCTGCAAAAGGAGAGCGGTCCTCCTCACGGCCTGTGGGGCACCGACCTACAGCCTCATGAAGAATCTTCTGGCTCTGGTGAAACCCACAGATAAGTCGTATGAGGAGCTGTGTACACTGGTTCAGGAGCATCTTAACCCGAGGGAGAACATGCTGATGGCGAGCTATCGGTTCTGCATGTGCCAGCAATCTGAAGGTCAGGAAGTGGCGAGCTACGTCGCCGAGCTAAGGCGATTTACAGGATAATGTGAGTTTGATGGCTACCTGCAGCAAATGCTCAGAGACTTTTTTATACTGAGCATTGGCCACGAGACCGTCCTATGAAAACTTTTGACTGTAGAGACACCGACCCTCAGTAAGGCCATTGCGATAGCACAGGCGTTTATGTCCACCAGTGATAACACCAAACAAATCTCTCAGCACACAAGTGCTAGCAATGTTCATAAATTAACTGGAACTGTGTTTGCGAGTAGAAATGTACAGGGCAGAAACCACGAGTCTACAACTGCCAGCAGGCCTCAGGTGACCGAGATGACTCAGAGTCCGCAACAAAGGATGAATGCAAGGCAATTCACACCTTGTTGGAGTTGTGGAGGCTTCCATTCAGCCTATTCATGCCTCTTCAAAGGTTATGTTTGCAAGAGCTGTGGAACAATGGGGCACCTCCAATGAGCTTGCAGACGAGCTGCAAGCTCTGCAAAACCTGCTAACCATCTCGTGGCAGAGGAAGACCGGTCCATGGTGAATCAAAGCACTTTCGAGCCTCAGAGAGAGGAGGCAGATGCTGAAGTACATGGGGTGCACACATTTTCAATGAAATGTTCACCTATAATGATAAATGTAAAATTGAATGGCTTCCCCATAGCCATGGAACTGGACACTGACGCGAGACAATCCATCATGAGTAAAAAGATGTTTGAGAGACTATGGTGCAACAAGGCTCTCAGACCAGCCCTGAGCCCCATCCACACGAAACTGAGAACATACACCAAAGAGCTTATCACTGTCCTGGGCAGCGCCATGGTCAAGGTCACCTACGAGGGCACGGTGCATGAACTGCCACTCTGGATTGTCCCGGGCGATGGCCCCACACTGCTTGGAAGGAGCTGGCTGGGCAAAATCCGCTGGAACTGGGATGACATCCGAGCGTTATCACATGTCAATGAGGCCTCATGTACCCAGGTTCTTAACAAATTTCCTTCCCTTTTTGAGCCAGGCATTGGAAACTTTTCCGGGGTGAAGGTGCGGATCCACTTGGTCCCAGAGGCACGACCCATTCACCACAAGGCACGAGTGGTACCTCACATGAAGAGGAGAGAGTGGAAATCGAGCTGGACAGGCTGCAACGTGAGGGCATCATCTCCCTAATGGAATTCAGCGAGTGGGCCAGCCCGATTGTTCCAGTACTGAAAAGTGATGGCACGCTCAGGATTTGCGCCGATTATAAAGTAACTATTAATCGTTTCTCGCTTTTGGACCAACACCCGCTACCTAAGGCAGACCTATTTGCAACGCTGGCAGGAGGCAAGACGTTCACCAAGCTCGACCTGGCTTTGGCCTACATGATGCAGGAGCTGGAGCAGTCTTTGAAGGGCCTCACCTGCCTCAACACGCACAAGGGACTGTTCATCTACAACAGATGCCCGTTTGAAATTCGGTCGGCTACAGCGATCTTCCAGAGAAACATTGAGAGCCTACGGAAGTCGGTACCACGCATGATGGTTTTTCAGGACGACATATTAGTCACGGGTCGGGACACTGTCGAGCACCTACAAAACCTGGAGGAGGTCCTCCAGCGACTGGATTGCATGGGGCTGTGGCTGAAGAGGTCGAAATGCATCTTCATGGCAACAGAAGTGGAGTTTTTGGGGAGAAAGATCGCGGCGGACGGCATTCGACCCACAGACGCCAAGAGAGAGGCTATCTGGAACGTGCCCAGGCCACAGAACGTCACGGAGCTGCGGTCGTTCCTGGGACTCCTCAACTATTTTGGGAACTTCATACCAGGGTTAAGCACCCCCTTAGAGTCCCTACATGTGTAAAGGTGAGAACTGGGTATGGGAAAAAAAAACAAGTAATTGGTTTTGAGAAAGCCAGAAACATTTTATGCTCCAACAAGCTGCTTGTATTGTATAACCTGTGTAAAAGACTTGTGCTAGCATGTGATGCATTGCCATATGGAGTCGGGTGTGTATTACAACAAGCTAACGTTGCGGGGAAGTTGCAACCTGTCGCCTATGCCTCCAGGAGCTTGTCTAAGGCCGAGAGGGCCTACAGCATGATTGAGAAAGAGGAATTAGCATGTGTGTTTGAGGTAAAGAAAATGCATCAGTACCTGTTTGGCCTCAAATTTGAGCTGGAAACCGATCACAAGCCCCTCATATCCCTGTTCGCTGAAAACAAGGGAATAAATACTAATGCCTCAGCCCGTATTCAAAGGTGGGCACTCGCGCTATCAGTGTATAACTATACCATCCGCCAGAGACCAGGCACCGAGAATTGTGCGGATGCTCTCAGTCGGCTACCATTGCCCACCACAGGGGTGGAAATGGCGCAGCCTGCAAACTTGTTGATGGTGGCGCAGCCCGCAGACTTGTTGATGATCCTGGAAGCGTTTGAAAATGATAAATCACCTGTCACGGCCCGCCAGATTAGGACTTGGACCAGCCAAGATCCTCTGCTGTCCCGAGGAAAAAACTGTGTACTGCATGGGAGCTGGGCCAGCATCTCTGTTGAAATGCAAGAGCCAATCAAGCCGTTCTAGTGGCGAAAGGACGAGCTGTCCATTCAGGCAGACTGCCTGCTGTGGGGTAACCACGTAATGCTATCCAAAAAGGGCAGGGAGACGTTCATCTCGGATCTCCACAGCACACACCCGGGTATAGTAATGATGAAAGCGATAGCCAGATCTCACGTGTGGTGGCCCGGTATCAACTCTGACTTAGAGTCCTGTGTATGGCAATGCAGCATTTGTGCTCAGTTGATCAATGCGCCCAGAGAAGCACCACTAAGTTTGTGGTCCTGGCCCTCCAGACCATGGTCGAGGATCCATGTCGACTATGTGGGCCCGTTTCTTGGTAAAATGTTCCTGGTGGTGTGGACGCTTTTTCAAAATGGATTGAATGTGAAATAATGTCGGGAAGTACCACCACAGCCACCATTGAAAGCCTGAGGGCCATGTTTGCCACCCTCGGCGTGCCTGACATACTGGTCAGTGACAACGGGCCATGTTTCACCAGTGCCGAATTTAAAGAATTCATGACCCGCAATGGGATCAAACATGTCACCTTGGCCCTGTTTAAACCAGCCTCCAATGGGCAGGCAGAGCGGGCAGTACAAACAATTAAACAGAGCCTTAAACGAGTCATAGAAGGCTCACTCCAAACCCGCCTGACCCGAGTACTGCTCAGCTACCGCATGAGACCCCACTTGCTCACAGGGGTGCCCCCGGCTGAGCTATGCATGAAAAGGACACTTAAAACCAGACTCTAGCTGGTTCACCTGCAACCTGCATGATCAGGTAGAGAGCAGGCGGCAGCAACAAAATGTAAACGATGGTCATGCTACTGTGTCACGGGAAATTGATCTGAAAGATCCTATATATGTGCTAAACTATGGACATGGTCCCAAGTGGATTGCGGGCACGGTGATAGCTAAAGAAGGGAGTAGGGTGTTTGTAGTCAAACTAGACAATGGACAAATTTGCAGAAAGCACCTGGACCAAACGAGGCTGCGGTTCACAGACTGCCCTGAACAACCCAAAGCAGACACCACCGTTTTCGAGCCCAAAACACATACCCAAAGGATCAACGACACCACCCCTGACCAGGAAATCGAACCCATCACATCCAGCAGCCCTGCAGGGCCAACAACACGCCAGCCCAGCGAGGGCACAGCCAACACACCAGCACAGACATTTGTACCGAGGCGGTCCACCAGGGAAAGAAAGGCTCCCGACCGCCTCACCTTGTAAATAGTTTTCACTTTGACTTTGGGGTGGAGTGATGTTGTGTATCTGTAAAGCATGCACTCCCATGTTCCGCCACCAGGGAGTGCATCCCCTGAAGTCCCAAGGGATCCCAGCATCCCTTGGGAGCACTGTATATAAGCCGGCCCCTAAGGCCTGTTCCTCACTCTGGAGTGTCTTAATAAAGACTGAGGTCACTGTTACTTTACGCTCCCTGTTTGCTGTCTCATCTCTGTGAGGGACACAATAGAGTGAAGAAGAATTATTCTGAAATCAATTCTAAAATTGCCGTTTACTCGTTTGAGCCTATGTCCCCTAGTTCTAATCCCATGGTTTAATTTAAAGTAATATTCCAAGTTAACTTTCTGTATACCCTTAAGAATCATATACACCTCTGTAAGATCTCTCAGACACGTCCTTTCCAGTTTCTCCGGTCTTTCCTCATAACACCGACAATCGGAATCCACTCATGGCTCCTCTCTGCACTGCCTCCAGCACCTGAATGTCTGTCTTGTTTTTTAGCAACCAGCACTGGATACAGTATTTAAGGTGCAGTCTGACTAACGCACTTTAAACTTTGATCACTACCTCCTTGGATTTATATTATACTGTTTTGGCTCTAGTTCAACATCCTATTGGCTGTGTTGAGTGCTACTCAACCTTGGTTGGACTTGTTTAGCATCAAGTCTACTAAATCTTTTTTCAACTTCATCCTTTGCTACTTCTCTACCATTCATGGTGTCACCTATTTTTTTCTTCTTATGTGTAGCATTTTATACTTGTTCCATTAAATGTCTTTTGCCATTGTTCATCCCACGTGAACATTGTCTGCAATTTTAGCACTGCCTTTTCTGATTTCACTGCCCCTCCTAGTTCGGTATCATAAGAAAATAAGAACATAAGAAATAGGAGTAGGCCATTTGGCCGCTCGAGCCTGCTCCGCCACTCAATAAGATCATGGTCTCAGCTCCACTTCCCTGCTGTTTCCCCATAACCCTTTACTCCCTTATTGTTCAAAAATCTATCTATCTCCGCCTTAAATATATTCAATGGCCCAGCCTCCACAGCTCTCTGGGGCAGAGAATTCCATAGATTTACAACCCTCTGAGAGAAGAAATTTCTCCTCATTTTAGTTTTAAATGGGCAGCCCCTTATTCTAAGACTATGGGCCCAAATTTGGCCAGAAGATATTTCTGGCACACTCACCAGAGGTGTGGTGCTTTTGTACACCGATTAGGGCGCCAAAAATCTTCAGGCCGAGTTTGGCCGCTCCCCAGCCTCTCCTCGATGGTGGCGCAGCGTGGCCACTGTATTCAGGGGCGGAGCCAAGTCCCGGCGCTGAAAACAGTGCCAGGACTTCTGCACATGCGTGCTAGAGTGTGCGCGCATGTGCAGTAGCTCCTCGCCCCCAGTAGGATTTCTAGTTTTTTAATTGTTTATTTATTTATTTATTGATTATGTGGTCCACTTTTCATTTTGCTTTCGGGGTTGTACGAGATCTCTTGAGACCCCAGTTTAAGTTCACTAAAGAGATTCTGAGCTTTCTCTGAGTTTCAACTGCACATGCATGCAAGTTGAGTTGCAGTCAGTAGGAGGTCGAGGGTATATCACCGGAAGCAGATCTACACAGTGAGAAAGAACTGTTGACAGCTAAATCCACAAGGACTTCTCCAGGTGATTACTCCTCACCAATAATGCAGGGCTCGGAGTGTCGGCCGGCGGGGAGTGGAGCGGCACGGCATCCCCCGGGATTGAGGCTGTTCGGAGCTGGCGGAGCAGCGAGTGAAAGCTGCACACATGTAGCTCACCGATCTCAGAGTCCCAGCTCACCGATCTCAGAGTCCCAACTCACCAACCTCAGGGCCCCGCTGACCTTGGGGCCTTGCCAATTTGCCGATCTTTTTAGTTGTTATTGATTCATTGCTTATTACTTTGGTCTTGGTGCTTTCGGTGCAGGATTCCTTCTATTTTTTATTTGTTAATTAATTGCTTATTACTTTTTGTGCTTTATTTAGTGCTTTGTAAGTCTTGGTTCTCGGTGCAGGTCCTCTCAGCTTCCTTGTATTTTTTATTTGTTACTGATTGTTTATTTTTGTGCTTTGTTTAGTGCTTGGTGCTTTAAATGTACTGCTTTGTTTAATGCTTGGTGCTTTAAATGTACTTACCTGCGCTGATTTCTTAACTCTCTGCAAGGTTTTTCTGTGCGGCCACAAGTGGCCACATACGCTGGCCTAAGTTAGTTTGGAGCAACTATTAGCTGTCCAAACTGGTTTAAATGGCCAAAACAGGCGTAGGTGGCTGGTAACGCCCCCTTTTGGAAAAAAAAACTAAACTTAAAAAAAATCCTAACTAACTCACTTACACTGGTGCAAATTAAATGTGCAGAATGGGGATTTTTAAGATACTCCAAAAAAAATCAAGATGCTCCAAAAAAAACATAGCAACTCCAAATTTGGGCCCTATGTCTCCTGGTTTTAGTTTCCCCTATGAGTGGAAACATCCTCTCTGCATCCAACTTTTCGAGCCCCCTAATTATTTTAGAAGTTTCAATTAGATCATCTCTCATTCTTCTGAACTCCAATGTGTATAGGCCCAACCTACTCAACCTATCCTCATAAATCAACCCCCTCATCTCCGGAATCAACCTAGTGAACCTTCTCTGAATAGCCTCCAATGCAAGTATATCCTTTCTTAAATACTGTATGCAGTACTTCAGGTGTGGCCGCACCAATACCCTTACATTAGCAGGGCGTCTCTGCTTTTATACTCTATCCCCCTGGCAATAAAGGCCAACATTCCATTGGCCTTCCTGATTACTTACTGTACCTGCATACTAACTTTTTGTGTTTCATGCACAAGGACCCTCAGGTCTCTCTGTACTGCAGCACTTAGCAATTTTTCTCCATTTACATTATAATGTTCTTTTCTATTCTTTCTGTCAAAGTGGATAACCACACATTTTCCCACATTATACTCCATCTGCCAAATTTTTGCCCACTCACTTAGCCTGTCTATATCCCTTTGAAGATTGTTTGTGCTCTCCTCACACATTGCTTTTTCACCCATCATTGTATCATCAGCAAACTTGGCTACATTACACTCGGTCCCTTCATCTAAGTCATTAATATAGATTGTGAATCGTTGAGGACCCAGCACCGATCCCTGCGGCACCCCACTAGTCACTGTTTGCCAACTGGAAAATGACCCATTCATCCCGACTCTCTGTTTTCTGTTAGTTAACCAATCCTCTATCCATGCTAATATATTACCCCCAACCCCATGAGCTTTTATCTTGTGCAGTAACCTCTTATATGGCACCTTATCGAATGCCTTCTAGAAATCAAAACACACCACATCCACTGGTTCCCCCTTAGCCACCCTGCTCGTTACATCCTCAAAGATTTAACATGATTTCCCTTTCATAAAACCATGCTGACTCTGCTTAATCGAATCATGCTTTTCCAAATGTCCTGCGACTACTTCCTTAATAATGGACTCCAGCATTTTCCCAGCGACAAATGTTAAGCTAACTGGTCTATAGTTTCCTGCTTTTTTTCTGCCTCCTTTTTTAAACAGGGGCGTTACATTTGTGGTTTTCCAATCCGCTGGGACCGCCCCAGAATCCAAGGAGTTTTGGTAGATTACAATCAATGCAGCCACTATCTCTGTAGCCACTTCTCTTGAGACCCTAGGATGTAAGTCATCAGGTCCAGGGGACTTGTCCGCCTTTAGTCCCATTATTTTACCTAGTACTACTTCATTAGTGATAGTGATTGTATTACGTTCCTCCCTCCTGATAGCCCCTTGATTATCCACTGTTGGGATGATTTTAGTGTCTTCTACCGTGAAGACCGATACAAAATATTTGTTCAAAGTCTCTGCCATTTCCCTGTTCCCCATTATTAATTCCCCAGTCTCATCCTCCAGGGGACCAACATTTACTTTAGCCACTCTTTTCCTTTCTATGTAGCTGTAGGAACTCTTACTATCTGTTTTTATATTTCGTGCTAGTTTACTTTCATAATCTATCTTCCCTCCCTTAATCATTTTTTTAATCATTCTCCGCTGGCTTTTAAAAATTTCCCAATCCTCTGGCCGCCCACTAGTCTTGGCCACATTGTATCATCTGCAAATTTGACCATTTGCATTAAGTTTCTGAATCAAGGTCATTTGTGTAAATTGGAAACAATAGTGGTCCCAGCATTGAGCTGTGAGGCACCCCACTCATTACTTCCCACATTTTGACACAACAATTACTCGTTTCCTACCCTCCAGACAGTTTCTTTCCCATTCCTGGGATTTACCATAAATCCTTATAGCTTTGAATTTAATTAATAATATTTTGCATGGAACTTTATCAAAATCTTTTTAAAAGTCAAGGTACATTACATCACAAGGCTTACTACCATCCACTTGGGTTGTCACCTCCTCAAAGCAGTTGAGGAGGTTGATCCGGCAGAATCTTCCCCTTCTGAATCCATGCTGGCTGGTACATCCCCAGCCCCTGAGACACCCCCTCAGCATCCTCCCTGAGACACAGCCCCCACCCCCGAGATACCCCCCAGCCCCTAAGACACACACCCAGCCCCCACCCCTAACATACACATCCAAGGACAGTCCTAGTTAATGGATGATTCATTACAGAAATGCTGTTGTACTGTTTTCTGACAGTGTTAGTGCCATCTCCATTATAGTGATACTGCACACTATTACAACTCACGTGATAGTACACTCACTGCATGCAATAGTACAGCACACAGTTTAACGCACTGCACGTGACAGTCATTTTTCCAGCAGAGGCTCTGCCCGCACTTCCCTCACTCATCAGTGTTTCAGAGGAGTCCTTGCTCCATGTTTGCCCAGCTGTTACACACACTATGAATCACATTTCAACACTATCGCATCTGGCCTCATGTGAGATGATCGTGAGTCCTTGTTTTATGTCAGGGGAAAGAACATTAGTTCAGTTCCCAAAAGTATCAATTTGTGGTTTAAAGCCTAACTCCAGAACTGAACACGTAATCGAGGCTGACAATTTGGCATAGTACTGCGGGAGCGCTGCACTGATAGAGGGGCAGTACTGTGGGAGCGCTGCACTGATAGAGGGGTGGTACTGAGGGAGCGTCGCACTGTTGGACTGGCGGTATTGAGGGAGCGCTGCACTGTCGGACGGGCGGTACTGAGGGAGCGCTGCACTGTTGGATTGGCGGTACTGAGGGAGCGCTGCACTGTTGGACGGGCGGTACTGAGGGAGCGCTGCACTGTTGGATTGGCGGTACTGAGGGAGCGCCGCACTGTCGGACGGGCGGTACTGAGGGAGCGCCGCACTGTCGGACGGGCGGTACTGAGGGAGCGCCGCACTGTTGGACGGGTGGTACTGAGGGAGCGCTGCACTGTTGGATTGGCGGTACTGAGGGAGCGCCGCACTGTCGGACGGGCGGTACTGAGGGAGCACCGCACTGATAGAGGGGCGGTACTGAGGGAGCGCTGCACTATTGGACGGGCGGTACTGAGGGAGTGCCGCACTATTGGACGGGCGGTACTGAGGGAGTGCCGCACTATTGGACGGGCGGTACTGAGGGAGTGCCGCACTGTTGGATGGTCGGTACTGAGGGAGCACCGCATGTCGTACAGATGGTACTGAGGGAGCACTGCACTGTTGGATGGGCGGTACTGAGGGAGCGCCGCATGTTGTACAGACGGTACTGAGGGAGCACCGCACTGTTGGACGGGCGGTACTGAGGGAGTGCCGCACTGTTGGATGGTCGGTACTGAGGGAGCACCGCATGTCGTACAGGTGGTACTGAGGGAGCACTGCACTGTTGGATGGGCGGTACTGAGGGAGCGCCGCATGTTGTACAGACGGTACTGAGGGAGCACCGCACTGTTGGACGGGCGGTACTGAGGGAGCGCCGCACTGTTGGATGGGCAGTACTGAGGGAGCACCGCATGTCGTACAGATGGTACTGAGGGAGCACTGCACTGTTGGATGGGCGGTACTGAGGGAGCGCCGCATGTTGTACAGACGGTACTGAGGGAGCACCGCACTGTTGGACGGGCGGTACTGAGGGAGTGCCGCACTGTTGGATGGTCGGTACTGAGGGAGCACCGCATGTCGTACAGGTGGTACTGAGGGAGCACTGCACTGTTGGATGGGCGGTACTGAGGGAGCGCCGCATGTTGTACAGACGGTACTGAGGGAGCACCGCACTGTTGGACGGGCGGTACTGAGGGAGCGCCGCACTGTTGGATGGGCAGTACTGAGGGAGCGCCGCATGTCGTACAGACGGTACTGAGGGAGCACCGCACTGTTGGATGGGCGGTACTGAGGGAGCACCGCATGTCGTACAGACGGTACTGAGGGAGCGCCGCACTGATAGAGGGACGGTACTGAGGGAGCGCCGCACTGTCGGACTGGCGGAACTGAGGGAGCACCGCACTGTTGGACTGGCGGTACTGAGGGAGCACCGCACTGTTCGACGGGCGGTACTGAGGGAGCACCGCATGTCGTACAGATGGTACTGAGGGAGCACCGCACTATTGGACGGGCGGTACTGAGGGAGCACCGCACTATTGGACGGGCGGTACTGAGGGAGCACCGCACTGTTGGATGGGCGGTACTGAGGGAGCACCGCATGTCGTACAGACGGTACTGAGGGAGCGCCGCATGTCGTATAGATGGTACTGAGGGAGCACCGCACTATTGGACGGGCGGTACTGAGGGAGCACCGCACTATTGGACGGGCGGTACTGAGGGAGCACCGCACTGTCGGACTGGCTGTACTGAGGGAGCGCCACACTGGCGGTACTGAGTGAGTGCCGCACTATTGGACGGGCGGTACTGAACAAGACCATCAGCAGGCCAGTGTCATTAGAGGGAGCAGTGTGTGGTGGCCCAGCCCGGAAATTGACACGGTCCCGGCCTGCAAGACCATCAGCAGGCCGGGGCCATTAGAGGGAGCAGTGTGCGGCGGCATACCACTGCAGGGAGCAGCGCATGTTGCTGCAGGAGGGCGATGGCTGACTGCAGTGCGGGCAAGTACAGCAGGAGTGGCGAGGTCGTGGTGAAGGAGCGGCAAGAGTTCGTAGAGGGATGTAATCGGGGCCCAGGAGAGGTGTGAATTCAGGGCCCAGAAGAGGCGAGGGCCCAGGGGCAGCACAGGCCAGCCCACACTGTGATATGTGTGCGCACTAGGTCCGTGCAGCAGAGTTGGTCTCCAGTCGTCTTGGTTAAATCTTGTCACTGGACCAAGACCGTATGGTGGCTGATGTGCAACGGCCACCACACGTTAAAAAAATCCACGCACAGGCATCTTACACCCTTCAGGATGTAGTACAGGACTGGAATATTAGGTCCTTCATTGAAACACCTGTGAACTCATCCCTTTTCGTTGTGGAGGCAAGTCATCCTCGATACGAGAGTCTGCATATGATGATGATGATATTGTTGTACAGAATGGAAGACAAATGGGTCTATCATTGCCTGTGTCTGTCCCTCACCATTTTTGAATATGGGAACCACATTAGCCTGTTTCTAAACTATTCATATCTCCCAGTGTCAACTGACCCCCTCTTAATGACCAGCAATGCCTCACAAATTTTGGATAAACACTATCGATCCTTGGGGATTTATTGTTTTGTACTCATTTAGCCTGCCTAAGACATTCATCTCATTTATATCAAAGTCTACTTGAGGCATCTTTGTTTCAAGAAAACACGTTGCTTACCATGTGAATAGTTGGAGGAAAGTCATTCCGAGTATTTACTATTTTGTGCTCATCCTCAGTTTTCAGCTTTTATAGGTTTCACTGACTGCCCTCTTGTTGTTATGGTCCTGAAATAATTTCTGTTGTTAGCTTGTCTAAATTGGAGACATCTAAACAGAGTAGTTTATTTTGTAGTTTTCTATCTCCCACAGGATCAATCCCTTTTACTTTCCAGGTGTCCCTGACGTATAGGGATATGCCACCTCCTTTACTTTCCACTCTGCCTTTCCTAAATACTATATACTCCTGAATGTTATATTCATTCCTCTGGACTTAGTTATGTTTCTGACTACACATGGCTATCCACCACATCCTAGTTCCTAATAGCCGCCAGTTCTAACATCTTGATTCTAATATTTCTAGCATTCGTGTATATGTATCTTATTATGGATTTTCCTCCTCTCGTTTTCCCATGTCTGCCTATTCCTGATCTCCAGTTCACATGTTTCTCTCTGGGTATTTGTGTCCATACCTACCTGTTTGAAACCTTCTACCCTATGATCTGTCTCATCTGGGATCTTGTTACCAACCAGCCCTTCACCTCCTCTCCCACCGCCCTACCCCCCTACACCCCACCTAGCTAGTTTAAATGATTTTCTATTGATAGCTCAATGTTCCTAGCAAGTTTCTTTGTCCCCAATTGTGGCTTATCTTTCCTGTACCAGTCTTTTTTTTTATTTTGGAAGGATTCCCAGTTATTTATGAATGTAGCATTGTTTTTTGGCAGTCACTACTTTATCTCCTCAATCCTTTTGGTAAACTCAACCACCTTTCTCAAATACTGGGAGCCTACCAGAGAACACTACTTTACATTTTTCATGGAATTTTGATCCAATCCGTATACATATGGCTGTTAAGGCACTTATATTATTTTCCCTATATCATTTCCCCTACGCGAACTACTACCACTGAGTCCCTATGTCTGCTCTTTAATATCTCTTTTAATCCTTTCTCGTTATGTACTGTTCTAGTTCCAGGTAGATAGTTCACCATCCTCTAAGTATTGTCCTTAAGGCATACTGTCATGTATCTTACATTATTATATATAATTGTATCCTAACATGCTATACATGACTGTAATAAGATATGACCTGTAACCACCAGCATACCTGACCACCAGGGGTGCACTTGCAAGAGACAGGTATATAAGGACAGGTCTCAGGCAAGTGCAGCATTCCAGAGCTGTGAAATAAAGGTGCAGGTCCAGAGTGACCTTGACTTCACTACATGCCTCGTGTGAATCTGTACTGAGGGGACAGGACTTTACACATACAACCTTATTCACTTTCGTAAGCAAAGAATTACATTCTGCAGTTTGGACTGCACCTGGTATCCGTTTGCTAATATGGGGCCGAAATTCAGGCATGCCAGAAAACTGGCGCACCAACAATTTCTTACCTAGTTTTTCCGCCGGTAACAATGAGGCAGACTTTGGATCGATGTTAGGCAATTTGACATTTTTTTGATGTCGGACCGGAAGTCGGTCATAGTGGGGGCGGCAGTGCGGTGGTTAGTCAGGCTGAGGGGCAGAAGCTGGGGCGGAACCAAGTCTCCACTGCTGTCACTCAGCGGCGGAGCGGTGGTGATGTCATAGCGTGTGCGTCACCTCGCTCTCTCCCCTCTGTTAAAGGGGAGAGAATCGTGGATTTTTTAGCTTCGGCCACTGGGTCACCAGGACGGGTTTCGGCCAGGCCAGCCAAACCCGGGGCAATAATTTGCCGGCCGATCGGGAAGTCGGATGGCGAAAACAACAACATGGTGGCCATGGCATTGACCCTTCCCTTGAAGGGCCACAGCGTTGCTGGACCGCACACAGGCAAGAGAAGGTGCACCGACAGAAAGAGTTGTCGGGGGCATCGTGCAGCGACTCGTGGATTTTTTTGCCTAAATTTGGGGCGGATTAAAATGTAGGTGCGGATAGTGGCGGTACCCACTTTGATCACGTGCTTGGGGCAGTCGGCAGCAGCAAGGCGGAAGTGAGGTCCGCCCGAAAAATTCCCGAGGTGTATTTGGATCATGGCAGCCAATGGACTGCAACGCAGCGGTCACTCGATTCTGCCGCACGGCACCGCAAAACGGCAACTGGCCTTATACGGACCCTGAATTTCGGCCCCATAATCTCTTAGGTAGTTCCACAGGGTTTCTATCTTTTTTTCAGTTTTTACCATCATTAATTCATCCAGTGTCTCCATTTCCTTGGCTTCCTTCAGCACTTGTCTATCTGTCATGTCAACACTGTTCCTGATTGTATTGGTCTTCAGCTCCAATCCATGAAATTTCACTCTCGAGGTCTGATGCTAGCCTCGGGTTTTCACTTCATTAACTTAATACTATCCATCCACCCTCGACTCCTACACCACTGACCCCCACCCCATCCCTGTCAGCCCTTGTGTGTTTCTACACTTTGCTCTCTAGGACCATAACCTGTTTGTTTAAGCCTACTGATGAACAGACAGTTTTGACCTCTCTTCCCCCCTCTATTGTACCTGCTTGTCTTGTTTGTGAACATCCCACAGCAAACACACCTCCAGTTTCCATATTTGTTTACCTTCCCTCAATTGTTTCAATTTTTCATTATATTTTTCCCCTTTAAGTTTTAATCTTTTATTCCAAGTGTTTCCTCAGATCTTATTTCAATCTGATGGCCACTTTTAATTATTACTTCCCTTGAGTGATTTTTAATTACTGCCTCCTTTGCCTTTGAATTCACTTAGATGCTCTCTTTGTAATAATTCTTTTCTGCCTGTGCTGCCCTTTTCTCAATGTCTTTACCTTAGTCTTCCCTTTCTCAGTTCTTGCACTCCTTTGGTTTTACCTGCTCACCCAGAAGTTCCATGCTGTGCTGAACTATCCCTGTAGTTTTGAAGTGTTTAACTTGTATTGCACTTTTTTCCCCCAATGTCGATATCTCATGGTGGAGTCTACCTTCTCCTTAATCCCTAATATCAAGTTTAACACTCTTTAGCATCCCTCCGCCTCACTGGTCGATGCAGATTACTGGAGCTCTGTGAGGTCACAGATGGGTTGACTGGAAGGAACCTGGGGAGAGAGGCAGGTTAATATAGCAATAGATGTAACAACCTGAGTTATTACCATAATAACTAGTTCAATAGAATCAGAAATGGTGGACAAACTGCAATAACATTCAAAATAAAAACGTACGGTTAAAAATTCGGGTGCACCACATTTGGGGGCAGTAACACTCGCGAGGCACAAGTCTTTGTGCCAGACGCAGAAGTCTCGCCTCTCGCATGAAATTGAGGTTACCGACCCCGAAAGGAAGTAGGGTGCGAAATCAAGCGCTCCACTTGCTTTCTGGGGCGGTAGCAGGACACAGGTCTCGGGAATGGGCGCACGGCTCGGGAGTGGGCGCACGGCTCAGCAGCGCTACGCACTGGCTGGCATAGTGCTGCCACGTAGGAGGGGCTCTTCGCTGAATTAAAGGGAAGGGCACAAGCTGCATACTCTGCATTAATGAAAGGGTCACCGCACAAACAGTGTACCGGGCTGAACGATCGCAGCACAGACCCCGCGTCCAAAGCGGCAACGGGGCGCACAAGAAAACCGGCCATTTCTTTTCAAACAGCCAGCCACCTTTAACTTTCGCCCCGTTAGCGGCTGGCCACTTGGTACGCGTCCCCTGAAGCTGTTGCTGCCATCGCCCAGAGCAGCTTCAGGGGCGATACCTAATTTAGGGGCCAGAGTGTTAACGGGGCACTGCGCACAGTGATGACGTCAGCAACGCCGGCGCAGGAAAGCTGGGTGCTACGTATTACTGCTGCCGCTGAATTTAGCGGGAATCGTTAGATGTGTCACGCCTGGTCGCAAATCGTTTGCCCCCCATTAGCACCCCCGGGGGGTATTAACAGGAGGCACAAATGACTTGAATTTCTCCGCTGTTTTTTTTAAAAGTCATACTTCTCTGAATCAATCACAGCTAGAAAATCTTTGGTGTGAATAAAATTGCAGACTTAAAAAGATAAGAACATAAGAAATAGAAGCAGGACCTCAAAAGTAGTAATCTCGGGATTGCTACCAGTGCCACGTGCTAGTCAGAGTAGGAATCGCAGGATAGCGCAGATGAATACATGGCTTGAGCAGTGGTGCAGCAGGGAGGGATTCAAATTCTTGGGGCATTGGAACCGGTTCTGGGGGAGGTGGGACCAGTACAAACCGAATGGTCTGCACCTGGGCAGGTCCGGAACCAATGTCCTAGGGGGAGTGTTTGCTAGTGCTGTTGGGGAGGAGTTAAACTAATATTGCAGGGGGATGGGAACCTATACAGGGAGACAGAGGGAAACAAAAATGAGGCAAAAGCAAAAGACAGAAAGGAGATGAGGAAAAGTGGAGGGCAGAGAAACCCAAGGCAAAGAACAAAAAGGGCCACTGTACAGCAAAATTCTAGAAGGACAAAGGGTGTTAAAAAAGCAAGCCTGAAGGCTTTGTGTCTTAATGCAAGGAGTATCCGCAATAAGGTGGATGAATTAACTGTGCAAATAGATGTTAACAAATATGATGTGATTGGGATTACGGAGACGTGGCTCCAGGATGATCAGGGCTGGGAACTCAACATCCAGGGGTATTCAACATTCAGGAAGGATAGAATAAAAGGAAAAGGAGGTGGGGTAGCATTGCTGGTTAAAGAGGAGATTAATGCAATAGTTAGGAAAGACATTAGCTTGGATGAAGTGGAATCTATATGGGTAGAGCTGCAGAACACTAAAGGGCAAAAATCGTTAGTGGGAGTTGTGTACAGACCTCCAAACAGTAGTAGTGATGTTCGGGAGGGCATCAAACAGGAAATTAGGAGTGCATGCAATAAAGGTGCAGCAGTTATAATGGGTGACTTTAATATGCACATAGATTGGGCTAGCCAAACTGGAAGCAATACGGTGGAGGAGGATTTCCTGGAATGCATAAGGGATGGTTTTCTAGACCAATATGTCGAGGAACCAACTAGGGGGGAGGCCATCTTAGACTGGGTGTTGTGTAATGAGAGAGGATTAATTAGCAATCTCATTGTGCGAGGCCCCTTGGGGAAGAGTGACCATAATATGGTGGAATTCTGCATTAGGATGGAGAATGAAACAGTTAATTCAGAGACCATGGTCCAGAACTTAAAGAAGGGTAACTTTGAAGGTATGAGGCATGAATTGGCTAAGATAGATTGGCTAATGATACTTAAGGGGTTGACTGTGGATGGGCAATGGCAGACATTTAGAGACCGCATGGATGAATTACAACAATTGTACATTCCTGTCTGGCGTAAAAATAAAAAAGGGAAGGTGGCTCAACCGTGGCTATCTAGGGAAATCAGCGATAGTATTAAAGCCAAGGAAATGGCATACAAATTGGCCAGAAATAGCAGCGAACCTGGGGACTGGCAGAAATTTAGAACTCAGCAGAGGAGTACAAAGGGTTTGATTAGGGCAGGGAAAATGGAGTACGAGAAGAAGCTTGCAGGGAACATTAAGGCGGATTGCAAAAGTTTCTATAGGTATGTAAAGAGAAAAAGGTTAGTAAAGACAAACGTAGGTCCCCTGCAGTCAGAATCAGGGGAAGTCATAACGGGGAACAAAGAAATGGCAGACCAATTGAACAAGTACTTTGGTTCAGTATTCACTAAGGAGGACACAAACAACCTTCCGGATATAAAAGTGGTCAGAGGGTCTATTAAGGAGGAGGAACTGAGGGAAATCTTTATTAGTCGGGAAATTGTGTTGGGGAAATTGATGGGATTGAAGGCCGATAAATCCCCAGGGCCTGATGGACTGCATCCCAGAGTACTTAAGGAGGTGGCCTTGGAAATAGCGGATGCATTGACAGTCATTTTCCAACATTTCATTGACTCTGGATCAGTTCCTATCGAGTGGAGGGTAGCCAATGTAACCCCACTTTTTAAAAAAGGAGGGAGAGAGAAAGCAGGGAATTATAGACCGGTCAGCCTGACCTCAGTAGTGGGTAAAATGATGGAATCAATTATTAAGGATGTCATAGCAGCGCATTTAGAAAATGGTGACATGATAGGTCCAAGTCAGCATGGATTTGTGAAAGGGAGATCATGCTTGACAAATCTTCTGGAATGTTTTGAGGATGTTTCCAATAAAGTGGACAAAGGAGTACCAGTTGATGTGGTATATTTGGACTTTCAGAAGGCTTTCGACAAGGTCCCACACAGGAGATTAATGTGCAAAGTTAAAGCACATGGGATTGGGGGTAGTGTGCTGACGTGGATTGAGAACTGGTTGTCAGACAGGAAGCAAAGAGTAGGAGTAAATGGGTACTTTTCGGAATGGCAGGCAGTGACTAGTGGGGTACCGCAGGGTTCTGAGCTGGGGCCCCAGCTGTTTACATTGTACATTAATGATTTAGACGAGGGGATTAAATGTAGTATCTCCAAATTTGCGGATGACACTAAGTTGGGTGGCAGTGTGAGCTGCGAGGAGGATGCTATGAGGCTACAGAGTGACTTGGATAGGTTAGGTGAGTGGGCAAATGCGTGGCAGATGAAGTATAGTGTGGATAAATGTGAGGTTATCCACTTTGGTGGTAAAAACAGAGAGACAGACTATTATCTGAATGGTGACAGATTAGGAAAAGGGAAGGTGCAACGAGACCTGGGTGTCATGGTACATCAGTCATTGAAGGTTGGCATGCAGGTACAGCAGGCGGTTAAGAAAGCAAATGGCATGTTGGCCTTCATAGCGAGGGGATTTGAGTACAGGGGGAGGGAGGTGTTGCTACAGTTGTACAGGGCCTTGGTGAGGCCACACCTGGAGTATTGTGTACAGTTTTGGTCTCCTAACTTGAGGAAGGACATTCTTGCTATTGAGGGAGTGCAGCGAAGGTTCACCAGACTGATTCCCGGGATGGCGGGACTGACATATCAAGAAAGACTGGATCAACTGGGCTTGTATTCACTGGAGTTCAGAAGAGTGAGAGGGGACCTCATAGAAACGTTTAAAATTCTGACGGGTTTGGACAGGTTGGATGCAGGAAGAATGTTCCCAATGTTGGGGAAGTCCAGAACCAGGGGTCACAGTCTAAGGATAAGGGGTAAGCCATTTAGGACCGAGATAAGGAGAAACTTCTTCACCCAGAGAGTGGTGAACCTGTGGAATTCTCTACCACAGAAAGTAGTTGAGGCCAATTCACTAAATATATTCAAAAGGGAGTTAGATGAAGTCCTTACTACTCGGGGGATCAAGGGGTATGGCGTGAAAGCAGGAAGGGGGTACTGAAGTTTCATGTTCAGCCATGAACTCATTGAATGGCGGTGCAGGCTAGAAGGGCTGAATGGCCTGCTCCTGCACCTATTTTCTATGTTTCTATTTTCTATATGGTCCCTCTAGTCTGCTCCGTCATTTAGTAAGCTCATTGCTAAACTTCTACCTCAACTCCACTTTCCTACTGGATTCCCGTATCCCTTGATCTGCTGCCATCTTAGACATTCTTCAATATTCACTGTGTCTGTAAATACCATTTCTGTCTTGTAAGCCTAAGATTACAGATGACATAGTGCCGTGAAAATAAATTGTGACATTGTCGAGTTAATTAAAACAGGAATTACATGTTGTCAGAGCTGATCTTAATTCAGCTCTAACTAAAATAAGCTGTGGTATAGACATGATCTCCCAGAAGATTTTTAAATGTGCAGGAGTTACAAGGATGCAAAAATTGTAATCCCTTTAACAGTATTTGTTGACACCATATGAATAACAGGAATTTACTTTGGGTTTTATGAGGTGGGTCAGGGATTTGACGAAGGTATAATTTAAAAAATGTAATTTTTTCCCTCCTCATGGTTAGATCTCCTGGCCGCGATTTTGCCAATGGCTGCGAGTTGGGTGCGGGCGGCATCAGTGGTGTGTGGGGAACGCGTTCCTGGCTCCAGCCCACTCTCTGACAGCAATCTTCCATTGATGGGGCTTGTTAAGTCCACCCTGTGGGGTTATCGGCCAATTAACAGGAAGCCGGTCTGATGGCGTCATTTGATGAAGAGTCATCAACCGGTTTCCTTAAAGGGACCATGGCCAACATTTTTCTGACAGTTCTTCTGTCAGTGTTCTGCAGCACTGCACAAAGGTGCCGGCTGTACCCAGGCTCTCCCATGACTCCTTCCAGATGCTTATGGAGGGAGTCACAGCATGCAGGGTGGTTCTCTTGCCTTCCAATAGACGGAAGACACCTCCCAGGACACCAATGCAGCCTGGTTGCACATTGCAGAGGAGGGTACAAGCAGGGATGTCGTCGGGAGGACCTGGCTGCAGTGGCACAAACCTTTCAATGATCTCAGTAGATCACGAAAGGCAACTGTCAAGCCACATCCTGCTGTGCCACTCATCGCATCCCTATCACTCTGCCTTCTCTACCCTACTCCTGCACATCCTTACTCACACTTAACTTGCACCTCCACCCATCCCTTTCTCTCTCTCTCTATCTACACTGGCTGAGAAATCCCGACCTTCCTGGATCAGTACAGAGTGTGTACGGACCCGAGAAGACCCCACAAAAGCCGGTTTTCAGCGCACAATGCGCATGCGCTGAAAACCGGCTTTTCCAATCTGTCAAGCTCTAGCTTGACTGATCCTCCATATCACCACAGTCAGGACATTCACATGGGCAGGATTGCAGTATTTACCCATATTTACCCAGCGGGTGTCCTGAAAACTCTTGCGCCTGATAAAAGCAGGTGCGTAGCCTACTTTTAAAGGCGTAAAAGGTTTAAAATATACAAAAACATTTAAAATAACATTTAAAAAACAAATGTTATTGTTAAAAACCCTGCCTACTAAATTAAGTTTATTTTAAACCATAATTAAACAAACTTTTTTAAAAATCGGCAAAATATTTTTTTTACATTTTTAATTATGTTTTGGTGTTTGGGGGCATGTTTCTCAATCATAATAATGGGAACTTCTACTTACGGAGTTCCCATTATTATGAATGACATAATACTGTACCATTGGCTGCCCAGTGCCATGTGACTCCAGCTTCAGCTCCAGCTTACGGACATCCAGACATACACGCGCGCCAATGCGCAGGGAGAGGAGGCCTCAGGACTGGGATCCCTGGTGGGCGCAGCAGGAATAGGTAGGTTTGCACTTTTTTTTACCTTTTTCTGTCGTTTGCCCGCAGGTAGACCTCGACCGGGATTTCTGGGCCATTATCACTTCCCCATCTCACTAGCCACCTCATCCTTGTCCAATCATACCAACTAACAAAATGCAAAGGTGTTTTAGCTAATGTTCATGTGGACTTTCTGCAAATTTGTTGTCAAACATTGACATTTTTATTTTGAACACAGGTTTGTGTGCACCTTTGGAAGTGGCTTAGTGAGTTGTAGTGAATGGTCAGACATAAGGGTACCCCCCCACAATGGTGATGAGTGTGAAAGGAATGGCTTAGGTATTGTAGGGAGGCTTTATGGAGCTGGTGTGGGGTGGTACCAACCTGGCGCATCATCCGGCAGCCAGGGTGTACAGCATCAAGTGAAATAAATGTAGCCATGGTGAGGCCATCCCTGGCCTCCCAGGCATCAATGTGGTCGGGTGCTGATGCCCTGTTTCCTGTGCAGCATCAGGTGATTGCGGAGAAAGTTGGTGTTGTTGGTGATGCTGATGTGTTTAGTGATGGTGTTGGGGCTGATCGTGGTGGGGTTCTGAGGACCAAGGTGAGATTTTGTCAAGGGTACCAATACTGCAGGAAGAGATGTCAGGTGAAGTTGAAATGACAGAAGCGATCTGTCAATGGTTAGAGAGGTTGCTCCAAGGAGGTGACAGTGACTACAAAGTTCACTGCAAACACTTCCAAACTTCATACTGCTCAAAAGTTTCTTCCAAATCCTGAAGGCTTCATCTTCTGACATTGGAACCTGAACAACTGTGAAATGATAGCTTTTATACCACTTCTGCAGCTGTCAACTTGCCAAAGCAATAGAGAGTCACTGAGAACCCGACTCCACTTAACCTGGCGTGTTCCCCGAGGGACGGCAAACCTGTCAAAAAGTTATTAAAATTGTAAGTACCTGCTTTTAATCCTCTTAAATAGCACTAACCTACCTGTTAAGTACCTTACTGAGATATCCTGCCGCTTGGTGTCGGGTCTGCTATCCGCAGGCAGACCTGACAACTGAGAAATTGACATGGAGGCGGGTTCAGAGCGGGATCCTGACCCACTGTCAATCAGGGCCATTGTGACAGAGGGCCCGTCACCAATCCCGAACTCGCAGGGCTGGGTAGGTTCCGGCCCCTGAGTCTATTCATGGACTGCAGCCAAAAGTGTGAGTTGATATCCTGCTTCCTGGCCTCCAATGATGCAGATGGCTGGGAGTTGCACCAGAGTAATCTACTGAAGGCTCACGCTCCCATCCATACAGAAATATTTGTTCCCCGGATCAGTGCATCAGCAGATCAGTGCGGTTGACATTTACAACTCAATCCATGGGCACAAGCCCACACCTGACTACAGGGCAGCAGCATGTCTCGGAACTCCACTGCGCTCACTTTGGAATTTATTTTTTAAAATCTGGACAGTACTTGCTGAGGAGAAAGTTTGCACTGTGTATGTATGCAGATTAGGTGTGATGTATTCTCAATCTCAGCCTCAAATTAGCACCCATCCAGTTTTGGAACAGTCAGATCAACTTTCAAACCAACTGCCTGAGCATTTGTAAAATTTAAAGTAAACATTTTGGGCCCAAGTTTCGGGCCGCGCCTAAAATGGCGCAGCCCCGACCTGGAGGCCCGTTTTTCGCGCCAGAAAGTGCGCCTAAAAAAAACTTACCTATTCACCGGTTCACTGCAGGTCCTCTGGAGCTGGGCATGATGCAGCACGAGCTGTAGGGGGCGGAGCCAGGTCCCTGCGCTGAAAACAGTGCCGGGACCTCTGCACATGCGCGCTACAGTGGGCGCGCATGTGCAGTAGCTCCAGGCGCCCAAAACTGTGAGAGGGGCCCGAAGCATGCAGCCCCTAGCCCTGGCCGACTGGCCTCATTGGTGCTGCGTGAATAAGGCTCCTCCCACCCGACCCGACCCGACCTGACCCCCGCTCCCCAACCCCCCCCGGACCTCCGCGACTCTCTCTCCACCCCCCCCCCCAACCCCCGGACCTCCGCGACTCTCTCCCCCCCCCGACCTCCGCGATTTCCCCCCCCCCCGGACCATCGCAACCCCCCCCCCCCCCCCCGAGACCCGACGCCACCTACCTGTAAATCCAGCCCGAGGTCTTGGGCCCAGCCGTTCAGTCTCCTTCTCTCCCTTACCCCCCCCCCTCCTCTCTCCCTTCCACCCCCCTCTCCCTTCCCCCTCACTCTCTCCCTTCCCCCCCCTTTCCTTCCCCCCACTCTCCTTCCATCCCTCCTCTCTCACTCCTCTCTCCCTCTCTCCCTCCTCTCTCCCTCCCTTCCTCCCTCCTCTCTCCCTTCCTCCCTCCTCTCTCCCTCTCCCCCTCTCCCCCCCTTCTCCCCCTCTCCCCCCTTCTCCCCCTCTCCCCCCTTCTCCCCCTCTCCCACCCCTCCTCCCACCCCCCTCTCCCCCTCCCCGCCACATCCCCCTTCTCGCCCCCCCACCTTCTCCCCTCCACCTCCTCCCCCCACCTCCTCCCCCCTCCCTTCTCCCCCTTCTCCCTTCTCCCCCTCCCCTTCCCCCTCCCCCCTTCTCCCCCTCCCCCCCACACGCCCCTTCCCGCCCCCCCCCACCTTCTCCCCCCCTTCCCCTCGCTGTCAGAAACACAGACACTGACAGACAGAGAGATAGAGACACACACACAGACAGACAGACAGAGAGATAGAGACACACTGGGGGGCCCATCCCAGCACGCTGTTGGAGGACTCCCGGTGCAGTTGATAAGTAGAAAATGTTTTATTTATTGATTTAAAAAAAATATATATATTTTTAATTAATTTTTTTGATTGATTTATTGGTTGATTTATTGATGTATTTATCATTTATTATTGATGATGGCTCTTTATTTGTAAAACTGAAGTGTTTAATGTTTGTAAACTTCCCTTTAAAACCCCCCCCCTCCCCCATTCCCTACGCCTGATTTGTAACCTACGCTGGATTTTCTAAAGTGTAGACAAGGTTTTTTCGAACGTACAAAAATCTTCATTTACTCCATTCTAAGTTAGTTTGGAGTAAGTTTTCACTGCCTAAACTTTCAAAATGGGCGTAAGTGGCCGAACACGCCCCCCTTTTTGAAAAAGAAATTCTGTTCCAAAGTGAAACTGTTCTAACTGACTAGAACTGGAGCAAACTAAATGGCGAGAATTCAAATTTCTAAGATACTCCATTCTAAACCAGTTGCTCCAAAAAAACAGGAGCAACTCAGGCCGAAACTTGGCCCCTTAAACTTAGAAATGATTGTGTATAATGTTACTATACGCGTGCTTATGTGTTTGCATAATATTACTTTGTCCGCTATTGTGTTGGGGGTATTAATTTGTTCATTTAAAACAGGTTCACAATGCTGACATTCCTGATAGGCCGCTGCACCGTGCGACTTGCGGCAGGGTGGGGCTTCTGTCCATCATTTTGCCCTGGCGATGACCTCATCCCATTCCTCGGCTGGGGTCAGTAGTTTAAGAATGGCAGGAGCCTGTGCCAAATATGGTGCTCCCTGAGCATCCACATTGCCAAGGGGGAGGAGTGAGGCATTTTGGAATGGCAGCTTGCCACTCCATTGCGGAGAGCAGACTGTTCTGTCTGAAGATCCCCTTTTTTGAAATAAGGTGAGCAAATTGGTGTTTGCTGGTTCCTGAAACCGTTTGTAGCGATTGAAGCTCCGTTCAGGGTTAAACATGACATTGCACATTGTGAGATTCAGTCGGGGTGAACAGTCTTTCCACGCTGAGATCAGTTAACTGAAAACAGATTTGGGATCCAATCTGTTACTTTGCTGTTTTGTATGGCTTCGTTTTACACCAAACAGTTCATTCGCCAACTGAGCTATCAAGGGTTCTGCCATTAAAACTCAATTACGTTTATGAAATTATTTTAAATAAGTTGCTGTTCTGTGTTCTGTGTTTTGAAGTACAATACTGTGTGTGGAAGAGATTATGTTGACATTTTGAATAGGCTAAAATATTTTGTGGGGAAATCTTCTGTAGGTTTTCTTTGATTAATATTTACATTCAACACTGGTTGAGTCTGTTTATACTCAGTGCTGCCTAACTAAATGAAGCAGTGCGGTACATGAAGGAACTGCTCATTCTGCAGGTCACAGCTAGTCAGTTGTACTGCTGCACTTGACAGAACAGGCATATTTTTTACCTGATCCAACATGTAAACTCAAGGCTGCAGGCAGTCTGAAGTCAAATCTATTCATCCTGATTTGTGGAATTCCTGCTGTCAGAGATGTGTATGTTTTATTAACCCATTTTTTGGGAAGGGAACACTTACCATATGTATTTCATAAAAAGACAAAATCATATAAAATAATCAATTGGTTCATAATGTAAAGGTGAGCGAGAAATGGAATCATTCATTTTATTCTTTATCATTTAAAATACATTGAATAGCGGCAAAACGCAAATAAAATGCAAAGTAAATGTTTAGGGGCATAAGGAGTTAAAGCAGTGAGACATTGTACAGTACATGAGTTATAGTATTGGTTATGGTACTGGGCTCACAACACAGGGGTCTTGGATTCAAATTTCATGGTGGCACGTTGTGAAAGTGATCTGAATAATTCTGGTAGTTTGTGTGCTGGCACCAGAAGAAATGGCCATGAAAGCTGCTGGATTGCCATAAAAACCTAACTGGTTCACTAATATTAGGGAGGGAAGCAGTCCACACAACAAGTTGTCAGGGTAACTAGAGATGGGTAACAAAGGTGGCCTTGCCAGTGTTATTCATATACTCAGAACTAGAAGATAACACTAATATCATGTATGCACAAGTACTGTCCAATTTTATGGGGGTTTTTTTTCTGACAGGACTACTTTTTCTAGCTGATGTATTATTAAACAGATATTTGTATTTGCACTTTATTGGGCAATGCAGAATGAACACATGCTGAGCACTATAAAGCAAAAGCGAAACAAACATGACCCTAAATGAGTTGACAAGCTAATAGAATGTGGATTATAAGTACTCAGAACAATCTCTACAAATTCTGTAAAGAAAAGCACAGGAAACCTGCCAAAAAATGTGTTTAACTGTTCAGGGGACAAATAGCGAATTAGAAATAGCTGTCACATGCAATAGAAATACATTCTTCCAGTACTATAACATCAAAACAAATTGAGATCTCTTAATGATGCAAACAGACTTGAAATTGACGATAAACTAAATATAATCCACATACTAAATGAAAAATACTTACCGATATCTATCCTAATTTTGCTCTTCACAATATTGAACCTGGCATATCTGAAAGTATTTTTCTCATTAGGAAAAATAACTCTACCCTACCAAGTCATTTGTCAGAGCTCTGGAATCAGGAATTCTGAACCAAGCATCAGCCTTATTATTCCCTGAAATAGGCTCAAGGATTTCAGACTAATAATTGCCCAAGGAAGGATGGCATCCATCCAAAATTACTACTATTAATAACTAGCTGTGAGATAATGTGAGATTATAGAATAAATCCTAAAAATGAATACTTGGGAGGAACTATAGTGTTGGAAAGAAGCCAATGTGGTACCTATTCTTGAAGAAGATAACAAAACAAACCTGCGCAACTATAGTCCCATTACTCTTACATCAATAACGGACAAAATAATAGAACAATGTTGAGGATTATTTTTATGGCAGCCAATACAGGTTCAGAGGGATCCTGCCTGACCAACCTCGCTGACTCAGGTCACATGTTGAGTCTTGAATTCTTTTCTGAGGTATAAGGGAAACATCCTGTTGTGTATGTAAACTTGTATATACCTTGTACAGCCACCAGAGGGCTCATCCCCTGAAGTCCCAAGGTATCCCACAATCCCTTTGGAGCACAGGTATTTAAGGAGGCCTCACAGGCTGGAGAGGCACTCTGGAGACCTGCAATAAGACTACGGTCACACTTTACTTTGAGCTCACAGTATCCAGTCAGACCCTTTATTCATATACAACACATCCAATCTCTGAAAATGCAGAAAAGGGCCTTAGGGATTAATTTCAACCTTACTCGCTCAGCAGGGAATCCACGGGATCAGGTGCAATGTTGGTTTTACGGCCGCTCAATTTTATTCCCCATGGACACTTCAGGTATTGCATGCAACTGCAAGCAAATGACCTCATCCTTGATTGATAACACAAGGTCATTGTGTTAAATATTGTCATTGTGGTCCCAGCACATAGCTCAGGACATGTTAGGAGCAGGGGTGGGAGGGGGGAGTGTGGGGGGCAGGGGATGCTCGGAGCAGGAGGGGCACTGGGAGCAGGGGTGGTTCCTCGGAGAAGGAGGGGCTGAGGCGGAATTTCAGGCACCAGCATTTGACTAGCTATCCATTGAAGAGCAGCATTTTATTTCTTGGGTGGAGGGGGAGCAGGTGGTGGAAGGAAGGGTAAGGGAGAGGGAATGGAAAGAGAGAAGTGGTGGGGGAGAGAGGCAGTGAGTTATTTTTTTAATTTATTTTATTTTTTAAAAGGGTCCTCTCATTCAGAACAGGCATTCCAGTTACATTATGGGGATCACCCTTAATTCAGATCAAATGTGGGCATCTTGACTGAGCCCTGCACACAAGCTCCCAGTGCTCAAGTTCATTTGCTTGCAACACTGGGGCGCACTGAGGTATATCAATCAAATTATCAGTCCCATTTGTCGAGTAACTATTTTTGTACAATTTAAATTAAAATGAAATTGTCCAACAGCTTAAAATTAAACCAAAATGTGAATAGCTATCAATAAATTCATCTGAAGCTGACACCCAATTCGGATTGGAGTTGATCTCATTTGAATGGCATCAGAATGCAGACTGGTATGTTAAAAAGAAAGACTTACATTTATTAGCACCCTTCATGACTTCAGGACTTCCCAAAGCGCTTTACAGCCAATGAAGTACTTTTAAAGTGTAGTCGCTGTTGTAATGTAGGAAAAGGCAGCAGTCAATTTGCACACAAGCAAGCTCCCACAAACATCAATGTAATATTGACCAGATAATCTGTTTTTTAGTGATGTTGATTGAGGGATAAATATTAGCCTGGACACCAGGGATATCTCCCCTGCTCTTCTTCAAAATATGGGATCTTTTACATCCACCTGAGAACAGATGGGGCCTCGGTTTAACATCTCATCCAAAAGACAGCACCTCCAACAGTGCAGCACTCCCTTAGCACTGCACAGTTAGCCTAGCTTTCTGTACTCAAGTCTCTGGAGTGGAACTTAAACCCACAACCTTCTGACTTGAAGGTGAGAGTGCTACCCACTGAGCCATGGCTGAGACAGCTGTTAGCTGTGCTGTATAGATGCATAGACTAGGCAGTAGGTACAAACTCTAAACAAGATTGATCTGTAAATCTATCTTGAATCAGTTCAATATATGAAACTGGAAATAACTTGCACCATTTACACTTGGCTGCAGCCTTTGTAGCTTGAATGTCCTTTAAAGTTTTTAATCTATGTACATTGCAGAAATATCATTTTCCATACGTACCCAACACCAAAGTTAATACAATTATTACTGTTCCAACACACTCCTGGCTGGCCTTCCACGTTCTATCTTATGTAAACTTGAGGTCATCCAAAACTCGGCTGCCCGTGTCCTAACTTGCACCAAGTCCCGCTCACTCATCACCCCTATGCTCGCTCACCTACATTGGCTCCCGGTTAAGCAACGTGTCAATTTCAAAATTCTCATCCTTGTTTTCAAATCCCTCCATAGCCTCACCCCTCCCTATCTCTGTAATCTCCTCCAGCCCCTGCAACCCCCCCGAGATGTCTGCGCTCCTCTAATTCTGCCCTCTTGAGCACCCCTGATTATAATCATTCAACCATTGGTGGCCGTGCCTTCTGTTGCCGAGGGCCTAAGCTCTGGAATTCCCTGCCTAAACCTCTCCACTCTCTATCTCCCTTTCCTCCTTTAAGATGCTGCTTAAAGCCTACCTCTTTGATCAAGCTTTTGTTACCTGCCCTAATATCTCCCTATATGACTCGATTTCAAATTTTTTGTCTTATAATACTCCTGTGAAGTGGCTTGGGATGTTTTTCTATGTTAAAGATGCTATATAAATACAAGTTGTTGTTGTTAAATGAAAATAATCTTCAGAAATTAATAGAACCATAGTACATTCATTCCATCAATATCTGAATCAACACACAAATAATATTCTTCAAACCTGTTTGATTTGAGTGCATTACATCACCCAAAAGCAGGTTCATCTGTGAAAAGCTGCAGATGTGGAACAGCTGTGTCAGTGAGGTTCAATACTAAAGTTATTATCTGACAATCCACACTGTACTTGGTTCAACTCAAGCCACACCTGCTTTCTCTCCTCCACACCTTAGCCTTGACTTTCTCCATTTTTCTTTAAGATGGAGGTGAGGAGATCTGTGATTACCATCTTTGCTTCACAAGGTTGGCTGCGTTTAGAGCAATAATATTTCTGTTCAGTTAGCCCGTACCCAGTCTTAAATTAGAAACATAGAAACATAGAAAATAGGTGCAGGAGTAGGCCATTCGGCCCTTCGAGCCTGCACTGCCATTCAATATGGTGACGGCTGAAATTGAAATTGATTTTAGCAATCACGTAACAGGATTTATAGTGGCAAATGATGCAGGCATACCAGACTCACACTGAGGTACAAATTGTTCTGGTCTTTATATGTAGAATGCAAGGCAACCTAGAAAACAGCTGAAACTGATAGCTGGAAACAACCAGCAACCTAAAGATTGCCATGAATATTAGCCGATAACCAGCATGTATCCCACATGTGTAACATTCAGATGTCCCTTCTGGCAATAAGACTTTGCAGAATGTGGGACCAATTAATTTCCCTACTTAAGTTCTGCATTAATGTTTAGTTCCCACTGTTTGGACTAGGTGAGAGTGTAGGTGGGCAATTTTAACCTGCCCCGCCCGTCGGGAAACTGACAGGATTGGGTGCAACACCAGTTTCACACCCGATGTTACTCTCCATTGAAGTGCCACCCGATCGCGTGGGTTTCCTGCCTGGCAGATTCAGTTGAAATTACCTCCTCGGATTTTTTCATGCTCCTTCTAAGTGCCACCTCAGACTTCTGCTTCTCAATGGAGATCTCATGTCTCACCTGTGATAATATTTCCTCTTTCTGCTAGGTCATGAGATAGCCCTGTAACTCCTGCCAATTCTTCAGCTCTTATGCTGACTGGCAACCCCTCTCCCCTATCTGTCTCTTCCATAGCTCTCTGAAGGGAATGGCTGGAGTTGGCATATGGGTCTTCCTGCCATTCTGCTGCTGCCCTTGCTGCTGAGGGCACCGTGCAGGAAGGAATGACCACACAGCTTTCAAGTACTTTTTGAGGTGCCTCAGGGACTTGGTGATAAAATGTGCAAAGTTATGTGAGGCAAAGGCAGTCTTTCCCTTTGGCAACTATCAATTTGCAGTTGCAGCTTTACAAACACGGTAGATAGGGGATGGAAGATGTCAGCGGCGAGGCTAATGCTTTCCATGCTGCTTTGTGTGGACTAAGTGTTTGATTCATGCAGAGTACCTTTCCTTTCATTTCAATGGGCACACTACAGCCAGTCGTACATTGGCAACCTCCCTCAGTCCAGAGAACTTCTACCTCATTTGCTCTCACAACATATAGACATGGAGACTGCATTTATTAGCTGACCACTTCTTACCATGTTTGCTGTACAGGTTGGAGGGTTCCCCTCAGCTCCTAAATTTGTTGCTTTCTTTTGCTATGGCTTTTTTAGCAGCACATTCAAAGTCTCTTCGTTAAAGGGGGCAGTTTGGACACATAGTCTTGGGTTCCCGGACATCTTCTTGAAGTCCAGTCGATCGTAACAATCAGTCTGGAGAAAAATAAACAGTAGTCCCTTAAGAGCTGCTGCACTCCCCATTATCCTGCTCGCTGGAGCTCCAGCACTCCTGCAGAAAACACTGAGGAATAGGCCATTTAAACTATATAAAATACTTGACCTTGATGAATCTGATGAGGTGAGCATCTCACTCTATCAGCACAAGAGTGTACACATGTTTGGAGATCACAATCTCCCTTTTCCCACAATTTTGGAATCACCGCCAATATTCCATCACTTGTAACTTACTCAAAATGGTATTTTCTGCAGTTCTGGATTTAGATGTTTCTGAAGGAAGACGTGAGCATTGGAGGCACAACATTTATATCCTATTGGGGTTTGGGGGTGTATTCCTACCCTATCCAGGAAATGTTGATTTTTTTTAAACACTTGTTGGTGCATTTTCCATCATTTTGGGGCTGCCTTTGATGTCAAAATTAAACAATTCTGGAAGGGTTAAAGTAGTTGTATAGGGTTACCAATGATACTTTATCTTTGTAGCATCAGAAAGTATTACATCATTTAATATAACAAATGGAACATGAAATTTAGACTTTGTGGGCTGGACTTTTCTCCAACATACCGCCCAAAATCGATGACATAGAAGGAGAAAATCAATGAAGATTGGGCCGGGAGGCCTATCGTTGCATCCACACACCTACTGGAGCTGTCGTGGATTCCCCTCTTGTATCCCTGCAGGGAATGTGGCCAGTAAATCCGTCATAATCCGGCGGCATGTAAATGACGGTGGAGAAGTGGGACCCAGAAACCCACCCGACTTCCCTGCCTTCCACCACTAGGGGCGACAAACCCAAGGGGTGCAAGGAGAGGAGTGGGGTAAAGCCTGGGACAGCGTTGGAAGTGATGGGGAAGCTGCTTTTGAGAGGGAGAGTTACCAGTCATGGGAACCTCTGCCTCTCTCAAGACCCCAAACCATGCCACCATGCAAGGCCTAGAATAAACTTTCCTGGCATATCTTTGGGTCTTTTCATTCAGGTTACTCTTGTTCTGGTGTCAGCAGCATTGTATCTTCCTTCCCAGTGGTAGTGGGCTCCCTCCTGATGCTGGGGATCCTGCTGGGAATCTGCCACACATAACTAATAACTCCTGAGCCAGGAAAATGGGTCACAGTGGGGTCAGAACTGTGAGTTGAGGTCCTGCCTTTACTCTCCTCTGGTAGCAAACCCACCCTGGAAGAAAATGCAGGCCTGCATCTTGAACCAATTATCACTGCAAATCAAAATAATGGAGTGTTTAATTGAATATAAACATACACTTCAGTTGGACATAAATGTATAGTGCACCTTGATTTAAAGACACAGTGTAGGATGCTGTAAACATACAGCTGCAATTGATACAACTATGCCTTACAAGCCACAGTAAACATTCAATAAAAAAGACAGTGCGTCATTTTAAACACCACCAAAATACTGATGAAACAGGGATAGCAAACATGTAGAGGCCTGATTACAGACATCATAAATTACAGACGGGTATTATAATATTCTGAGACTGTATTAGACAGAATTAAGTAGGAAGCCGAGGCAGTTGCAGTAAATGGCCCTTTGTTATTCCGAACTCAATGTAGGCGTTGAGAGTCAAACATTTCCCGGTAGAGATTTGAAAAGTGCATGCAAGAAAAGCAAACGTTCTCAGTTTTGGCTCTGGGTTCTGACTAGTGCATGCCAATAAGGATCGTGGCCCAGAAATTACTGTGTATGATATTAACAGGCAAAGGCATCTTGGGACGTGTTACTACATTACAGGCGCTATATATGCTAGTTGTTGTACGGTATTCCTTTGTCTGCTATTTTAGCAGAGACACTAACCCATTTAAAATAACTGAGTTAACACCTGCACTAAAGTAGCTAACAGAAGAATATCATATGTATGTATTAAGTACTCCTCCACTCATATTGTTAGCAGTAATTTGTAGGATTACATATTGGGGATTCCAAAGCGATAAATTAATTGAGACCACTGCAGTTATTCCAGTTCAGTCCTATGGATTTTCCACATAGTATGTAGGAATACTTAAGTTGCTTAAATTTACAATCCTGCACAAAATGTAGAGAGGGAACTCACATGATTTCTTGTAGGGGGGGGTAGCGGGGTCAATAGCCATAACACCTGTACTGATCTTTACTCAGGAAGATGTGCCCAGGCTTATCAAAGCCTGAAGATCTGGTTAGCCAAACTGCTTGAGTTTAGATAAGTTCCAAATTGGGGCCTTCTTTATGCTGATATCTACAGGTTCCAACAAGATATAGTGATATTTACACCCGAATGGCAGTACATCAGTCTTCAGCAGGGTTAGCTTTCAGCTAAAGATTGATGTACACAAAAGACAACGTATGGGTTCACTAATAAACAAAGCTCTAATGACAAATCCCATCCGAAAGGAATGTGATTTCTACTGCAGGTGTGCTTACAAAGCCCCCAGCATTCAAGTGAGTAGTTTAGCGGAAATAAATATTTTTTTTAGTCAACGGATCATTTTTACAGCTTGCTGATTTTGCAACTGGATGAGGCTGACACTTGTGAAAATTATTCAAACATTATTACAAATCAGGTTCCCTGTCTTGGCAGATCACTGCACTATGTTGCTATATATAAATGCTGATGTAAGAATCAAGACCTATACATTCTAAACTTCTCTTGATCCTAACTCACAATAGTAATGCTGTGCCAACCTTGAAATCCATCAACTGATAGAATCAGCAACTTGTTTCTGTAGCTTAACATGAACAGGGAGATATGTATGAAGTGCAGTGAAAGATCACCAAAAGTACACATTTGTGTACAATATGATTACAGAAAGAAAGAAGAAGGAAGACTTGCATTTATACATCTTTCACAACTTCAGGACATCCCAAAGTGCTTTAAAGTCAAAACAACCTCTCAGTGCATTACAGAGATTCAGGACTAAAAATTTGTGTGAGCCAAGAAAGTTGTTGGTGATTAATGACCACTGAAAATGGCCGCCACCCTAAGTCGAGTAAATTTGTCTGGGGGGTGCTGGAGAACATGGTGCAGCACTTACCTTGCATGCAACGCCGTCCTGGTGGCGTTAGTGGAGGCCTCCGAGGCAAAGTTCCCGCCTTGAAACATAGAAAATAGGAGCAGTGGTAAGCCATTCGGTCCTTCGAATCTACAACGCTATTCAATATGATCATGGCTGATCCTCTATCTCAACACCATATTCCCGCTTTTTTCCCATGCCCCTTGATGTCTTTTGTGTCTAGAAATCTATCTATCTCCTTCAATATATTCAGTGACTTGGCCTCTACAGCCTTCTGTGGTAGAGAATTTCACAGGTTCAACACCCTTTGAGTGAAAAAATGTTTCCTCATCTCGGTCCTAAATTTCCTACCCCATATCCTGAGACTGTGAACCTTTGTTCTAGACTTCCCAGCCAGGGGAAACATCCTCCCCAAATCCAGTCTGCCCAACCCCATCAGAATTTTATACATTTCAATGAGATCCCCTCTTATTCTTCTAAATTCTAGTGAATACAGACCTAGTCAACCCAATCTCGCCTTACACGATAGTCCTGCCATCCCACGAATCAGTCTGGTGAACCTTCATGCAGTCCCTCTATGGCAAGTATATCCTTTCTTGGGTAAGGAGACCAACACTGCACACAATACTCCAGGTACGGTCTCACCAAGGCCCAGTATAACTGTACTAAGACATCCTTGCTCCTGTACTCAAATCCTCTTGCAATGAAGGCCAACAGACCATTTGCCTTCCTAACTGCTTGATGCACCTGCATGTTTGCTTTCAATGACTGGCCCCATGTCCCTTTGTACATTGACATTTCCCAAGCTACCACCATTTAAATAATATTTTGCCTTTATGTTTTTCCTACCAAAATGGATAACTTCACATTTATCCACGTTATACTGCATCTGCCATGTGTTTGCCCACTCACTCAACCTATCTAAGTCACCTTGCAGCGTCATTGCATCCTCCTCACAACTCACAATCCCACCTAGTTTTGTGTCATCAGCAAACTTGGAAATCTTACATTTGGTTCCCTCATCCAAATCATTTATATATATATATTGTGAGTGGCGTTCAAGCTTTGCACAGCCTCTGGGAGTGAGGCTGTGGAGCTCGCAAGGAACTGTGCGTAATTGAAAGGGCTGTGAATTAAAGGGGCAATATACGCAGAACTAATAAAAATTAAAATGCAGTTAAAAAATGAAGTTTTCAGCCCTTACTGTCTTTCAAAAAAAATTACATTAAAAAGAAGTCCCAAGTGGGATTATTCAGCTCTTAAAGCTGAATTCCTTTCTGAACCTCAATACATGGGAAAAGTGCTTCAGCAGTAACACAAGTGGCTCAGTAAGCCAGGGAAAGGGCACACAGCACTCCAGCTTTGTGCAGGGGGTCAACACTGCAAGAGAGGTCCTCTACCCACGGGGGCCAGGAGGAAAGGAGGAAGTGGGACTACATCACTGAGGCTGTCACTGACAGCAGTGTCACCCTCACCACCTGGCTCCAGTGCCCAAAGAAGCTTCATGACCTCAGGCCAATGATCAAGTTCAGTGAATGCATCTTCAAAAGCCATCTCCTAATAACAGCACCACTAGCCTCACACACTGCTCAATCCACAACCCCCACCCCCAATCACTCACCTACCAACAATCTGCACCAATCGTGAGGCACATCTTCCATTCCTAGCCTCACCTTCGCCCCTTGGAGAAGACGGTGCTTGCCATTCTTGGCAGGGGCATGGCTGAGCCCTTGGCCAGCGGTGGGACTGAAAGAATACAAGATGCTGGTATCCTCTTGTGTTATGCTGCATCTCACATTCACCTCTTGCTTCCCCGCCCTCCCCTCACCACAACTCCACCCTTGTGCCTTCCTCATTTCACACACCAAAGAAATGCAGCCTGCCCAGCCACCGATTGACCAAGAAGAGGGAGAGGAGAGAGAGGGGCAGAGAGGAGAAGGAGAAGAAAAAGAAGAAGTTTGATTTCACACTTCCAGCCACCAGCTCCTCAAGGTCCACCAGCAAGGAGATTTGCAGTGTTCCCCACTGAAAGTCAGCAGCCTTCCACCAGCCATGCTGCAGCCACTGGGGTAGCACTGCGTAACATCAGTAAATAGACAAAGGCACACACAAGACAATCACTAAGAGAATGCATAAGGGTGCTGGGTTGATTTCTTGGTGTCATATTGGATGGATAGATGTATAAAGTTGCATTGGAGAGTTTGCTTTGTGATGGGTTTTATTTCAGCATTGTGACCAAGAGAACTTTGTGATGGTCAGTAACAGAGGGAAGGTAAGGTGTGGGACAAATGTCAAAAGGGGAATTGGGGTTGTGGTCACTGATACCGCAGGCGGATGATTCCACCCTGGATAGCCTGGTCAGAAAGGGGCTATCTGGGTTGCATCCTTCTGCTTCCTCCTCTTCGGCTTCTTGTTCCTCTGTGTCTCCCTCTTCCCTCTGCCATAAAATGCTGGAAATACTCAGAAGGCCAGACAGCATCTTGACCTGGGATGTGAACTGTTTTTCTCTCTCTATGGATGTTGCCTGACCTGCTGAGTATTTGCAGCAGTTTCTGTGTTCTCAGAGGACATCCTTTACCATCTGAGGCCTTGCAAGTGTCCAACAGCACACCCTACATACTTAAAAAAAACTTTTAACATCGAATGCAGCAAGCCACTACTTCAATAACTTTTTTAAAAAGTCTAAAAGCTTAATTGCAAACTTACCTGAAGGATGTGTGTGTCCCTTTAAGCAGTGCTGATATCACCACTGTCTGCCTGCTTGCATGCCAGGCTAACCTGGCATGCTTAGGACCCAGCACTGAATTAACGCTAGGGTCGAAGTCCGGCGTAGTGACAGAAAGTCAGTATTGCATGCTGATTGATGTCACCTCGCTGCCATTTTTCTTTCAGGGTGCTGCCAGTTACCGACAGCACAAAGGAGGACATGAATATAGTGGCAGCGTTGGAACCTGCCACTAGCTGGCGAAAGAGCGGCCACTGCCATTTATCGCCGTTTTATGGCGCTACGGAGTGACACTCAACAAATGAATTTCTAGCCCCCCATTTATTAATTAGGGTAGTGCAGAAGTTTATATTACTCAGCATCATTTAAACATTGGTGAAGAGCCATTGAAAGTTCATAAACATCAATGATAGAGGAAGGAGGCAGTAGAACCATTGGGACAAAATTTGTTGGAAACACCAGGCAGTTTAATGCATATGCCATTACTATTGTTTACAAGATAGCCACGCTGTTACACTGGGAGCTTTGGCCTGGATATCCAACTTAGATATTAAAATTTGATTTGCTTTGCTACCACCATACGAAAGAATGAAATTGTGTAAATCATCCAAAACTTGTGGCGAGGAAGAGATATCCAGTGAGTTGAGAATTGCCACAAGCTGCTGGACGATTTATGCCGCTCCACCTTTAGCCTCAACTTTCCCATGAGTTTCAAGAAATTGCTGCATTTGCCCATTAATTACCAATTAAACTTGCCGCAGAAAGTTAGGGCTGGGACTTAGCAATGCAAGGACCCTTTAAATGAGCAGATTTATATTCCTGCAATGCTATTCAACCTCTCTGGCCCAGAAAAGGAACAACTGAAACTATGAAGTCTCATTCCTACAGATAGTAAATTGTTCCTGGAGGTCGATAACATTTAAAATTTAAAATTGTTACATATTTTCTTACATTATTTTCCTGTCTCCTTTTTCTCTCTCTTTTAATTTCTTCCCTCTCTTTATTTCTCTTTCTGTACCCTATTTCCTTCTCTGTCATTCTTCTCTTTATTTCTCGATCCTTAAGTCTCATTGGTGAAAGAGATACGTTGGTTATCCCATTGTTCACCAAGGTTCCAGATGCCCCGTTGCCTTTGCCGTGTCGTTATCAGCTCGAACATCCAGTGAATTTGCTGCGCAGACATTTTTCAAGCAGATGGGTGAGAGAAAAGACTAAATAATGGAGCAGACTGCGAGATGCCCCGCTCCGGAAAATCTGGGACAATAAGATTAGTGTTCCGGTGTCCACGTTCAGCGTTTGCTGATCAAAGTCAGTGCAGAGTCCTCTTCCCTCCAACACCACTCCTACCACTAATGGAAGTGGTTCAGCCTCCGTGTGCTGCAGGTGGACATTTTTGCGAAAGTAGGAATATCCACCTGCATCGCTTCAGATATCAGAAACACTGAGGTAGGAGTGACGCTGAGGATGAGGGGAAGCAAGAAGGAAGGGGCAAAAGGTTAGAGGATGGAAAGCAGGAGCGGTGGTCTGGGAGTGGGGAAGAGAATCAGTGGGCGGTTCCAGAGAATACAACTTCAGCTGACTCGGAGGAAGAAGAGTGCATGTTTGAATTGGGTTGCAACTGGAAAAGAGTGCAGGTTAAATGATTGATGTAAAAATGTCAACATTTTACAGGTGAGCATGCTCCTGAATTCCTTAGAATTGCACCACCAGTTTTGTACTTATAACTTTTGGATGACCTCTGCTGTGTATATCTCTTGCTTCAGGTACAAGCCCATGCAACGACTTGTTTTCACATGTCATAGGATGTTTTCACAATCAGAGCTGTTCTTGAGCTATCAGCTTTGGCGATTGTTGGACAGCATTTGCTCCTTTTCCAGGTTGGAATGTACGAGTGTATACTGAATGAGCATTACTGTTGTTGTCACTTAAAGGGTGTGATTCTGAGCCTGTAGAATAACAAAGCTCAGTTCTGTTTCCACAATATATCCTGCCCCTCAATGATTGCACAATTCAATTCCTTCCAAGGTCAACTTGATTTTTTATTTTTCACTTAAGCAGCTGACAATAATAGAAAACCTAAATCGGAATTGTCCAATTTGTTTTGGCCTGGATCTGTGTTCATTGTTGGAAACCAAGAAACCAGTGGGTTCCTTATTCTGTTTTGAGTGTTAGTATTTGACATGACAGCAAGAAGATAGGGCTGGAAAAAGGACTTGAAACAGTGAATGTTTGTGCAGAGTATGCTATCTGTTTCTTGAGAGTAGACATGAACATGTGTGCAATAGCTAAAGTGTCATTTATTAAGAAGAGATACCCTACTCCTGTAATCTTTTAGTACGACCAGCCTTTGCCTTTGCTGAATTTTGTTTTGGAAAAAAAGAAAAGTTGAAAGCATTCAATAAAATTTATTCTTGTGGGGTTTTTTTAAAGGTGGGGAAACACAAGCGGTAAACATCATCATTTTGTGATTTGGAATTTTTGCTTTTTAAAATGTTCATTCAGTAATTTAACTCCATTGAATTCCGAGCAGAGGAATAAGAAGAACTTTTATAAATGGGACTGACTATTTGTACTGTGTTTTTTCTGTCCTTCTGTGCATTCGTCTGTCGAGACTCTGCCCCCGATGCCTCCCGCCCGAACCGAAAGTGCCGGACCGGAAGTGCGGGCCCAACCGGAATCATTCCGACCACATTGCCCGCTGAGCCCCCGACCTGGCGGACGGCCGAGAGGGGGCGGGGGGAGAGAGAGAGCCTGGGGGGAGAAGAGAGAGAGTCTGGCATGGGTGGGCGGGGGCCAGAGAGTATGGGGAGGGGGGCAGAGAGAGCCAGGGTTGGGAGGGAGGAAAGGAGAGAGAGTCTGGGGAGGAGGGCAGAGAGAGCCAGGGTTGGGAGGGAGGAAAGGAGAGAGAGTCTGGGGAGGGGAAGAGAGAGAGCCTGGCCTGGCCTGGTGGGGCGGGGTGTCAGAGAGAGCCTGAGGTGGGAGGGAGGGAGGGAGGGTCGAAGAGAGAGTCTGGGTGGGAAAAGAGAGAGCCTCGGGGGTGGGGGAGAGAAAGCCAGGGGTGTGAGGGAGGGAGGGAGAGAGTCTGGAGGGGAAGAGAACGAGCCTGGGGGGAGGGGAGGGGGTGGAGAGAGAGCCTGGGGAGGGAGGGAGGGATGGAGAATCTGGCGGGGGTGGGGGAAGGGGGCGTGGGGAGAGACAGCCTGGGTTGGGAGCGGGGGGGGGGGGGACCATGAGACACGGGTGGGGGAGATCGGATTGGAGAGAGGGAACTCAGAGGTGGATCATGTTCTTACAACCCCCTACAAGGGACATCGTTGGAGTAGATGAAATCTTGAAGTCACTACACTGTCATTATTCACTTCACACCCAATAAACCTGTTAATCATCCGTACACAATGCCCCATTTATGGTTGGGGGGGTGGGTGGTGGTAAGGTCATGCAATTGCGCTGGTGTAAAGAGGGATTTCGACTGGGGGATGCAGCACTTACACTGGGGTAAGGCACTTTGGTTGGGGTGGCAGCACTTGCGCTGGGGGGAGGGGTGGGCAAGGAACTTTGGCTGGGGAGAGGGACACACTTACGCTGAGGTAATGGACTTTGGCTGGCACTTTGTGGCTTCTGGGGAGATCTATCCTCGGTGGCTTCTGGAAGTCAAAGTGGATCGAGTTACAATTTGCGAAGTCAGTGAGAACTTGGGATGGGCGGGTCCAGTTACACATTCCAGAGAAACTTCAGGGTGTTCCTTATCCTCCCAGGGGACCATGCGGAGACAAAGGGTCGTCATTTTTACAGTACAAATAAATGTTCCCTTTATTAATATAAATCCTCATCACATCCTCAGACGGCCCAAAGCTTCACAGGTAATGAATTACTTTTCAAGTGTAGTCATTGTTATAATGTAGGGAAACGCAACAGCCAAGTTGCACACAGCAAGCGCCCACAAAGAGCAATGAGATAAATGACCAATTAATTAGCTTTAGTGGTCGTGGTTGAGGAATAAATGTGGCCCAGCACACTAGGAAAACTTTCCTTCCTTCGTTTCTTCAAATAAAGCCATGGGATCTATCAAGTCCTTCTCAACAGGCAGATGGGATTCATTTATAACAAGTTATTGAACAAAAAGCACTGTTGACTTTAGTTACAGTTTCTCTTAGTTAATCTCACAACAAAATAGTTTCTCTTCACTTCCTCTTTCTATCTGGGTGATGCTCCTTTAAGTCATCACTGATTTCCCCCTTTCTTTGGTTACTCTGAAATATTTTTGCCGTTCAAAATTATTTATTTTAATCCTAGTTTTTGCTGTTCAAAATTATTTATTTTAATCCAGTTCTCCTACATTCCTCAATTAAAACTGAAGAGTTAGACTAGATTCAGACACAAAGTTTACTATTTACACTTATTGTTGGTTTTTGGGTGTACAATTTCCACATCAAGATCATTTTTCCTTGCAGTGTCAGCTGTGGCTCAGTAGGTAGCACACTTGCCTCTGAATCAGAAGGTTGTGGGTACAAGTCCCACTCCAGGAACTTGAGCATGTAAATCTAAGCTGATACTTCACTGCAGTGCTGAGGGATTGCTGCACTGTCAGAGGTGCTGTCTTTCAAATGAGACTTTAAATTGAAGCCCCCTCTGCCCTCTCAGGTGGACATAAAAAAATCCCATAGCATTATTTTGAAGAAGAGCAGGGCTGGTGTTCTGGCCAATATTTATCCCTCAATTCACATAACAAAAACAGATTATCTGGCCATTATCACATTGCTGTTTGTTGGAGTTTGACGTGCGCAAGCTGGCTGCTGCATTTCCCACATTACAACAGTGGCTACACTCTAAAAGTACTTCATTGACTGTAAAGTGCTTTGAGACATCCGGTGGTCATGAAAGGCACTATATCAATGCAGTCTTTTTTCTCTTTTTCATCTTCGTGTTTTCTTTTGGATTTATCTTCCACTATGTCATGGCCAGTAAAGGCCAATAATGCCATTTTCTGCCAGCCTAGTGCTATGCTGCAATTGGTTCTGCACCTTTTCCATATCAGAGATTCCTGGGGCTAGAACCTTCACTTTTGAGCTCATTGCCCAAAAATGGGCATTATTTCTGGCGTGGGCAGTAAAAAAGGGTTTTCTGATCGCCAACTTCTCGCCCATTCTCAAAACACCTAGTTTACATTTTTGAAAATGGGCGTTACCGTGAGAAACATCAAATGGGCGGTAGAGTTACATTTTTTTGACCTTCTGCTGTAAAGTGTGGTAGTCCTTAGCAACGGCATGGCAACACCCGATTCCCGCGATTCTGGAGGTCAACGGTTACCATGACATGCGCAGAAGAGGAGACAGAGAGAGAGGGAGCTCAGAGGGACTGAAGGCGTATCTGGGTGTGGTGTGGCTGCTTTTGGAGGAAGGAGGGAGACTTTAGAGCTTCACAGCAAGTAGCAAACAAAAAGTAGCTGTTAACAACCACATATTTGACCAAACTTGCCCTATAATGGAGGGAGAGGAGGAGCCATCACAGCGCGCTGTGGAGTCTGACGCTGGAGAGAGCAGTGAGGTGGGGGAGGAGCAGATTGGAGGCTGTAAAAGAGCCAGGAGGTTCTCGGACGAGGCAAACGCCTCCCTCCTGCAGGAGGTTGAGTCACGCTGGGGTGATTTGACACAGGGAGGGCATGGGAAGCCCTCCCCAAAGGCCTACCAGAGGATATGGACCGAGATAGCAGAGGTGGTCTCATCGGTGACCATCGAGGTGCGGAGGGCAACCAATGCCGCAAACGATGGAACGACCTTGTGGGATCCGCAAGAGTAAGTATTACATTTATTTACATGTACTTCTGATTTGTAACAGTCATCAGTGACCATCAGCAGATTTGAGGTCTTGCACTTTCACCGGGAATGTTTTACTCAAAGCCTGCAGTCACAGTGTACATCTTTAGGTAAAGAATGATAATAATCATGATTACATCTGTCGGTTATGTGTTGTATCAGTCTCTGTGACGGTACTTAGCAATGATACCATGCAATGATCTCATGCCATGTCGTCCTGTCACCTTTTGCAGAAAAGGCTATTGATGATGAGGTCCATGCAGAGGCAAACGGGTGGGGGGCCACCAGTCCCCAGCGACATCACTGAGATGGAGGAGCGAGTACTAGCACTCGTGGGGAAGCACCCCCAGACAGCCATGGACGCATCTGCAGACCCAGAATTGATGCCACGTGAGTAAAGCTTACACCATTGTGTGATGTAAAGTCAATAGATGCCACACCAACTCATATCCGAACAATCATATATGATAGATGATTTCTAAAAGTGTCATAGAAATAATGCTGGCCTAATGAAAATCATTGCAATGCACAATGTGTTGATGTGCATTTTGAGAGTGATGGTGCTTTTGTCGTGCATATGTTGTGTGTAGCGCTGGATTCACCTTGTCACCCTAGCACCCCCTTCTTCTCTAACAACCTCGCTTGTGTCTTACAGCTCAGCCAGCAACGTGGACCCAGGCAAGGCCACAGAGGCCGGAAGGTGGGGTCGCAGGGCAGGAGTCGGCGGATGAGAGTGCGGACTTCGAAGAACCTGCATCGCCACGCTTCAGATCCCATTCCACCCCAAGGCCATCTATTGGTCCTCCGGTCATTCCCACCTCCATTCTGGAGCTGCCGACCCCAAGCACCTCTCCACAGAGCACCCCATTTGTCCCCAGGACGGCGCCGACCCTGCGGAGGTCTCGTGAACGTGGCAGGTCTGTTCAACGAGCACGACATGACAGTGGCGAGATAGTACAGTTGTCCAGCAGGACTGTAGACATTGGTGACTAGCTCATCGAAGCATTGGGGGCATATCCCGACACCTGGCCACCATGACCCGAGTACATTTCGTGCATGGCAGTGTCCCTGGATGTGATAGCCAGGAACACTGCTGCCACAGCCCTCCCAGTGGTCCCACAGCATGGCACTCCACTCCTAGGTTCCGCACCACCACTGTGAAAGACAGATGAGAGCAAGGACCAAGATCCTGCTTCTGCATCAGAGAATGTTGCCCCCTCAGCACCCCCCGCTCGCGTACCTGTGCAACCAATGCATCAGCTTTCATCCCCGCCCCCCACCCCCAATGAGAAGCTCCTCAGCCAGGTGCTGTGGAGCGAGGCGGGGAAGGGGTAGAGGTGGGGAGAAGAAGGAAGGGGGTAAGGAAAGTGAGGTGCATGTGCGCAGGTGATGGCTGTGTTATATCTCCATCTAGGTGTATGCAATTTGTTGCAATGTATGGGGGCTGGGGACCACGCTCCTGCTTTGCCTTTGTATTCTGTGTTGCTGGACATGTGGAACATGTGATTGATGTCAATGGTGGAAAAAGTGGGGTGTGGTCGGTGGTTGGGTGTTATTGGCTGTGATACTTATGATTTCAGACCAATGTTGGTATTAAACTTTTGTTATTGAACATAACCTTGTTGCACATTGTCTCAGATAGCTGGACGGTTACACACTGGTGATTCCTTACCATGAAAGGATTAAATACAACTTAACATCAATCAACGTAAACTTTAACTGGCACCAAGGTTATGGGCATCATTGATGTCTGAGCTGCACACACACAGCAGTGTGTCAGCATTGTCACTCACATCAGCGCTCTTTCAATCAAATATTTCCGATATCAGCTCCTCAGTGGGACTTAACAAATGGCAGCCACACCGCTGGCGTTCGTTCCGCTTTTTGTGGGCGGTTTTTTGAGCGATATCGTGGGCGATATGTGTGCGAGGTGGTGAAATTGAAGATGGGCGATCTCCATAGCTGCTAGTTTGGGTAAATATGCTCTTTGTGACAAAAAACAGTCGGTGGGCGTTAATATTGAATCTCAGCGTTAATTCCGTTCGGAAAGTAATGCTGGGCGATATTATAGGTGTTGAATTTGCCCATTCTGCTGATTCCACCCTAAAAAAGTGGGCAGGTGGTGATATTTTTTCTCGGCATTATGCCCATTGGGAAAATAACATTCGGCGATAAGTCTCCTAAAACAGCCCGTCAGTTTCCATTTTGTGCCAGAATGGGCGATATATGGGCGTTATACGTCATTTCAGCGGTAAAGTGGCCGTTAATTGGGCATTAAGCCAGCAAAAAAAGTGGAACTTTTAGCCCCTGGTGTTTTAAACATCTATGTAAGCAAATCATTTGGCGTGTGTCTGTCATGCCACACCTTTTAAAGGTGTCACACTGAAAGTGACCATACGGCTAAAATGACTGGCCAAAATAGCTGTTAGGTAAGCCAATCAAATAGCCAATTTGATTCAGGTGGTAATTCCCAATGTGGTGTCAGTAAGCAGCTACCAATCCCAAGCTGATAAGTAGTAGAACATGATCCAACAAATCGCTTAAGTAACCTGGTGAGCATGATTTGAAGTGCCACTTTGAATTTTTCATCTACTCGAAAATTTACTGGTAATAGTAATATATAGAACATAAGAAACCTATATATATATAAAAAAATGCAGAATTAAATGTTTTTTTCTTATTCATAGAGTTGCCTGTACAATATTGTAAAGCCCTGAAAAATATTTTTAGCCTATGAAAGCCTACTCACGTGTTGAGAGCCCAAGGTAAATTTGGATGGAGTATGCATGTGGAACTTCAATCATTGGGTCATCCATTTATTTTCAATAAATGCTTGGTTCCTCTGAATTGGGTGTAGTTCATGGCGATTACTGCGCACAGTTCTGGTCTCCATATTATGAAAAGGATGTAGAAGCATTGGAGAAATTGCAACTTAGATTTACAAGGATGATACTGGAACTCCTCAAATTCTGCCCTCTTGAACATCCCTCATTATAACTGCTCAACCATCGGTGGCTGTGTTTTCAGGTGTTTGGGCCCGAAGCTATGGAACTCTCTCCCTAAACTTCTCCGCCTCTCTACCTTTCTTTCCCCCTTTAAGACACTCCTTATAACCTACCTCTTTAATCAAGCTTTTGGTCATCTGCCTTCATTTCTTCTTTTGTGGCTCGGTGTCACAGTCATCTGTTTTGTTTTGTAACACTGCTGTAAAGCACCTTGGGACGTTTTACTACTTTAAAGGCGGTATATAAATAAAAGTTGTTGTTGTTATAACTATCAGGAATGCTTGAACAGGCTGGGACTCTTTTCTCTAGAAGAGGGGTGACCTGGTAGAGGTCTTTAAGATTATGAAAGGGTTTGATCGGGTGAACGCAGAGAAGATGTTGGCACTTGTGGGAAGACAAAAACTAGCGGCCATAAATAGTCACTAATAAATCGAATAGGAAATTTAGGAGAAACCTCTTTACCCAGAAAGTGCTTAGAATGCAGAAGTTGTTACCACCAAGGATTCGTTCAGGCAAATAGCATAGATGCATTTAAGTGAGAAAGGAATACAAGGTTGTGCTAATAGGGTTAGATGAAGAAGGGTGGGTGGAGGCTTGTGTGGAGCATAAACATCGACATGGACCAGTTGGGCTGAATGGCCTGTTGCTGTGCTGAACATTCCATGTGCATAGGAAAAGGAGTAGGCTATTCAGCCTCTCAAGCCTGTTCCATCATTCAATGAGATCATGGCTGATCTGTATCCTAAATCCATCCACCCACCTGAGCTCCATATCCTTTAATACCCTTGGCTAGCAAAAACCTATCAATTTCAGATTTAAAATTATGAATTGAGCTAGCATCTATTGCTTTTTGTGGGAGAGAGTTCCACACTTCTACCACCCATTACATGAAGAAGTGCTTTCTAACTTCTCTCCTCAATTGCCTGGCTCTGATTTTAAGGTCCCTAGGCTCCTCCACAGCGGAAAAAGTTTATCTCTATCTGTTGTGTATGGAGAAAGAGTCAGGCTGAACACTGAGAGCTCAAAGTAAAGTGTGATCTTAGTCTTTTATTGCAGGTCTCCAGAGTGCCTCTCCAACCTGTGAGGCCTTCTTAAATACCTGTGCTCCCAAGGGATTATGGGGTCTCTTGGGACTCCAGGGAATGAGCCTTTTGGTGGCTATACAGAGTAAATACAAGTCCACATATATAACACTATCCAACCTATCAATTCCTTTCAAAATCCTAAAAACCTCAATCAAATCATCCCTTAACCTTCTATATTCCAGGGCATACAAGTCTAGTGTATATAATTTCTGCTCATAATCTAACCCTTGACGCCCCGATAACATTAAAGTGAATCTGCACTGCACTCCTTCCAAGGCCAATATATCCTTTCTACGGTGAGGTGGTCAGACTGCACACAGAGATCCAGATGTGGTCTAACTGGGGCTTTGTATAGCTGTAGCAAAACTTCCCCCCTTTTATATTCTAGCCCTCTAGTTATAAAGTCTAATATTCCATTAGCCTTTTTGATTATTTTTTGTATCTAACTATTACATTTTAGTGATTTGTGTACAGGGACCCCTAAATCTCTTTGGACCTCCAACGTTCCTAACTTTTCACCATTTAAAAGTTACTCGAATCTATTCTTTTTTAGTCAACATGGATGCCTCATACTTGCCTGTGTTGAAATCCATCTGCCACAGTTTTGCCCAATTCTATGTATTCACAACAAGCCCTACCCACTTCATTTTGGCTCCAGTCTCTGCCCGACTGGAGATTCCCCGTACTCCCTGTAACAGCCCAACTTCATTTGCCTGAAGCTGCTCCTGACATGACCCGGCTTGGCCTTGCCTCTCAGTGCACCTGCCCTAACTTAGAGATATTCCTAACTCCTCCCATTCCCCAGCCCCCACCCAGTCCTTCCAAACCTGTCTTGATCCGCCCAGAGTCATTGCCAGCCCACCCACCCCGAGTGATTTGTGGGGGGTCTGCGCAGTGCAATCCTGCCCATCTGTTAACCGGACCTTCCCAAGCTCTACCCAGCCTGCCAGCTCACCTGCCCATCTGTCACGGGTGCTTCCTGGCCAGCCTGCTTACCCACTTTCCCCAAGCGTTTACTGGCCTTCCTGTTCATCCGTCCTTAAACACTGATTAAGGTGACTGTAATGTATTTGCTTCATGGGTTCTTTATAGCAACACATTGCTGTTAAGAACTAGTTGGTTTATTAGCAAAGATTTAGCAATCACACTACACATTACCAGTTCATCCATCAGGCTCACAACTGCATACCTCATCGCGGATCCCCTGAACCCAACTGGTTGGGGTTTTATTGAGTCTTGTGAACATCATGTGACTGGCAAAACCACGTACAATTCAAAAGCTCTACAACTATTTTGTTGTAGCGAATGTGTAACAAATTCGCGTGTTATCCTTGTGCAGGAGCCATCAAGCAAACTCTACTCTGTAACACTCATTGGTTTATGTGCAACGGCCAGCAGACCACGTACAAGAACACTAGCTCTTTCGAGCCGGAATTGAACCAGCGACCTAAGGATTACTTTGCTTTGTATTCCACTACAGTCCTCGCTCGACCAAATGAGCTATCGAAGGGAAGTGGCTCAACAGCTCTGCAAACCTGTGAGCAAATTCACAGGTGCATACATTACAGTGACCACACTTCAATTTTACTTGATGCCTGCTGGCCAGACTTCTTCACAGGCTTATCTGGTGTTTCTTCTCTGCAGTGCCCAGTGCTCACTGTCCAGCACTGCTGCTCCTCCCCACTACTGCCAACACTGCCATGCTCTGTTGTGCTCCCTGGAACGCCAGTGCTCAGTTCCCAGGTCAGATCATTCCCAGGTCTGGGCCAGTACTGAGGACCTGAGCCCCAAAGGCAGCCTAACGTGATGTTATTTAAAGCTGCCAATGACTAAAATAATCTATTTCTGGTAGGCACGTCAAGATAAGTTGAGGTTGTTACATGATGGCTTTATCTTAGATTTACAACAGAATTCCTGTTTTCGAACTGTCAAGCATCATGGCTACTGTATGAAAAAAGATCAACTTGACAAATTGTTTTTCCATTTCCTGTGACTGTGTACACAACAGAGCATGTGAAAATTTTACCTGCTATTTTATACCTGAAAACATTCAAAGGGGTGTTTTTAATTTTCTCTGCTTTTAAATATTCATAAATTAAAGTTCGAATGGCCCAAAATTTTAAATTCTGCGATCAATTCTGATAGCTTAGTACAGGTACAACCTCTGAAATCCGGAAACCTCGGGACCGAGGCCATTTGGGACCGAGGTTTTTCCGGATTTCGGAATAGAAATCCGATGTCCCGAATCTGGAAACTCCTGGGCCGAGTTTTGTGTTTTTCCGGATTTCGAAGACGAAATCCGACGACCTGAATCAGTTGCATGACGCAATTTTTAAAAATTGGCAATATAACTTTAAATTGCTGAAGATAATGTTTGGAGATTGAGGCATTCAACATTGAGGCAGCTGAGAAGTGACCTTAAGAAGCATAAAAAATGGGAAATAATGTCAAAACGGTAGATCTGGAGCATAGTGAAGGTCACCGTTACAAAAATGTCCGGTTTTCGGAACAAATTTCCGGATTACGGATGTCGGTTCGTGCGATCTGCACAATGTCTGGTTTTCAGAACATTTCAGTTTTTAGAACTCCGGATTTCGGATGCTCTACCTGTATTACATCCTGCTCCTCACTAAATGGGAACATGAAGCATTTTTGGTACTTTTAAAAATATTAAAATGAGCATAATATAATTTAATTGAGCGTAATAAGTAACAGATTGAGTTGGGGAATATATTTAATAAGTGTTCATATTGATAAAGTCGCGTTGTGAAGCACTGCAGCTTTAAGCGTTAGCATCTGCAACACATCAACATTGCAGAGAAAGTTCTCGTTCACCTGGCTATTCAGAAGTTTATAAGAAGTTTTATATTTACATATTTATTCTCACAACTTTATGTGGGGAGGGAAGAGGGGCTCATGTTCCATGAATATATCATTATTATACCTGCCCAGTTCTCTTTTCTTTTGCGATATGCTTCTTAAGTGAAGCATGCTAAAGAGTAGTCCTTGTGCGCTTCAAAAATGATACAATGACCTTAAGGGGCTGAAATGACCCCTTTCAATAAGGCCTCAGAAAGTGGTGGCCACGAGACAGTGGGGAATGATCGCTGAGTTTCCGTGGAGGGGCCGCCATTTTAGAAATTGCCCTTCCTCAGCGGGACCACTCTGCCCGTTTTCCTGCCGCAGCATACACGCGCCGACTCCTTACCATCTGGCGGGGACCCCCTCGTGAAATTGCCCTCCTGAAATTGCCCCGCGGGAGCAGCCCCGTTGCCGGCCGGTGCCCCCGTCAACTTTTGCTTTCGGTGCATTTTCCGTGTGAAATGGCGGCATGGCTGCCCTTAAAGAGAAGAGTGCACTGCTGCGGCCACCATGTTATTTTCTTTTTGTCAGCTGACTGCCCGTTAGGCCCGATAATTATGATCCTGGGTTAGGCCGGGCCACCAACAGGCAGCCTGGCACCTTGACATTGTTAGCAGCTACCAACACGAGACAGATTGAATGGAGCCGCTCAAATCATAGAAACATAGAAACATAGAAACACAGAAAATAGCTGCAGGAATACACCATTTGGCCCTTCAAGCCTGCACCACCATTCAATAAGATCATGGTTGATCATTCCCTCAGTACCCCTTTCCTGCTTTCTCTCCATACCCCTTGATCCCTTTAGCCGTAAGGGCCATATCTAACTCCCTCTTGAATATATCCAATGAACTGGCATCAACAACTATCTGCGGCAAGGAATTTCACAGGTTAACAACACTCTGAGTGAAGAAGTTTCTCCTCATTTCAGTCCGAAATGGCCTACCTCTTATCCTAAGACTGTGCCCCTGGTTCTGGACTTCCCCAACATCCCGCATCTAACCTGTCCAGTCCCGTCAGAATCTTATACGTTTCTATGAGATCCCCTCTCATCCTTCTAAACTCCAGTGTATAAAGGCCCAGTTGATCCAGTCTCTCCTCATATGTCAGTCCAGCCATCCCTGGAATCAGTCTGGTGAACCTTCATTGCACTCCTTCAATAGCAAGAATGTCCTTCCTCAGATTAGGAGACCAAAACTGAACACAATACTCTAGGTGAGGCCTCACCAAGGCCCTGTACAACTGCAGTAAGACCTCCCTGCTCCTATACTCAAATCCCCTAGCGATGAAGGCCAACATACCATTTGCCTTCTTCTCCGCCTGCTGCACCTGCATGCCAACTTTCAATGACTGATGAACCATGACACCCAGGTCTCGTTGCACCTCCCCTTTTCCTAATCTGCCGCCATTCAGATAATATTCTGCCTTTGTGTTTTTGCCCCCAAAGTGGATAACCTCACATTTATCCACATTATACTGCATCTGCCATGCATTTTCCCACTCACCTAACCTGTCCAAGTCATCCTGCAGCCTCTTAGCGTCCTCTTCACAGCTCACACCGCCACCCAGTTTAGTGTCATCTGCAAACTTGGAGATATTACCCTCAATTCCTTCATCTAAGTCATTAATATATATTGTAAAGAGCTGGGGTCCCAGCACTGAGCCCTGCGGCACTCCACTAGTCACTGCCTGCCATTCTGAAAAGGACCCATTTATCCTGACTTTCTGCTTCCTGTCTGCCAACCAGTTCTCTATCCACGTCAGTAAATTACCCTCAATACCATGTGCTTTAATTTTGCACACCAATCTCTTGTGTGGGACCTTTCAAAAGCCTTTTGAAAGTCCAAATACACCACATCCACTGGTTCTCCCTTGTCCAATCTGCTAGTTACATCCTCAAAAAATTCCAGAAGATTTGTCAAGCATGATTTCCCTTTCATAAATCCATGCTGACTTGAACCGAACCTGTCACTGCTTTCCAAATGCACTGCTATTTCACCCTTAATGATTGATTCCAATATTTTCCCCACTACTGATGTCAGTACCCACTTTCTCTCTCCCTCCCTTTTTAAAAAGTGGTGTTACATTAGCTACCCTCCAATCCATAGGAACTGATCCAGAGTCGATAGACTGTTGGAAAATGATCACCAATGCATCCACTATTTCTAGGGCCACTTCCTTAAGTACTCTGGGATGCAGACTATCAGGCCCCGGGGATTTATCGGCCTTCAATCCCATCAATTTCCTGAACATAATTTCCCACCATACTGTATACACAACACACAAGCGAGATGGTGGAAAAGGCTGTCTGCAGTGTCCAACAACTGATCAAAAGCCAGCATGCACAGATTGTTTGATTTATTTCTGTACAGAGTGACTTTAACTGCATGCTGAGAATTGTAGTGACCTAATGGTCAAGCAAACTGTCTAGAATGAGAGTTCTGGATCTGATTTCGGCCCAAAATTGCCGCGTACACCCCAGTAAAAGCAACCAAAAACAGAAGCACAGTATCCGTAAAATATACCGCCAAGAAGAGGATTGGCCAGAAATGCTTCAAAGATGCCATTCCCCTGCTCTCAACCTGTGGACCTGATGATTATGAGGATGCCACCAAAGATGTTCTCGCCATGCTCTGCTGAAAGCTCTTCATCCACTCACATACACCTCCAACATATCAGCTTGTGGGATTGGATGATGTTTCAATAGCTGATCATCCACAATGCCGCTTTCATAGTGATATCAGTGATATTGTGCTTTGAGAATGGGGCCAACACCAGGGCAGATTGGCAACCAGTAATTCCGATGACAGAAAAAGTTTGAGAAATGTCAGTTGAAGTATGGTGAGCCATATAAAGAAGGAATGCACAGTCTCATCAGATCCACGGAAAACATTCCAAAACTGACTCCTTTTTTTTCTGAAGTACATGCACCTGTCCCAAGCCAAGAGCTGACATTCAGGTCCCATACCCATTTCTGGCAATGCACTAATTACCCTCCAGCTCTTCCTCACTAACCTACAATCCCACCCCTGGAATTGGTGACTAAATCCTTCACTCCCCAGTGTTCCAAAGTTTCCATCTTTGCTATAGATCGTGTGTGCCCACAATATAACCAAAAATGGGGGCATTGATACCTCCCCAGTGTTACTTTGGAAAGCTACCAAAGTAGTCCTTCTGGGCAGGTCATCACAAATTCAGAAAGACTTGGAGCAAAGAACAGTGGTGCTAGAAGCTTGATGGAAAAGGCACCAATTGGAAAGCAATGAGTGAACCTTGAAAAGGGCCGGGGTAAATTAAACAGTCTGTTATCAGCAGGAGCAGCACAGCTCCTCTGCCATCAAGGCAAAATATTAAGAACAAATGGACAAACCAGGGAAGATCCTATCATGCACCCTGCAACAAGGTACATAGATCAGAACTGTGGCATCAATTAAGAATGTAGAAGGCAAGCTAACCTCAGGCCCATGTGAGAACAACAAGGAGTTTGTGGACTTCCGTACTTCTCTGTACTACAGATTCTCAGACCACTCCTCCATTTTACTTATTTCTGCCTCTCTTAACTTTTCCTGGAGTCACTGTATGCCCCAGCATCAGCTAAGGAGATTTAAGTTACAATACAGAACCTCGATTTTGGGAAAGTCCCAGGATACAATGGCTCCCAAGCCAAGTTCTACAAGGCTCTGATTCCCGCATTAACAGCCCTCTTTACTTAAACCCTTTCACTATGACCCTTTCAAGGCAACTACAATTACATTAATCATGAGGAACCCATCTTCTCTTCATCTTATAGACCCATATCCCTACTCAACCAGGACTACAAGATAAAGACCAAGATTATTCCATGCTGATCAAAATGGGCTTTATATGGGGCTGCTGTTCTGTGGAGAATAACAGATAGCTGCTTAACGTGATACATAACTGCATTAGCAACAATATCTGCCGCCCTGGTAATCTCCCTGGATGCAGAGAAGACATGTGACTAGTTGGAATGCAAGTATCTTCTTGCTGTACACAGTCAAATGATATTTTGTGAAACATTCCAGAAGTGGATTGGAAATCTATACCCAACCACGTCCAACATGCACAAAAAATAGCCTCCGTTCACCTGCATTCACCCTTCAAAGAGGAACAAGAATAAGATGTTTCCAATGACCTCTCGACAACCCCACAACACTACCTGCTCTTCATAGACCACCGGAGTAGGCCGACAGAGGCTTGGAAGCACCCCATGATAACAGGAACATTATCAGCCTAGAAAGAAGCCTAAGAGGGAGAAATTGGACAGCACCCAAAACAGAGAGGACTGAGGACCATCCTAAATTGGTCTTCAGGCCTCGTCATCATAATTCCAGAGAGCTATGTGCACCAATCAGTACCCCAGGGCAGCTCGTCGATTGGGACGTCACCAATCTAAGTTGGCACCAACACCCACAGATAGATCTGGTGGGGTGAGGCAGTGATTGGCTGAATGCAAATGCAGGCTGTATTGTGAAGCCAGGAGGAGTAATCCTGCTCCTTCTGCCACCACAAACGATGCAATTTCTCAAAGTTTTGCGGCCTTTTTTTGAGCGGCCTCCAGCGATCTCTTTAAGGACCGATGTTTAGGGCAATCATGAGCCAAAAATAATAATCAGAGCTTGCGCAGTACAAGCTCCCACTAATCTATCGTAATTCTGAAACCCGGGTCGGAAATGGGGGCACAAGCCTCATTTCAATACTGGAATGAATCTGGCACTCATTTCAGGTGGTTGCCAGGGCTGCCTAAAAAAAGACCCCAACCAATTTAGCAGTGACTGCAATGGAAAATAAAATCACGGTACAAAATGGGCTGCCAATTTACTATGGCCCACTTTTGCAACATTTTCACCCCCAGATATCCAAACTTTACATTTTATTTTATCAGTTCCTAAACTAGAAAACCCAATGTATAAAATTTAAGGAAATGCAGATTTGATTTTTTTTCCTGAGATTATTACAACTATAATACCATATAGTTTAAAGTATTTACCACCTGTAATATTTGACTGACCGGGGGGGAGATTTGATGCATCTCATTGGAAGCAGTTTTCACTCCAATTACATCATCTGAGCTCTCTATAGTTTCCAGTTATCTCAGCAGCTGTTTACTGTACGGGTTACAGCTCACTGCCGCTTTCTCCCAGCTCTACGCACTGTCAACTGCTGCACGCACAGATGTGCTTTGGAGAGGGCGGTAAGAGGAGCGGTGAGCTCCAAAATGAATGAGCGTGCGTCAGTTCGCCGTCACACGTAATTGAAATTCTTACAGCAATGCCTCCTAATATGGCAGCCAGCGTATTCCACGGCGGAAGCGAGGCAGCTGCCATTTTTCTACAAAACCGGACTTAACGGCCAGCGTTACAGCATCGGATTTCTAGCCTGGAGAGTTTTAAAGGTTGAGTGCCATAGAAAAATCAGGACACTAGATCAAATTTGAAACTTTAAAGAAAAGCAGTTAGCATTTGGAGGATAGATAATGGAAAAGTAAGACAGGACAAGAAGATAGTAAAGCTTTGGAAAGGCTAAGAGGCAGTATGAGAGAAAACTGGCAAAAACCATAAAGGGCAATAAGAAAAGGGTTTCAATTGGCATATTAGTAATGAAGATTGTCAAGTGTAGAGGAACAAAGGGACCTTGGAGTGCATGTCCACAGATCCCTGAAGGTAGCAGGCCAGGTAGATAAGGTGGTTAAGAAGGCATATGGAATGCTTGCCTTTATTAGCCAAGGCATGGAATTCAGGAGCAGGGGGGGTTATGCTTGAACTGTATAAAACAGTAGTTAGGCCACAGCTAGAGTAGTGTGTGCAGTTCTGGTCACCGCATTACAGGAAAGGTATAATTGCACTGGAGAGGGTACAGAGGAGATTTATGAGGATGTTGCCGGAAATGGAGAATCTTAGCTATGAGGACAGATTGGATAGGCTGGGTTTGTTTTCCTTGGAAAGGGAACGCTGGGGGGAGACCTCATTGAGATGTATAAAATTATGAGGGCCTAGATATAGTGGATAGAAAGGGTCTACAACCAGGGGGCATAAATTTAAAGTAATTGGTAGAAGGTTTAGAGGGGGTTCAAGGGGAAATATCTTCACCCAGAGGGTAGTGCGGGCAGAAACCCTCAACACATTTAAAAAGATGTGCACTTGAAGTGCTGTAACCTGCAGGGCTACAGACTTGAAGCTGGAAAGTGGGATTAGGCTGGATAGCCTCTTGTTGTCCAGCATGGACACGATGGGCCGAAATGGCCTCCTTCTGTGCTGTAAATTTCTATGATTCTAAGCTGTGATAGAGCCACAAAGTGAAGGAGACAAGCTCATGGTGGAAAGTAAGGGAACGGCAGAAATACTAAATACTTTTCTTCTGTTTCACAGGGGAGATGAATGTAGATATTTTAGAATTACTAGAGATGGATATAGAATACTTGGTGGAGGTTACTATTCAAAGAGATGGTATTAATAATGCTACTCCCTGGAGTGGTATGCCGCCACACTGCTCCTTCCGTTCCCCGGCCTGCTCCGATGGTGCTCGTAGGCCGGGGGCTGCTCAGCCTGCTGGGCTAGGCCGCCACATTGTTCCTTCCACTCCCCGGCCTGCTCCGATGATGCTCGCAGGCCGGGAGCCGCTCAGCCTGCTGGGCTAGGCCGCCACACTGCTCCTTCCACTCCCCGGCCTGCTCTGATGGTGCTCGCAGGCCGGGAGCCGCTCAGCCTGCTGGGCTAGGCCGCCAGGCTGCTCCTTCCACTCCCCGGCCTGCTCCGATGGTGCTCGCAGGCCGGGAGCCGCTCAGCCTGCTGGACTAGGCCGCCAGGCTGCTCCTTCCACTCCCCGGCCTGTTCCGATGGTGCTCGCAGGTCGGGGGCCGCTCAGCCTGCTGGGCTAGGCCACCACGCTGCTCCTTCAGCACGTGCTGGAGCAGGAGAGCAACGGCAGTGAAAAGGGACATCACCAAGATCCAGGTCGGTGATTGGGACAAGCCGGGGAGTGGAAGGAGCAGTGGGCAGATACAGCAGGAGCGGCGAGATCGGGGCAAAGAAGCGGCGAGAGATTGTAGAGGGATATGATCGGGGCCCAGGAGAAGCGTGAGTTCGGGGTCCAGAAGAGGCGAGGGCCCAGGGGCAGCATGGGCCCGTCCACACTGTGATATGTGTGCGCACTAGGTCCGTGCAGCAGAGCTGGTCTACAGTCGTCTTAGTTAATCCTTGCTACTGGACCAAGGCCTAGCTCTGTCAAGCCCGTGTGGTGGCTGGTGTGCAACGGCCTCCACATGTTAAAAAAATCCATGCACAGGCATCTTCCACCCTTCAAGATTTAGTTCAGGACTTGGAATTTTAGGTCCTTCATTGAAACACCTGTGAACTTTTTGACGTGGAAGCAAGTCATCCTCGATTCGAGGGGCTGCCTATGATTGATGACCCTCAGTGACTTCACAAAATGTATGTATGTATTTTTTTCTATCAGTTAAGGAGGGGAAAAAAATCAAGAATTGCTAAGTAAAGTAATTCCACAATTAGGAATACCTATACTGTGTCTGCTTAGGTCAACATACAGTGTAATGGGTGAGTCTTCTGCATTCTGAGCTGTGAATATACTCAGGGACATTGGAAATAGACTGATAAGTTAAAGCTTGAATGGTGCAGGGAGGAAGTGATGTACCAATAGACGTGCTACTTTCCTGTGCTTTGTGAGTGTTAGCTGTGGCTCAGTGGGTAGCACCATTGCTTCTGATCAGAAGGTTGTGGGATCAAGTCCCATTCCAGAGACTTGAGCACAAAAATCTCGGCTGATACTGCAGTGCAGTACTGAGGGAGTGCTGCACTGTTGGAGGAGCTATTTTTTGGATGAGACATAAAATCGAGGCCCTTTCTGATCTCTCAGGTGGACATAAAAGATCTCATGGTGCTGTTTGCGGGAGCTTGCTGTGTGCAAATTCCCCTGCAGTGTTTCCTACATTATATCAGTGACTACATTTCAAAATGGTACTTTATTGGCTTTAAAGCACTTTGCGATGTCTGGTGGTTCTGAACTGCATTATTTTATTGTTGAACTATTTTTCTGGCAGTCAAGGGTGAAAAAATATTTGGAACCTGGACAGGTTAAAGTTTTCCTTAATGGAGTATTAAATCAAAAATCAAAGGCCTTGTCATTCTGGCATGTTGGGCACTCCAGTGTTTATGAATTGCAAACATGGCCACAAAACATTTTTATTTGAATTTTTACTTCCCTGTAGTTTAGAGATTACCGCACTGTGTGAGATATTTTGCATAGAAATTCTACACAAGCCATCAATTAGTGAAGAACTAAATTGTGGTTATTTTTGACACATGATGAACCCAGGTGCTAAATGGGTGGTGTGCTAATAAGTCAGACTGTTGAAAAGTCTGGATTCAGCACACCGCTTTGGTCTAAATTGCTGATTATCATGATTTGAACTTGCCTGGAGGCACGATTTTTGTGGAAAATTATATGTGCGCTCCTCGCACCCCTTTCACTGAAGGTGTGGAGTGCTCTGGCTGGCACACAGTGGCACATTGCAGGATAGCTCAGGGATCGAAGGAGAGGGCACACAGGTTCTCAGACATGGCACTGAAGGTCTTGATGGAGGAGGTCCAGAGGTGGAGGAATATCCTGTACCCACAGGGGGAAGGACGTCACCTCGCCCTCCTCACCCTCTCTCCAGCAGTAGCTGGTGCTGCTCTGCTGACCTCAGATCCTCCTCTAATTCCTCATGCAGATCAAGGGGGACCCTATCAACATATCCATGACCAAGCACTCTTTCACCTGTTGACGACTATAAGGTATCTAATAAGGTGGAGTAGAACAGCATTCACTCTTTTTAGGTGAAGTCCTCAGAGAATTTCCAGAATAAATGTTGCTCGAGTGTTGGTGAAGACTTGACAAAAAATCTGAGAAAGTCTCCCGATCAGAGGTCCTCTTCACAACTCCAGTAGCAATGACCATGAAATGGTGAGTATCCCTTTAAGTAGCGCTTGAAATCCACATCCATGTTTACTCCGAAATAGCTGGACGCTGTTAGGAGAGGGTATCAGGACAGGCTCTAACCACCAAAATGCCATGCAGCCTCTTCAGTGAGCGCTAGCCTGCATTTTAAGTGCCAATCAGCCCCTCAATGGGCCCTCTTGACAGCCGTTCCTAATATAGGTTTCAACTCCTTTATCAAGATGGTGTCTTGTGTTAAACGCAGGCTAAAGGGGAATTTCAGCTCGAGACCCCATATTGGCCACCTTGGAGGCTCTTCAGGGCCTGAACACGCTGCCGAAAACCGCCCCCATCGGGTTTATCAATTATGTATTCAACCTTTTTGGATGCTTTTAATTTGAGAAAATGTTCTGTAACTGTTTAGAAAGCAACTTCATCTTTGAGTCTTCAGCTGAGTGTTTATAGAATCATAGAATGATGCAGCACAGAAGGAGGCCATTCGACCCAGCTATCCAAATGGTCTCACTCCCCTACTCTTTCCCCATAGCCCCGCAAATTTTCCCCCTTCAAGTATTTATCCAATTACCCTTTGAAAGTTACTACTGAATTTGCTTCCACCAAGCTTTCATGCAGTGCATTCCAGATCATAACAATTCACTGTGTTAAAAAAAAATTCTCATGTCGCCTCTGGTTCTTTTGCCAATTACCTTAGCTCTACATGAAAATGAGCCAAGAAAGAGAAATCGTAGGTGAAGGATATAATGTTTCATTGTTTACAGATTAAGGAAGGGAGTGTTCATTGAAAATATGTGCTTAATGTAACTCCAATGTACCTTGTATTACTAGGAAAGAACACCAGACGCAATGGTATGTATTAAGCTGCATGAATTTGCATCTACCAATTGTATTAAATTGTTCATCAGAATTGGAAAATGTTGTAGATCAACAAGGACCCTGACTTCTATTGCAATGTCAGTAAATTATTAAAACCTTAAATTAATAAACTCCCCACCTCACCAATTGTTTTGTAGAATACTTAGCCCTGTAATAAAAAGAACAAAGGAATAGGCTGCCATAGATTAAAATGTGTGATACACATAAAACAGGTTACCTCACATTTGGATCAACTCCCACTCTTTAATGAAACAGAGTCATTAAATATTAATATCACGGTGATATTGCCAATGATGGAGAATTAAATACTTGGAACACTTTTCCACCTTTATCGTTCAGTATCAGCATCGAGCGCTTCAAATCTAGTGTTCGGCAAGAGCCACATTCAGAGGCAAACTCCTCCAGTGGGCTTTACAATGTGCCTTATTCCTGTCAGAAGGGCACCCACTTCAATACCACTACCATTTTCCCACTGTTCTTTTTTATCCATCAAATTTTATTTCCTTTCTGCCCCGTTCTTCAAAGTGCCATTCCAAGACTGCTGGCTATTCAAATGGTCGCTCTTCATATGTGTAATTTGACAGTGAGTGTCAGTAGGCTATACCACCTTGGGTAGCATAGCATCTGAGCCCAATTCCATCCTCTCCTATAATAAGCATACGTGCACTGTTCAGAAAGAGGTGCTGGTTAATGATCAGGACTGGGAGCTCCGGCTGAATTTTCCTCTCACTCGCACAGGGTCATTGATGCCAATGGTATTGCTCCTAACGCTGCCCCAGATGAGATGAGCTAACACAAAGACTGGGGATTAAATTAAACCTGTTGGTCCATCAGGGAGTTTTTTTTGCCCCACTTCTGACAGTAGTCATCCTTCTAGCTGGTAAATGAGTTTGCCAGGTCAGTGCCAATTTCTGTCATTTTTTAAAAACTTGCTGGTTCTTTACAGGGTATTACACAGAAACATTTTTCTCTTCCGATATTACAACAAAAGTATTTCATTGGCTGTAAAATGCTTTGGGATGTCCTGAGGTCGTGAAAGGCACTATATCAATGCAAGTTAGTTTTTTTCTTTAATTCTTTCTGAAGATTTTGGAAATCTCACGCTTGCCAGTGCCCATGTGAGTGTTGGCATAGTACCTGGGAGCACCTGGGAGCAAAGAATGACAGGTGGTGACAGCGCTGCTCCTGACAGTTGCGGCTTCCATGCGAAACAGAATATTTAGGATAACTCTGAAATTAGACTGGGAAATGCTGGGAATGTACCAACTGTCGGTCAGCACCTGAAAGAAAAAGGTAACTTGACATTTCAGGTGAGAAAGCAGGGCTGATGAAAGTAGCCACCTGAAACATGAACGTATCCTTTCTCTTTCAGATGCTGATTGACCTGCTGTGCAATTCCAGCATTTTTAGATTTCCAGCATTCATGGTTTTTCTCTCTTTCTCGGGATAAATTTGGGAGGTTTTACACTTCTGGCATTAAGCCTCACCTGTCAGGACCACATACAGAGAATTCAGGCATATGCCCCTCGCATGATTTTCCAACCATTAATTCTAATGGATGTAAAGTCAATGGAGTGTGTGCCCTAATTCCTGATATGTGCTCTTGATGGGCGAGGTTCTGCACGAGGAGCACAAACTCATAGAACTCACCCTCTATACATCTATATCTCTCGGATGAACATTTTTTTGTACTGGACATCTTTGTACCTTCATGAAGAGGATTTAAATTCTAATAACACCTTGAAGTGGCCAGTGTTATGATTTCACTGCTCTTGATATCATGTACAAACACAAATGTATCTGATTTGCATCTATACCCAAGCAAAGTTTTGCTAATGAGTGCTGGACAGAGCACTTTTTGTATTTAAAATATGGCTTGGAACGAGCATGAGAAGCACATTTGTCCGTCGGATTAATTTTTGACGGACAGATTAAAGGGGCAATCAAAACTTCCAGAAGATCATCCCTCTGTGAACCTACATTATTTTTAAATTGACAAATAATTTATTTTGAAAAATAATATGTTCTTGATAGATAAAAGCATCTTTTCAGAGGAACCCCGATGGGCTTTTAACAATAACCACATATTGCACCCAGCTGAACATATCTGTGGATATTCTTTGGATAATTTCATTCTGGCACAAAACAGAGGAAGGAGGCTTAGAAATACATCTGCATCATCAGCCTGCCTTGATTGTGCCTGGTTTATGCCCTGACACATACTGCTAACTCCTAGCACTTGTCGGTATGGGAGAGGGCAAGAATTTCATCAGAGGTGCAAGGAAAATCTGGACATGGTAAATGGGACCCAGTACCTTTTTTAAAGAAATACGGTCCATTTTTCTATCTGAATGTTTTATGGGGTTAATAAGGAGGCATGGGAGCTGTGTAGATTTAATTTTGCTGGGCTTGCCGATTACTTAGCTTTTTTTATACAAATAGTTTTTTTAATTAATAGGAACAGGATTGAGCCATTAAGCCCCTCGAGTCTGTTATGCCATTCAATTAGATCATGGCTGATCTCCACCTTAACTCCACTTAGCCACCGTGGTTCCATATCCCTTAATACACTTGCCTAACAAAAATCTATTAATCTCAGTTTTGAAATTTTCTATTGACTTAACCGCAACAGCTTTTTGGGGAGAAAGTTTCAGATTTCCACTATCCATTGTGTGAAGAAGTGCTTCCTAACCCCTGAACTGCCTAGCTTTAATTTTAAGATTATACCCCCTTGTTCTGGTCTCCTCTACTAATATAAATATTGATATCAATATGAGAAGTGTGTGATTTTTGCAGTTAATACATTTCTCTTTTGAATAAAATAAGCTAGTATTTTTTCCAACCTACAATTATTATCGTCAGTCATCTTAAGAGATTTCCTAACTTAGGTCTTAAAATGTCTTGCATACCTGCATTTCACTGCTACCTGTAATCATATTCTGGATTACAGTAACGTTGCTTCATGTCTAGACAATAGCTTCATTTATGTGGTTGCTGCAGGTGCAATTGGAGCTCTCCTTACCTCGCAGCATACTTGAAAAGTTATGGTTTAGTTGCTGTGTCTGCATAGAAGATTTTTGACTTGAGAGAAATGAGAGGGGTGGAGGCACTGTGCAAAAATTTCTTTTCAACCTCCCCGGTCTGTAACTAGAAACAAAAATGTGTTGTTTTTTTTAAGCCTCTGATGCTTTCTGTTTGTTCAAAACATTATTTTTTTCACAGGTTGGTTGGAATTTGCAGATTATTGAGGGGGCTGCTCTTGGAATCTGTTTTGTCTATTATTTCTATTTTGATTTCTTCAATCTTCAGCAAGATATTATGCACTATTTGGTGCAGAACCTAACTCATTCCGGCCAATGAGAAATACCTACTAGCTCTTGAGTTTAAAGAAACCATGGAAAATTTGGGGGTGGTGGGAGGGCAGGGTTGGGGGGTGGGGGGGTGAATGCTGACTTCTGCATCCAAACAGCCGATGTGTGCTCTCAGCAGGTGAAGTTCCACTCCTGGAGTACAAAGTTGTATAATTACCCTCTATATTTACACTCCCCTGGTAGCTCAGTGCATTAATCCAGCATGTAGCTGGATCAAAACAGTCACAAGTTCAATCACTGTTAGAATGATAGAATCGTCTATTGGTTATAGAATGGAAGAAGGCTATTCGGCCCATCGAGTCTGTGCCAGCTCTCTGCAAGAGCACCTCAGCTGTTCCCTTTCCATGTGGCCCTGCAATTTTTTTTCTTTCAAGTACTTACTTTTGAAAGTCGTGATTGAGTTTGCCTCCACCATCCTTTCAGGCAGTGCACTCCAGATCCTAATCATTAGTTGTGTAAAGAAGTTTTTTTCTTTTGTCGCATTTGGTTCTTAAATCTATGTCCTCTGGTTCTCGACCCATCCACCAATGGGAACAGTTTCTCTCTATCAACTCTGTCCAGACACCTTCATGATTTTGAACACCTCTATCAAATCTCCTCTCAATCTTCTTTGCTCTAAGGAGAACAACCCCAGCTTCTCCAGTCTATCCACGTAACTGAAGTCCCTCATCTCTGGAACCATTCTCGTAAATCTTGTCTCTACACTCTTTAAGGCCTTCACATCCTTCCTAAAGTGTGGTGCTTGTTCTGTGCAGTCTTAGTTGATTTTAGTTGGGGCAACAGTGGGGACCTTGCAGTTGGCCTCTTGGTTGGCGAAGGGATGAAAGTCAACTAATCATTCACTTCTGCTGAAAGTGCTACCCTGTGGTCATCAGATGAGGACAGGATCTGGCTCGGCTGCAATGATCCCTCTCCATGATTAAATCATCTGTTGATTTTAAGGAGACCCTTAAAAGAAGGAGTGGGAAGTGGAGAGGCAGATAAAGTTCAAGGAATTTCAGAGCCTGGCGGTTAGGCGGCTGAAAGCACAGCCACCCATGGCAGACGAAGGGAGGAATGCAGAAGATGCTGGAGTCAGAGGAATGGAAAGTGTGGAGGTGGTGGGGGTGGGGGCCCCGTGGGGGTGGGGGGGGAGGGGAGGTTCAAAGTTATAGGATTGTAGAAGGTAATATAAAACGTATTTAAGTCCATACTATTGACTATTCTCGGTGAAAATAAAATGGCCTTTTTGGCCTGCCGGAGTGGGCTGAGGTAACCAGGGAACAAAGCTGGCTCCATTTCTGACAGCAAGGTCCTTTATGTTGACATCATGAGCTCGGCTACCTCCAAAGATACGTGTGGAAATCACCTCTTGCAGTGGATCTTCGATCCCCTAGAGCAAGGACAAAAAGAAAGAAGGAAAGAAAAAAAAGAAAGACTTGCATTTATATAATGCTTTTCATGACCTCAGGACATCCCAAAGTGCTTTACAGCCAATTAAGTACTTTTGAAGTGTAGTCAGTATTGTGATGTTGGAAATACGGTCGCCAATTTTACGCTTCAGAAAGCTCGCACAATGTCACCTCTTTACTGCACTGTCACTGAAGGCAGGACTACCTGCCATTAATTCCTTGTTGTATTTGTTCAAACACATAGCAGTAATGCACATAGGGGCTTGTCTGCTCCACTGGTAGAAATAGGCCTGATTTTGTGCAGCACTGGCATAATCTTGAAGCACTCTTTGTTTTGCTATTAGTCCTAATTTTGTCGATAAACATTAGCCTCGTGAGCTGTGCTTTGGATAATCTAGTTCAGAAACCCATTTAACCTTTAGCTGGAACCTGTTCACTTTGATCTGAGCAGCACAGCGGGAAACACTCACAGAAGTGCTAGAAACCTGATATTTACTGACCCTGAAACTCTTGCCAGATGATAGTACCTCTTTCAGCGTTATTTTCCCATTTGTCACAAAGGTCTTTCTGTCACTTGCTGCCAGCCGTAGGAAGTAGCATGTAACCTGGAAAAAAAAGCAGGGACGGTACCAAAAATCAATCATAGATCGTAGAGACCTCAGTTGATTCACAGTTGGTACATGTTAAATTAGTCATTAATGTGAAATGTTAGCACTTTTACCAAATAAAAGCACTGAGACATTAGCGGCTAAAGTACGTATATCACTTCCAACAAAGTTCCATAATGTATCATAATCATATTCATCCCTAACAGCAGTCTCCCCATATTCAGTCACATAATGGCTTCTGTAGCAGAGTTCAGAGAGACATGGGGGAGAACTGCATATTGTGCCCAAAATGGGCGCCATGTCAACGAGTGACCGCTCTAAGCGCCAGTCCCTGCCGGCCTCAGCCAAATTCGGCTTCAGGCCTTGCTTAAATGCCGCCGGCGAGCTGCAGGCGCCAGGGAGGGCAGAAAATCGATGGTCCCTCACAGCACCGCTGGCTGGGCAACTCAACACCCTGTACAACTAGTGGGAGCGTATGTGGCGCAAGCTCCGCCCACTTGCACCTTCATTTTGTGTTCGGCGGTCCTACAACCCAATTTGCATCTTTAAAAAGTCTGCCGCCTTTTTCGGCCCGGGGCACTGGACAATTAAAAGCCACGTGAGCCAATATGGCTTCTGGTGCACCAGATCGGGCAGATTGTAACGCAAAATTCAGAGGCCTAACGGATGAAAAACGGGCAGCCATAAGTTGAATTTCTTCCCCACAGGAGCTCAGAGGTTACAACAGAGGCAGAGATGTCCATTATTGGCAGTGTGTTGATCAATGATCACTTCATGGCAAACGTAGCTGACAGAAAAAGCCTAATAAGGTTGCCACCAGTCTGATTATGGACCAGACAGCATTTAAGCAAGCTGTCTCGAAATGTCTAAAATGTAGGCACTAAAAATCCAATTTGTTTCACCTCTTATTTTGTGTCTCGTGATGTGCAAATAACAGTTATTATGGTTTTCTGAGAATTTTAAATAACTAACAAGGCAAACATCTGAACTGAAGCCGTCCCATCCCTTGTCTGCCCCAATTCTGCCCCCTGTTTGGTTTTGGACTAGCCTATAGATGTGGGTCAGAACTTGCAGTGACCTAGTTCAGACAGTAATGATATTGCTAAAGTCCAAGATTGTCACTTGTTCACTTTTGGATGGGCAGTCCAGTTTTTTAGTGGGCTGCCTGGAATATTTTTTCAAGGTAAATTGTAACTTCTGTTTTTATTAAATAGTAACTGCACATTTTGTATTTTATGACGGGGAGAGATTGCATTTTTTTTGCATGTTATTAAAGCCACAATTAATTTTTATCAGCAGCAGAACAACCATCAAAAGAAAGAAAGACTTGCATTTATATAGCGCCTATCACGACCACCGGACGTCTCAAACAGCCAATTAAATGCTTTTGGAGTGTAGTCACTGTTGTAATGTGGGAACTGATCCTAGTTCCTGCTCTATTCCTATTCCCTGCCTGCTACTGTTCTAGGTTTGTCATTCTGGGGTCATATTGGCAGGAGACGTCCACATTTCAGGTCCATAAATGGAAAACAGAAGATATTTCTAATAACAAAATACAATAAGCATAATGCGATAAATTAAGGATATACAGAATGATCCCTTACCAATATATCAAGAGAGCAAAAAGCTGTTTCTAGGGTCAGGGTAAAGAACTATCTGGATCAAGAAGCAGAATTAAATGTTATAAACAAAATACATTTGTGTTTTGTCCGCGGATTATCACAAAAACAACAAATGAAACACAACAGGAAGCAAAGGGTGGTGGAGGATGGCTGTTGTTCAGACTGGGAGGTGGTTTGTCGTGGTGTTCGCCAAGGTTGGCTATCGGGTCCATTACTAGCGTTCCCGTTAAGCTGCGCTACCGCGCATAATTCTGGAGGTCCCGCACAGGCCACTCAGCGGCTTTTAAATGGAAAATCCGCACATGTGTGGAAATGTGAGTGAATCGCGCAGCCCATTAAAGGGGCCGCACACCCAAAAATAATAAGGGGATCATTGTCCATTAGTCTTTTCAATTTTTATCAACAACCTAGACTCGTATGTAGGGAGCAGCATTATAAAGTTTGCAGATGATACAAGTAGTAGTCATGAGGATAGTTATAGGCTTCAGGAAGACAGACAGGATGGTGAAATGGGCAGAAGCATGCTAGATGGAGTTCAGTGCAGAGAAGTATGAAGTGATGCACTTTAGGAGGACTAATTTGGAAAGACAGTATACTATAAATGGCATGATTTTAAAAAGTGCAGTTGAGCAGAGATACCTCGGTGTCCATATATACAAGGTGGTATGGCAAGTTGATAAGATAGTTAAAAAAAGCAAGTATATTTAGGTTTATAGAAAGAAGCATAGAATACAAAAGCAAATAGATCATGCAAGAACTTCACAAATCACTGGTTAGGCCTCAGTTGGAGTATTGTGGGCACTTCTGGGCATCACACTTCAGGAAAGATGTACAGGACGTAGAACGGGTACTGAAGTAGTTTACCAGATTGTTATCAGGGATGAGGGACTTAGTTATGAGGAGAGGTTGGGAAAGTTAAGACTGTTCTCCTTGGAACAGAGAAGGTTAAGAGGTGACCTAATAGAGGTTTTCAAGATGATGAGAAGTTTTGATAGAGTATATAGAGAAAAACTCTTTTCTCTGGCAAATGGGCCAATAATCAGAGGTCAAAGATTTAAAATCATTGGCAAAAGATCCAGAGGGGAGATGAGAAGAAGTGTTTTCATTCAGAGAGTTGTTGGGATCTGGAATGCTCTACCTGAAAAGGTGATGGAAGCTGATCCCATAAATAATTTTAAAAGGGAATTGGACAGGTACTTGAGGATAAGGAACTTAGCGGGTTACAGACAAAAGCGGGATATGGGACGAAGCACAACTGCTCTTTCACAGAGCCGGCACAGGCACGCGGGCCAAATGACCTCCTGTAAGTTTCTATGATTCTATGAACACAATGAAGCTTATTGCACTGTGGCATCATAATTTGTATTTCCTTTATGAAAGCTAAGAATACCCAATGACTCCATTGCTAAGTACACTAGCTAGTGCAAAAACAACTCAAACAGACCAGGAATATCCCAGGTTTTATACTGTGGCCACATTAGCTAATCTGTAGCATTAAAATGAGCCCCATGCCTGGGTTAGAGAGGAAATAATCAATAAAGTTCAAAAATCAGTGACTCTTGCAGAAAAGTGCAGATGTGCAGAGATCATGGGACACAAATTGATATAAGTTGTGGCTGTTTCTCAGGCATAAAAAAGGCACAAAACATACCAGCTTAGTATTGGACAGCCTGTACTCAATCACTGCAAGCACCCTTTAGAAAATTTGTCAGCCATGAACGGGACAGGTGCTGGGCCTGCCCCACTTTGAATTCTTCAGCGGTCCCCGCGACTAAGGTAAGTTGTTAAAAAAAATTTCAAAACGAAAAGCTTTCTGGGGAGCCGGGGGGGAGCAGCAGGACTACTCCCAGCTCCACTGCAGTCCCCAAAACTGTTACAAGATCCCCACGGACCCCTTCTCCCTATCATCTGCCCCTTATCCTAATCACCTCCCCCTTCCCAATCGTCTCCCTCTCCCGATCGACTCCCCCTCCCAATCGCCTCCCCTTCCCGATCGTCTCCCTCTCCCGATCGACTCCCCCTCCCGATCGCCTCCCCCTCCCGATCGCCTCCCCCTCCCGATCATCTCCCCCTCCCGATCATTTCCCCCTCCCGATCGTCCCCCTCCTGATCGCTTTCCCCTCCCGATCGTCTCCCCCTCCCAATCGTCCCCCTTTCCCGATCGCCTTCCCCCTCCTGATTGCCTTCCCCCTCCCGATCGTCACCCCCTTCCCAATTGTCATGTATGTTGGGGTTACTAGCCACCAGGTGGCGCGATTGTCGGAGGTCATCGGGCTGTACGCACGTGTATGTGGCCCAGGTATAAAAGGCAAGCCATCATGTAATGTAATCACTTTGGGCCCTAATAAAGCAGAGCCAGCTTTGTATCTGTGTTAGTTTACAGTATTCAGTCTATCAAGTTATTACATACATAACATTTGGCAATGAGGTAACGTAAGAAGCTTCGCATGCAAAAATGAGCACAATTGGAAATCTGGAGAGATTCGTGGAGGGAGAGGACTGGGCAGATTTTGTAGCTCGTCTGGACCAGTACTTCGTGGCCAACAAAATGGAGGAACTCACTGACGCAGTTAGGCGCAGGGCGGTCTTCCTCACGGTTTGCGGTCCGAAAATCTATGGACTCAAGAATCTTCTCTCACCTGCAAGTTCAACGGACAAGGACTATGAGGAATTGTGTGCTCTGGTACGTGATCATCTCAAACCAGAAGAAGGCATCATCATCTCACGATATCGATTCTACAAGCATGTTCATGCTGAGGGCCAGGATGTGTCAGAATTCGTTGTTGACCTAAGACGTCTAGCTAGACCTTGTAAGTTCGAAAACGCATTGGGAGACATGCTGCGGGATTTCTTTGTAATCGGCATCAACCACGAGGTGATCCTGTATAAGCTACTGGCGGCAGAAACGTTGGATTTGAGCAAGGCCATCATGATTGCCCAAGCATGCATGATGATGGACAAAAACTTAAAGCAGATATCATCGAAAAATCGGAACTCGGCAAGTACTGTAAACAAGATTGTATCGTCGTTTGGCAGAGCTGCATATGGCAGGGCCAACTCGACTGCATATGTGAAACCTGTGGCTGGTCAAAGTCCGCCAACGGGAATGAATCTGATTTCACCGTGTTGGTCTTGTGGGGGCAATCATCGGCCTCAACAGTGTCGGTTTAAATAGTACATTTGTAAAGGCTGTTCGAGACTGGGGCATCTCCAGCGCATGTGTCCGTAACTGAGCAAGCGTGCTGCGACACACCACATGGAGAATGATGACCAGTATAGCGCGGATCCGGATGTGCAATCTGAGATACCAGAGGAGGATGTGTATGGACTACATTCGTTCCTAACAAAGAGCCAACTGATAATGATTAATGTGAAACTTAATGGTGTGCCGGTGTCTATGGAATTGGACACGGGTGCGAGTCAATCAATAATGAGCCAGAGGACATTTGACAAGCTGTGGAACACTAAGGCTGTGAGGCCTAAGCTGAGTCCAGTTAATGCCAGGTTGCGTATGTACACTAAAGAACTCATAACGGTGATTGGCAGTGCAGTAGTCAAGATGTCGTATGATGGTGCGGTTCATGATTTACCATTATGGATTGTACCAGGCAATGGTCCAATGCTGTTCAGCAGGAATTGGCTCGAAAAAATCAAATGCAATTGGAATGATATCAAAGTATTGTCGGCGGATGATGATACTCCATGTGCTCATGTGCTGAGCAAGTTCCCCTCGCTGTTTGAATCAGGTATCGGCAAAGTCACGGGAGACAAGGTGCAGGTCCACATGGACTCGGATGCAAAACCCATCCATTTTAAAGTCGTTCACAAAACTGGATCTGACATCAGTCTATATGACACAGGAGCTGGTTGAGACTTCGAAGAAACTTACGTGCATCAACACTCATAAAGCACTCTTTATCTACAACAGGTGTCCTTTCGGAATTCGCTCGGCTGCAGCCACATTTCAGAGGAACATGGAGAGTCTACTGAAGTCTATCCCTAGAACCGTTGTGTTCCAAGATGACATCGTGGTCACAGGTCGTGACACTCCTGAACATCTGAACAACCTGGAAGTGGTTCTACATCGTCTGGACAAAGTGGGACTCAGACTGAAATGTTCGAAGTGCGTCTTCATGGCACCGGAAGTCGAATTCCTGGGGAGGAAAATTGCTGCTGATGGCATCAGACCTACGGACTCGAAAACCAAGGCCATCAAAAATTCACCCAAGGCTCAGAATGTGATAGAACTGCGTTCGTTCCTTGATCTACTCAACTACTTCAGTAATTTCCTACCTAGGTGGAGCACTTTATTAGAGCCACTGCACATGCTGCTAAGAAAAGGTAACAACTGGGTTTGGGGTGCGTCTCAAGACAGAGCTGTTGAGAAAGCTACTCTGCTTTGCTCTAACAAGCTGCTGGTACATTATGATCTGTGTAAGCATCTAGTATTTGCCTGTGATGCTTCGTCATATGGAGTTGGTTGCATGCCCCAAAAAGCTAATGAATCGGGTAAACTACAACCGGTTGCGTATGCTTCTAAAAGTTTATCAAAGGCAGAAAGAGCCTACAACATGGTAGAAAAATAAGCCTTAGCCTGTGTGTATGGGGTTAAAAAGATGCATTAGTACCTGTTTGGTCTTCGGTATGAACTGGAAATAGATCACAAGCCACTCATTTCATTGTTTTTGGAAACAAAGGTATCAATACCAATGCATCGTCCCGCATCCAGAGGTGGGTGCTGACATTATCTGCCTAGGATTATGTCATTCACCATAGACCTGGCACCGAGAATTGTATTGATGCACTGAGCCGTCTGCCGTTGCCCACACCGGAGATGGAGACACCACAACCTGCAGACCTACTGTTAGTTATAGGTGCTTTTGGAAGTGAAGGAACCCCTGTCACGGCTCAACAAGTTAAGACCTGAACCAGCCAGGACCCAATATTATCGGTTGTGAAAGTTTGTGTCCTTAGTGGTGATTGGTCTGCCATACCCAAGTAAATGGGTGATGAGACCAAACCTTACAACCGTTGCAAAGACGAACTATCCATTCAGTCACATTGTTTACTGAGGGGTAATCGTGTTGTTATGCCTAAGAAAGGCAGAGAAAAATTTGTACATGATCTACATAAGACTCTTCCCGGTATTGTCATGATGAAAGCCATTGCCAGGTCTCATATATGGTGGCCTGGAATTGACTCTGATCTGGAATCATGTGTGCATCAGTGCAACACTTGCAGCTCATGGTCTGCCCGGCAGCTAAGTAAAGCACCAGCGGAATCACCACTGAGTCTGTGTTCATGGCCATCTAAACCATGGTCCAGCATCCACATCGACTTTGCAGGTCCTTTCTGGGAAAGACGTTTTTAGTTGTGGTGGATGCTTATTCCAAGTGGATAGAGTGTATAATCATGTCAACCAGTACATCCACAACTACCATTGAGAGCCTTCGTGTCATGTTTGCCACTCATGGTCTGCCCGACATCATTGTAAGTGACAACGGACCTTGCTTCACTAGTTTGGAGTTTCAAGAGTTCATGAAACTCAATGGTATAAAACATGTGAGGTCAGCACCATTCAAACCCGCATCTAATGGTCAAGCAGAGCGTGCTGTCCAAACCATCAAGCAGAGTATGAAACGTGCAACTCAAGGTTTACTGCAGACTCGCTTGTCTCGCATATTGCTTGGTTGCAGGACAAGACCCCACATGCTTTCCCCCTGCTGAACTATTGATGAAGAGAGGTCTCAAGACCAGGCTCTATCTTGTCCACCCTGACTTGGATGATCATGTTGAATACAGACTTCAAAGTCAGCAGTGGTATCGTGATCACACTGTTGTGTCACGCGACATTTCTGTTAGCGATCTTGTGTATGTACTAAATTATGGGCAAGGTCTCAAGTGGATCGCCAAGGCGGGTATCGTCAAGCTCAGGAATGGGCAAACATGCAGGAAACATGTTGACCAGATAAAGATGTGGCACACGGATGAATCGGAACAGTCTGAGGAAGACACAATCAGTGACCAACCAACCTACCCTCAGTCATCAGAGGACTCTGCTGTCATCAATGAATCTGGACTTTCAATCCCTGACATGGTCATTGCCACTCCCATCAGATCGGCTACCCAGCCCCCAGTCATAACAGACTCAGAACGTTCGCCCAAGGCGGGAGTTGAACTGAGACGATCAACTCGGGAGCAGGAAGCCCCGGATCATTTCAATTTGTAAAAAGACTGTTACTAATACCTTAAAGGGGGATATTGTCATGTACGTATGCTTGGGGTTACTAGCCACCAGGTGGTGCCACTGTCGGAGGTCATTGGGTTGTGTGAGAGACCCAGGTATAAAAGGCAAGCCATCATGTAATGTATTCACTTTGGGCCCAAATAAAGCAGAGCCAGCTTCGTACCTGTGTTAGTTTACAGTATTCAGTCTATCGAATTATTACATACATAACACCGATCGTCTCACCCCTCCCGATCGTCTCTCCCTCCCGATCGTCTCCCCCTTCCCGATCATCTTCCCCTTCCTGATTGTCTCCCCCTCCCGATCTTCTCCCCCCTCCCGATCATCTCCCCCTTCCCGATCGACTCCCCCTCCCGATCGTATCCCTCCTCCTGATTGTCTCCCCCCCTCCTGATCACCTCCCCCCACCGATTGCCTCATACTCCCATTTGCCTCCCCCCTCCTGACAATCTCGCAGCCTCTTTAGACCACTTTGCCTCCCAAGGACCTCCCTGAGGGTTGCTGCTGGCATCACAGCGTCCCAAAAATGACCTTCTGTTTTGCTGTTGAGTTGCCTGGAGAGGTGCAGTGGGGACCTGCTGCCCACCGGTCTAATTTAAATGATGTCCGAGGCCTGATTTAAATCGAGCCTTGGGCCTACCTGTTCCCGCGCAAGGACCACTCTTAATGCCCAGTTTGTGCCAGCAGGCTGGTTTCCACCCCCATGTGTCATGTCAGATGTGATGAGCTCTGTGGTGAAATAGTCTGCTAACACTAACCGTCGGACATACAGTTGAGGAATGGGCACTTAGACAAGTTATCGGGGGGTGATCAGCAATGTCGGAACGATTTCCCAACAAAAGTCTGCTTTCGGGGGATTGGGGAGGGAGAAAAAAGAAAAAAGAATAGATCAGATGCGAATAGGTTAAAATGTCAATTGATAACATGAATGAGGTTTATTATGAATGAGATGCCATTGTTGAGAAACAATCCCAATAAGAATTGTAGCTACATTACAACAGTGACTGCACTTCAAACTAACTCATTGTGCATTAAGGGCTTTGGGACGGTTCTGAGAGACATGAGGCAGCACGATATCAATGTAATTCTTTCTTGCTTCATTTCTTATCCTGTGAAGCCGGGTCAGTGCGTACAGCTGCAAGGAGAGAGCTGCCGAGTGGTGCTGAGTGCCTTTGCATCCAACAGCTGCTGGAAGTTGTCTTTATTACAAAATTGTTCTTTGTTAAGTCAGCTAAAGAATGAACGTTGTCACTGTAGAAAAGAACTAAGGAAATGGAGAGATAACGATTGCCACAGGAGCAATATAATTTGCTGGGAATGTTGACAGAAGAATTGACAGCACAGTAAGGGAACAGTAATATTGCAGTGTAACCCAACAGGAGACTGTATACTAGGGAATAAGCTTGTTCCAGAGCCAGCGTTAATTAAATTCTCTGACTGACAGCTGGTTAGATGACTTGATATATAATGGTTAATGTAGTTTCGAGCTATTGAAGGACACTGGCATAAGGTTGATGGCATTATAATAGTAAACAAGGCCATTTATGACTGAACTGAGTAGAAATGTATTTACTCAAAGGATTGTGAATCTTTGGAATTCTGTACCCCAGATATCTGTGGAGGCTCAGTCGTTGAGTATATTCAAGACAGAGATCGATAGATTTTTGGATGCTATAACTCAAGGGATATGGGGATAGTGGTGTAGATGAGGTAGAAGATCAGCCATGATCTCATTGAGTGGCAGAGCAGACTCGAAGGGCCAAATGGCCTACTCCTGCTCCTATTTCTTATGTTCTTATGTTAACATGAGGAGGGCCTTTCCTCTGAGCACAACTTGCAGTGAATTTATAAGCATGTTCTTTATATAGAAATACTTACGGATTTTGTGGCACATCAGGCATTGATGAAACCCTCCCCCAAAGATTGGAAATTTTACTGACAAATGTTTGAGTTGAAGATCCATCAGCAAGATTCCCAGGTGAAAGTATACATCAATACCCTGAGTTTCTGTGGAGTTATTCCAATCTCCCACAGTAACTTCAGCAGAAGATCAATGGACACCCCGGAGAAATGGCCATTTATGTCATTTTTCCAGGGATTCCGCTGATGATCTGCCACAGAACCCCTGCAGAAATCCTAGCCGCAAGTGTTGAAGTTCCTGAAGTTATTGATAGTTTAAGATTTGTTCAAAAACCCTTTGAAGTCACATAATGCCCTAAGTAATTCAAAGAATACCATTTAAGAGGGCGAAATCAAACGTTTTTAGTGCCTGATTTAAAACTACAATCGTTTCTTACATTCAGGAAGGACAATAATTATTAATTGATCTGTAAGTAAAACTTAATTCAATTTCAATATTTTAAAATCTTTACAAACAATTACTATTGACAATATTAGTGGGCAAATAGTCAGCAGAGCCGAAATTGCCCTCCGCCCCAAACGGAGCACACCTTCCGTTTTGCCAATCCGGGGAAATTCAGCTCTTTGGTTTTTTTTTGGAACGGGGTGGATGTGGGGTCATCAGTGGTGGAGAAGTGCGAGCAGGTCGGAGTGGCCATGCCGTGTCGCACTGTTGCATCACAACATCCCACCCCTTCAGTTAAAGGGGAGGGTCGCTGTGAACTTTGCAGCCACTTTAGTGGCAAACACAGGCCACCAGGGAGGGTTTCGGCGGGGCCAGTGGCCCGGTATCCAAGAGGGGGGTGCCGGACTGCATGTTGGCCACCATTGTCAGGCCGACCTGGTAGTCGGCCGACAATTAAAATAAAATGTCGGCCTCGGCAGTGTGCCCTCTCTTTTAAGGGAGGACGGGCCACCGCCACAAGAAGCCACAAGAAGCTTCCTGCCAGGGAAACTTGTCGGGGGCACCGAGTGGCGGCTGATCTGCTCCCATGGGGCAATTTCCCACGAAGGGCGGAAAGGGGTTCGCCGCTGGTTGGTAAGAGGTCGGCGCATGCCCGATGGGGTGGGAAGACGGCCGGGGCGGTCCCGTACACTGCTCCAAAAATAAAGGAGGGCAATTTTCAAAATGGCGCCCCCTCCGTGCCGACCGAGCAGTGAGTCCTTACCGACCCGTGGCTGCCTCTTTGAGGTGATCACAGCTTTTATAGAAAGGGGCAATTTCGGCCTCAGCATGTCTGTATGACATTCCATTGCCTGGTATTTTAATGGAGCCATTAACTTATTTATTTTTAACATTCGTAGGTTACCCTTTAATTTTAATTGGGTTAACTAGACGCAGCCACTCTTTAAATAGCAGACTACAGAAGGACATTTCTCACCTAATATTCCCAAGTCATTTCTAGCCTGATGTCAACAAAATAAAGATGAATCGTACGTCAATTTAGGCACTCATTACTTTCATGAGCACTCAAAATTAAAATTATGCATACTATTAATCTCTCTTTTTAAACTGTACCATAATAAGTGTTTTTTGTTTCCCAATGTAATTAAATCTAACATAAGAACATAAGAAATAGGAGGAGTAGACCATTCGGCCCTTCGAGCCTGCTCCATCATTCAATAAGATCATGGCTGATCTTTTACCTCAACTCCACTTTCCTGCACTATCCCCATATCCCTTGATTCTCTTAATATTCAAAACTACACTAAACATCCGTAAGACAAAGGTCCTCTACCAACCTTCCCCTGCCCGCCGGGTTTCGCTTAGGGTGACGATGTCAACTTCGAAGCGTCTTAAGTTCTCGGACAACAATGGTAGTACGGCATTCCGGTCTGTCGCTGTTGCAGTTATCCATAAGAATAGGATACAGTATCATGAGCCACATTTTTGCAGTGTCAGCTGTGGCTCAGTGGGTGGCAAACTTGCCTCTGAGTTAGAGGGCTGTGGGTTCAAGTCCCACTCCAGGGACTTGAGCACATAAATCTAGGCTGACGCACCAGTGCAGTGCTGAGGGAGCGCTGCACTGTCTCAGGTGAACGTAAAAGATCCCATGGCATTATTTCGAAGAGAAGCAGGGGAGTTATCCCCGGTGTCTTGGTCAATATTTATGCCTCAATCAACATAACAAAAACAGATTATCTGGTCATTATCACATTGCTGTTTGTGGGAGCTTGCTGTGCACATGTTGGCTGCCGTGTTTCCCACATTACAACAGTGACGACACTCCAAAAAGTACTTAATTGGCTGTGAAGTGCTTTGAGACGTTCGTTGGTCATGAAAGGCGCCATATAAATGCAAGTCTTTCTTTCTTTCTAACCTCCATTCACTAACTGTGAACAGTTGTGCATCACTGGTAGAACGTACTGTTGAGAGGAAACCCCGAGGTAGAAATAAATCTACTCCAAAACTACGTTACGGAGTTGAAAACACACACAGTTTATTAATACAAGGTACCAGGGGAGTTGTATGTAAGTCCCTCAACCAGACAACAACTCCATTTCGGTTTACAAAAAATGAGTATTTAAAGTCGTAAACTGCAAATGTCACATGTCACTGCTTCTACATCTGGCATTACAAAAAGTGTCTACACAACGAGTTTTATTCATCTTTGGCCGGCTTACTTCCTTATCTTCGGCCAGCATCTGGTGTGATTGGTTTCTTTCTTGCTCAGCGTCTTGTGACCTTTTCGCAATTGCTTATCTCATTCTGTTATATAGTACATTTTCTAAAGCACAGCAATTTTGCACGAACGCTATTAACCCTTCAATCCCTCATTTGGCCGAAATTTTTCATATACATAATTCTAGGCCAACGTATACCCAGTCTTCATGCAGAAATTGGTGATGTGATGTGCCAGTTCCTGAGCCCCAGGGTCTCTACTCCAGGGTCCAGGTTCCCATCTCATTTTGCTGCTTGTAAAATCTCATCATATAGGTGTTTTGGGCGTGTGTATGCCACCTTCTGAGACACCGCTAGGTTCTCGTAGTTTGAGGGCGGTTAAGTTACAGATCTGCGATAGTAAAGATGACAGTGCTTTGCTTATACAACATTTAAGTAACATACATAGGCAATACAGCATTATTACCACCACCACAAAGGTAACCAGACCTTGGATTAGTGACGTTCCCATAGATCCTAACCACCCTGAGAACCAGTCCCACAACGTGGAGGCTGGTGGTTGCTTAAGCTTTTTAACCTCTTCTTGGATATGCTCTGCCAGATTGGTCATTTCTTCCGAGCTATCCGGGATGTACGTACAACATTCGGCCCCGATGAGGCTCCCCCTTTTTCTGCCAACGCATAGTCAAGGGCCATCCGATTTTGCAGAGCTACTGTGCGGAGGGCTACCATCTCTGCATTAACCTTAACTAGGGCTTCAGCAACCTGTTCCAGGACGGAAGCCATGTTAATGGATTCCCTTGCCAATTTACCCGCTCCATACCAGGGAAACGCAATGGCCCAGAATCTTTCAGTCTCCGTGATGGCTCATCTGGCTCTCCGGTGGAGGTCCTTCAGAGAACCCAGGTGTTACATGTAGGGTACGATATAAGCCAGATAACAAGAACCCGTCCATTCTTGGGGCAACCAGGGGTAGGCCCTGTGACCACACACAAAATGAGTCCCGTTGTAGGGCGTATACTTATTTATCACTGGGGGATCCCATTGGACCGAAAAGTCACTGTTTCCGTTTAATGACGGGAGTGTCACCCTACCCCCTTCGGCAGGTAAGGTAAGGCAATATGTGCAGTTACTGTACCCCACAGTAGGATGTTCTGGTCATCCCTGCCTTGTGAGACATAGCCCCCTCCCTATACCCATGACTTTTAAGTTTTATTATGGTGCTGCCGTCTGCCTCTATGGCATAAGAGTCAGTGCATGTGGATCCTGTTCTAACTCCAACTGGCCATCTCGTTATCACTAAATGGGATTGATTGTAGGGGGATTCCTTCCTCCGAGTGTGTTGGGACATGGGCACAGACCCAACAGCTGGCAACTTTGGCTTTCTTGGCATAGGTGTATGACATGTACAAAAAGGTGTTCATATACAACTCTCTCTTGGTCCGTGGGAGTACTCTGGCCTGAGTCCTCCCTAGCTACATATTACAATTACACAAAAAAGCAAACTGCACATAATATCGCGTAACACATTCATCTTGGATCGTCTTTATTTCTTCCGGCGTTTTCTGCTGATGTGTCCGCCTTCAGTTTCTGAGAATGTGTATGAAGGCAGGGTTATTTGTTTTGTTCACTTGTGCTGGGGTCGTTGGATTCATATTCTTTGAGCTGAGACCAATGTTTCCATCGGCCAACCCCACCCATATCTATGCAGGCGAACGTATCTCTGCTAATTAGGACTTCAAATGGGCCAGACCAACGGGGAGCAAACCCCGTTCGCCCTGGCAGACATTTTACCATTACCTTCGCGCCTACCTGCGGGACCTCCCCCGGTCCTCCAATTCCTTCTGTTCGTCCCTACCTGCTTGCCGTTCCCTCAATTCCTTAAGTTGCTTAGTCAGTTCCACGACGTACTTTCTAATCCGATCCCTCAGAGGCCCTACGTCGGATCCCCCAGTCATGATTCCTTCCGGCAGGCGCATCACCCTGCCTGTCATCAACTCATATGGAGTTAATCCCGTCACTCGGTTAGGAATTGCCCTTTGTCTCATCAAGATTGTGGGTAGTAAATCCGCCCAAGCTTGTCCCGTCTCTTGGATGGCCTTTGCTAGGGCTGTTTGAAGTGTCCTGTTCATCCGTTCTACCATCCCAGAGCTTTGCGGGTGGTAGGGGATATGAAACTTCTGTCTAATACCCAACATAGCACACACCTCCTTCATTATTGAAGTTGGCGAGAGGTGGGAGCAGTGTCGGAGCGGCCTATAAAAGGCGTACCGGTGCAGCTACAGCGGGAGAGAAAGCAAAAAAGAAGTAGAAAGGAATCAAAAGGTGACGTCACAGCCAATGGGGTAAGTGATTGGCTGGTGATTGGTGAGTAGCTTTTCCTCTTTTTATTTTTATATCAGTAAGTAAACTGTAACATTGTTATTACCAATTTAAGGGTATCTAAGGGTTAAGGCATGGCAGGAGAGATCGGTCACGTGATATGCTCCTCCTGTGCCATGTGGAAACTCAGGGACGCTTTCGGTGTCCCTGACGACTACATGTGTAAGAAGTGTATCCGCCTCCATTTCCTGATGGACCACGTTGCGGAATTGGAGCTGAGGGTGGATTCACTCTGGAGCATCCACGATGCTGAGAATGACATAAGTGGCACGTGTAGTGAGTTGGTCTTACCGCATGAGAAGGATCCACAGCCAGCTAGGGAATGGAAGACCAGCAGGAAGAGTAGTACAAAGAAAGCAGTGCAAGGGTCCCACCTGGTCATCCCCCTGCAAAACAGATACACTGTTTTGAGTGCTGTTGAGGGAGATGACTCATTAGGGGAGAGCAACAGCAGCCAAGTTCATGGCACCGTGGCTGGCTCTGTTGTACAGGAGGGCATAAAAAAGAGTGGGAGAGCGATAGTGATAGGGGATTCAATCATAAGGGGAATAGATAGGCGTTTCTGCGGCCGCAATCGAGAGTCCAGGATGGTATGTTGCCTCCCTGGTGCAAGGGTCAAGGATGTCTCCGAGTGAGTGCAGGACATTCTGAAAAGGGAGGGAGAACAGCCAGTTGTCGTGGTGCACATTGGTATCAACGACATAGGTAAAAAAAAAAGGGATAAGGTCCTACGAGACAAATTTAAGGAGCTAGGAGTTAAATTAAAAAGTAGGACCTCAAAAGTAGTAATCTTGAGATTGCTACCAGTGCCACGTGCTAGTCAGAGTAGGAATCGCAGGATAGCACAGATGAATATGAGCAGTGGTGCAGCAGGGAGGGATTCAAAGTCGTGGGGCATTGGAACAGGTTCTGGGGGAGGTGGGACCAGTACAAACCGGACGGTCTGCACTTGGGCAGGAACGGAACCAATGTCCTAGGGGGAGTGTTTGCTAGTGCTGTTGGTGAGGAGTTAAACTAATATGGCAGGGGGATGGGAACCAATACAGGGAGACAGAGGGAAACAAAAAGGAGACAAAAACAAAAGACAGAAAAGAGATGAGTAAAAGTGGAGGGCAGAGAAACCAAAGGCAAGAAACAAAAAGGACCACTGAATATAAAAGGGCTGCAGGAGGGGTAAAAACTAAAAATCATGGTTTAAAAACTAGGATGAAAACACTCTACCTAAATGCACGCAGCATTAGAAATAAAGTAAATGAGTTGACGGCACAAATCATTACTAATGGGTTTGATTTGGTGGCCATTACAGAGACATGGTTGCAAGGTGGCCAGGACTGGGAATTAAACGTACAGGGGTATCTAACGATTCAGAAAGATAGGCAGGAAGGGAAGGGAGGTGGGGTAGCTCTGTTAATAAGGGATGATATCAGGGCAGTTGTGAGGGATGATATTGGCTCCAATGAATAAAATGTTGAATCATTGTGGGTGGAGATTAGAGATAGTAAGGGGAAAAAGTCACTGGTCGGCGTAGTTTATAGGCCCCCAAATAATAACTTCATGGTGGGGCGGGCAATAATCAAGGGAATAATGGAGGCATATGAAAAAGGAACGGCAGTAGTTATGGGGGATTTTAACCTACATATTGATTGGTCAAATCAAATCGCAGGGGGTAGCCTGGAGGAGGAATTCATAGAATGCATACGGGATTGTTTCTTAGAACAGTATGTAACAGAGCCTACAAGGGAGCAAGCCATTTTGGATCTGGTCCTGTGTAACGAGACAGGAAAAATAAACGATCTCCTCGTAAAAGATCCTCTCGGAATGAGTGATCACAATATGGTTGAATTTGTAATACAGATTGAGGATGAGGAAGTTGTGTCAGAAACGAGAGTACTATGCTTAAACAAAGGGGACTACAGTGTGATGAGGGCAGAGTTGGCTAAAGTAGACTGGAAACAAGGACTAAATGGTGGCACAATTGAGGAACAGTGGAGGGCTTTTAAGGAGCTCTTTCATAATGCGCAACAAAAATATATTCCAGTGAAAAAGAAGGGCGGCAAGAGAAGGGATAACCAGCCGTGGATAACCAAGAAAATAAAGGAAAGTATCAAATCAAAGACCAATGTGTATAAGGTGGCCAAGGTCAGTGGGAAACTAGAGGATTGGGAAGATTTTAAGCAACAGCAAAGAACAATTAAAAAAGCAATAAAGAAAGGGAAGATAGATTACGAAGGTAAACTTGCGCAAAACATAAAAACAGATAGTAAAAGCTTTTACAGATATATAAAACGGAAAAGAGTGACTAAAGTAAATGTTGGTCCCTTAGAAGATGAAAAGGGGGATTTAATAATGGGAAATGCGGAAATGGCTGAGACCTTAAACAATTATTTTGCTTCCGTCTTCACAGTGGAAGACACAATAACCATGCCAAAAATTGCTGGTCATAGGAATGTGGGAAGGGGGGACCTTGAGATGATCACTATCACTAGAGAGGTAGTGCTGGACAGACTAATGGGATTGAAGGTAGACAAGTCCCCTGGTCCTGATGAAATGCATCCCAGGGTATTAAAAGAGATGGCGGAAGTTATAGCAGATGCATTTGTTATAATCTACCAAAATTCTCTGGACTCTGGGGAGGTACCAGCGGATTGGAGAGCAGCTAATGTAACGCCTCTGTTAAAAAAGGGGGCAGGCAAAAGGCAGGTAACTATAGGCCGGTTAGTTTAACATCTGTAGTGGGGAAAATGCTTGAAACTATCATTAAGGAAGAAATAGCGGGACATCTGGATAGGAATAGTGCAATCAAGCAGACGCAGCATGGATTCATGAAGGGGAAATCATGTTTAACTAACTTACTGGAATTCTTTGAGGATATAACGAGCATGGTGGATAGAGGTGTACCGATGGATGTGGTGTATTTAGATTTCCAAAAGGCATTCGATAAGGTGCCACACAAAAGGTTACTGCAGAAGATAAAGGTACGCGGAGTCAGAGGAAATGTATTAGCATGGATAGAGAATTGGCTGACGAACAGAAAGCAGAGAGTCGGGATAAATGGGTCCTTTTCCGGTTGGAAATCTGTGGTTAGTGGTGTGCCACAGGGATCAGTGCTGGGACCACAACTGTTTACAATATACATAGATGACCTAGAGGAGGGGACAGAGTGTAGTGCAACAAAATTTGCAGATGACACTAAGATTAGTGGGAAAGCGGGTTGTGTAGAGGACTCAGAGAGGCTACAAGGAGATTTGGCTAGGTTAAGTGAATGGGCTCAGGTTTGGCAGATGGAATACAATGTCGGAAAGTGTGAGGTCATCCACCTTGGGAAAAAAAACAGTAAAAGGGAATATTATTTGAATGGGGAGAAATTACAACATGCTGCGGTGCAGAGGGACCTGAGGGTCCTTGTGCATGAATCCCAAAAAGTTCGTTTGCAGGTGCAGCAGGTAATCAGGAAGGCAAATGGAATGTTGGCCTTAATTGCGAAAGGGATGGAGTACAAAAGCAGGGAGGTGTTGCTGCAACTGTATAAGGTATTGGTAAGGCCACACCTGGAGTACTGCGTGCAGTTTTGGTCACCTTACTTAAGGAAGGATATACTAGCTTTGGAAGGGGTACAGAGACGATTCACTAGGCTGATTCGAGAAATGAGGGGGTTAACTTATGATGATAGATTGAGTAGACTGGGTCTTTACTCCTTGGAGTTCAGAAGGATGAGGGGTGATCTTATAGAAACATTTAAAATCATGAAAGGGATAGACAAGATAGAGGCAGAGAGGTTGTTTCCATTGGTGGGGGAGACTAGAACTAGGGGGCACAGCCTCAAAATACGGAGGAGCCAATTTAAAACCGAGTTGAGAAAGAATTTCTTCTCCCAGAGGGTTGTGAATCTGTGGAATTCTCTGCCCAAGGAAGCAGTTGAGGCTAGCTCATTGAATGTTTTCAAGTCAAAGATAGATAGATTTTTAACCAATAAGGGAATTAAGGGTTACGGGGAGAGGGCGGGTAAGTGGAACTGAGTCCACGACCAGATCAGCCATGATCTTATTGAATGGCGGAGCAGGCTCGAGGGGCCAGATGGCCTACTCCTGTTCCTAATTCTTATGTTCTTATGTTCTTATTATTGTCCGGTAAAATGGGTTCCCTGGTTGGAATCGATTTGGATAGGGACGCCCCAACGTGGGATTACTTCCTCTGCCAATATTTGGACCACTTTGATTGCGGTGAAGTTCGCGTGGCGAATGCTTCAACCCACCGCGTAAACTGATCTATTACTAGACAGTATTTCTTGTCCCTTGAGGATGGTAAAGGTCCAGTGAAGTCTATCTGTATACACTCCCACGGCCCCCTTGGCTGTGGTTGGTGAGCCAATCTAACCTTAACGGCCTTTCCTGGGTTGTGCTGGGCACACGTGACACATTGCTGACAGAACTTAGCTACGTCCCGTCCCATTCCTGGCCACCACCAATCCCCAGTTATGTTTGTTATCATGACGTGCCGTCCGACATGACTGATGCCGTGGTGTAGTTCCATGAGCATTTGTCTAATACAAGCCGGGGCTATCACCTTCCCATCTTTCCTCCATACGAAGTCGTCACCCTGGCTCCCTCCTTTTGTGCCCCAATCGTTCTTTTCTTCATCACTTACATCGGCATGTAATCTCACAATGTTCCCTATAATGATACGACATACAACTTCTTCCTGCACTTCGAAGGATATACCTGCTTCCTGTGCCGCTTTATCCGTTGCTTCATTGCCCCGTTGGACATTGTTTACTACTTTCTGGTGAGCCTTAACATTGATCTCTGCTGCCTCTGCGGGTTTACTGGCGGCGTCTAATAGTAGTCTGATTCAGCCCTCATGTTTGATAGCCTCCCAACCCGAAGTGATGAACCCTCTCCTGGCCCGGGCAGTCATGTAGTCATGGACTACCCCGAAGGCATAGCGGTTATCCGTATGTATATTTGCCCGCTGGCCTTTGGCCAGTTGGAGGGCTTCAGTCAGGGAAGTGAGTTCAGCTGCTTGGGCCGACAGTCCTCCGTCTAACCTTCCCTTTCGGACAGTGTTTAGCGCTTCGTCTACGATCGCCCATCCCGTATGCGGGGTCCCCTGAATATATTTCCGAGACCCATCCATGTACAGGATCAGCTCGGGGTTTTCAAGGGGAATCTCACTTATGTGTCCCGGTGAGTCCTCCCATTCCTGTGACTAGCACGCATGAGGCTCACCCACAGATAAGAGGCGCTCTACCGGGTTCTCTCCCGTGTCTCGTACAATTTTTACGAAACGATCTAAGGGAAGTAATACTGCTTCCCATTTGGCCCAGCGGACATAGAAACATAGAAAATAGGTGCAGGAGTAGGCCATTCGGCCCTTCGAGCCTGCACCGCCATTGAATGAGTTCATGGCTGAACATGCAACTTCAGTACCCCATTCCTGCTTTCTCGCCATACCCCTTGATTCCCCTAGTAGTAAGGACTACATCTAACTCCTTTTTGAATATATTTAGTGAATTGGCCTCAACAACTTTCTGTGATAGACAATTCCGCAGGTTCACCACTCTCTGGGTGAAGAAGTTTCTCCTCATCTCGGTCCTAAATGGCTTACCCCTTATCCTTAGACTGTGACCCCTGGTTCTGGACTTCCCCAACATTGGGAACATTCTTCCTGCATCTAACCTGTCCAAACCCATCAGAATTTTAAACGTTTCAATGAGATCCCCTCTCATTCTTCTGAACTCCAGTGAATACAAGCCAAGTTGATCCAGTCTTTCTTGATATTTCAGTCCCGCCATCCCGGGAATCAGTCTGGTGAACCTTTGCTGCACTCCCTCAATAGCAAGAATGTCCTTCCTCAAGTTAGGAGACCAAAACTGTACACAATACTCCAGGTGTGGCCTCACCAAGGCCCTGTACAACTGCAGTAACACCTCCCTGCCCCTGTACTCAAATACCCTCGCTATGAAGGCCAAAATGCCATTTGCTTTCTTAACCGCCTGCTGCACCTGCATGCCAACCTTCAATAACTGATGTACCATGACACCCAGGTCTCGTTGCACCTCCCCTTTTCCTAATCTGTAACCATTCAGATAATAGTCTGTCTCTCTGTTTTTACCACCAAAGTGGATAACCTCACATTTATCCACATTATACTTCATCTGCCATGCATTTGCCCAATCACCTAACCTATCCAAGTCACTCTGCAGCCTCATAGCATCCTCCTCACAGCTCACACTGCCACTCAACATCCGCAAATTTGGAGATACTACATTTAATCCACTCGTCTAAATCATTAATGTACAATGTAAACAGCTGGGGCCCCAGCACAGAACCTTGTGGTACCCCACTAGTCACTGCCTGCCATTCTGAAAAGTCCCCATTTACTCCTACTCTTTGCTTCCTGTCTGCCAACCAGTTCTCAATCCATGTCAGCACACTAGCCCCAATCCCATGTGCTTTAACTTTGCACATTAATCTCTTGTGTGGGACCTTGTCGAAAGCCTTCTGAAAGTCCAAATACACCACATCAACTGGTTCTCCCTTGTCCACTCTACTGGAAACATCCTCAAAAAATTCCAGAAGATTTGTCAAGCATGATTTCCCTTTCACAAATCCATGCTGACTTGGACCGATCATGTCACCTCTTTCCAAATGCGTTGCTATGACATCCTTAATAATTGATTCCATCATTTTACCCACTACCGATGTCAGGCTGACCAGTCTATAATTCCCTGTTTTCTCTCTCCCTCCTTTTTTAAAAAGTGAGGTTACATTGGCTACCCTCCACTCCATAGGAACTGATCCAGAGTCTATGGAATGTTGTTAAATGACTGTCAATGCATCCGCTATTTCGAAGGCCACCTCCTTAAGTACTCTGAGATGCAGTCCATCAGGCCCTGGGGATTTATCGGCCTTCAATCGCATCAATTTATCGGCATTCAATCCCATCAATTTCCCCAACACAATTTCCCGACTAATAAGGATTTCCCTCAGTTCCTCCTTCTTACTCGACCCTCTGACCCCTTTTATATCCGGAAGGTTGTTTGTGTCCTCCTTAGTGAATACCGAACCAAAGTACTTGTTCAATTGGTCTGCTATTTCTTTGTTCCCCGTTATGACTTCCCCTGATTCTGACTGCAGGGGACCTACATTTGTCTTTACTAACCTTTTTCTCTTTACATATCTATCGAAGCTTTTGCAGTCCATTTTAATGTTCCCTGCAAGCTTCCTCTCGTACTCTATTTTCCCTGCCCTAATCAAACGCTTTGTCCTCCTCTGCTGAGTTCTAAATTTCTCCCAGTCCCCGGGTTCGCTGCTATTTCTGGCCAATTTGTATGCCACTTACTTGGTTTTAATACTATCCCTGATTTCCCTTGATAGCCACGGTTGAGCCACCTTCCCTTTTTTATTTTTATGCCAGACAGGGATGTACAATTGTTGTAGTTCATCCATGCGGTCTCTAAATGTCTGCCATTGCCCATCCACAGTCAACCCCTTAAGTATCATTTGCCAATCTATCCTAGCCAATTCACACCTCATACCCTTCAACGTTACCCTTCTTTAAGTTCTGGACCATGGGCTCTGAATTAACTGTTTCATTCTCCATCCTAATGTAGAATTCCACCATATTATGATCACTCTTCCCCAAGGGGCCTCGCACAACGAGATTGCTAAGTAATCCTCTCTCATTACACAACACCCAGTCTAAGATGGCCTCCCCCCCTAGTTGGTTCCTCGACATATTGGTCTCGAAAACCATCCCTTATGCACTCCAGGAAATCCTTCTCCACCGTATTGTTTCCAGTTTGGTTAGCCCAATCTATATGCATATTAAAGTCACCCATGATAACTGCTGCACCTTTATTGCATGCACCCCTAATTTCCTGTTTGATGCACTCCCCAACATCACTACTACTGTTTGGAGGTCTGTATACAAATCCCACTAATGTTTTTTGCCCTTTGGTGTTCTGCAGCTCTACCCATATAGATTCCATATCATCCAAGCTAATGTCCTTCATAACTATTGCATTAATCTCCTCTTTAACCAGCAATGCTACCCCACCTCATTTTCCTTTTATTCTATCCTTCCTGAATGTTGAATACCCTTGGATGTCGGACACGGAGCGCAATTTCCCGGTGTTGAGCATTTCCACCAAGGTATGCTTGGTATGTAGTATAAACTCCCCTGTCATTACTACTGGCTCACTAACTTTCACTGCCCACATTGCGCAGTCCAAGGCTGCGACACACCTTGACAGACCTCCTGCCACGGGCGACTGTTGGGTGGAAAAATAAGCTACTGGGCGGGCTCGGTCTTCATGCATTTGATTAACTATTGCAATGAATGTGAAACGGTGCGTTCATATTTGGCAGTCCTAGGCCTAGTGCCGACATCAGGGCTTCCTTTATCTGGCCGTATGCTGTTTCTTGTTCCAGGCCTCACTCCACACTTTCTCGAGCTGGTTTTCCTCCCTTAACTAGTCTCTGTATGGGTTCCGCGATTGCCGCGAAGTTGGCTATAAAGTTCCTACGGTAGTTAAAGAGTCCTAATACCTTACGTACTCTTCGGACCGTTTTCGGTCGGGGCACAATGCGAATTGCTTCCTTTCTGTTGTGTGGCATTGTTTTTGTCCCCTGCAACAGTTGGTGTCCCAAGTACTGTACCTCCTTCAATCCGATCTGAGCTTTCTTGGGGTTTACCTTAAATCCTACTTTCTTTAAGACCTCTAGGGTTTCTATTAGAGTCCCCATATGTCCTCTCTCATCCTCTGAGGCAATCAACAGATCGTCCACATATTGGAGGATGGTACTTCGGTAGGGGGCTAAATCTACAGTCTCCAAGGCTCGATTCATAGTTTGGTGAAATATGGCCAGGCTGTTGTGAAAACCCTGGGCACCTCGTGTCCAAGTGTACTGCCTATTCCCGACCGTGAATGCGAATTTATCTTGGGACTCCTGGCTAATGGTATGGACCAAAATCCATTAGCTATATCTAAGACCGTGAATATTTTATGTTCTGGTTTCAGTCCATTAAATATGGTCCCTGGGCTTGCTACGATGGGGTGCTGGTGGGGAGTTACTTTATTTAACGCCGTATAGTCTATGGTCAATCGGTATGACCCATCTGGTTTCTTTACGGGCCAGGTTGGCGAGTTCATAGTGCTTTCAGCTTCCCGAAGGACACCGCTCCACAAGAGGTCCTGCACTATTTGTTTTACGGCCTCTCGGGCTTCAGGTTTAATGGGGTATTGCTTATGAGGAGGGTGTTCGGGCCCAGGAATGACCACTGGCTTGGTCTTTACCAGCCCACAATCCTGCTTTGATTGAGCCCACACTTCCCTCATTTGTTCGCATAATGGGCCGTAGTCTCCTGCTGTATCCCAATCTCAGGTGAGAAGTTGCACACTTCCGACCTTTGCGTGATTGTGCAAATTAGACTGTTCCCCGTATATCGTGATTTTGCATCCTCCCTTATTTCTCCAAACTATTCTCTTATTCTGTGGGTCTATTATTGCCCCTAACTGTTCCAGGAGGTCGATCCCCAATATGGTCCCTTCTGCATTTGGGCATACATAAAATTGTGCTGGGATCAGAATACCGGCTATCTCCAATAGAATTATTTCACTCTGGTGGTCTTTGGTGGCAAATCCTCCCAAGCCAGTTATATGGACTACATGGTTAGTTGTGGGTAAGGGAATATCTGTCATAGATACCGATGCTCCGGTATCCACTAACATTTCACACTGCTGGCCCCCTAACAGCACTGTTATGTGAATACGTGGATCCTCTCCCTACCCCACGGGGACCGCTGGCCTTCAGTCCCTTCCGAAGTCCTTCAGCGCTGTGATTAAATGCTGTTGGTTTATCTCCTCTACTCTAAGGGCTGACTGACTGTTTCTTTTCTCCTTGGGCGCCCAACATTTATCAGTGACATGTCCCTTTTTCCCGCAATTGTCACATCGGACGGTTTGTCTTTTGGGGCCCCTACAGTCGGCGGCAAAATGACCCGCCTTGCCACAGTTGTAGCATTCCCCTCGGCCCGTACTCTTACTACCCTTAGCCACGGCCACTTCTTGTTTTATTCCCCCAGAGTTAATGTGGCATGCCCACTGGACAGCTTGGTCATAGGTGTCCGTGACTACCACCCCCATTTTTAAGATCTTTTGATGGTTGGCCGAAAGGCAGTCCTTAAACTGGGTCGTCTCTGTTTGGGGTCACCTGTACCGAGGATTCTTGGTATTTGACCCATAACCTCTCTCCGTCGTCATTGGCATTTTCTCCCTTTTTCTGGCGGGTCTGCATTATCAATCCCCAATTTGGAGTGGATGCTCCCATTAAGGCCTGTACAGCCTGGACGAACCCCGTTCTGGCAGCGTCCCATTGTGCCCTTGTGGCACCCACGGCAGGTATCCATGTGCCGTCACTGTGAGGGGGTGATAGTCCTGTCCACCGGTCCTTTGGACACTTAGCCCAAACTATTTGGTGGACATCTCGATCGTGCATATCGTGGGTCTCATACAATTCTTCTAACTTTTGCCAAAATTCTACATTTCTCTTCCGTGGTTATAGACTCCCCAAATCCTGATTCATCATTTGTTTTTCTGTGGGATGAAAGCATAATATTTATATCGGGGGTTACCCTAAGAGGGGCTGCCCTTTCTGTATTTACTGAATTTGACCCTTCCATCTCGGTCTCCTCATCGAAGGGAGGAGCCGAGGCTGCTACTGCGGCAAGAAAAGTCGGAGGGAGGTCATAATCTGATCCCCCCCCATTTGCTGGTTTGTTCAGACCGCTCTCTCCATTTCTTATTCTCGGCTTCTGTTTCCTTACTTTTCTCTACTAATTGTTTGGTTTTACTTTGCAACACACATAACTGATATACTAAAAGTACTCCAGCTTTCTTTGCCTTTTTCTGTTTCTGTTTCTCCCACCAATTATTTTGCTCCTTGAGGACAGCCGAGGGATCTCACCCTCTTTAATCATTTTATCTATTAAGCCCTTCTGGTCGTTTACATAGAACATACTAAGAGACCCTCCCGGCCCCCATTCAAGATCTTCCCCCGACGCCATTATGTGATCTGACCTTCCCTCGCTTCCTCTGCGAATGACTCTCGTCGCGCGGGCCTACTTCTACTCCGTCACTTATTTATTGCGATGGGATTATCCCTCAACTCTCACACCAGTTCATGTGTATCACACAGTCATTCATAGGTTTCCGCCGTAACTTTGTCCTCCCGGTGTTCCCTTCGACCTTAATCCTTGGCCATCATGTGGGGCATTTGCCCTCTTAATTCCGGCTCAAGTTAGGTGATTGAGATAATTTGTGACAATTGAAGTGACGGGGACACTCGTTTCTCTTACACACCACTTATCTTACTTTTATTCTACTTAATCTTAATTTCTACTCACTGTGTCTGTTATCAAACCTCTCCGAGTCTCACTTGTTCGTTGGGTGTCCGGCAGCCTCACCTGCCGGTTCGATGTTCCAATTTCTGGGATGTCATGAAATCCAACCTTATCCCCGTACGTTCGAGTCTTGGTCAGGAGGGCTTACCGGTACACCCTGCTCGCAACGCCAAAACTGTTTGGGGAAAACCCCGAGGTAGAAATAAATCTACTCTGAGACTACGTTAGAGAGTTGAAAACACACACAATTTAATAATACAAGGTACCAGGGGAGTTGTATGTAGGTCCCTCAATCAGGCAGCAACTCCATTTGGGTTTACAAAAAATAAAGTATTTTAAAGTCGTAAACCGCAAAGGTCACATGTCACTGCTTCTACATCTGGCATTGCAAAAAATGTCTACACGACGAGTTTTTTTCGTTTATGGCTGGCTTACTTCCTTATCTTCGGCCAGCGTCTGGTGTGATTGGTTTCTTTCTTGCTCAGCATCTTGTGATCTTTTCGCAATTGCTTATCTCATTCTGTCATATAGTACATTTTCTAAAGCACAGCAATTTCGCACGAACGCTATCAACCCTTCAATACTCATAACTGTCTCTCCATGTTTGGTGATGCTCCGAAAGTATTACCTATCTCAACCTAACAAAAAGTATTTCCAATTTTAATTTGACTGATTAGGGTTTTACTAAATGGCGATCTTGAGAATTACGTACACAACTACACAGGGCGGGAGATAATCAAAAAGAGAAATAGCTGGGTTTATCTCAGAGCTGCTTCTGCTCCTGCTCTGCCACCATGACTTTGCCAGGAGTGCAGCAGGAAGGCCGTTTAAGTGCGTAAAGTTACGGCGAAGTTACGGCAGTGGAGCAGGTGCAGCTCCAAGGAAACTGCCGACCATACTTTAACTTGGGATGAAGAAGATTTCCTCTTTGCACTACTTGTAATAAAAGTGCAAACATCTTCTGTGCATTCAAGTGTATTATTTTCCTGCAATTAAAAAACAGAAGAAATCCCTCTGGAGGTTAGACCAGGAATTATGTGATCGGAAAGAGGAATAAGGCATGGAAATTATACTATGGAATAACAGCGTATGAATGCCTGTTACTATATTATGAATGCGTTAACTTCTCCACTAAAACAGCACAGAGAGGAATTTCAGACAAATATTGGTACTCTAGTAACCCATGGCATCATTTCAGGGTTGAAGATTTTTGCAGGACTGCAGCAATCTATAGAACAGATTTTCAAACTGATGCCCCTGCACCAAAGTGGATCTCAAGCGATCGCTCGGGCTGTCAAATTTTTCTATCATCAGATTTCAATATTTGTTGAATTCCTCGCAGATTATTTCTGTTAATGTAAAACTGTTTTCCTTAGGGCAGTGGACACACATTGTTTTGGAATTTAGGTCACGGGGTTCGTGAGAGAATGTCACTGTTTATGGAAGTCGTTTTTACACGCTAAATATAACATTAATTTTTCATGGAACAGAACAATTCAGACACTTTGACAAAACTATAAGTGCAATTTTCAACCGGATTACCAAGTTTTTTGATTTTTTTAAAAATTGTGTTTAAAAAAGAAAGACTTGCATTTATATAGCACCTTTTATGACCACTGGACGTCTCAAAGCATTTTGCAGCCAACAAAGTACTTTTGGAGTGTAGTCGCTGTTGTAATGCAAGGGTTATTTTGTCTCTTGAGAAGTATTAAAGGATCATTGTTATAGGGGCACTATGACTGGCTGCTCATTTTTATTCCTGCCAACAAAATCGCATTCCCTGATGCCGCAAACCTCACAATTCCACCATTTTGTTACCGGGATGAGCAATAACAAAACAGCACCGATCACTTTCTCCCCGCAAAATAGAAAAATATGGCTCACCGAGACAGTGAGAAGGAGATGCTTCAGTAAACAGAGACAGTTACATATTATCAAATTGAGTGCCTTCAGGACTTGAAGTACTACAAGCTTATACACTTCTGACAAGGCCAAAAAAATTAATAATTTCTTAGACAGGCATTCCAACCATTTTTTTCCTATGAGGGAAGACTCCCCCTCCCCCCTGCCCCCCCTGGTTTTCAACAGACTATGAAATGAGAAGGTGTTTTTTGTCTGTCTGACTTTTGAGAGTGCCCCAAGTACACCATTTAACTCTAGTAGGGCTTATTAATTATTTTTAAGCCTGGTCATGAAGGATAGAGATGCATTTTTTTGAATATACCGCAAATGTAATTAAAAGTTTCTTTTTTCTATTTAAGGAACTCCAAAATGAATAAAATAATTTAGCAGCTCAAAATCACTTAATTATTTCTTGCTGTCGTTTTTTAAATGAGGAGAGACTGGATCAACTGGACCTGTATACATTGGAGTTTAGAAGGATGAGGGGGGAATCTCATAGAAACATACAAGATTCTGACGGGACGGGACAGGTTAGATGTGGGTAGAATGTTCCCGATGTTGGGGAAGTCCAGAACCAGGGGACATAGTCTTAGGATAAGGGGTAGGCCATTTAGAACTGAGATGAGGAGAAATCTCTTCAATCAGAGAGTTGTTAACCTGTGGAATTCCCTGCCGCAGAGAGTTGTTGATGCCAGTTCATTGGATATATTCAAGAGGGAGTTAGATATGGCCCTTACGGCTAAGGGGATCAAGGGGTATGGAGAGAAAGCAGGAACAGGGTACTGAAGGAATGATCTTATCGAATAGTGGTGCAGGCTCGAAGGGCCGAATGGCCTACTCCTCCTGCACCTATTTTCTATGTTTCACAGGATGTAGGCGTCACTGGCAAGGTCAGCATTTATTGCCCATCCCTAAGCCTTTGAGTGGCTTGCTGGGCCATTTCATAGGGCAGTTAAGAGTCTGCTGTGGGTCTGGAGTCACATATAGACCAGACCAGAGTTCCTTCCTTTAAGAACATCTGGTAGTTTCATGGTCACCATTATTGATACTAGCTTTTTATTCCAGATTTATTTAATGAACTGAATTTAAATTTTTTAATTCCCCAACTCCCGTGGTGGGATTTGAACTCTTGTCTGCTGGATTATTAGTCCAGATCTCTGGATTACTAGTCTAGTAATGTTACCACTAGGCTACCTGTGTAGGGAGAAAAGAATCACCCACTCCTGATCGCTAACCGGTTGTGACAAATCAAGCTCTGCTGTGATGCCGTTCACAATCAAACAGCCTTCTGCATTCAGCTCCTAGGGTCACATATGAAGAATGACCACTTGGGTAAAGCACCACAGGAATGCTGGCATCTGTGAACCCATATCCCAATGCGAGTGAGCACCTTTGTGGGGGAGAGTAAAAAGTTGGATGGAAGTAAAAATTGACTGCCATGATGAGAATAAATAAACAATGCATTTTTGAACTGGACAATCAGTTTATATATCTTACAATTGTCACAGCAATTTTAGCAAGACTGCAACATTCAAACTTTAATGTTCTTTAACTGTGCTGAAACCTAAAGATGCTGGAGACATGTTGGTGTTTGGCTGCCAGCTGTGTGGAGCTTTTTTCATCTGTTTCTTTATTTTGCCTGAAGACTGTCCAAGGGGTCTCAGCTTAATTTCAGTCACCACTGGATTACTGTGTTTTAAATTATCTGAATGTTTTGGTAAGACTGCATCCTTGTGTCTTCAGAAAGATCAGCGATTGTCTTGATAACTATAGTTACGGACCGGGGGACTGGGAGGGAGCCAGGTGCTGAAAATTTGAAGTGAACTATATACTGTTAATCATACATCGAGTGAACAGCACATTTGATTTAACCAATGGCACTCTTATTTTGAATAGTTCAATGCCTCGGTTGTGCTGAAACCCAATGCCAACATCTAGGTTCAGTGTATGGAAATGCTGAATGTTGATTTATGCAGCAGCCTTAGTTCCACTGGATGTATTCATAGGCACATTAGAAACAGGAGCAGACCATTCAGGCACGCAGGCCTGCTCTGCCATTCAATTCGATCGCGGCTGATCTGAACCTGAACTCCATTTACCTGCCTTTGCTCCATACTCAGTTGAACAATTCTAAATGGAATTCATTGTGGGGTGTTTTATTGTTCTATATATTCACAAGCACACATGTTGCATATGTCCACGTGGGTAAGAATACTGTAATAGGAGCGCATTAGAGAGTATGTAGAATTAGTTAGTTTGGTCTAGTCTATTGTCAGGCTATTCTTGGATATGTCTGAATTGTTGCTGCCATGAAACTAGGCCCTTTGGTCAATCTTTTTTTAACTTTGTTACCATTTCACCATCCAAATATTGAGCAGGTTATATTGCACATCTGAGATCAGATTGCAACCATCTGGTCTCGGATATCTGGCCTCTTGTGCATCCCCAAGTTTGGTGGCCGTGCCTTCAGCTGTCTATGCCCGAAACTCGAGAATTCCCTCCCTAAACCACTTTGCTTCTCTCCCGCGCTCCCGCCCACCATTCGGATGCTCCTCAAAACCTACCTCTTTAAACAAACTTTTGGTCACCTGTTCTAATATCTCTTCTTCTGGCTCGGTGTCAAGTTTTGTCTGATAACGCATCTGTGAAGAGCCTTGGGTCATTTTACTACGTTAAAGGTGCTATATAAATACAAGTTGTTGCTGATGTTGGGCAAGGCAGCAATCACAGACCAGACATTCCTCTGCAGGAAGGGCAGATAAATCAGAACAAAATGTAGCTATTGGTCACTCTTGCTCTCCTATGAATTATAATTCAGTCACTCAGGCAAAGTCCTGAAAGAATTCAACTACCAGGATATGGGGCAAAGAATGGGGAAACTTAAAAATGGGGAAACTTAAAAATGGGAAAATATAAAATAGCTCAAAAATTGAGAGGTTTCCCTTAATAAATTAAGCTGGCATAGTGATAGACGCACTGCAGCTGGTCTCTGCATCCCTACCCTGGCAAGATGAAAAATCAGTTAAGGATACCACTCCTGATCACTATGCAGTGTCTTCTGCTGGAAAGTGTACAGGTTTGGATGTTAGATAAGGCCAGGATTGAGCTTGGCCCCGACGCTCTCCACGGATGAATAACTTGGAAACATTAATTGTCTAGACTGATCCATGAAGAATCGGTAGTTGGGTATGGAAGCAGAAGGTGCCGAGACTGTTAGAATGATACCCCCGCACAAATCACCAGCTTCAGAGAGTGGATGTGGGTCGGTGGGGGGGGGGGCAGGGGTGCGGGGGAGAGAAAATTGGGAGGGAGGAATTAAAAGTGAGAAGTTAGGATACTACGGTTTTGAAGTAATGGAGTCCAGGACATTAGCCTCGCCAGTCTTGTTTTCACATTCACATAGAGCTGTGAAGTGTCAGCCCTATAAAAAGAATAGTTCAACAACTATCAAATAGATCAACGCCAGACTTCTCACTTTTTTAAGGCAGCTGTTGACTCATGAGCACACATGTAGAAAGATGCACTGATAAAACCAACATTAGCGACATGAAAAACATGCCCAGCGTTACTCATAACACTGAAGGTGTTTATGGAGAAGAGACCACTATAAAAAGGTCAAGTAAAGGCCTTTGGGATTGTTTGTCTTTGCGGGCTTCTTCCCCAACACTTCTTTGATGTACAAACACATCATTTCTGCTTACAATTGGATAGCCTCTTCCTGACCCCTGATTATCACAGGTTCATGCTCAGTTAGCCAAGTTATTGAGTGGCCAAAGGTTTTCCTGTTTGCCACGGCACTAAAGTTGAGCCACAGAACTTGACTGTCCATTTGTCCCAAACCTGGTACCAAAATTTGCTGCAACTTCCTCAGTGCCCACCACAACTGAATGCTGTAAATAAACAAAAGTATTTGGTTAAGGTAGTCTAATAAAAGAAAAATCAAGCTCGCATATTCGGATAGCTATGCTCTGCTGCTGTACAATTCAGATTCAGCCACAGTACTATTGCAAACTCGATTGCGTGCAGCCTTGAAATGATGCTATGGGATAATAGTGTACAAAAGCAGCGAAGAGAGCAATTGCATACAAACACATTAAGCATTCATCCCACTGCGTAATCTCAAGGGCTTTAGGCCTGACTTTAACCTGGGGCGTGAGTACAATGTTGGGGGCACCAGTGCATGTGGGGTGCTCTGCTCGTCACTCTAGCATAAGGCTCGACCCATTTCAACTCCCGGGCTTCATTTTAATTTGTGAAATCATACTCCTACTTGAAGCCGGCGGAATGACGTGATGGTCGACGGGTGGGAACGAGAACCAGGTATCCGAGGAAATGGTCCCTGGCAAGGTAAGTGACGGGGAGAATCTGGGGCAATCATGGCCATGGGAAATGGAAGGGAAGTCCAGGACAAGGGTGACCCAAAATTCCTTGTGAGGCCCAGGGGTTACACTCCTGCTCCTCCTGGGCCGCAAGGAATCTGCTGATAAATTTCTAACTGCACTTAGCTGGGACCCTACTGGCCCTGGATCTAATTTGCGGAGGCTTTCCCCGTCACCACCGGCATTGTGCGTGACTCAAGCAGCCTGGGGATTAAAATGGAGCTGAAGTCCGAGTGACTTTATTGGAAAAAATCCTGAAAGACAGGATAAATCTGCATTTGGAAAGGCAAGGATTAATTAGGGACAGTCAGCATGGATTTGTTAAGAGAAAATCGTGTTTGACGAATCTCATTCAATTTTTTGAGGAGGTAACTAAGAGGGTCGATGAGGATAGTGCATACGATGTAGTATATATGGAATTTAGCAAGGCTTTTGTAAGGTCCCACATGGTAGACTGGTCATGAAGGTTAAAGCCCATGAGATACAGGGCAAAGTGGAAAGTTGGATCCAAAATTGGCTTGGCGGTAGGAAGCAAAGTGTAATGATTGATGGATGTTTTTGTGACTGGAAGGATGTTTCCAGTGGGGTTCTGCAGGGCTCAGTACTGGGTCCCTTGCTTTTGTAGTATATACCAACGATTTAGATTTGAATATAGAGAGTATGATTAAGAAGTTTGCAGATGACACTAAAATTGGCTGTGTGGTTGATAATGAAGAGGAAAGTCATGGACTACAGGAGGATATCAATCTACTGGCCAGGTGGGCAGAGCAGTGGCAAATGGAATTTAATTCAAAAAAGTGTGAGGTATTGCACTTTGGGAGGACTAATAAGGAAAGGGTATACACCTTAAGCGGTAGGCCACTTAATAGTGTAGCTGAACAAAGGGACCTTGGAGTGCTTGTCCACAGATCCCTGAAAGTAGCAGGCCAGGTGGATAAGGTGGTTAAGAAAGCATATGGAATTCTTGCCTTTATTGGCTGAGGCATAGAATATAAGAGCAGGGAGGTTATGCTTAAATTGTATAATACTTTGGTTAGGCCACAGCTAGAGTACTGCGTGTAGTTCTGGTCGCTGTATTATAGGAAGGACATGATTGCATTAGAGAGGGTGCAGAGAAGATTTACTAGGATGCTGCCTGGAATGGAGAATCTTAGTTACGAGGACAGATTGGATAGGCTGAGTTTGTTCTCATTGGAACAGAGAAGTTTGAGAGGAGACTTCATTGAGGTGTACAAAATATTGAGGTGCCTGTGCCTGGACATAGTGGATAGTAAAGGTCTATTTCCATTGGTGGGGGGTGGGTCGATTACAGAGGGCATAGTTTTAAGGTGGTTGGTGGAAGATTTAGGGGGGATTTGAGTGGGGGGTTTCTTTACACAGAGGGTTGTGGGGATCTGGAACTCGCTGCCTGGAAGAGTGGTGGATGCAGAAACCCTCACCAATTTTAAGCGATGGTTGGATGGGCACTTAGTGCAGTAACCTGCAGGGTTACGGACCTAGAGCTGGCAATTGGGATTAGACTCGATGACCTTTCGTTGGACGGCACAGATATAATGGTAAGTACTGTAGGGATTAGAATACGGCCAGGGTGATCTCCTGGACTAGTGTCGATCGCCTGGATGGGTCGGAGAGGGATTTTCCCAGATTTTCTTCTCCCTAAATTGCCCTGGGTTTTTATTTGTTTTTTTGCCTCTCCCAGGAGATCACATGGCTCCATTTGGGGAGGAGTGTAGAATGTTTCAGTATAAGGGGTGTCGCAGTTGTGTGAAGCGGATTGGTTGGGCTGGGTGCTCTTTGCCTTTCCGTCATTGTTCATAGGTTTATATGTAAACTTTAGGGCTGCTGACCAAGGGCTGTGTGGCTCGATGTCGGCCGGCACGGACACGATGGGCCGAAATGGCCCCCTTCTGTGCTGTAAATTTCTATGTTTCTATGGAACTTAGGGGTAAAAGTTGTGACCGGTGAATGTGTGACACGAACAGGAACATAGGTATTCTGTCCTGCACATCCTGTTCTCATGTAGCATCCGGGTTAAAATCGAGGCTTTTGTGTGTTTGAGAAGCTTATTGTAGTGTCAGCCGCGATCATGCCTTAAAACTTTAATAACATTTTATTGGAGCCAGGCTAACTGTTCCATATGTTGAAACCCACTTACCCAAATTCATAGTAAAGGAATGGCTTTAGCAAACCCATGGCATTAATTTAATTTCCATTATTATTGCAGTTTTCATGATACTTACAGTGAGTATTACAGACTTGCTCTGTGTGTCAGACCTATAAATATAATGTAGTTACAAGACATCAGGTGACATTACATCGTGTCTTGTCTTGTGTTGCCAAGATACAGAAGGCCAAACACTAGCCATGGTGTCATACCAGATCTGAGTTTACACTGCCACAAAATTAATATGGTACTGGGACGAAGCTTGAAAGTAGATGCAACAGTTCTCTTACTTGTACAGGTACTCCAAAGCGAAGGCTTTAGACTGGCAGAATAACTCTAGCGTGGCGTCCACACCAACTTTCCCCCAACACCACCTTGGCAGTGCAGAGGGTATGCAATCATATTGCTGATCAGAATGAACCACCGCAACGTTGACGCGGCTTTGTACTTTGATTAACTCATGGGTGCTGGTTAGTTTTTAGCCAACTGAGAGAAGCCGGTTGGTGACTAAACAAGTTGTTTTAATTTATAGAAAAATCCAAGTGTGTAAACTTTCCATGATAGTATACATCCATTGGAATGTCTTGTTTTAAAGCCAGCACCTAACAGACGATGTCGTCAGACTGAGACCATAAATAGAACTGTGCAGATTTCATTTATCGATCCAATAACCAGGAAAGGGAGGGCAATCTGGATGGGGCAACCAGAAAAGCACAGATAATTGCAAAGGCACCCTTTGGGAAAGGAAGGGTGATCGAGGGAAGGAGATCGATCGGAGGGAGGGTGAGGCGATCAGAGGGAGGGAAAAGCGATTGGGGGGGTGGAAGGCGATCAGGAGGAGAGGGCGATCGGGGGAGAGGGAGTGCGATCGGGGGAAGGAGGGCGATCAGGGAGAAAGGTGGTTGATCGGGGGGAGGGGGAGGGGAGGGGGAGGACGATCGAGGGGAGGTGGCAATAGGGGCAGGGTGGTGACTGAATCTTGGAGGGGGATCAGGGGGAGGGGCAATCGGGGGAGAACAATCGAGGGCAGGAGTGGCAAATGGGGGAGGGGGTGGGCGATCAGGGAGAAGGAGGGCGATTGGGGAGGGCGGAGGGGAAGGGGACAGCGATCCAGGGAGGGGGCAATCAGGGGAGGGGGTTGACTGTGGGCAGGGGTATGATTGCAGGCAGGAGGAGGGTGATCGGGGGAGGGGGCAATCGGCGAAGGGGGGTGATTGCGGGCAGGGGGAGGGCGATCGGGGAAGGCTGGCGATCGGGGGAAGGGGGGGCCATCGGGGGGGAAGGGAAGGGCTATCACGGGGAGGGTGATCCGGAGAAGGTGGGGAAATTGGGGGAAGGAGGGCGATCGGGGAAAAAGTGGGGGCGATCGGAAGGAGGGGCTCGATCGGGGGGGGGAGGGGCGGTGATCGGCTCGGGGAAGGAGAGTGATTGGGTGGTGGCGGGAGGTGGGCGATTGGGAGGGGGTGGGGGGGGGCGCGATCAGCTGGAGGCGGGTGATCGGTAGGTGGTGGGGGGGGGCTGTGATCGGGGATGGTGGGTGATTGGGAGGTGGTGGAGGGGGTGATCGGGGCAAAGTGGGTGTTCGGGAGGGGGACTCGGACTGCGATAACGTTGATCAGAGTGATCGGGACCTCAGGTTGGGGGCGATCTGGACTGGGACTGAGGCAGAAGTGGGAGGCGGGTCAAGGGTGTATATCAGGAGAGAGTTCGGGGCCGTGATTAGGCGGATAGTGGTTTTAATGTGGAGGAAGAAAGACTTCTGCAATTCGCAGCTCCACTTTATGTTTTGTTTTTACAAACTTGCCTTGTTGGTGGCTGTCCCTTTAAGGACGGCAGGTTAAGTCGCGAGTGGACTGGCGCCGGCTGCTTACAGGGCGACCTGATATTGCACTTGGGCCTCAAACAGGCATTAGGCCCCTTATTTGCATGTGCCAAAGGACCGATGCATGTTTCAGGGCAGGCCCTGGACACCAATCTTTTTTGGCTATACCAATATGGTGGACTGTACACGTCCAGCTCGTGATGGGTGCGCCCTTACTGTCCACCATGGAAGCTTAGGCCCAGATTTAACACCTGCCAAAAGGAGTAAAGCCGTGGCATTTTTAAATTGTTGCATCTATAGTTTGGAGAATGCAATTCGTACACTGAGTCCTAATTTTACTGGCTCCATTATCCTGATCATGGATGCTGGCAGCCTCCTGCCATCTTCTATGAAAGATAGCACAGCCTGGAGAGGAGGGGGAATGGACGGGAAAACTAAGAAAAAAGACTTGCATTTATATAGCGCTTTTCAAATATCCAGGGGACATCTTAAAGTAGGTGTTTTTCACAGATACTCATCAAGAATTACCTTCCATTTCAATCCTTCTATATATTAATAGTGGCAGCAAAACAATATTCAGCTCAAACCTGAATATTAAACACTTCAGCTGTATCCAAACTTCTCTTGTACCTGATAACAGCCCCATGCTGAGATCTCAGCACATAATCTGCGCCGATATCCTTTTGCAGTACTGACAGGAACTGCTGCACTCTCAGAGTCGCTGTCCTCGGAATGAGATTGCTAGTTCTGCCTACCTGTTCAGCTGGACATCAAAAGAGTCATTGTGCAATTTGAAAAGGTAATAGAGTTCTCACAGTGTCTCGGCCAACATTCCTCCCTCATCCAATGCCAAACAGACAGATTAACTGGCAGTTCACACCACTGCTATTAGTGGGATGCTGCTGTTGCCGAATATCCCTTGTGGTGACCATCATAACAACAGTCAGTGCACTACCACGATAATTAATACTGCAGAGTCCATTGAAATGTTTGCAATGTGAGAAGGATTATATAAAATGGAGAGGATAGTGATAGATAAAAAAACAACTTAAAAATAATAGTAGAGGTGCAGCAAGGACCTGGGAGACGAGAATTGCCAAGCATTATAAACATTCATCCAGTGTCATAAAAGCTTTTTTTTTAAAGTAACATAGAAAACATAGAACATAGAAAACATAGAAAATAGGTGCAGGAGTAGGCCATTCGGCCCTTCTAGCCTGCACCGCCATTCAATGAGTTCATGGCTGAACATTCAACTTCAGTACCCCATTCCTGCTTTCTCGCCATACCCCTTGATCCCCCTAGTAGTAAGGACCTCATCTAACTCCTTTTTGAATATATTTAGTGAATTGGCCTCAACAACTTTCTGTGGTAGAGAATTCCACAGGTTCACCACTCTCTGGGTGAAGAAGTTCCTCCGCATCTCGGTCCTAAATGGCTTACCCCTTATCCTTAGACTGTGACCTCTGGTTCTGGACTTCCCCAACATTGGGAACATTCTTCCTGCATCTAACCTGTCTAACCCCGTCAGAATTTTAAACGTTTCTATGAGGTCCCCTCTCATTCTTCTGAACTCCAGTGAATACAAGCCCAGTTGATCCAGTCTTTCTTGATAGGTCAGTCCCGCCATCCCGGGAATCAGTCTGGTGAACCTTCGCTGCACTCCCTCAATAGCAAGAATGTCCTTCCTCAGGTTAGGAGACCAAAACTGTACACAATACTCCAAGTGTGGCCTCACCAAGGCCCTGTACAACTGTAGCAACACCTCCCTGCCCCTGTACTCAAATCCCCTCGCTATGAAGGCCAACGTGCCATTTGCTTTCTTAACCTCCTGCTGTACCTGCATGCCAACCTTCAATGACTGATGTACCATGACACCCAGGTCTCTTTGCACCTCCCCTTTTCCTAATCTGTCACCATTCAGATAATAGTCTGTCTCTCTGTTTTTACCACCAAAGTGGATAACCTCACATTTATCCACATTATACTTCATCTGCCATGCATTTGCCCACTCACCTAACCTATCCAAGTCGCTCTGCAGCCTCACAGCATCCTCCTCGCAGCTCACACTGCCACCCAACTTAGTGTCATCCGCAAATTTGGAGATACTACATTTAATCCCCTCATCTAAATCATTAATGTACAGTGTAAACAGCTGGGGCCCCAGCACAGAACCTTGCGGTACCCCACTAGCCACTGCCTGCCATTCTGAAAAGTACCCATTTACTCCTACTCTTTGCTTCCTGTCTGTAACTAGAAACAAAGTTAAAATTCTGTAAAGGAAGTATTGGTTAGCTGAGCGAAAGGAGAAGATACTAAATTAGTAATTTTCAGTCGTATGCACAAATGCTTTGGCCTATTTAATAGCCTTTCCTAATAAAACAGCATGGCCTAGAATTTGAATGTTACGATCCTACGCTGCACGTGCCCAATGAGGCTGACAGTAGGACTACGGCAGACTGGTCTGCCGGCCTCATTACTGTATCATTCGGTGAGCCACGAGCACCAGTCGCGGCCACAAAAGCAGCTCGCCAGTCGTGGCGGGATAGCAACATCGGTTGGCTAACATGCTGACCGAGGGCTTAAAGTAAGTCTGGGAGGGGTGGGGGGGTGTTGTGAGCCATGCCCCACAGTTTTAATGTGGAGTCTGCTGGAGCACTGCTGCCCCTCCTAGTTCAACGTTATGGTATTTCTTTTAAACTTAGCCTTTCGATGGCGGCCTCGAGTGGTACCTTTAAGGACCACTCCGAAGGCTGCATGTAGACCTGGACTCGATGCCTGTTGTGTTCAGGGCAAACCATTTTCTGATTTTGTCCCAAAACTGGCGTCAGGCCCCTTATTAGTATATTCAAGTGGCTTAACGCCTGTTTTAGGCTGCCACCACTGATGCCTCTACAGTGCCTGATCCAATATGGCTTTGGATGTGTTTCTGATGTCATTTGGGTGTGGAAGATTAGCCCCCTAAATTGGACCTATTTGCACCTTTTTTTGCCTGCCAATCAGCAATTGGATTTCTGGTCCCAACAATTTCATGCAAAATAAAAAGAAGAATTTTCCATTCAAAGGAGCAGATATTTCAGTCTAGCTGCCAGTCAAGTTGCTATATGTTTTCTCATAGCTAGTGCTAGCAGCTTTTGAATTGAATACACTGGGTCATAGTCCAACTCACGCACTTGTGAAAAACGCAGATTGCCCGAACCGAAGATTGGTGCATTACAGATACTATTGCCTCGGTTTTAACCTCTCACCCCAATCGGCAGGACGAGTGAGGGTTAAAATCTTAACAGTCAAGATCCCGCCTCCAAGTTGCCGCGCTCCCGGCCTTTACTATTGGCCCCTCTCTCTCCAGCACTGCAGCGGTGTCACATTCCCCTGGGCAGCAGCTGTGGGCACCCACTATGTAGCAGGATCCTGACGGGAGCGCACCCTGCAGAACTAATGAGCTCTGACCCAGGAAAAGGGTACGGGATCATGGCAGCCCTGAGATCCCTCTGAGGCGAATCCGCCCTGAAGGAAAATTGAGCAGCTAGTTTCCGGCAGCGCTGAGTGCGTTTCCCACATAGTATGTGATATTACTGGAGTTCAGGACTGGAACATCGGGTCCTTCATCAAAACATCTGCAAACACTTGTGGAAGCAAGTCATCCTCGTTCAAGGGACCGTCTATGAAAATAATAGTAATCTATTCCATACCGTGGTGTATGTGTCTGTGCCAAGTGTACTTAATCAATTCACCACATGCCGGAAATAGGGTCGTACCCTGTGCATGTTACAGGTGAATCAGAAGAACAACGCAACTTTCTAACAGCCAAGTGCCAACTGAGCCCATGCCCATAATAAATCAAGCATCAGCAGAACAAAATTAAATCTTTGCTACAAATGGAAGGGTTCGAGTGCAGGCACTAACAAGTGCTGGGAATGTTGAAACGTGATAACAGCTTCCTGCCCTGCTCACAATGCTTGTTCTTCCTCTCCTGACTACTGTAACACATATAGTCACTTGGTAGTGGCAGCCTTCCAACACCTTGCCCCAAATCGTCCTTCTTCATTGGTAACATAGGAACATTAGGAACAGGAGTAGGATATTCAGCCCCTCAGACCTGTTCTGCCATTTATGCATAGGGCACCTCAACTCCATTTCCCCGCCTTTGCTCCATATCCCTTGATTCCCTTACCTAACAAAAATCTATCTATCTGAGTCTTGGAAGCTCTAATTGTCCGCACAATGTGTGATCATTGTGTAATGGCCCTGATCATCAGTCGGGTATTCAACTACAGAGGGCCAAACAATCTCTCCAGCAGTGGTCACTACATTGTAACCAGAATGGGTAGCTGGGCTGATTTTATTCCCTTCTGAATCCAAGGGCATTCGGGCAAAGTGTGGTGCTTCAGCTAATTGGGCATAGACCAGAAGAAGCTCCTAGGACCTTCTTCGACTGTGTCACGCATTATGTATCACACTATTTAATGCCTGGCCTCTGCTCAGCACCTTTCCATTTGGTACATCTACAATTAAGAACTGAATCTGTAACTATCCGTAATGTTTATTGAACGCACAAGAAAGAATATAACGCCTTTCACAACCTTGCATTCCCTAAAGTGCTTTACAACCAATTAAGTGCATTTGAACTGTAGTCGCTGTTGTGATATAGGAAACGCAGCAGCCAATTTGCGCTCAACAAGGTCCCACAAACAGCAATGAGATAATGAGCAGATAATCTGTTTCAATTATGTTGCTTGAGGGAAGAATATTGGCCAGGATATCGGGAAGAACTCACCTGCTCTTCTTCAAAATAGCATTGGGAGATCTTTTATATCCATCTGAGAGGGCCGATTGGCTCTTGGCTTAACGTCTCAACCAAATGACAGCATCATTGACAGCGCAGTACTCCTTCAGTACTGCAGCTAGATTATGCATTCAAGTCTCTGGAGTGGGACTTGAACCCACAACCTTCAGAGGCGAGAGTGCTACCAATGAGCTAAGGCTGACCCAACTTCAAACACTCAACTGAAGATCGAAGGAATGATCAAAGACTATCTATCAGTCCATTCAAGATTCTTTCTCACTGGGGAATACCATATGTTAGTGGCTCAGTGCACAGAGCTGCCACCTTCTGCCTTGTGGTTACCATCCTTTTTTGACTCTTCTCGATCTTCCTTGCTGTAATGCTCCACCTCACACTCAACAAGCTCCCCGCTGGAGTGGAACTAAACTATAGAACCAGTGGGAACCTATTCAACCTTCGTCATCTCCAGGCCAGATCCAAGACCGTCCCATCCTCTGTCGTCGAGCTACAGTAGCGGACGACGCTTGCGTCTGCGCTCATTCAGAGACTGAACTCCAAGTCATAGTCAACATCTTCACTGAGGTGCACGAAAGCATAGGCCTTACACTAAACATCCGTAAGACAAAGGTCCTCCACTAACTTGATCCCACCACACAGCACTGCCCCCCAGTCATCAAGATCCATGGCGCGGCTCTGGAAAACGTGGACCACTTTCCATACCTTGGGAGCCTATTATCAGCAAGGGCAGACATCGACAACGAAGTTCAACACTGCCTCCAGTGCACCAGCGCAGCCGTCGGCTGCCTGAGGAAAAGAGTGTTCGAAGATCAGGCCCTCAAATCTGGCACCAAGCTCATGGTCTACAAGGCTGCAGTGATACCCACCCTCCTGTATGGCTCAGAGGTGTGGACCATATACAATAGACACCTCAAATTGCTGGAGAAATACCACCAACAATGTCTCCACAAGATTCTGCAAATCCCCTAGGAGGACAGACACACCAATGTTAGCGTCCTCGATCAGGCCAACATCCCCAGCATTGAAGCACTGGACACACTCGACCAACTCCATTGGGCAGGCCACATTGTCCGCATGCTTGACACAAGACTCCCAAAGCAAGCACTCTACTCAGAACTCCTACACGGCAAGCAAGCCCTAGGTGGGCAGAGGAAACGTTTCAAGGACACCCTCAAAGCCTCCTTGATAAAATGCAACATCCCCGACACCTGGGAGTCCCTGGCCAGAGACTGCTCGAAGTGGAGGAAGAGCATCCGGGAGGGCACTGAGCACCTCGAGTCTCATTGCCGAGAGCATGCAGAAAGCAAGCGCAGGCAGCGGAAGGAGCGTGCGGCAAACCAGACTCCCCACCTACCCTTTCCTTCAACGACTGTCCCACCTGTGACAGAGATTGTAATTCCCGCATTGGACTGTTCAGTCACCTAAGAACTCACTTTCAGAGTGGAAGCAAGTCTTCCTTGATTTCGAGGGACTGCCTATGATTGACATGCAATCGGATCTGAGGGTGAAATTCCAGTCCTCAATAGTATTAGGGAGTATTGCTTTGTATTATGCCGATAGAGCGAGATGAATTAGAGTGGGGTGAGGCTTGTGTGGAGCATAAATACCGGCATAGACCAGTTGGGCCTAATGGCCTGTTTCCGTGCTGTAACTTCTATGCAATTCTGTGTAATACTCAGAGGTGACTATCACTGGAAAATCACTGCCCTTGTTTTTATTTTCCATTCATTTTCAAATTTAAAATGAAGTTCCAGTATGCCTTGAGTTATGGATTCATCAGGAGGTAGCTTTTTTCATGGTAACGGTAATGAGGCTATCTTCTAAACATGATTTAGAATAGGTTCGGAGACTGATCCTACCCTGTTGACTGCCCCTCCTCGGAGCCCAGATGGGCACAGCTTCAAACCTTTGCCTGATTAATTTTTGCACTAAATATATGCATGAACAGCAAACAATCGAGAACAATCAATTTCTCTACACTTTGCAGTTATGAAAAATAATCGATTTTCTTTTTACGCAGTGAGTTGTTATGATCTGGAATGCACTGCTTGAAGGGCAATGGAAGCAGATTCAATAGTAGGATTGGATAAGTAGTTTAATACTTTAAATTTTCAGGGCTATGGGGAAAGAGCAGGGGAGTGGAACTAATCGGGGAGTTCTTTCAAAGAGCCGGCACAGGCACGATGGGCCGAATGGTCTCCTTCTGTGCTGTATGATTCTATGATCTCTCCAGTTAAGCTAAGATTTCAAAGCTGAGTTGTTTCATAATCTTAAAACACAGGCGCTTGGAATTTCTGCATGGGTTCTTGCGATCTTTTGCTGTAACTTCAGCAGAAACCCTGGAGAAACAGCGCATATGACCATTTATACTGTTTATGCAGGGGTTCTACCAAAGATCTGTTGGTAAATTGGAGTGTTTCATGCTGCTGCTGTGAAAGCTAGATCACCCTATGCCTGGGGTGGGGGGGCGGGGGGCGAGACAGAGATACCTCCTTAAATCTGTAGGATGTCACTGTAAGTTACTTATCCTTTGGTGTTGGAGCAGGAGACTCCCACACATCTCCCTGAACTAAATCCCCCACTGGCAAATAGAATAAAAACATATTTATCTCAGCGACAGTTTAGCACCCAGGCCTCATTTAACAATCCAGAACAGTTCCCCTCTCGCAACAAGCAGGGCTAACGTCAGGGCCGGCGAGAGGGAGCGGAAATCAGGTCGGGAGCCTTAGGATGCTGGGGACCCAAAGGAATGGTCCTTGGCATAAAGTTAGCGCTGGGCATGGGCTTTGGCAGCAGATGCCAGCGCTGAAAAGGAGATGCAAGACCTGGACTGGGAAGGCCCAAGGATTTCTCGCAGGGCCTGGCGGGGGTGGGGGAAGGGGGGGGGCGGGGGAAGGGGGGAGGCTGCGGAGGAGCACTCTTGTTCTTCCTGGCCCATCACAGCAAATTTAGATAAACAGATATTGGAATCAAGGCTACATTTAACCCTTCCTAGTCCAGGGATCTTCAAGTTAACAGAGATCTGCTAGCTCAGAATTGGGATCTTTCTGGTCCTTTCATATAACACCATGTACCCAATAAGCCCTAGGGGAAGCCGACATGTGTTCTATGTTTAAACTAATACTATCCTAATTTTTCTAACTGTTATGTCTTTAATACTCTTGTGAATGACTCCACGAGGTTTAGTATTGTACTTGAGCTGTTGTGACCTTAGTCCCATTTATTGTAACTCCAAAGTGAGGCACAAGCATGGTGGGCAGCCTTTTATACTGGGGCCTGCACACCTATGCAGGTGACCCTCAGGTCTCCCATCGCAGTGCCCTCTGGTGGCACACCTTATGTGACGATACAGTTAGTATACATGGTCTACATACATGACACCAACAAGTTGTTTAGAAACTTTGGAGGATGCACAATTGATGAAGTGAGTAATGGGTTAAGGCATTGCATTATCTAGCATTGAGCCAATGCAGATTACAAGTCTCAATTACCAATTTGTGCTGAGTTAGGTGATCTCAGCTATGTTGACAATTAGGGGACTACAAAAAGGCTACAAAGTCCCTTAGCGAGGCGGGAGAAAAATAACCGAGTGTTCTCTGCATCCAGTTGCAAAGTACACATGAACAAGAGCTGGCTCCGTTGTGATTTCCTCCACAGCTGAATAATCTACTGACTGCCTGCACACATTGCCTTAGCTCAAATGTGAAGAATACCCACTTTAGATGAAGTACCAGAAGGTTGCCAGAACCCAAGCAATCACTCCTCACACACCGCAGAGGACTTGGTGCCTTCGGGAGGGGTGGGGGAGGAGCAGGGAGAGCAAAAATTGAGAAAAACTCATTTTAAAAGAAAGAAAAATTAGAGGAGCTCACCGCTCCAATGTTTTCAAAATGTATGTGCTTGTGCAGATTTCAGGAACAGGGCCAGCAGTACCTTCATGATTTGACTTGTCGCCTGCTTTCAAGCTTAGACAAGACAGCAGCCGTTGCAAGGTGCGAGAGTTGTTTAAGTTTTATAATCACATCCATCAAATCATTTTCCAATCCTTGGAGACATGAGAACTACTTCTGTGACAACTGGTTGAAAGTATTAATGATGATGGGGCCTTTACGTTTTTGAGTGGGTGGTAATAGTACTGGGAGATGCACAGGCATGAAAGGTATCAGTCGTGTTATGACAGATTGCTCAACCTTGGTATGGTGCAGCACTCTGGTGAGCTCGATGTCGTTTGAGTGAGGAAGAGGGCATTATTTCTGTCTCAAAACATGAATGAGTCCGGTTTACTGACCAACGAAACAAAAGCTCGAGTCACGAGGATAGAATACATAAAATTACAACATGGAAACAGGCTATTCTGCCCAACCAGTGGAGTGGCTAGGAATGGAAATTTGGGTGGGATCCAACTTATGGTGGATGGGCCCCCGGACTGGGAGCAGGGCAGCTCGGTTTGCAGCTTAAGCTCATCCCTCTGCTTCTTGGCGCCGTTGAGCGATGAAAAGTAGCCAGTAGCGGGGTCAAGGGCAGCAGCAGAGATAGTGGTGAAGAGTCAGCGGCAGATTAACAAAGGCCGCTGGAGGATGAGGAGGGTAACTTGGCGCCTGTCATCTGCTAGAGCTTGGAGTCTAGCTGACTAGAACGGGTCACCCAATGGGAACCATACCAACCGTGTCACCAGCACAATCGAAATATCCAGCACAGCCCGGCCAAGGCTGGAGACACAAGTGGAGCCCATTCCCAATCCTCAGTGAGCAGGAGTCCGCCCCTGATTCCCAGACAGACAGAGCCCACCCCTGGTCCTCGGGCAGACACAGCCCCTGGTCCTCGGGCAGACACAGCCCCTGGTCCTCGAGCAGTCAGAACCCGCCACTGGTCCTCGAGCAGACAGAGCCCACCCCTGGTCCTCGGACAGACACAGCCCGCCCCCGGTCCTCGGACAGCAGGAGCCAGACATAGGCATTCACAGAGGTTGATTTGGGTGGGCCTAGGTGCTAATTGGATGGGCACTTGCCATGCCAGCATTTACCCTCCACACGAACAAATAGCCCTAATGACGTTTACCTATCCTGTTCCCATATCCCTTCTCCCCCTTTTCCTTCATTCACTGATCCAACCTAATCCACAGCTTATATTAACATCGCCACACAGAGTTCTTGGTTATTCAGCAGAACAAGGTTTTCAACTATAAGCATCCTTTTGATCTTTATGCAGTTTAACATCAAGTACTGTCCCAAACTGGCAATTAAACATTTTAGGTGGTTACAAAATTACCCAGGTTAGACTTTTTTTCTTGCAAGGTTATACTTGCATCTGTTTGCTAATTCAACCAAAGATATAGACGGGAGTGTTGTGTTCACTAAAATTATTGAACGGAGCAATGTAGCCTGTAGTGAATGAGCATTGATGTGATTTCTCGCTAGTTGCTCATTATCAAATTCAAGACAATTCAAATTCCTAAAGATTCAGTGGAGTCTTCATTTGGACTTCACAACAAATCCAAACACTTTCCAATTACTACATAAGAAACATAAGAAAAAGGAGCAGGAGTAGGCCATTTGGCCTCTCGAGTCTGCTTCACCATTTAATAAGACCATGGCTGATCTGATCATGGACTCAGCTCCATTTCCCTGCCCGTTCCCCATTATCCTTTCTTCCTTTATCGCTCAAAAATCTGTCTATCTCTGCCGTAAATATATTCAATGACCCAACCTCCACAGCTCTCTAGGTCAGAGAATTCCATAGATTTACAACCCTCAGACAAGAAATTCCTCCTCATCTCAGTTTTAAATGGGCGGCCCCTTATTCTGAAACGATGTCCCCTAGTTTCAGTTTCTCCTATGAGTGGAAATATTCTCTCTGCATCCACCTTGTCGATCCCTCTCATTATCTTATATGTTTCGATTAGATCACCTCTCATTCTTCTGAACTCCAATGAGTACAGTCCCAACCGACTCAAACTATCTTCATAAATCAAGTGGATGTGGTGTATTCTAGTGAACCTTCTCTGAACAGCCTCCAATGCATATATCCTTCCTTAAATACAGAGACCAAGTCTGCATGCAGTACTCCAGGTGTGACCTCACCAATACCCTGTACAGTTGTAGCAGGACTTATCTGCTTTTATACTTTATCCCCCTTGCAATAAAGACCAACATTCCATTTGGCTTCCTAATTACTTGCTGTACCTGCAGAATAACTTTTTGTGTTTCATGCACAACATCTGTACTGCAGTACTTTGCAATTTTTCTCCATTTAAATTATAATTTGCTTTTCTATTATTTCTGCCAAAGTGGATATCTTCATATTTTCCTACATTACACTCCATCTGCCAATTTTTTGCCCACTCACTTAGCCTATCTATATCTCTTTGCAGATTTTTTGTGTCCTCCTCACAATTTTCTTTCCCACCCATCTTTGTATCATCAGCAAACTTGGCTACATTACACTCGATTCCTTCATCCAAGTCATTAATATAGATTGTAAACAGTTGGGGTCCCAGCACCGATCCCTGCGGCACCCCACTCGTTACTGTTTGCCAACTGGAAAATGACCCATTTATCCTAACTCTGTTTTCTGTTAGTTAGCCAATCTTCAATCCATGGTAATATATTACCACCAACCCCGTGAACTTTTATCTTGTGCAGTAACCTTTTATGTGGCAACTAATCGAAAGCCTTCTGGAAATCCAAATACACCACATCCACTGGTTCTCCCTTATCCACCTTACTCGTTACATCCTCAAAGAACTCCAGCTAATTCGTCAAACATGATTTCCCTTTCATAAAACCATGCTGACTCTGCTTGATTGAATTATGCTTTTCCAAATGTCCTGCTAATGCTTCCTTAATAATGGACTCCAGCATTTTTCCAAACGACAGATGTTAGGTTAACTGGTCTATAGTTTCCTGCTTTTTGTCTGCCTCCTTTTTTAAATAGGAGCGTTACATTTGCAGTTTTCCAATCTGCTGGGACCTCCCCAGATTCCAGGGAATTTTTGTAGATTACAACCACTTCTTTTAGGACCCTAGGATGCAAGCCATCAGGTCCAGGGGACTTGTCCGCCTTTAGTCCTATTATTTTACCAAATACTACTTCTTTAGTGATAGTGATTGTATTAATTCCTCCCTCCCTATAGCCCCTTGATTATCACCCATTGGGATGTTTTTAGTGTCTTCTACCGTGAAAACCGATAGAAAATATTTGTTCAAAGTCTCTGCTATTTCCCTGTTCCCCATTATTACTTCCCCAGTCACATCCTCTAGGGGACCAACATTTGCTTTAGCTGCAAAATGTCAAAACCATTACTCACTTTATTTGAAGTAACTGTAAGCAAAGGGGAAATGAACTCGATGGGTAAATGTTATCACTGATACCTCATCATGGACAGTACCTCGAAATCGAGGACGACTTGCTTCCACCCGAAAAGTGAGTTCTCAGGTGTCTGTACAGTCCAATACGGGAATTACAGCCTCGGTCACAGGTGGGACAGACAGTGGTTGAAGGAAAGGGTGGGTGGGGAGCCTAGTTTGCTGCACGCTCCTTCTGCTGTTTGTGCTTGATTTCTGCATGCTCGCGGCGATGAGACTCGAGGTGCTCAGCGCCCTCCCAGATGCTCTTCCTCCATTTTGGACGGTCTTGGGCCAGGGATTCCCAGGTGCTGGTGGGGATGTTGCACTTTATCAAGGAGGCTTTGAGGGTGTCCTTGAAACATTTCCTCTGCCCACCTGCGGCTCGCTTGCCGTGTAGGAGTTCCGAGTAGAGAACTTGCGTAGGGAGTCTCGTGTCAGGCATACGGATGATGTGGCCCATCCAACGGAGCTGGTTGAGCATGGTCAGTGCTTCGATGCTGGGGATGTTGGCCTGAGCATGAACACTGACGTTGGTGCATCTATCCTCCCAGTGGAATTGCAGCATCTTGCGGAGGGAGCGTTGGTGGTACTTCTCCAGCGCTTTGAGAGGAATCTCCCTGCTGTCGGCCACTATGAAAGCCGTTGCAAGAATCCTCAATCGTTTTCTCCCCGTGGCTGAAGAGTTCCTCCCAGAGTTGCAATGCGGAATCTGTCCACTAATGGGTACAACGGACATGATTTTCACCGTGTGTCAACTACAAGAGAAATGCAGGAAACAGCATCAACCCTTGCACATGGCCTTCTTTGACCTCACAAAGGCATTTGACACTGTCAATCGCGAGGGACTATGGAGCGTCCTCCTCCATTTCGGCTGCCCCCAAAAGTTTGTCACCATCCTCCGCCTACTCCTCGTTGACATACAAGCCGCGATCCTGACCAACGGATCCACCACAGACTCAATCCACGTCCAGACCGGGGTCAAGCAGGGCTGCGTCATCGCACCAACGCTTTTCTCGATCTTCCTTGCTACAATGCTCCATCTCACTTTCAACAAGCTCCCCGCTGGAGTGGAACTAAACTATAGAACCAATGGGAACTTGTTCAACCTTCGCCGCCTCCTGGCTAGATTCAAGGTTGTCCCATCCTCTGTCATCGAACTGATACCTACTTACCTGTAGTCGCACTCTGGACTCCAAAAATCATTTTATTTCAAGTTTTATTTTACAAAAATAGTCCTGTAAACAAAATTCAGCAATCACCAAAGAAAAACTTGAAAATAAAATTGGGCAGGAGGGGAGAAATTCATGGCTCAATATCCATCAGTGACTCAGTCATGGAAATAGCTGCTCTTAAAAAATACTTCATTGCAGATTATTTCTACGCTTTACTATTGCTGTTACCAACAGCGAGCAAATACAATTGGACCACATTCATTCTGTTTGCTATTCGAAGTACACATTGCAATGAGATAATTGCCTGCATTGTGCTCACCCATGCATACTGATCTTTTTTAAACCTCTTCGGGAGTAATTTGGTCTTTGGGTGATTGTGTAAAATTGGCGATGTCAGATCAGCTGCCCGTGAAACATCGGGAGAGATGTCTAACGGGTGGCTGAATCGATATCACCCATTTTACAAAGTTCTCTTTAGCTGCGCATTTTGCAGTGGGCAAATTAGGTGGCGGAGAACAAGCGAATCTGGGGCTGTGAGCTGGGAAGGAAAGAGGTTTTGGGGAGGGCAGCTAATATTTTTAAGTATGCAACATTCAGGATACGTTCAGGAAATTCCAATTCTGCATCTCCTGTTAGCACCTCTGTGGGGCGCTAACGGGGGACGAAACTGTTTTCGCCATGGGGAGGGTGGGGAGGCACTGCCGGCTCCTGCAAAATTCCACTGGAGTTAGGAGGCGCGAACTTGGTAGCATCACGCCCCGCTGGTAGCGCCCCGGGCCATCGCGCCTCTGGCAATGATGTCATCACCCCACGCCGACCCCTTTTCGCCCCGCGGCGGAAATTGGCCAGTGTCACGTAAAGCTCGCAGGTCGAGAACCGGGCCGACCTCTGCTCGTAGGACAGAAGTTAAAGGGGAGGTATGCTGTGCCGCATGCCGTCATTTTTTTTTCTTCGCCCGACTTGCCGGTCAGCCCCTTGTGCTTTGCTGCCGCGTGGTCCGGGCCGCCAACGTGCAGCCCGGCACTGTCTCGGTGCTGGGCTGCGGCCATGGCAGCATGCAGCCCTGGTGGCCCAGTGGAGGCCTTGAAATGGCTGTGCAGAGATTGCAGTGTCTCTCCCCTTTAATGGAAGGGGAGGGGCGTTGAAATGTGTCAGCACTATGCAGAAAAGCCCAAGTAGTTCCCCCGAACCCAGCCCCAAAGGGACGTGGAACACACGACAGTGCGCTCCACTTCCTGAGAGAGGCGATAACTGCAATTCCGCCGCCGGGGCGGGACTTTCGTGCCGGGTGCAGCAAGTCCTGCCTCCCCTCGGTTACCGTCCCCAAAAGGGGTGTAACCTAATTTTTCCCCCTGTATCTTCACACATGATTTGTGACCAAGAAACTTTTAATCTCCAGGGGTTAGACATGAACACCAAACATGGAATGAGCAGGTAGTGAGCTGAATGCCTTTCTGTTCCTGCAGGCAGGAGGCCTGGTCTGTTTCAAGGCCTCAGTACCGTGCCGTCAACAAACTGCATGCCCCGGATTATGTCCCGCTGGAACCTGAAGACCCCGCCAGCAGACAGTTTGGCCCAGGGGGTGGGAGAATAGATCGCAGGGGACAGGACCTGGGGGGGGGGGGGGGAGGGGGGGGCGGCGAGCGGAGAATAGATCGCAGGAGTACAGGACAGGGGGGGGATGGGGAGGAGAATAGATCACAGGGGTACAGGACGGGGGGTGGGGAGAAGAATAGATCACAGGGGTACAGGACAGGGGTGGGGGGGAGAATATATCGCAGGGGTACAGGACGGGGGTTGGGAGGAGAATAGATCGCAGGGGTACAGGACGGGGGGGTGGGGAGGAGAATAGATCGCAGGGGTACAGGACGGGGGGGGGGGAGAAGGAGAATAGATCGCAGGGGTACAGGATGGGTGGGGAGGGGTGGGGGAGGAGAATAGATCACAGGGGTACAGGACGGTGGTGGGGGGGAATAAATCGTAGGGGGACAGGACTGGGGGGGTGGGGGTGCGAGAATAGATCACAGTGGGACAGGACAGCCGGGGGGAAGAGAATAGATAGCAGGGGACAGGATGGGGGGGGGAGTGTGGGTGAATAAATAGTAAGGGACAGGGTGGGGGTGGGGGAGAATAGATAGCAGGGGAATGGGGGAAGAGTCTGGAGGTACAGCCAATATTATTCTTGTGGTGCCCAGAGGAACACTCCTGGCTCCACAAAAGTAATGATTTACTTACAATTTTAGGGCCTTTTGCTCCATGTTGTCCAGTTGATGTGGACAGGGCATGAGCGATGCTCAGTTGTTCCTCGAAACATTTACATCAGAAATCTTTGGCTTGCAAGCTAGAATTTACTGACTGAAATAACAATGACAGTTTGTGGTTCCATGTCAAATCTTGTCTGATTTATGCTCCTGTGAAGCGCCTTGCAATGTTTTTCTACGTTAAAGGTGCTATATAAATACAAAATGTTGTTGAAGTTGCATCGGGGACCTATGTATGACGTAGAACTTCGAATTGCATACAGTAATGAGGCTTCCGTCTGATTCGGGTAGGTGCCTGGTCTGCCGAACATAAAGGGACTTCAGTTGCTCGGAGACTAAAATCAATTATTGAGAGGGTTCAGTGGTACAGTTTTTAATAATTAGCTGTTCAGTGAAAAAGTCTTTGTGCATTTCTTTAAGGCCTTCTTTAATGTGGAGCCATAATCACTGTTCACATAATGTGCTTGATGAGTGTTGAACAGACAACAATGCTTAGTCAGCATGATAGGCAAGCAGTGTCAGATCATATCAGTTTATAATGGGATTCCCCACATTACCCAATGGAATAAACTGATTAAAACAACATCCTTGTGTCCTAGTGCTGCGGCTGCGGCATTACCATATACGACATACACCAGCCACCAGCGTTAACTAGATAATTGTTCTTCAATCCAACTAATCAGACAAATCCAAAAGTCTTAGCATTTTCAGGATGTCAGTTGAGGAGATGCTTAGCACAGTCTTGGGACATATTAACAATAAATTTCCTCTGACTTTCAGCCGCTGCGCTGCCGTAACTTCATCGGAAGTGCAAACGGAAACCCGCTTTTTGCACAGAAATGGGGTTTCCGCTGTACTTCCAATGAAGTTACAGCATTGCAATGGCAGAAATTCTGAGGAAATTCAATGCCCTGACTTTCTTTGTCTGGTTGTGAACTCCTGATATTGGATGTGACTATTAACAGTCCAAAAATAGCTGAATATCTTTTCATTCCAGTTTTCAGCCCTCTCTCCTGAATACCACCGAGAAATACTGGGATGCAGTTCCACAGGCATCTCTCGTCCTCCTGTATCTCACTCAAGTGCTATTCTTCATGTGTGGGTGTGCACAGTGTCAGCAAACAAAGTCCATGGGGCTGAAATTCAGGTGCACCAGAAAACTGGTGCACCTATGAGTTTTGAAGTGGTACTTACCGTTGGAACTCCTGGTATGGTGAGTAGATCTATTTTCAGGACTTTGAAATTTTTTCAAAGTCCTACAGGAAATGGATCATAATGGGGCAGGCCTTAGATTCAAAGCCAGACTGACTGGCTGAAAATGGGTCGCTCAGGGCCTCTGCCACTGTCAATCAGTGGTGGAGTCGTGGTGATGTCACAGGGCGTGTGCGTCACCATCCTCGCTCCCTTCCATTACAGGGGAGAGAATCTATCCTTTATTAACTTTGGCTATTGGGCCACTAGGGAGGGGGTGCCAGGCTGCCCGTTGGTAGTCCGGCCGGCAAAAATGTTTTCATTGCAGTTGCGGCAGTGGGCCTTCCCCTTTAAGGAGAATATCGGTTGGAAAGCAAAATGGACTCTGCAGGGTGGGTGGGGGCGTGGGGGAGCACTCCTGCACTACCTGCCGAGCATTCTGCCTCTATCTGGTGGTCACCCATTGCCCCTCTGCCTGCACGCTTTTAAGCTGTGGGGTGACCACCTCCTGAAACGTGCTACCAAATGTAGCTCTCAGCCTCACGGATGCACTGTAGTGACTCCAGCTGCCGCTCAAGCTCCAAAACGCGGAGCTCGATTAGTTGAAGGTGGAGACACTTCCTGCAGACATGATTGTCTAGGCCGCACGAAGCATCCAGGACTTCGCCACATGCCACTGGACATGCACTCCACAGGACCTGTCATCCTTCTATTTAGACTTAGCTGGTTAAAAAAAAAAGAGAAAGAGCTATACTTACCAATCAAACAGTCAATCACTTACCTGCCCGGCCGAGGGCTGTGAGCTCCTCATCAGAAGTGAACGCCTCGCCGACCTCCGGGCCTCCTGCTCCTCGGACTCCTGACCTCCCGAACATTTGGACTCCTGACCTCCCGAACATTTGGACTCCTGACCTCCCGAACATTTGGACCTCTGGGCCTTCCGAACACTCGGACCTCCCGACTCGCTGAACTCACAGGGCCTCCCGATTCACTGATCTCCTGACTCACCGAACTCACAGGGCCTCCCAACACACCAATCTCTTAACATTCAACTGAGAGAGCAGACAGGAACTCAGTTTGCTGTCTCATCCGAAAGACGACACCTCTGACAGTGCAGTGCGTCCTCCTCACAATTTGCTTTCTCACCCATTTTTGTATCAATCAGCAAACTTGCTACATTACACTCGGTCTCTTCATTCAAGTTATTAATATAGATTGTAAATAGTTGAGGCCCCAGCGCCGATCCCTGCGACACCCCACTAGTTACTGTTTGCTAACCAGAATACGGATCGTTTATCCTGACTCTCTGTTTTGTTAGTTAGCCAATCCTTTATCCATGCTAATATATTACCCCAACCCCATGAACTTTTATCTTGTACAGTAACCTTTTATGTGGCACCTTATCGAATGCCTTCTGGAAATCCAAATAGACCACATCCACTGCTGCCCCCTTATCCACCCTGCTTGTTACATAGAAACATAGAAACATAGAAAATAGGTGCAGGAGTAGTCCATTTGGCCCTTCGAGCCTGCATCACCATTCAATAAGATCATGGCTGATCATTCCCTCAGTACCCCTTTCCTGCTTTCTCTCCATACCCTTTGATCCCTTTAGCCGTAAGGGCCATATCTAACTCCCTCTTGAATATATCCAATGAACTGGCATCAACAACTCTCTGCGGTAGGGAATTCCACAGGTTAACAACTCTCTGAGTGAAGAAGTTTCTCCTTATCTCAGTCCTAAATGGCTTACCCCTTATCCTTAGACTGTGTCCCCTGGTTCTGGACTTCCCCAACATCGGAAACATTCTTTCTGCATCTAACCTGTCCAGTTCCGTCAGAATTTTATATGTTTTTATGAGATCCCCTCTCATCCTTCTAAACTCCAGTGAATACAGGCCCAGTCAATCCAGTCTCTCCTCATATGTCAGCCCAGCCATCCCGGGAATCAGTCTGGTGAACCTTTGCTGCACTCCCTCAATGGCAAGAACGTCCTTCCTCAGATTAGGAGACCAAAACTAACACAATATTCCAGGTGAGGCCTCACCAAGGCCCTGGACAACTGCAGTAAGACCTCCCTGCTCCTATACTCAAATCCCCTAGCTATGAAGGCCACCATACCATTTGCCTTCTTCACTGCCTGCTGTACCTGCATGCCAACTTTCAATGACTGATGTACCATGACACCCAGGTCTCGTTGCACCTCCCCTTTTCCTAATCTGCCGCCATTCAGATAATATTCTGCCTTCGTGTTTTTGCTCCCAAAGTGGATAACCTCGCATTTATCCACATTATACTGCATCTGCCATGCATTTGCCCACTCACCTAACCTATCCAAGTCACCCTGCAGCCTCTTAGCGTCATCCTCACAGCCCTATCCTCAAGGACCTCCAGCAAATTTGTCAAACATGATTTCCTTTTCATAAAACCATGCTGACTCTGCTTGATTGAATTATGCTTTTTCAAATATCCTGCTACTGCTTCCTTAATGATGGACTCCAGCATTTTCCCAACGTCAGATGTTATGCTAACCGGTCTATAATTTCCTGCTTTCTGTCTGCTTCCTTTTTTAAATAGGCACATTACTTTTGCATTTTCCAATTCCCTGGACCCCCCCAGAATCCAGGGAATTCATCCACTATCTTTTCAGCCACATCTTTTAGGACCCTAGGATGCAAGCCACCAGGTCCAGGTGACTTCTTCACCTTTAATCCCATTATTTTACCAAGTACTACTTCTTTAGTGATAGTGATTGTATTAAGTTTCCTATAGCCCCTTGATTATCCACTATTGGGATGTTTTTAGTGTCTTCTATCATGAAGATCGATACAAAATATTTGTTTAAAGTCTCAGCCATTTCCCTATTTCCCATTATTAATTCCCCAGTCTCATCCTCTAAGGGAACAACATTTACTTTCGCCACTCTTTTCCTTTTTATGTCCCTGTAGAAACTCTTATTATCTGTTTTTATATTTTGTGCTAGTTTACTTTCAGAATCTATCTTCCCTCTCTTTATTATTTTGTTTAGTCGTTCTTTGCTGGCTTTTAAAAGTTTCCCAATCCTCTGGCCTCCCACTAGTCTTGGCACATTGTATGCCCTTGTTTTCAATTTGATAGCATCCCTTATTTCCTTAGTTAGCCACGGATAGTTAGCCCTTCTATTATAGTCTTTCCTTCTCATTGGGATACATTTTTGTTGAACGTTATGAAATATCTCCTTAAATATCTGCCACTGCTCATCAACCGTCCCATGCTTTAATCTATTTTCCCAGTTCATTTTAGCCAACTCTGCCTTCATACCTTTGTAGTCTCCTTTATTTAAGCTTAGGACACTGGTTTGGGATCCAACTTTCTCACCCTCCAAATGAATTTGAAATTCAATCATATTATGATCACTCATTCCTAGAGGATCCTTAACTAGGAGATCATTTATTAATCCTGTCTCATTACACAGTACTAGATCTAAGATAGCCTGCTCCTTGGTTGGTTCCACAACATACTGTAGAAGGAAACTATCCTGGATACACGCTATGAACTCTTCCTCAAGGCTACCCTGGTCAATTTGCTTTGTCCAATCAATATGAAGGTTAAAATCGCCCAAGATTATTGCCGTTCCTGTATTACAAGCCTAAAGTTAGCGGCCAAGCGGTGTCACCGCCAGAAAGTGGGTGGCACCGAATTTCCATCCCACAGTGTAAAAGGGTCAGCCGCACTAATAATTCTACCTGGAAACTACTTGCACCCCTCGTTTTTTTCCTGTGGGCACCAGCTGAATTGATGGATCTTAATTCAGAGACCACCCTCACCTCGACAATGATGTCAACAAAGGGAGAGAATTTTTGAGAAAAGAAATTCAAAGTTTAAGAGAATAAGCACATGCAGTCACTTGACTGACTGTTTGGGGATGGGGCTTTTTGGGCAAGTTACTTGTTCAGGGTTGTGGTCCACCTTTAGGTTTGCCCCTGTGCTGAATACTTTACCTGGACAATAAACATAGTTGGACCACAGTTGGACCATAAATGACGATAATGAACATGAAACATGTTTTATAAAACAAATAATGTGTTGTTTTCCGACTTTGCACTCGCACTGGGGCGCCTGAAGAGCTGGGAACACGTTCTGAAAATTCAAACACTCACTTGCCAACTACTGGGCTGGAAATCACGCACAACACATGTTTCTTCCTGTTGTGTCAGAAAGCTATGTGGCCCTGCAGTTCTGCATAAGTTGGGTGGTGGTTAGAGTGCCTAAGTTGGAGTATTCAGAGCAGAACGTGCCTAACCTTTTCCATTTCTCCATTGAACAAATACAGCAACAATCCCTTTAAATGAATGCTTATTTGCATTCAAAGTATATGGGCAACAGTTACAATTTGAGGCTCAATGCGCAGAAATTTACATGAGGGGAGCACATATCTGGAATCCATGCGTGTAGGTCAGTGAACGCACCCCTCCCCCCGCCCCCCCCCCCCCCCCCGCCCACCATTGAGCATTCGCAGACTGCTCAGTTTTCCAATTATTCGTTCTAAAGCGGGCAGAAAATTGGGCACACTGACCTCCCTGTCCAACACCCCGATCTATGCATCCATTGCAAGAACTCTGGCTGTGGTAAATCAGAAAATTTGCACATAGCTTTTAATCAAAGCCTCTAGAAGGGCAGTAAAATTGAAGAGGTGCTAATATGACTGAATTTTCAAAAATTAGTCACTTCCTTACTGAAAAGGTTACACTAAGAAAAACAGAAGTCCACTAATAACTACAATTTACTGAATTAAAATCACAGAAGCCATTTTACACAAGCTGAAGATTGCTCTTGCAATTTTTTTTTTGAACGTACCCTTGAAAAGTAGTTGATTCCTGTTCAGTAGTTTATGAGAGGTAATTAACCGAAAAGGGCTTTCCAAAGTTTGGTCTGCCACCTCTGCTTACAGAATTCACTGATCAATTAAACTGTGGCTTGCGCCCGTGTGATGAGAGTTTATGATGCACTGGAGAACTACTGTCACTACAATCATACAGCAACCACAAATACCTCAGTTGATGCCTGCAGGCAAGTTCTTCTGGAGTGTGCTGGGAAGTGTGGTGTTGACACACCAGCCAGGCAAAGGGAGTGGCACTAACAGCATACAGAACGATTTCACTATAGATTTTGGAAATTCAATCTTGCCACCAGTCATTCTCGCTTTAGAAGGCACTATGGTTCGGCAAAAGGTTTAACTATTTGTGGAACAGTGCTTGTTTCCAACTGAAAGAAAGGGCTGATGGATTTCATTACACCATTTCCTACTTTTGTCCCAAGAAGAATAAACACAGGATATATTGCAGAATCCAGTGGAATATCTGATCCTGTCAAGAATGCAGCTAGATAACCAGCAGCACATAGGCATAGATTTTTAACTGCCAGCTCGGCATAAAGCTGCCTTTGCAGATTAGCCGCCTCTTACAGAAACAGACAATTTTCATTTCCCTTGAAATCTACTCCATTACCTCATCAAATCGGATTACTCAATGTGCTACAGGAAGAACCAGGTTAAAGAATATCAACGGCCCAGAATTTTCTATCAAAATAACAGTGACGCCAACAGTGCTCACCGTTATTTATGCACAAATCGTACCGCAACTTCAGACATGGGCAGAATCGCGGTTAAACGTGACAATCCAGAAGTTGCTGTTCAAGATGCACCGCTCCATCCTTAGCTTCATGAAAAACAGCGTCTCGTCATCTGATCCACATACATTGAATGGTGGGAAAGCTATATATTTCCAAGTCATGGTGTGTAACTTGGAGGGGGACCTTGCAGGTGATGGTGCTCCCATGCCCCTGCTGCCCTTGTCCTTCTAGGTAGTAGAGATCACAGGTTTAGGAGGTGCTGCCGAAGAAGTAGTGGCAAGTTGCTGCAGTGCATCTTGTAGATGGCACACACTGCATCCACAAATCTCTTTCCTTCAGCTTTTAATGGTTGTTGGAGATAATTTTTTCTTTGTCTCTTAATCCAATCTTTCTTTCCCTCTCTTTCTGTTCTGATTTGACATTGAATTCACTGTTTTAACTTACACTTCCTGGTTCAGACCCTGTGCTGTGTATTTAACAATCCTTCAATCTGATTGGTTAAGGACGCATACAGTGGCTTCTCCTTTTCACACAGACTCCCTCCCACTTACAGCAACATCTGGTGAAAGATCTCATGGAAATTAAATGGGCAAGGGCAAGGCTAAGTAATGGTGGGTGCCGTTCGTTCACTGGTGATGGTGAATTCTGGCCCAATGTGTCGCATTCTCTTTGTGTACTGGAAATCTCCATCATTTCCTTTCCCTCCCCTCTCAATGTTATCCTCCCTGCTCTGAAGGCAATGATTCTTGCGCGGTGCTGGTTCCAGAGGTGATGGCTGCAGCCCAAGTGGTGTTTCTTCACAAATGGCCCCACATTTCCCCTCTATGTATCAGCTTTCTCAGTTGGCAGCACCATTTAAGGTGGTTGTAGGTTCAAGCCTCACTCCAGAACATGAACACACGAGCTACACTGACACTTCAATGCAGTACTGAGGAAGGGCTACATTATCAGAGGCATCATCTTTAGAATGAGCCATTAAATCATGACCCCATCTGCCTATTCAGGTGAATGTAAAATAGCACATGGCACTATTCAAAGAGCAGAGAATTCTCTCAGTAACTTAATCAATAGTCATTCCTCAATGTACACCACTGAAGCAGATTTAGTGATCATTCATCTCATCGATGTTTGTGGGACCTTGCTGTGCACAAATTGGCTGCTGCAATTGCCTGCAATACTTCAATGTACACGTTAAAAATAATTCATTGGCTATGAAGTGCTTGTAATATCCTGAAGATATAAAATGCACTATATAAATACAATCCTTTCCTCCTTTTTTTCCCCAAGCTCTCCTCCCTTATTTCTTTTAATCTACAAATATGGCAGCGATAGTGTTCCTGCTTCCTAAATCCTTATTATATTGAAATCAAGACTCATTGCACCATGTCTTATCTTTATCAGACCCTCAAAACCATGCAACTCCTTGCCTCTGCCTTCAGTCTTCCCTTCCTCTTACAATCTACCAAATTTGGTTTCATCTCATCATCTAATCACTACTTCTTGATTTACTTCGTAACTGCAACTACCAGATTAAAAGGAATGAACAGCTGTGTACTCCGGGCGAACAAATATAGATTCAAACAGAAAATGCACGCATAGCAGGTTGATGAACATCTGAGAACGAGAGATAGGTTAACTCATTTCTGACCAAGCCTTCATTTATCTTTCCCTCAGATGCTGTTTACATTTTCTGTTCTTATTTGAGATTTCCAGTGTTCGTGGGTTTTCAGAGGAGTAATTTTATAATATTCATGCTTCTGGTGCAGAGCTTGGCCTGCTGGGAAAGCACATCAGAAAGTCAAGTGGGTGGTCGCCATGATTTTCTGCTCTTTATGGACCAAAATTTGTGCAAGACATGTGCCCAAATCCTTGATAAGAGTGTGAATTCATAAAATCGTCCCTAGATTTGCAGTAGTCATGGATTTTCTTTTAACTGTAACAAATAAGTGCTTTGTATATACACAACTGGGTAACTTGTTTCTGAGGCTACAAATGATTTCTTTGATGTCACTGAATTGAAAACACAAAATGTATTATTAGGTGACCGATGCTGCAATGTTTGCTAATAGCTGTACTCCCCAGATAGCAGTAACTTAACTCCTTTCCCCTCACACAGCCCACAAATGCACAGTCAATTACAGTTGTCAGGATTAAACACAAGCTCATTATTATGGTTATGTCAATGTTACCCATGCCATAGTCTCAGTTATCTTGCTAAAAGAATGAAAGACAAAAATTGCACTTCAGAGACTATCCATCAATTACAGCACAAACTTTCAATTTCAGATTAGACTTTTTTGTAATAAAAGTGGGCTTTGCCTTGAAGCTATCGCAATAGAAACACATAATTCAACCAGTACCAGTAAGTGCCAGGTTTAGGAAACAAAAAATGATATGGAGATTACCAGTACAGAGAATGCAATTCACTTACTCTCTGCTATTTAACGATTAAAAGTTTGGAAGCTGTTTGAAGTCGAAGAATGGATATGTTGACAGCTGGAGACCTACCTCAGGTTATCCCAACACTTTTGAGAAAGTAAACATTGCATTTCTCCACTTTGATGTGGGATGGAATAGGCATGTCCATTAGCAGGCGAAGTTAAAGTAAGGACTTTAGTTACTGCCATATAAAGCCTTTCCATGGCTTCTGGTAAAGTAATGTTTCAAATCCTGCCAAGTTTGAAGTTACTTAAGGAATGTAAACTTTGGAGCTTTTAATCACCCTGGAATATAACATACATGGTAAATAAAATAGCTGCAAATAAATAAGACAAGGTCATGTTGAACTTTTATACATAATTGTTGCAAGAAAATTGGATTTTCTTTTTTAGTTGTCCATGTTCACAAAATCAAAACATAGGTTCAGCTCATCCTTCGAGAATACCAACTCTGACATCTTCCCATTACATCTAGTTGTTTCTTAATTTAGTACACTGCCATGATCTCAACTACTGTTCCAAGCAACCTGTCCAAGCAGTGATCACCCTATATATAAAGAATTCCTTTCTGATGCCGGTCTTAAATGTCAACAATGAATAGTGTCCCCCTTGTCCTGCTCCCAATGTGTGTCTAAGTATTAATTACTTTTACTACTCTGATAAATATCTTGTATAAAAACAGAAAACGCTGGAAATCTGAGCAGTTCGAGTAGCCTTTCTAAGGTACCTATCCCTTTTCAAGGCTGAAAAGCCTATTAAACCATTCCTCATAACTCCTCCCAGTGCCACTGATGTTACTCTCACCGCACTGCCACCATGGCCCTTGTGTCAGTACAACCAGGTGTGGCCTGAACAGAGCACTGCAAAGTTTCAGCATCACCTTTTGGGATTTTGACTCAATTAATTCATCGTCACTGGGTCAAAAGCCTGGTACTGCCTACCGAACAACATTGTAGAAGCACCTTCACTACACAGACTGCAGTGGTACAAAAAGGTCTACGATCACCTGCTCAAAGGCAACTAGGAGTGGGCAATAAATTTTGGCTTTGTCAGCAATGCTCACATGCCTAGAATTTAAAAAAAATAATGTGGCCATAAACCGATTTGCTTTCTTAAGATGAATCTACTTTTCCATATTTATCATCCATTTGCTAACCAGACTGGTTTCTGGTCTAACTCCTCAAAGCATTGCATTATTCATGTTGGTAAATAGTAATGGAATCAAATGCTGCAGGTGCTTCATTAGACTTTGTATTTAGGCTTATTGCTGTTTTAGTTTGGGAGACCAGGGTCTGAGAGCAAGCTCTTTGTACATGCATTGTTAAATGCAGCTCCCGTCTCCTAGTGGAAGAATTATAGATTCATGAAAACCTTAGTCTATTAGTCTGCCATCAGGATAAGGGACTGGGATTAATAGTGTAAATGTCAGGAGCCAGCTCATGGGCACTCATCTCCCAGAATCCAAACTAAAATTATGCCATTGTAAAATTTGCTTTTTTATTCATTGTTGGGTTGTGGGCATCACAAGCAAGGCCAGTGTTTACTTCCCATTTCTAGTTGCCATGAGAAGGTGTTGGTGGGGCCTCGTGTTGAACTGCTACAGTCTGTGTAGTTTTCTGTTCTTTCAAGTTCTCTCTGTGGCTTTACTATCACGTCTTACCCATCTGGGCAAGGTACCAGTGGGTGACGATTGAACATGGAACTGCATCTCAACGCGGAGTCAATGCCTCTAGGGAAGGAGGGGAGGGAAGTAGAGGGGAAGGGAGAAGATTGGCAGAGAATAATTGTTGATGGAAAGAAAAGAAACAATCTCACAATTATTGTGGCAGACGTTGTCAGAGACAGGGACATTACACAGGGGATTGGAAATAATTGTCTGGAATGTAGGATTAACCATGATGCAAAACTGAGCTTCAGTTGGTTGAGACTGACATTGTTCTTGTATGCTTTTATGTTAAGTTGGAACTAGTTTAAATTGTATTTATTCCACATCATTGAGCTTAAGGACCAACTAGCTAATTACTCTGTTTGAATTTTACTCAGATGTCCTGAGAGACTATTATTTGTCCCTGCTTTATTCTTAAATTAATTCCTCACAAATATACCCTCTACTTCTTCCCATATTTTCTGCTAGAAGCACTCTAAAAAGAAAGAACTTGCATTCATAGGGAACAAAAAAACTAGCTCTGAAAGTATGTGATCCACTTACTCTTCTACAACTTTATCTTGGACCATGTTCATTTTAGTGTTTCATATTCTTAATATGTTATTCAAAAGTAATATTCTTATCATAATAGATTAGCCCTATCAGAAGCCATCTCCTTTCACATATTTTATTTAAAAGTACGTACAGAACAATTGAAAGCTCTCTCCATCATTAATATATTTCCAATGAGTGTTAGAGAAACCTGACACCAATTGTGATACTTGGCACAGGGAAAACAATTGTTCCAGCTTTAAAAAGGAACTTTTTTGAAATGTAAACTTCAATTACACTTCTTTTACTTCCGACATTATAATCCTTTAATCGCTTACTTATTTCTAATCCACATTCAATGAAAAACATTTTATGGTTACCAATGCAGACATACAACCTTTCCAAAAGTAAACACCTTCTTGGGAATTGGGGTTAATTTTTATTTGTTACATTGTTACCAATGAATTTTGAACTGAAAGTGTCACAACCACTCATTCATTTCCAGTTAAAATATATATTTTTTAAATCAACAGGGATTGGCCATTGGGTCCAGTATATTCATTCCATTTTGATTTTAGCACAAAATAGTTTTAACATGAAAATACCAAAATTGAATGGGAGAATAATATTGAAATACCTGTAAAAAAAAATTTCTGCACTGCCCTTCAGACCTGCTTCAAACTCATTTTCTGAATGGCAAAGGCAGAACCTTGAAGTATTTGCCAATGAAGCTGAGGGCAGATTCACGGCCGGACAATTAAAATGAAATTGTAACCACATACCTTTCCAGAACTCGCCTGCTCAAACAGCAGAACACGAAAGGGCAAACAGAAACCTGCTCCAGTGTTCTGTCAAAATAATGAACCTCGTCAGTGACAGATCACAAACACACTGCGGAAAATTATGGAAATTTTTCTTGACATAAATGAATTCATGTTTAACTTAGAATTGTGACGTGAACAAGGCAATGGCCAACAGTAACCGGCAAAAGTAAACATCATGTTACTTAACCAGCCCATTGGAAAACAAAAACAGTCTGGCATTTTTTTCACAACAAAAACACACATACTGGCAAGATGTGGAACTCCCAATGTGATCCAGAGTTTCTGCCACAAAAACAAATAGGAGCATGAATAGGCCATTCAGCCCTTCGAACCTACTCCGCCATTCAATAAGCTCATGGTTAATTGGCAAAGCAGGCTTGAAGGGCTAAATGGCCTACTCCTGCTCCTATTTCTAATGTTCATATGTATTTGTTTTTTTAATGGCAGAAATAACAACTCATAATATTAATTCATATGCTTCATTACACACTAATCACTGAATATAGGTTTCAAAGTTAATATTTTAATTGGACCTCATACAAATGTAAAAATAAGTTGAAGCATGCAAAAAACTAATGTCTCTGCTCTTAGTGGTTGGTGACATCACGACATTGATGCCCAATAGCACTGCAGATGAGCTTCTCCCTTAGTGCAGGCTCGCGAGAGGATTGTGGCCTTGAATTCCAATGGGAGTTGGCCGAATCTCCCGCTTGGAGTTTGGCGGAACCCTGAAGAAATGGCACAAACACGGCCGTTCTCAGCCATTGAAGGAATTTCTCTGGGGGTTCCATCAATCCCCCACCACCGTTACAGTTTTAACACATTTGCCTATGTAACAACAGAAACTCCACTCAAAAATGAGTAACTTGTGAGAATTACTTGAGGTCTTTCGATGTGAAAATCAGAAAATAAATGGTCATAGTCGTCTTGCCAGGGAACCCCTTGGCCTGCATGTGGAATTGCAGGAGGAGATGAGGGCAGCCAGCTGCTGCAGGAGAGAGGGACAGGAGGGGGAAGTGGCCCCCAAGAGTCTTCAGAGAGCACTACTCTTATATTTACATGACTCAAGACCAGCATATGAGGAGGCTGCACTTTACCAAGGAGATGTGCAGCCTCGTGCAACGAAGGCTCAGACATTGCTTCACTGCCAGGACTGCATTGCCTGTGGCAGTCAAGGTCATAATAGCGCTTAATTGTTATGATATTGCAACCTTCCAGACTGCCACAGATGTTACAAGTCCTATCTCACAATCCTCTGTGCAGTTCTGCACAAGGTAGGTCACTGCGGCTCTATACGCGCTGAGGAATAACTACATATCATTCCCTATCGCCAGAGAAGACCGGTGGCAGAGAGCTGTAGGATTCAACAGGATTGTGGGATTCCCCATGGTCTAGGGAGCCATTGACTGCACACAGGTAGCCATGCGGGCCGTTCATTTAAACTCGGAGGTGTTCACGAGCAGTAAGCGATTCCATTCCCTCAATGTGCAGCTTGTCAGCAACCACCGGCAGCACATCATACAGGTATTTACCCTGCTATCCAGGGAGCTGACAGAATGTGTTCATAATGAGCCAGTCATCCATCGCACCGATCTTTGAGCCCCAACGCAATGTGCATGGCTGACTACTAGGTGACGAGGGATACCCTCTGATGCCAAAATTCACGACTACCCTGAGAAACCCCCAGACACCAGCTGAGCACTCATACAATGGGAGCCACTCAGCCACCAGGAATATCACTGAGCAGATCATGGGGTCCTCAAACGGAGGTTTAGATGCATTGACCGGGCAGGATGTGCCTTGCATTACTCAGTCGAGAGCATCTCCATATTCATGGTGATTTGCTGCCTCTCCACAATCTCGCGATCATGAGAGACCAGCCGTTACAACCAACAATTGTGTCACAGGGTCAAGCTCAGGAGCAACAAGAGGAGGAGGAAGAGGAAGAGAAGGGTGACCAGGGAAAGTACCAGAGTAGATGGGCCGCACCTGGGAGGGACGCTCATCATCGTCTAATTGAAGGGTGCTTTTGAGGAGTCTTCCTTCATCAGAGACTGCAACAGTGCTGTCACATGCCTTACCTTCCACGACTGAGGATCCATCAGGAAGTCCATCATCTGCACTCAATCCTTTTAACTCCTTCCCCATGAAGAACAATTTAAAAAAGACCATAAATTTCACAAATATCTAATGACTGTAATCAATCTTTATCTTCAGCACAATCAAACAATGGAAACATCACACAACTGACAAATATTTATCTATTAACAGGTGCTTCCATCAATCGTTCTTGCATTGCGGGTCCTCACCCCGTGCGCCCCTGATCCGCTGCTATTGCAGATGCCTTCTTCTGCACAAAGTGAAGGAAATGAAAATAAAAATCTTCAATCCATTTAACATCGCAGACACACACGGACACACACGCACATATCAAAACACTGGGTTGATCCTCTTGTCATTGCCTGAAAGCACAAATACATTGCCGTAACCTTGGGATAAATAACATCATCCGTGTGACACTGAAACTACATTTACGTGGTACATGGCACATGGCGGGTGCATAAATAAAATCATTACTTACTCTTGCGAGCCTCACCAGGTCGCTCCACCTCTTACGACACCTTTCTCCGGTGCGTACCATTGTACTTGTGGAGGAGACAGCCTCCCCGATCCCGTCCCATATTCTATTGTATTCCTTTGGTGGGTGGAGGGGGAGGCTTTCTATGAACACCCTTCGTTAGGTCGGAGTATCTCTCCGTGATATTCTCCAGCCGGGCAGGTAGCTCCGTCTCGTCGAAGGTGGACGCCCTCAACCTCCCGTCTTTCCCGATGTTCCTGCGCTTCAACTTCTTTTTCAGCATTTCCAGTATATTTATATTTATGATTTTTTATTTATAAAATATGTATTATTATTGTTGTTAATATTGTATAATTATTTGTTATTAATATTATTTGACTCTGGAATCTCTGATGAAAACAACTGACCCTCTAATACTTTGCTGCTCCTTCTCGCTCTCTCTTCCTCGACTTCAACTCACTGCGCAGGTGATCCGACCCCAGAAATTGCAGGGAAAAAGCATCAGTGATAAAAAAAATTGCACATGCGCAGTGCAGTGCCACACCGTCCATTGACAAGAAAGTCGATCTTGATCGGCTATAATACGGCATACCGCCCGCTGGACACCCACTGCCCGCTGCACAGCGCTCGCATACCACTGAAAAAAAGTCAGCAAACTAGTGCTCTTCGGTCTCAGCGGTATTCCGATGGTTTTAAATGACACACCACCGGAATACCGCCGGGAAATGGGCGGACCTTACGTCCTGGTGAATTTTGGACCCATTGAGCAGTGTGTTTGTGAGATTGGTTCTTATCTTGAGCATTCTTGTCAAGTCGTTAAATTTCTTGTGTCTCTGGAGCCATGTCCAGGGGCAAGGGCTCCTGGCTGTCTCCTCTTGGGCCATCTCCTCCCGCATGTGGTGCATTAGCAGCCTCTGAGGCCTCCTTACCGCCCCCTTGCGGGTACAGGATATCCCTCCTCCTCTGGACCTCTTCCACCAGGACCTCCAGTATTGCATCTGAGAACCTGGGCACCCTCTCTCGCAGTTCCTGAACCATCCTTCAACATTCACTTCTCTCCCACTCAGCACACTTCATACCTTGAGTGGAGTGAAAGTGAGTGAGAGGAAGCTACATATACCGCTCCAGCAAAATTGCTTCTAATTAGCGCTTGAGTGCTAAATGTGCAGATGTCCATTTTAGCACCATGTTTAAATCATGGTGATCATCAATTAGCCCCAAAATGGTGTACTAAATAAAAACTTTCAAACAGACGCGTCTTATTAACACAGCACCCATTTAGCACCTGTTTTTACCCCTCCACCAAAATAACCCTCAAGATCTCCAACCAGCTCATCATTCCAACTTGATCACAACTCTTTTTGGTTGGAAACAAAAACAGTTAAATCAAGTGCCCCCTGATTTGGGGGACACTCCAAACACTTTTCAACTGCCCTTTTTTTTGTGGTGATTTTTTTGGTTTTTTTGGCAATAAAACCATAAATTTTACAAGTGCCCCCTATAAAAGGGGAGGGGGACACTAAAACCCGGCAATTAAAACAAATTAAACTTTAAAACATATAAAATCAAATTAAAATTTGGTTGCCGGGGGCAACGATGCACTCCAGTCCCTCCGGCACCCACCTCTCGCGGAAGGCCGCGAGCGTACCGGTGGACACCGCGTGCTCCATCTCTAGGGGCACCCTGGCCCAGATGTAGGTGCGGAAGAGAGGCAGGCAGTCAGGCTGAACGACCCCCTCGACCGCCCGCTGCCTGGATCGGCTGATAGCACCCTTGGCCGTGCCCAGGAGCAGTCCTACGAGGAGGCCCTCGGACCTACCCGCTCCCCTCCGCACAGGGTGCCCAAAGATCAGGAGTGTGGGACTGAAGTGCAGCCAGAAATTGAGGAGCAGCCCCTTTAAATAATGGAACAGGGGCTGCAACCTCATACATTCGATAAAAACGTGGAACACGGACTCTTCCAGACCGCAGAAATTGCAGGCGGCCTGGGAGCCCGTGAACCGACTTAAAAATTTGTTGCATGGGACTGCTCCATGCACCACCCTCCAGGCCAAGTCCCCGATAAACAGTGGGAGGATTCCCGTGTAAAGTGCACGCCATCGGGGACCTCCGCCTCCTCCGGACGGCAAGATGTTGTGTCATGGCGTGTCCGGACGGCAGGCGAGGATGGCAATCTAACTTGATCATATATTTACTTAGAAATGTGTAATCAGCAGCCCTAATTAAATTAAAGGAGGCTGGTCCAAAATAGATTGTATTCTAACGGGCAATCAAATGATTAATTGTACCCTTTCAATTAGAGTATAATATGATGGGAGTTAGATCAGTTGATAGGTTGTTGATAATGGTATAACCAAACTGCTTGTTTAGTTCAGATTTGAGAGACTGAACCAGCTCTCTGCGTTTACATTGTTAAAAATGGCTCCTGTGTCTTGAAGGGAACATTGTCGACCCCGTTTTTAGTTACCAGTATTTAGTTATCATCTCTGAGAACTGGGCTGGAATCCAACACAGACTGATGAGATGATATTCTTCAAATCTCTAATTTGCCTCAGGCAACAGTTAAGGCAGAGACCAATGCAATTTTAAAGAAAAAGTGGATATATATTTGAAGCAGAGGAAGATACAGGGCTCTGGGGAGAGAGAAGTGGGAGTAGCTTCAACAAAAAGCTACTGCAGACACGATGAGCCAAATGGCCTCCTTCAGTGCTGGAAGCTTCTATGGTTCTAAATTGTATTATCCGCTTTCTAAGCATAGCTGGAAAAAAATAGCACCTCCTCTCCTATCCATCCCTAACCACCCCACTTCCCACCCCTACTACCCATTCCTAACCCCCTCTACTCACCCCTTAACCCCTAAACCCCACCCTCCCGATAGCAGCAAACTGATTCAGCTTAGTTCCTGAATCTCTGTCAAGTCCGCATATAAATTTCGAACGCAGCAGATGAAACTAAGCAGTAACATGGTCACAGTCTGCTATCTTTGTTTTCACTAATAGATTTCCTTGTGTCATTTTGGGTGATTTTACAGGCGAATGTAAACAGGGTCAACTGCAAGCAACGTGTTTTCGATGTGTAGAGGGGTGAGGGGTCGAAGCTTTTCTAAATTCTTTGACACTCTTCTGGTAAGTCACATTGAAAGAGGAGTCTGGCTGAGAATACTTCAACAAACTCTTACAGTTCTACACAAAACTCAGTGTCACCTTGAGGGCCCCTCCAATCATTTCAGGGACTCCCGAGGGAGCTGAGGCCCCCGACTGCAACCCCTTGGGGGAATTCAAATTCTGGAGACAATAGTACTATTGTCATTCTTCACTAATCATTCACTACAAGTCAGAAATATGTCGAAGTAGGCAGAAATATGTTCTGACATAAATTTTAAAAACTGGGTGTATAAATGCGACAGAAAAAAAGCATAGGATTTATCATTTGTTCAACGGCACTTGCTTCAAAGTCTACTGCAGACCTGAGAGGCTGGAGGTATTCCATATTGAACATGCCCTACCAAATATTTTGGTAAGGAAAGAGAAACACATCTGGTACCTGTCACCAATCATTCAACATACCTCAGTATGAGCAGGTTAAAAGCCGAATGTTGGAATGCAAAACAGTCGCTACTGAATCATTTATTTTGCAGGAGATTTCTTTCACATTGTGCTTTAACCTGGAAACTTTCTGATGGCAAAGTGTGAGTTAATTGGAACACATGGCAGTAGCCAGCTGTTGATCTTTGCCTACTGATGAGCTCCCAGTTTGATCCATTTGGTTGTCAATATTTCGCCTTTCTCCAGTGCGTGTTGATAATACCATTTTACCTGTTGGGACTTGTTACAGTGACAGGCTATTGATGGGAAACAGGAGCTGACGATAACAAATAATTGATTTGACTTTCCCCGTAAATCATTACGGTCAAATGGAATAATACGTTTGCATTGGTGCTACTTAAATGGGGCAGAAAAGGTTTGGTGAAACTCGAGTGTTACCTTGAAAACTGTCTATAATGTTATCAATGAAATGTTTTTGAGTGAGACTGACCTGAGCAGGAAATGTAGTGCAGATTAGTCTGCTGGCATGGCGTGTATCTTTTGAGGGTAAAAATCATGAACACAATAAAACTGCTTTACAGTGAGTATACTTGGAGAAGGATTCTTTAAGGTGCGCTTACACATGGCTATAATTTTGCTTTATGTCAAACTTAAAATAAGAATTGTGAAATTCAGTCACATCCTCAGTGCTCCTTCTCACAACCAGCCTGCTTCCTAAAGAAGCTGTAAAATCCAGTCATTTTATTTTTCAAATTTATCACATAATTCACCCTACCTTAGTCATTTTGAAAAAATCTTTAAAAATGATTATTTTTACAAATTGATCTTTTTGCTTAGGGCTTGGCCTTTGCGTTTTACAGTATTCCCCCCTTTCTTCCTGTTTCTTGGATCTCCCAGTGCCATGTATAATCTCTGACCAATTTGCCCCAACAACATTATCAAACTAGGTGTGAGAATAGTCTGGAGCTCTCTTTCAAAGCCAGAGGAAGGCATTTGCATTGCATGCCATGCAATATTGTATAGATTTATTTCAGTGCCAGTAGCAGGGACTTACAATATAAATGTATTTATTGTAAATTAGCCAAGGGATAGGAAACAACATGTAGGGCAATGTTTGTAAAGTTGAACTCAAATCCAGAAACATGCAAATGATGGAACGGGACCAGCAATATTGGTTGAAGGGAGAAACAGCTAGGGGAGGGCTGTAGCGAGGGATTGGTTATACAAACTTCAGATTGAAAGCTACACTTCTGATCCTGCTGCCCTTCCATCCTTTGTTGTTTGATGACATAACTGGACTCTCCTCTGTCCTGCACCTCTTCCATTGAAACTGGAAACTAAACATGCAGGCTCAAGCAGGTAACCATTCTGCACAATCTAATTCACTGCACCTTCATGCCGTCCCATTTTAAAAAATCTTACTTTTTGCCCATGGCCTCGGTCTATCTTATCTCCTCCAGCCCTACAACTCTTTTTTTGGAGGGGGGGGGAACAAAATAAACATTAGATCAAGTGCCCCCCATCTGGGGGACACTCCAGACACTTTTAGCTGCCCTCTTTTTTGATTTTTTTTTGTGTTTTTTTAAAATTTTCCTCCAGCCCTACAGCCTTGCGAGATCTCTGCACTCCTCCAATCTTGGCCTCTTGTGCGTCCCTGATTTTTATCGCTCCACCATTGGCAGTAGTGCCTTCAGCTGCTTAAGCTCTAAGGCATTCAATCCTTAAACCTCTCCGCCTCTCTATGCTCCTTTAAGTCGCTCTTTAAAACCTACCTTTGACGAAGCTTTTGGTCACCTTGCCTAATATCTCCTTATGTGGCTCAGTGTCAAATTTTGTTTGATAACTCTTCTATGAAATGCCTTAGGACCTTTTACTAGGTTAAAGCCGCTATATAAATGCAAGTTATTGTTGGTCTAATTGCTCCAATGTACCTCGAACTCCATGGGTGCCACCTTCCTCCAACAAGAATGACAGATATAATGGTGGGACGCAAGGACAATCCGTGAAGCATGGTCAGGCACCCACAGGTCCAGAATCAACAGGAAGAGGTGCTTCAACTGTTTGCTGCTGTTCTGAGTCCTACTGCCCGCCCGGGTGACCTTCACCTGTGACTAAGTTAATCTCGATTGACCGTCTCGCAATCAATGGGCACTGTAGGAAGCTGTCTGCCTCATCAATGGCAAGAACAACAGAATCATTATCTAATGCTCTATACAGGCAATTTTTTTAGTTCGATTGGGTCACTTGTTTTGCATTAGTGGTGTCCTCCTCTTGAGGGGGACATTTATCGTGGTATTTCCCCTGGTGGTGTTGGGCTCACAGCCAGGGCCATTCTATTGACCCAGATTCAAAACAGAATCACACTGCGGTATACTTAATTTACTCACATTGAAAATCGTGTCCCTGAGAGGACGCTTTTTTGCTCAAAGTTACTAATTAATTATGACAATGATAAATTAATTAGATCATTAATGAGAAATGATCTTTAACTATTTTGTTACATGAACTGGGGGAAAAAGTATAAGTTCCAAAAACAGAAGCTTAGTTGGAAAAAGTCTATTTACAACTTAGATAAACACTTTTCCAATAGTTCTACAACCACACTATAAAGCATTCAACTAGACTTTTGTGTCTGATTTTGTTGAATCTCAGTGGAATAATGTTCAACTGCTGAATCAATGCTGATATTCTCCTGCAAGCTATATTTCAAAAATTATATTTTTCCTTTTAGATCCCGCATCAAGTTCGCATTGTCGCCAGGATTGTGAACGTTATTTTCACCACTTAAAGGTAGGAGGGTGCATTGACACATCACACGCATTCTAAAACCTATCTGAGTTACGATGACCTTCCATGCGAATGATCAAATATTTCTGCCACACCACCAGCTATTGCCAAATGTGACTTATTCAGTCACTCTCCAGAATGAGGTGCACATTGCAGATTGTTACGTGGCAATAAACCATGAATAGCTCTCACTTGTGTATTTACTGCAGTTAATTAACCAACTCCTTGTACAAGACCTTAGTCAGGTCACGCTTGGAATACAGTATCCAGTTTTGGTCTCCACACATGGTGGGTGATATTGAGGCTCTGGAAAAGGTGCAGAAGAGGGCCATTAGACTAAGTCCAAGCCTAAAGAATCTTAGTTATCAAGATAGGTTAAAAGAGTTGGGACACTTTACCTTAGAGCAGCTTAGACTTGGGGGGGGGGGGGGGGATGGGGATATGATTGAGTTTATAAGATAATGAAGGGAATAGACAGTGTTCCAGCTGACCGTTTATTCCAATGGGTTAGACAGGACCAGGGGGCACAAACTTAAGTTGTATAGGGCTAGATCTAGGTTAGATGTCAGGAGGTGGTTCTTTTCACAGAGAATAGTAGACCTCTGAAAGAAGCTGCCCTTTCATGTGGTTGATGCAGACTCACTGAATTCCTTCAAGCTAAAGCTGGATTTGTTTCTGACTGCAGCGGAGATGACCTCTTACAGAAGGTAGGTACTGCAGGGAATTTAATGGCCAGAGTGATCTCCTGGACTCGTTTTGACCGCCTAGATGGGTCGGAGAGGAATTTCTCGGATTTTTTTGGCCTGGGTTGTTTGTGTGTTTTTTGTCTTTCCCAGGAGATCACATGGTTTTGGGTGGGGGAGAGTGTATATGTTGTGATACACAAGGTATCGCAATTGTGTGGGACAGAGGCGATGAACCAGATGGTCTTTACCTGTCCAATATTATTTGTATTCGTATTTCTGGGCTGTGGAATTATCATTAACAAATAGCAATTAAATAGAATGTACATGAGCATATGAAAACAGAAGTCATGTAACAAAAATTAACTTATTGTCAGATGCTCTATACAGTGGGCAGATTGGAATGAACATTAGGCACCTTTCACTTTTCTTTGTTTTGTTGAAATGTCAATGTTCTCTTTGGATGCTTGACTCACTCAGTCAGATAAATAAGTTACTGAGGGACTAGGGCATTGCAACTTGTAGAGAATGTGTTGAAAAATAGGCTAAATATTTCCATGATTTCTTATGTTCTTATGTTCAAAATACACAGAACATTAACAAAACAGAAAATCGCATTCATTTGAATTAGAGAAGCAGAATTTACCAGCACATTCAAACACCTTATTAAAACAAGTCAGGTACAGTTGAAAGGATTTAAATGTTTTTTTTCCTAATTTCCTTATTACCGTATCCCCCCACCCCACACACTCAAAATGCATTGAATTATGCGTGGGTATGCCTCAACTTCCTTCACAGATCACTCGTACCTTATCTAAGTGGTCATTTTTCATTTGTGAGCCTAAATGGGAAATATTAACAAGGCAATTCAACCATGGGGGCAGCACAGTCAAGTTCCGTCCTAGGGGAAGATTTCCCCTGTGTACTATTTGTGAAGAAAGCAATGTGATTTCACTACAAATAACAAACAAGGGAAGTCTTCGATCCTAATGCCCGTACACACACACGCATTTTCCAGCAAGAAGCATTGGATAATGATCAGGAGTCAATCGTAGCTGCTTCATTGTTACACTAACTGAGATCAATTAAACAGAGTACAGACTGGACATCCAATCTGGGCCTTAAATGGCTCAGTACTGCGCGTTTACACACTGAGCTCAATTACATTTTTAAAAATTTAATCCGATGTTTGCTGTTCACTTTCTATTAGTTTGTGAGCCTAAATGGGAAATATTAGCAGGCAATTCAATCATAGGGGGCACCGCAGTCAAGTCATTTCTGGGGAAGATTTCCCGTCTGTGTGCTATTTATACACAGTGCTAGTGAATCAATTGGTAATATTTATTCCGGTAGAACTGATTACAAAATAAAACTAATGAGGGTCTATCAGAAATCTCCCTGTGTTTTCACTGTATTAATTCCCCAGGAAAATACAAACAAAATGCTCCCTCAGTAAAAGGTTTAAAGGCTGATCGCACTGGCCTATCAGAACTCTGTCAAATATACTGTTCGTATTTCTCTACTGGAATGAAATCACGTCGTTAGTAGTAACACACAAAATTATTTTATTGATTATTTTAACATAAGTGCTGACCTATTAATTTTAAATAGATTAACAGCAAAAGAATTGGATACAAACATTAACACAGTAATATCTCTCCTCACTTGTGCCCTATTTCATATTATCTTTATCTTAACGAAAATAAACTTTCTTTGCTAATCTGCAAAATCCAATGAGTTTACCCATTTGGTGGTAGGCTGTGATTCTATGCTCCCTGATAGGGGATAGGAGGGGAGAAAGGGAAGGAGAGAGGCTGACAGCAAATATTCTAAATACACATTAAATTAGGGTTTGTCGTTGCTTGGGGCTATGTAACGTTGATAGGTAGACCCAACCCTCTTCTATTACACACAGCCTGCTCCCAGATGATGTCATGAAACCCTGGAGCTGATCCATGATTTGCTGTGCTTTATTGCAGGGGGGCGGGCCTCGCTTCAAGGTGAATCAGTTGAAAGGAAGCCAGCTTCAGTAAAAGTGAAGTCCGTGTCCATGACAGCAAGTCCTGCTGTATGTCAGCGCCGAGCACACCATCAGAACAGCTGCACCTTCCTGGGTTCTGAATATCCTCTGAGAAATTAGCAAGAAACACACCAAAAAAAGATACAGGAACAAGAGAGAAACATTAGCAAGAAACAAAAAAAAGGCTACGAGAAGAATTTGGATGTTTTTTGCGAGGATGCTTACATGACAATTTGTTCTTCTCGGTGAGTTTTAATTTGTTGGGAGCGGTTTTGTTTTCTCTGCCTGGATCGGCACCGTTGAGTGACATGCCGACTGAGATCTCCCAGCACAGTCCGAGTGTGCAGCCGGGGGGCACCTCGCTGCCCCTGAGAATCCTCAACAAGGGTCCCAGTTACCTGCGCCGGCAGATGGAGGGGCACCACCGGGGGCGGCTTAGCGCCGTGGAGAGGCTGGCTGCCGACAAAGCCAAGTACGTGAAGAGCCAGCAGGTGAAGGGGAGCGTGCAGGAGCCCGTGGGCTTGGGCAGCTCGGCCTCGGAGGGCAGCAGCAGCACCACCACCGAGAGCGAGCCGGGCACCGGCGCCAAGGGGCCAGGCCACAGCAAGCCCGGCGGCCAGGACTTGCAAGGGCTGTCCACCAACACCGGCAGCACCGCCGCCGGCCTCTTCCAAACGCCCTACCAGCAGGCATCGGCCATCGCCAGGCGCTCCAGCTCCAAGAGACAGATGAGGCCCGACTCGTTGGTCATCTACCGGCAGAAGTGCGAGTTTGTCAAGGGGGCCAGCGGCGAGAGCCCGCGGGGCAACCACAGTCTGGTCAGGAGGCTCTTCCAGGGCTCCAGCAGGGAGAAGCAGGTGGCATCTCCCGAGGTGCCCAAGGTCATCATCAAAGAAGGCGCCAGGTCGGACAGCCGGGAGAGCTCGCAGGTGGGCAGCGAGCCCGAGGGCAACAACCCGCTGGCTGGCATAGTCAACCCCCCAGCCCTGGGCAACAACCCAGCCCTGGGCAACAACCCAGCCATGCCACCCCCTGCCACTACCGCCGGGCGCCCGGGGCAGCGGGGCAAGTTGGCGGTGTCCGAGCGCCTGAAGGAGCCCCTGGGCAGGGGGTTGCACCGCTCGCAATCCGACATCAGCTCCAGGTACTCCAAGGCCTTCTCCGAGTTTGACAGCTTCTTCAAGTACTGCGGCCTCGACCCCGAGGTGATCGAGGACCTGGGCCGCGAGAAGTTCTCCTCCGCCTCCGACAGCCTGGCCCTCCGGATCCGCAGCGTCAGTGTGCCCGGCTCCGACAGCGAGTTCTCCCGGCACAGCGGCGACAACAACGAGCGGCTGCTGGAGGAAGAGCTGAGCGAGCAGAACCCCTGCTCCCTGTCCGTCATCGAGCGCAACGCCCGGGTCATCAAGTGGCTGTACGGCTGCAAGCGAGCCAAGGAGTCCAAGGCTGCTGTGCTAGTGTAGCCGCTCCCACCCACACACTCGGCAACATTGCAAGGCAAAATCTGCCTTGCGCACGGGCTGCGATGAGTGCTCTTCATTTCTCGCTTACATCTCTGCGTGCGTGTTTCAACATCAGTGCCTTAATGCAAAATGAGAGACGATGTAAAGTGCATTGGAGGTACTGCAAATGCTGGAGATCTGAAGCAAGAGGAGAAAGTGCTGGCAACACAGCAAGTCAGTTCGCCTTGTGTGACGAGAACAGACAATGTAAGCTTTCAGATGGGTACTGTCTCCCCTCTCTTCTCATCAATCTTGACAGTCTCCCTAGGGGGGAAGGTTTTTTTTAAAAAAAATGTTACGTCTACCTTTTTGACAGGTTTACAGGTATTCTGATGGCCTCGGTTCAGAGTTTCATTGGTTACACCAAAACTGACTGATTTAATGTTTTTATTTAAATCATAGTGATGCCACAGAACAACAACTTGCATTTATATAGCGCCTTTAGCATAGTAAAATGTCTCAAGACACTTCACAAGAGTATTATAAGGCAAAATTTGACACCGGGCGATAATAGGAGATATTAGGGCAGGTGTCAGAGGTAGATTGTAAGGTGCATCTAAAAGGAGGAAAGAGACGGAAAGATAGGGAGGGAATTCCAGAGCTTGGGGCCCAGGCAATAGAAGACACGGCCACCAATGTTGGAGCGATTTAAAATCAGGGATGCTGAAGAGGCCAGAATTAGAGGAGCGCAGACATCTCAGAGGGTCGTAGGGCTGGAGGAGATTAGAGATAAGGAGGAGTGAGGCCATGCAGCAATTTGAAAACAAGGATGAGCATTTTAAAATCAAGGCGTTGCTTAACAGAGAGCCAATATAGGTGATGGGTGCAAGTTAGGACATGGGCAGCTGAGTTTTGGCTGACCTCAGGTTTACAGAGGGTAGAATGTGGGAGGCCGGCCAGGAGTGCATTGGAATAGTCAAGTCTGGAGGTAACAAAGGCATGGATGAGGGTTTCAATAGCAGATGAACTGAGGCAAGGGCGCAGTCAGGCAATGTTACGGAAGTGAAAATAGACAGTCTGAGTGATGGCACAGCTATGTGGTCGGAAGCTCATCTCTGGATCAATTATGAGACTACGGTTATGAAGGGTCTGGTTCAGCCTCAGACAATTGCCAGGGAGAGGGAACTATGAGGAAAGTAGAATATAAATCTTCCGACAAGTTTGTAACATTTAAAGTTTCAATGACTTAATGAAAAGAGCTGGCAAACTTTTTCTCCACTGTTTACAGACATCACAATGGTGTCATTCATACAGAAATAATCATGACATTACTGAATGCAACAACTCTTACACAATTAATGGTCGACTCATCTCCTCCTCTCCCACCAAACAAAATAGTTTGCAACATAACTTTTCATTAAGACAATGTAATTTTAAAGTTTTGCAGTTTTTCTTCTGTGGCCTCACCTGGACTGAACTGCCTACAGCATAGACTTAAAACTGTCTATCACTAAGGTTTCTTCTATTGCTTTTTATTAAAGAGATTAATTTTATTTTCTGTGTTCAATACAGAATCTGTAAAATGTAGACAGTGTATTCATTTAAATGGGATTGTCACCTACAGAGGTTGTCCATATGAATCTGTATGGATCATGGAAAGGCAACTGCATTATATTTAAGAATGGTCTTAAAATAGCACAGGAGTAATGGTTTGAGCTACACAGGGTAACTGGAAGTATATTACAACTTTATCACATCACTTCTGTGTAATATTGAGCAGTGTGAATTGTTAAATGACTCCTGTACACATTTGTCAGATCACGAAAGGCAGCAGTTTTTCACACCAAAGATATTTTATGACCAGTTTCAAAAATGTAATCTTATTACAAGTTTGTAAATATATTTCTATTCCAAAACAGTTTTAAAAAAAAAAAAAGATTTTTATTTGTGTTTGGGCATGAATATCTGAAAGCAATGTACTATTTCCCAGTCAGTTGATAAGGGAGGAGATACGCTCCCAGGTTTCTCAATGTTACTCTGAAACTGATCACTAGAGGGACATGAGGGGCTCGGGTGACTCAATAATTGAGTAGGTAGTCATTTTAATTGGCACCATTCTTGATGGCACAGATGAGACTTAAGTATTCAATTTAAAGGGAATCATAGGTGCAAATTTTACCATCCTGCGACACTATATATTGATGCACAAACCCACTGCATTATGGGGACTACTTTGAAGCCTTTTTAATTCTCAACCGCTGTCGTAAACTTGGGCAGTTGCCACCATCTTGTGCTGCATCAAGTGAATGGCTTTGTACTTGGAATAGTTTAGGACTGTTTAAATTTGAACTCAGATTTTGATCCCTCCAGCCCCTGAAAATGAACAAATGCTTTCATGCCAAAAAATGTTTGTTTATGCTGACGAGAAGTAAAGGCAGTGCTTATAAGTCAACCTGGCTGCCCTGAGGCCTGTAAATTTTTCATTGCCTGGAGAGATACAGAATGGAGCTGCCCCCGAGTCAGAAATGCTTTATATTTACATTCTGATTGTGCAAAAAACCATGGCTAAATATATCTTCTTAAAAATTTTGTGGGTGATAGTCTAAAACGAGTTAGCTGGCCATTATACATCTCCGGATTTCCGTTTCCACTGACTTCGATATCAATATCACCCATTTTATACTATCAACTAGTCAAAATTACGTGTGTGTGTGTGAATGTTGGGTGGGAGTATACCAGTCAACATTATCTTCAGAATGGAGGTCTTACCAAGGCCCCTCCAATACAGCACAGCAATATACATGAGGTAATTAGCCCACAAGGCTTCCACAGCCTGAAAGACAGTTGCCAGTTACCATGAGTGAGAAGTAAAAAATGAACAAAACATTTTAATTTTGTTTTTTTCCCTCTCCATCTTTCTATACCTTGTCAACAGGGCCAATGGGTGATCTGCTTCCAGGCCTCTTTTTTTTTTTCTTTTATTCATTCCCAGGATGTGGGTATCAGTGACAAGGCTGGCATTTATTGCCCATACCTAGCTGCCCTGAGAAGGTGGTGGTTGTCGGCCTTCAACCACTGGCAGTTAGGCCACTTCAGAGGGCAGTTAAGAGTCAATTGGTGTGGAATTAGAGTTAATTTAGGTTAAGGATGGCATATTTCCTTCCCTAAAAGACATTAATGAGCCAGTTTTTTTTTACAGCAATCTAATAATTTTATTATCACTTTTACTGAATTCAGTTTGTCAAACTACCATGGTGGGATTTGAACTCTTATTGTTAGTCCAGTAACAGAACCACTGCACTACTGTACCCATTCCTGTCAATGCTGCTAATGAGTTAGGAGTGCAAAAGTGGCTCGGGGAGCCCGAGGAATGCCTGGCTTCTGCTCTGTGGTACTGCAACCTGTTCTGGCTCAGATTGGAAACTCAGTGTGGGGGACTCGGAAGAAAAACCCGCATCCTGCTAGTCTTTGGCACACCCAAAGCTCCAGTGGGGGAAAAAAAACTTTAAGATGGACCTGAATCAGTTCTATTTGAACATATAAGCCTATTGATGCTTGCTAATATAATTTGCATAATTCCACCTTTTTTAAAAGCTAATTTTTGTTAAAAGTCTTCACAGAAACAAGCTATGCAACCTGCAAGCAATCTTGATTGCCAGAGGTATCCCCTTTCACCCTAAGTGCTGATTGGTGCCCATATGTTGAGTTACTTTGTGGCTGTGCACTGAAGGCAATTTCATTTTGTTGTATAAACAGTAGCTAAAGTTACCTTGCCAACATCCTGTAGATATGAGGAGACAAATGTTTTTTTTTCTCTCATGGAAGATTTTCATATCTACCAGTGGTATCTGCTAACTGTTTCTGTCTAGACTTTGACTAATTACTATCAGCTCTAAGTGTTTAGAGATTCATTAAACCCTTCAGGAGCTTCTGTTTACTGTACATTATAATCTTACTGTTAAATAGTTTGTAAACAGAAGCATTGTGAAATGGTGCTGGGTTTATCCCCCAAAAAAGCCATTTGTAGATGTTAACAGGTTGCAATTAAGTAAGAAAAATGAGCCACCATTAAAGCATATTGTCCTGAATTTATGATTTATTAAAAATGTACTTGCGTTAATGAATGTTTGGGAGATAAGTAATATTGTAACTGTCATTTGCCACTCATGGTTCTATAATGTCTCCTTAACTTAGTAATTTTTTTCTGAAGCTACTGCAAAAATTAAGGAGAGCACAAAAAAACTGCAGAAATCGACAATTTTGAAAATACATCCTCAGTGGGTTCATGTGTCATCTAAACTTGAACTACTTCCAGCTTGAGAAGTTAGCATTCTTTAACGTGGTGTGAATCTGGTTTTGATCCCAATTTATATTTGATTAGCTGGAGGTGTTTTGTTTCATTTCTGTTGACCTGATAACATTGGGACTGCCTCCCTCACAGCATATTTGCAAATCTAGTATAAAACAAGGAACATGGAAACGAGAGTGTTCGGATTGCCTTGCAGATCCTGCAAACATGTGCACACATGTCCTGCTCCAGACCCAACTGTGAAAACTGGAAAGAGGTTCAGAGGAAAGAGACTCATCCTCTCTGGACACAGGGTTTCTATTTATTACAGGTTTCTCCTGCATTTTTTTTAATGTATATCTCAACGTGCTTTTCATTAGAAATTATTCTGGCTGGGAAACATGAACTAAAAGTAATTTGTTGCTGGAATTACTTATACTCGTAATACTTGTAGGTGACTTGATACCTTTAAATGAAAACTATAAGTACTGGTATTTGTAAAGGAAAGTACCAATTACTATATAGTGTGAAAATAAATCAGTATTTTGTTTTATAACGACATATACCAGGCAAGTAAAGCTGCTTTATGTAAAGAATTTAAGAATGTGCTTGTATTCTATTCACGAATAAAATAATACTTTTATATAAAAAAAAAATGAAGTTCCTTCTGGTCTTCCTACACATTACTCTAAGCATGGGCTGGTGAGTGCCTTCAGGCTTCTGTAAATGCCATTCGGTTAGCAACTACTAGAGATGCTGCTCCTGGCTTCAGCCCGTACTGTGAAGATTCTTCCCTAAATTGGGCTTATTAAGCCCGCCCTGTGAGGTTCCTGGGCAATGGAATGAAGCGGGTCTGATAATGTCATTTGATGCGTCATCAGCTAGTTTTCTCAAAGGGACCATGGCCACATTGATTTTGACAGTTGTCTGTCTATGCTCTGCAGCATTGAGATGCTGCAAACACTGATGAGCACTGCACAAAGGTGCACGGCTGCACCCAGGCTCTCCCGTGACATGCTTCTGGAAGGAGTTACAGTATGCAGGGACGTTCTCTTCCCTTCCAATGGGCGGAAGAGACCTCCCCAGAACATCAATGCATATTCCACAGAAGGGCACAAGCAGGGATGTCATCAGGAGGACCTGGCTGCAGTGGCACAAATCTTTCAATGATCTCAGCAGATAACGAAACATTACTGCAAAGCCAGATACAACCTCATCCTGCTGTACCACTCATCACATTCCCATCACTCTGCCTTCCCTACCCTACTCCTGCACATCCTTACTCACACCAACTTACCTTGCACCTCCACCCATCCCTCTACATTATCACTTCCCAATCTTACTAGCCACTCCTCACACTCATCTTCATCCTTGTCCAATCATACCAACTAACAACACACAAGGGTAGACACTTGGGTCTTTTAGCCTATGTTCATGTAGAGTTTCTACTAATGTGTTGTCAAACATTGAAATCTTTATTTTGAACACTTTGATTTCTTGGACAGATTTGTGTGAACCTTTGGAAGTGGCTTAATGAGTTGAAGTGAATGGTGAGACATAAGGATAATGTTTGACAGGAATGGCTTGGGTATTGCAGGGATGCTTTATGGAGTTGGTGTGGGATGGTGCCAACCTGGCGCATTATGTGGCAGCCAGGATGTACAGCATCAAGTGAAGTAAAGGTGGCCATGGTGCAGCCATCCCTGGCGTCCCGGGCAGCAATGTGGTTGGGTGCTGATGCCCTGTGTCCTGTGCAGCATCAGTTGATTGCGGAGAAGGTTGCTGTTGTTGGAAGTGATGCTGATGTGCCTGGCGATGTTGGTGTCGGGGCTGATCATGGTGGGATTCTGAGGACCAAGGTGAGATTTTTTTCAAGGGCATCGATGCTGCTGGAATAGATGGGAGGTTGAGATGACAAAAGCGATCTGTTAATGGTGAGAGAGGTTGCTCCAAGGAGGTGACAGTGAATAGAGAGTTCACTTCAAACACTTCCAAAGTGCATACAGGTCAAGAGTTTCTTCCAAATCCTGAAGGCTTCATCTTCTGACATTGGAAAGTGAACAGCTGTGAACTGGTAGCTTTTATACCACTTCTACAGTTCTCAACTTGCCAAAGTAATGGCGAGTCACTGAGAACCAGACTCCCCTTACCTGGTGTGTTCCCTGAGGGACGGCAAACCCATCAAAAGGTTGGTAAAATTGTGCCTGCTTTTAATCCTCTTAAGTAGCATTCAAGGGGATCCAGGGGTATGGCGAGAAAGCAGGAATGGGGTACTGAAGTTGTATGTTCAGCCATGAAGTCATTGAATGGTGGTGCAGGCTCGAAGGGCCGAATGGCCTACTCCTGCACCTATTTTCTATGTTTCTAACTACCTCCTACCGATTTTAATTTACTGGCCCGCCGCTTGCTGTCATGTCTGCAATCTGCACGCAGTCCTGACAGGTTAGAGATGGCGGCTGGGTTAGAGAGGGATCCTGACCCACTGTCAATCACGGCCATTTTGACAACAGGCCCGCATCCAAAACCGCACTCACACAGGGTTGGGAAGATTCTGGCCTATATGTGCATCCCTGGTCTGCCACTATATATTTTTAACAATTTTTGTGATGACAAATAAAAACAAAAACTAGATAAAGAACATGCACTTGGTACTGAATCTTATATATATATATATATATATATATAATATTCGAGATGGAAAATGTATTTTTCTGCAGATTCATACCTGGAAGCTGAAGCTTCTGATTATTTTAGTGCCCGACAAAATATTAATTAGGAAATCAAGTGACACAGTGGGTTAGACACTAGTCATTTTTGTCTCTGAAACCTCAGTTTAAAATCATGGTTAGATTGATGGGATGAAGGTGTCCTCTGTCTGCTGGGCTGTGAGGATCCTCTACAAAATGAGTTTGGCATCAGTCTACAGCACAGAACCCCAATTTGTCACTAATTAGCAGTTTTCCTCCATGAGGCAACAGGATGGCTGCTGTAGGAAATGACGCTGGTTGTGCAGTAGGGAGCTGCTCTTCTGAAGTTGTGGCTGAGGCGTGTTTAGGATAGGGTGATAGGGGACGTTACTTTGTATTATCTGCACTATACCTGTCCTGGGAGTGTTATGGGGAGAGGGTCAATATCAGCACTGATATCATTTACCTCGGTAAGCACAAAAGTTAAATAAAAAGAAAGGAAAAACTATAATCGCTGAAAGTACTACAGGTGTTACATTTAAAGTAGAGCACTTCCAAGAGTCTGATATCAATATTTCCACTTGACATGCAGCCAGCCTGAGAGAGCCTCAGGTGGAACTAATCACCATATTGTGGTTGACGATGGTGTTTCCGTTATATATTTTTCAGGTGATGACCAATGCACATTGAGTGACCACATCCTTAGTATTAGCTACATATATATCACTCTGGGTGGTTTAAAGTGAATAGTTAAGCTGTAATTCACTTTTAGGCTTCAGGTGAGATAATTAATCAATTGGAACCTAAAGGTGTTTATGGCTGGTCCATGAGCCCCAAATTAAATGATCTTTTAAGTTCATGCTCTCCCATTCACAGGCTTTGTAATATATTTGATAAACTGCAATAATCTGTAAATGGGAAAATACAATGCCCTCTACATAACTGTAGCAGGAAAGTCCGAGGATCAATTGTTGGTTTCTTTTGCATAGGCTGATCTTGACCAGGACAGGCAGAGGGGAGGGCAGGAGGGGGCACAATTAGTCCCACAAACAGCAAATTAATTAAATTAACAGATAATCTCATTTTGGTAATGTTGGTTGAGGAACAATGTTGGCCAGGAGACTTGGATAAATATTCTTGAAATAGTGTCCCTTTTAGCAAACAGGAAGAGCCTCAGTTTAGCATCTCAACCAAATGAGGGATGAGACATTAAACTGAGGGTTCTGAGATTCTCGTATCTAAATGTAATATTTTTGAACAATCCACGGGACCAGAAGGATTGATCTTCAGGTTTCAACATTTTTATTTTTAAAACTAACCATATAATTAAAAATTTTATTTTTACTGTAGTCATTCTTTAAAATAATACTCCAGGTTAACAATTATCACCTCATTAAAAGAGGTCTTATGCTGTTAATCTCCACCGCAGAAAGTTTGGGCAGGTACTTAACGGGCAATTAAAGCGCAAATGCACAACGTCATGAAAATCATGGGGAAGTTGGGGGCGGGATACCGTTTTCGTGAGGCGAGCTGTGCAAATCGTCCAGCAATTTGTGGCGATCCCCAATTCCTAGCCACAAGTTGCTGGATGATTTGCAATGTCGGCTGAGGCTTTGTAGGTAGCACACTCACCTCTGAGTCAGAAGGTTGTGGGTTCAAGTCCTACTTCAGGGACTTGAGCACATAAATCTAGACTGAAACTCCAGTGCAATGCTGAGGGAGTGCTGCACTGTTGGAGGAGCCGTTAATCCGAGGCCCCGTCTGCCCCCTCACGTGGACATAAAAGATCTCATGGTACTATTTCAAAAAAAAGCAGGGGAGTTATCCCCGGTATCCTGGCCAATATTTATCCCTCAATCAACATAATGACCAGATAATCTGTTTTTATTATCACATTGCTGTTTGTGGGAGTGTGCAGTGCAAAAATTAGATGCCACATTTCCCATATTACAACAGTGACTACACTTAAAAAGTACTTCAATGATTGTGAAGTGCTTTGAGAGGTCTGGTAGTCGTGAAAGATGCTATATAAATGCAAGTCTTTGTTTTTCATTGAAAACATGGGCACCATTAAACTCGCTGTTATTTGGTCCAGAATCTGCTGTCAATAGTGTTGAATGTTACTCTGGATTACCATTCCATATTCACAAGGTGGTTAGTGAGAGAGCCTGACCCAATGTGAAAGCACAAATAAGAGAAAATGCATTCCTCTTACGCCATCACGGTTGCATAGCATTTGTTTTCAAGATTCAGTGCTCAGTTTTGGTCTCCAGATTACAAAAAAGAACAAGAGGCACTGGAGAAGGTGCAAAAAAGATTTACAAAGATGATACCAGAACTGAGAGCTTATAACTATCAGAAAAGGCTGAACAGGTCAGGGCTCTTTTCTCCAGAAAAGGGAAGACCGAGGAGTAACTTGATAGAGGTCTTTAAATTTAATGAAGTGGTTTCATAGGGCAGAGAAGATGTTTCCACGTGTGGGGTGGGGGGGGGGGGGACTAAAACTAGTGGACTTAATTATAAGGTAGTCACCAATAAATCTAATAATGAATTCAGGAGTAACTTCTTTACACAAAGTGCATAGAACATGGAACTTTCTACCACATGGAGTAGTTGAGACGATAGCATAGATGCATTTAAGGGCAAGCTACATAAGTACATTCGGGAGAAAGGAATGGAAGGATATGCTGATGGGGTTATATGAAGTAGGGTGGGAGGAAGCTTGTGTGGAGCATAAACACTGGCGTGGATCAGTTGGGCCGAATGGCTGGTTTCTGTGCTGTATATAGAATTACATAGTACCTGTATGTAAAAAGCTATAATTGCATTTGGTCAATACCTTATACTATATTTGTAAAAATATAGATATGTTACTTTTATCATGGCATAAGCATTGTAAGCTAAAATGTGCCAATGTTGGGAGTTCATGTATTGTTGAACACCCATCAACTGGGTGCATCATTGCCCCTGGTAGAAGGCATACCAGCTGATTGAGCAGTGCATTTGAGCCTCACATGGGAGTTCAGGCCAAGAAGATTTAAGGTTGGGACTACTACTTTCATTTTTAAAGCAGCTATCTTGCAAAGCATGACTTTATGTTTTAAGGAGACGAGAGACAAAAACATTACAGGCCACTAAACAATGGGGATGTGATAGAGGTGAAGATCTGAAGACCTGCAAAATTGCAGGGCAATGATACTGAGCGATTTTACATATTCCAATACAGACTGGAATAAAGGTCATGTATGTGGTCATGGGCGGGGAGTGTTGTTCGAATTAATCCATGACTGCTTGCTAGATCTAGTCCAACAAGAAAAGAAGCATTGTTTGGTTTAATTCTAGGAAATAAAGCAGGCAAAATAACTTGTGAGACTAGAACAATTAGGATATAGGTCGGGTTCAATATAAGAATATAAAGAGATAATGAAGAGTCATAGATAAGGGCGTGGACTGGGAAAAGGTGAAGTTCAGCAAGATAAGAAAGGATCTGACCCAAATAAACTGGGTTGAAAAGTTAGCCAACAGGTCAGCAGTGGGAAGTTTTCAAATATGAGATGGATTGGGTACAGAACAAATATATTCCTTTAAGGCAAAGAGGTACATCAAAAAATAGAGTTCTGTGGATGAACAGAGAGGTTTAAACTAAACTGAAGTGTAAAAGGGAAGGATATGACTAAAATTAGCACTAACAATACAAAGAAAATCATGATGAATATAGAAATGATAGTGGCAGATTGTAAGAGACAACAGGAATATGAAAATAGGCTAGCCAATAATAAAAAATAGGCTTTCATAAGCATAAAATAGTAAAGAAATAGTTTGAGAGGTTAGAACGACCCAGGGAAGAAAGAGGGAGTCTAATTTTAGAGGATGATGGTATGGCGGAGATATTAAAATATATATTTTTTATTCATTTTTGGAATTTAGGAGTAGAAATCAGGAAGCTCCACAGCCAGGAACACTTTTTTTTGTGGCTAGTTGTACCTTGGGTCCAGTCACGAGGAGGCAATAATATGGTCAACCCTCCCCCTCCCCCTCCCCCCAACCTTCGCATTTCTATTTTTCTAAAAACATTTTTTTTATTATTGTGCTGTAGAAATAGTTGATACTGTCTCAGGTAATTATAGTATAACACAGTTTTTCCACCACACCTATAAAAAGAGGCAAACGCCTAGCATTAGAAACCGCGTTAGCAAAATAAATTTAATCTGACTTTATTTTCATTCTGGTAACTTGATGTCCTTGTTGATGCAGGTCGACTATTTCCTCAATGCATTATGAATGAAAGGAACATTCCACCCATAGCAGCGTGAAGTCAAAAGAAGCTGCTAAGCTTCATCACCTGAATTTTATTGAAGTAGTGATGACAATTTTTACAGGCAGGATTTTGTCTGGCACTGTTCAGCATTTCAATTAAAGAGCTTACCCTTTGAAATGTTTTTTTTTGTATACAGAATGTATTTGCACCAAAGACTTACAGGGCAGGTCATTAAGCAAAACAGCAAATCTTTAACTAAGCTGAAAAAAAATCTCCAGTCTCAAACCTATAACAATAATAACTGCATGCAGTGGCTTCCTTACTTTGGTGGTGAGTTTAGCCCAGGATGAATGAAATAAAATACCCCAAATGGTTGAATCTCAAGGTTTAACTGTTCAGTGCTTAGAAAATCCACGGCTCTTCCAGTGCACTGTGCTTTAAGTTCAGTGGGACTGCCACAGCAGGGCTATAAATTAGCTTGCAGATACACTGGGTCCCAGCCTTCCCAGGTAGAGGCCTTGTTTGGGGCAGAACCTCTGCCTGTTCCAAAGAAGGATAGGGGCATGAGAAGGGGTGTGTTTAAAGGAGGGGCTCCCAGGCTGGGGGTTGCCACATCCTCATCCTGTCAGAAGTAGTGGGTTAGTATGGTCAGTGCATGCAGGTGAACCGGCTCGTCCTCCAGCAGAGGTGTGGCCCACCTGGGGATCTAGGTCTGGCTCTTGGCCTGGACCCTTAAATTGTCAAAAGTTATACCCATCTTTATCAGGCTCCTAATAAGGGAGGGCCAAATGACAAACCACGGAGATGTTTCTAACACTCCCAATTCCCCCCCATCCCCCTCACCCACTCCCCTCATCCTCCCAATTCTGGCAGCCACCCAAGGTAGCTCTTTCGTAGTGCAGCCTTCCACCCATAATATTACAATTAAATGAACTTCCCCTCAACTCACATGGTTTGGCAGGATCAGCGCCAAAGGTCACAGACATGCTCATCCTTGCCACTTGGTCCAGGATGTGGGGCCTGAGGGTTTTTGAGTTTGAGCACATGTTTAAGCACATTTCTGAGTCAAGACATGAGTTCAAAGCCCACTCCAGAGACTTGAGCACATAATCCAAGCTGACACTTCAGTGCATTACTGAGCGAGTGCTGCCTTGTCGGAGGTGCCGTCCTTCAGAGGAGACATTAAACCAAGACTGTGTCTGCCCTCTCAGTGTGTCTGGAGAACAATGGCAATGGCTTTCCTGCACAAGATATTGCACAAAATATCTTTTTCAGGATCACATCAAAACAGAAGACACAATTCCTGTGTGATATCACTATTCCTGATAGACTAGGATAGCATTTTGTGTGAGTTTCTGTACAGACAGATGGCAAAAGAGGACAAGAGGAGTAAATATAAAATAACTTTCAACAAGATTCCCAGAGGACAGTAGGCCAATGCAGCAAGCAGATGGTTTGTGCGGTGAAATCAGATTCGCCTCTTCCAGGCTGGGGCTGAGATCACACGTACAAAATGTAGGTGGAATAATAACTAATATAAATCATGATAAATCGCCTGCTCTCCTGGAGATTTGATGATCTAAGGGGGTCGGAGAGAAATTTTACTGATTTTTTTTCCTCCCTAAATTGTCGTTGCGTATTTTATCTGATTTTGTTTTTCTTCTTCCAGTGGATCGTATGGCTGCTGAGAGGTGGCGGTTGTTGTAAATCATGTTGCTTAGGACGTCTTGGCTGTATGGAGCAGGCTCGAATGACCAGTTGCTCTTCTGCTGTCATTCATCTTTCCTATGTTCATAAAAAAACAATGTAAAGCTTTTGTAATTTGCATGGACTACTATACTATCTGGACAGTCCATTTCACGCTTACTGTGAAGGGATTGCAGTACAGATCATCCCCACTCCCCCTTATTAAGAATGAACAAAATCTGTTTTGGAGGCTGACAGCATTCATGAAGGGTCAATGTTGTTTTTCTTTCCAGTTTTTCCTTCTTACGCCCCCATGAAGACAACAAAGCATGCTGAGGCAGTACTGGGGATAGTGCTGCCAGTACCGCACCACCAAATGGTTATTATTCATGTCAAAGGCAGGGCAGAATATTCTTCAGAATTAAGGCCTTATTTTGTGTCACGTATCTTACATTATTATATATAACTGTATCCTAACATGCTATACATGACTATAATAAGATATGACCTGTAACCACCAGCATATCTTACCACCAGGGGTGCACTTGCAAGAGAGAGGTATATAAGCAGAGGTCTCAGGCAAGTGCAGCATTCCAGAGCTGTGAAATAAAGGTGCAAGTCCAGAGTGACCTTGACTTCACTACATGCCTCGTGTGAATCTGTACTGAGGGGACAGGACTTTACAGTGCGACGAGTTACGGGATTACAGAATCCACAGAATGGCGAACAATGGATCAGATGAAAAGTACAATGCGGGAGACAATTGGGAGGACTTTATAGAAAGGCTCCAGCAAAGCTTTGTAACCAAAGACTGGTTAGGCGACGATAAGGCAGAAGCCATCAAGGTCCACAGGAATGGCCGTTCACACCTCATCAACCCACAATGCGAGCAATCAACTACAAACTGAGAGAAGCTCAAGAGAGATCAGCCAGACGCAGCTCATTCTTTGGAAACACTTTGAACAATGGAACAGGTCTGTGCTGGAGGTGTGGGGGTGGGCAATCGTCAAGGGGATGTCGATTTCAGCAGGCTGTTTGCAGAAATTGTGAAAATACAGGGCATTTGGCCCGCATGTGCAAACAAATGGCAGCTCGGCTGGTATACGAATCGGATGGGTCGGAAAGCGGACCAGAAGATGGTGGGGACAGTACCCGGGACACCGATGTACAGCGGGTCAACACGATCAATGGCCGCTGCTCCTACAACAGGACGCCTCCTATAATGATGAGGGTCCTACTCAACTGGATATCTGTCAACATGGAGCTGGATACGGGAGCGAGTCAGTCTCTCATGGGCGCTCAACAATTTGAACAACTGTGGCCGCATAAAAGAGACAGACCAAAACTCACAAGGGTCGACACCAAACTAAGGACCTATACCAAAGAAATCGTACCAGTCCTCGGCAGCGCCATGCTCTCTGTCACACACAAAGGGACAGTGAACCGACTTCCCCTGTGGATTGTCCCCGGAGAACCCCCAGCACTGCTGGGGAGAAGCTGGCTGGCAAAACTAAACTGGAAATGGGATGATGTCCATGCCATGTCATTAGAGGAACGGACCTCCTGCTCAACAGTTATAAAGCGATTTGAACATCTCTTTCAGCCAGGTGTGGGCATTTTCAAAGGGGCCAAAGTCAAAATCTACATCAAACAGGATGCTAGACCGGTCCATCACAAGGCCAGAGCTGTACCATATGTGGTGAGGGAAAAGATTGAATACGAACTAGACAGGCTTCTGCGGGATGACATTATATCACCTGTGGAATTTAGCGAATGGGCAAGTCCCATCGTCCCAGTCATGAAGCCTGATGGATCCGTACGAATCTGTGGGGACTACAAATCAACCATAAACAGAGTCTCCCTATAGGACCAGTACCCGATGCCCAGAGCGGAGGACTTATTTGCCACATTGGCTGGAGGTAAACTTTTCTCAAAATTAGACCTCACATCAGCGTATATGACGCAAGAATTGATCGAGGAATCCAAGCTACTCACCACCATCACACATCGAGGACTTTTCATGTACAATCGATGCCCATTCGGCATCAGGTCGGCAGCTGCCATATTCCAGCGCAACATGGAGAGTCTGCTCAAGTCCATCCCGGGGACGGTTGTATTTCAAGATGACATACTTATCACGGGCAGGGACACCGACTCCCATCTCCGTAATTTGGAGGAAGTACTAAAGCGGTTGGATCGGGTAGGCCTATGAGTCAAGAAATCCAAGTGCCTGTTTCTTGCACCCGAAGTTGAATTTTTGGGCAGAAGGAATGCCGCTGATGGAATCCGCCCAACAGAGTCCAAAACAGAAGCAATTCGCCTGGCACCCAGGTCCCGGAATGTCTCAGAATTGTGCGCCTTTCTCGGGCTGCTCAATTACTTTGGGAACTTTATGCAGAACTTAAACACGCTGCTGGAGCCTCTCCACGTGCTACTCAGGAAGGGGTGCGATTGGTTTTGGGGGGGGACGCCCAGGAACGCGCCTTCAATAAGGCACGCAACCTTCTGTGTTCCAACAGTATTTGAACTTTCTTTGACCCAGGTAAAAAGTTAGTTCTCACATGCGATGTGTCAGCGTATGGAGTCGGGTGCGTTTTGCAACATGTCAATAGTGCGGGCAAATTACAACCCATAGCTTATGCCTCCAGGTTACTTTCGCGGGCGGAGCGCGGGTACGGAATGATTGAGAAGGAGGCGCTCGCGTGCGTGTATGGTGTCAAAAAGATGCACCAATACCTTTTCGTGGCCAAGTTCGCATTAGAAACTGACCACAAGCCCCTCACGTCCCTCCTATCCGAGAGCAAGGCAATAACCGCCAATGCCTCGGCGCGAATTCAACAGTGGGCACTCATGCTGGCGTCCTACGACTATACCATAAGGCACAGACGAGGCACAGACAACTGTGCCGACGCGCTCAGCAGGCTACCCCTGGCGACCACGGAAGGGTCTGACGAACAGGACTGTGAGATAGTCATGGCAATCAATGCCTTTGAGTCCACAGATTCGCCCATGACGGCTCGCCAAATCAGAGCCTGGATGGCCAGCGACCCCACATTATCCTTAGTAAAATGATGTGTCCTAACCGGTGACTGGGCAGAGGCTCGCGATGCCTGCCCCGAGGAATTAAAACCCTTTCACAGGTGCATGCATGAGCTATCACTACAAGCAGACTGCCTAATGTGGGGCAGCCGAGTAGTCATGCCTCTGCGAGGCAGAGAGGCATTTGTCCGGGAGCTCCACCGCGAGCACCCGGGGATCGTTCTCATGAAGGCCATAGCCAGACCCCACGTCTGGTGGCCTGGTATTGACGCGGACTTGGAGCTCTGCGTCCGAAGGTGCACCATTTGTGCCCAACTCAGCAATGCCCCCAGGGAGGCTCCACTGAGCCCCTGGCCCTGGCCTACCAAACCGTGGTCGCGAGTGCACGTAGACTATGCGGGCCCATTCATGGGCAAAATGTTCCTCGTAGTTGTAGATGCATTTTCAAAGTGGATCGAATGCACCATTTTAAACTCGAGCACAACCTCCACCACTGTGGAGAGCCTCGCAACCATGTTTGCAATGCATGGAATCCCTGACATATTCGTCAGTGACAATGATCCGTGCTTCACCAGCGCAGAATTCCAAGACTTTATCATTGACCACGGCATAAATCACGTCAAGGCGGCACCGTTCAAGCCTGCCTCCAACGGCCAGGCGGAGAGAGCAATGCAAATCATTAAACAAGGCATGCTTAAAATCCAAGGTCCCACGCTGCAGGGTCGCCTGTCGCGACTGCTGCTGGCATACAGATCTCGTCCGCACTCATTGACTGGGATCCCCCCGCGCAACTGTTGATGAAAAGGACTTTAAAAACAAGGCTCTCATTAATCCTCCCAGACATGCACAAAATTGTTGAGGCAAAGCGCCGTAAGCTGACTGAGTACCATGACAGAAATTCGAGGGGGAGATGGAATGAGATAGGGGACAAAGTGTTTGTACTAAACTATGGCAGGGGTCCCAAATGGCTTGCAGGGACAGTAACAGGCAAGGAAGGAAACAGGCTACTGGTAGTACAAATGGACAATGGCAAAACCTGCCGGAGGCATGTGGACCAAGTCAAAAGCAGATTTACCAACAACACTGCGGAACCAGAGGCAGACTACAATGTGGAACTCGCACCACACCTGGTGGACAGACAGAGGGAACAACCTGAGGAAAGGGCAATCCCAACAGACAGCTCAGGCGAGTCAACAACAATCACACCAATCGAAACAGACAGCCCAGGCGAGATACCAGCAACCACACCCAAAGAAAAACAGACACCAAGGCAAACAACTGAACCACAACTCAGACAAGAGAGCGTAGACCACCTGAGAGACTGAACCTATAAAGACAATAAGACCTTGGGGCAGGGTGATGTCATGTATCTTACATTATTATATATAACTGTATCCTAACATGATATACATGACTGTAATAAGATATGACCTGTAACCACCAGCATACCTTACCATACAAGAGACAGGTATATAAGCAGAGGTCTCAGGCAAGTGCAGCATTCCAGAGCTGTGAAATAAAGGTGCAGGTCCAGAGTGACCTTGACTTCACTACATGCCTCGTGTGAATCTGTACTGAGGGTACAGGACTTTACATTTTGGACAGTTTCTGGGCAGGCAGGAGCAGGACACCGGGGATAACTCCCCTGTTCTTCTTCAAAATAGTGACTTTGACCTTTTCCATCCATCTGAGAGAGCAGACAGGGCCTTGGTTTAACATCTCATCTGAAAGACAACACCCCGACAGTGCAGCACTCATTCAGTACTGCACTGGAATGTCAGCCTAGATTTTTGTGTTCAAATCCTTGGAGTGGGACATGAACCCACAATCTTTCTGACTCAGAAGCAAGAGTGCTACCCACAGAGCCAACGCTGGCACTGGCAGTTGCTAAATATGCCTGCTTATATTGGCGTAGCTGGAAAGGGGGAACTAGTGTTGCTCAGGAGGTAGAAGCAAACTTAAAAATTTAAAAGGACCGCATCGTCTAATGCAATTTATCACCAACCAATTGATTCCACTAGGCAGCAGATCATTAAAAAAAATAAGTTATTTTGCTCCAGTCAGCACTGACGGCAATGTTGTGCTGCAACAAGTGCTCACTTCCCCCACTGGAAGCAGGCAACTCTGGAAGGCTGGAAATACTGCGTGTAACCTACATGCTACACTATGTAAACTTGAGGTCATCCAAAACTCGGCAGCCCATGTCCAAACTCGCATTACGTCCCGTTCACCCATCACCCCTGTGCTTGCTGATCTTCATTGATTCCCGGTTAAGCAATACCTCGATTTCAAAATTCTCATCCTTGTTTACAAATCCCTCCATGGCCTCACCCCTCCCTATCTCTGTAATCTCTTTCAGCCCCACAATCCCCCAAGATATCTGTGCTTCTCAAACTCTGCCCTCTTGAGCATCCCTGATTATAATCAGTGGCCGTGCCTTCAGTTGCTTAGACCCTAAACTCTGGAATTCCCACCCTAAACCTCTCCACTTCTCTACCTCTCTTTCCTCCTTTAAGATGCTCCTTAAAACCTACCTCTCTGCCATAATTTCTTCTTATGTGGCTCGGTGTCAAATTTTTATCTTATAACACTCCTGTGAAGTGCCTTGGGATGTTTTACTTCGCTAAAGGCGCCATATAAATACAAGTTGTTGTTGTTGCTGTTGTCATTAATATTATAATTAGTCTGAGCCTGAAAGGTTGGCTGGCTGGCATCAGGTCAAATAGAATAGTGAGATTGGAGTCTGGTTCAGCCTCGGACATTGGTCAAGGAAGGGGTTGAAATCGATGGCGAGGAAACAGAATTTGTGGTGAGGGCCGAAGACAATGGCTTTGGCATCCCAATATTTAACTGCAGCAAATTTCTAAAGTTCTACTCCAACCATTTTCTTTTTGATCAGATTGGGAGCTGACACATGCAGGGACCATCACTGTGCCTATGAATCTCCAAACCAAGTTACTGAATAATTTTTACATGCAATTGGATAGTTAGAAATTGTCAGTCTACACTAGATACTGTCTCGGGTTCAGAATCACTGGTCTTTCCCATAAGTGGACCCTGCTTATCCTACAATCCAAACTTCATCTTCACTGCCCAACATCGAGTGACATGACAGCATGATATGAACAATGAAACTTCTTATTTTAAATGATGTTGCAATTCTGGATGTACTGCCACATCTTCTGGAAGACCAATTGTAAATCAATGAACTGGCTTATTTAACAACTGATAAGTGAATGTAACATTGCTAGTAAATCTCATCTTCAACTTAATTCAGTAATGCTCCTTGGAACATAAAAAATATCAAGAGGTCACATTGTCCCTGTTAGTAATCTAAATGTGACGGTTTGCAGGATTAGCTGGTGCTGAGTGGGAAGAATCGAGGTCCACAATGTCAGGTCTTCCCTCCCCTCCCCCCCACCCCGGGTTCTACTTGTGAGCCAGGGTGACTGGTCAATCATCAACATTGCCCTGGAGGATTGTGCATCTGTCTGGTTCAGGTATCAAATTGTAGGCTGGGAATTAACCCTCCCTGCTCAACGTGAATGGTGCAAGGGAGAGGTTAAAATTGGAAAAATGTAGCTGTCAGCTCCAACCCACTGCGAGAGTTTTTATGATGGCGAATCAGGCCTTCGATGAGGCTCCTGCTAAAGGCAGGCCGGGGCTAACTTAAGATGCAAGAGTCGCAGCCCGATGACATCATTGGCATCACGACAACATTTTTACCTCACGTCAGGGGCAGTCCTGCACTGACTGCAACCAGGCAGCAGAACCACGGCGGGAGGAGCCAACTGGTCAGAAGAGCTCAAGATAAGTTTAAAGAATGTTCTTCTGTTAGAACTCCTTGTGCGCTATCCACGGGCCCCGCAAATAAATCCTTGGGCCTCCCCAGCCCCAGTATTCCCATCTATGGCGCTGGCACCTTGCCCCCGATCACCTCCAGACCTCTCCTCTCACTGACTGCCATGGACCATTCTCACGGATCCCTGGCTACGGTCTCCTGCCGCTAAGTTCACGCTCCCAACCTTTGGCCAGCTGGTCAATTTGTCTGGGTGTTGGGCGCAATTCCGGGCAGTTTATTTAAATATCTAATCGGCAGGGCATCCACCTCCCCAGACTCTTTGGGTGCACCACACACTTTGGTGCTGTGCACATTGTACCCACCCCTCTTTTAAAATGGTTGCGTTTATTTCCAACACCAAATTTCTGACTGGTCATCTTGGAGGACAAGACCTGATTACTGATTGGTCCCCCTAGGGGACAAGACCCATCCAGCACTTTATCTCGAATGTGTAATTAGATCCTGCCTACCTAAGTAATCAATTACTTTGCAGTAATTCGAGTCATTCTGACTGCCAGGCTCCAGATAGAACAGAGCTCACATACCACAGACTGGGCCCACCTTCACATAGAAATATAGAAAATAGATGCAGGAGTAGGCCATTCGGCCCTTCGAGCCTGCACCACCATTCAATAAGATCATGGCTGATCATTCCCTCAGTACCCCTTTCCTGCTTTCTCTCCATACCCCTTGATCCCTTTAGCCGTAAGGGCCATATCTAACTCCCTCTTGAATATATCCAACGAACTGGCATCAACAACTCTCTGCGGTAGGGAATTCCACAGGTTAACAACTCTCTGAGTGAAGAAGTTTCTCCTCATCTCAGTCCTAAATGGCCTACCCCTTATCCTAAGATTGTGTCCCGTGGTTCTGGACTTTCCCATCATCGGGAACATTCTTCCCGCATCTAACCTGTCCAGTCCCGTCAGAATCTTGTAAGTTTCTATGAGATTCCCTCTCATCCTTCTAAACTCCAGTGTATAAAGTCCCAGTTGATCCAGTCTTTCCTCATATGTCATTCCAGCCATTCCGGGAATCACTCTGGTGAACCTTCGCTGCACTCCCTCAATAGCAAGAATGTCCTTCCTCAGATTAGGAGACCAAAACTGAACACCATATTCCAGGTGAGGCTTCACCAAGGCCCTGTACAACTGCAGTAAGACCTCTCTGCTCTGAGACACACATCCCCTAGCTATGAAGGCCAACATACCATTTGCCTTCTTCACCACCTGCTGTACCTGCATGCCAACTTTCAATGACTGATGAACCATGACACCCAGGTCTCGTTGCACCTCCCCCTTTCCTAATTTGCCATTCAGATAATATTCTGCCTTCGTGTTTTTGCCACCAAAGTGGATAACCTCACATTTATCCACATTATACGGCATCTGCCATGCATTTGCCCACTCACCTAACCTGTCCAAGTCACCCTGCAGCCTCTTAGCGTCCTCCTCACAGCTCACAGTTTGGTGTCATCTGCAAACTTGGAGATATTACACTAAATTCCTTCATCTAAATCATTAATGTATATTGTAAAAAGCTGAGGTCCCAGCACTGAGCCCTGCGGCACTCCACTAGTCACTGCCTGCCATTCTGAAAAGGACCCATTTATCTCGACTCTCTGCTTCCTGTCTGCCAACCAGTTCTCTATCCACGTCAGTACATTACCCCCAATACCATGTGCTTTGATTTTTCACACCAATCTCTTGTGTGGGACCTTGTCAAAAGCCTTTTGAAAGTCCAAATACACCACATCCACTGGTTCTCCCTTGTCCACTTTACTAGTTACATCTTCAAAAAATTCTCGAAGATTTGTCAAGCATGATTTCCCTTTCATAAATCCATGCTGACTTGGACCGATTCCGTCACTGCTTTCCAAATGCGCTGCTATTTCATCTTTAATAATTGATTCCAACATTTTCTCCACTACTGATGTCAGACGAACCGATCTATAATTACCCGTTTTCTCTCTCCCTCCTTTTTTAAACAGTGGTGTTACATTAGCTACCCTCCAGTCTGTAGGAACTGATCCAGAGTCGATAGACTGTTGGAAAATGATCACCAATGCATCCACTATTTCTATGGCCACTTCTTTAAGTACTTTTGGATGCAGACTATCAGGCCCGGGGATTTATCAGCCTTCAATCCCATCAATTTCCCGAACACAATTTCCCACTTTACAAAGATATCCTTCAGTTCCTCCTTCTCACTAGACCCTCGGTCCCCTAGTATTTCTAGAAGGTTATTTGTGTCTTCCTTCATGAAAACAGAACCAAAGTATTTGTTTAACTGGTCTGCCATTTCTTTGTTCCCCGTTATAAATTCACCTGAATCTAACTGCAAGGGACCTACGTTTGTTTTCATTAACCTTCTTCTCTTCACATATCTATAGAAGCTTTTGCAGTCAGTTTTTATGTTCCCAGCAAGTTTCCTCTCATACTCTATTTTTAACCTCCTAATTAAACCCTTTGTCCTCCTCTGCTGTATTACAAAATTCTCCCAGTCCTCAGGTTTGCCGCATTTTTTGGCCAATTTATATGCCTCTTCCTTGGATTTAACACTATCCCTAATTTCCCTTGTTAACCACGGTTGAGACACCTTTCCCGTTTCATTTTTACTTCAGACAGGGATGTACAATTGCTGAAGTTCATCCATGTGATCTTTAAATGTTTGCCATTTTCTATCCACCATCAACCCTTTAAGTATCACTCGCCAGTCTATTCTAGTCAATACACAGGTTAAGACCTTCTACCACCCCCCCCAAGTAAGTTCATGCCGCTGCACCCCCACCCCCCCCAAAAGTTCCTAACCCTTCTCCCACACCCTGAATTTCTGACTTTTCCCTCCCCAACAGGTTTCTGACCCTGACCTTCCCTCCTGCCCTGCTCCCCAAGTTCCTGACCTCCTCCCCCACCCAAGTTCCTGGCCTTCACCCCACAAGTTTTTAACCTTCTCTCCCCTGCCTCCGACGAGTTCCTGACCTTCACCCCCTGCCCAAGTTCCTGACCTCCTCCCCTGCCCAAGTTCCTGACCTCCTCCCCCACCCAAGTTCGTGACCTTCACCCCACAAGTTTTTAACCTTCTCTCCCCTGCCCCCGCCGAGTTCCTGACCTTCAGCCCCTGCCCAAGTTCCTGACCTTCTCCCCCACCCAAGTTTCTGACCTCCTCCCCTCCCCGAGTTCCTGACCTTCACCCCACAAGTTTTTAACCGTCTCTCCCCTGCCCCCGCCGAGTTCCTGACCTTCACCCCCTGCCCAAGTTCCTGACCTCCTCCCCCACCCAAGTTCCTGACCTCCTCCCCTCCCCGAGTTCCTGACCTTCACCCCACAAGTTTTTAACCTTCTCTCCCCTGCCCCCACCGGGTTCCTGACTTTCACCCCCTGCCCAAGTTCCTTATCCTCCCCGCCGGGTTCCCGACCACCTCCCCCCAACAAGTTCCTGACTTTCCCTCCACCCCATTAGATGGCGCATTGTGTGTGGATCACGGATTGTTAACAGGTTTATTGGGTATGAAGTGAATAATGAGTGTCAATCCAATAATGTCACTTGCTGCACACGCACCAAGCTTTCTGAGAAATCAACCAGGTATAGGGGTAGGAGAGGGAGAATGTGATGTGGGGAACGTGATCCGTCTTACCATCTGGATAATGTTCTCGCTTCCCCCCCTTCCCCCACTTTAGACTTGGATTATGTTCTTCCTCCATCCCCACTATGCTCTCTTGCTCTTTACCCCACCTCGAGTTCCTAAGCTTCTCTCCCCCCGCCCAAGTTCCTGACCTCCTCTCCCCTCCCCTCCGATCCTCTCTTTAAAAAAAAATTAGTTCATGCGATATGGGCGTCGCTGGCAAGGCCCGCATTTATTGGCCTTGAGAAGGTGGTGGTAAGCCACCTTCTTGAACTGCTGTAGTCCGTGTGGTGAAGAAACTCCCACAGTGCTGTTAGGGAGAGAGTTCCAGGATTTTAACCAGTGATGATGAAGGAATGACAATATACTTCCAAGTCAGGATGGTGTGTAACTTGGAGGGGAACTTGCAGGTGATGGTGCTCCCATGGACCTGCTGCCCTTGTGCTTCCAGGTGGTAGAGGTCACGGGTTTGGGAGGCACTGCTGAAGAAGCCTTGGCGAGTTACTGCAGTGCATCTTGTAGATGGTATACACTGCAGCCACGCTACACTGGTGGTGGAGGGAGTGAATGTTTAAGGTGGTGGATGGGGTGCCAATTAAACGGGCTGCTTTGTACTGATGGTGTCAAGCTTCTGGAATGTTGTTGGAGCTGCATTCAGCCAGGCAAGTGGAGAGTATCCCATCACATTCCTGGCTTTGGGGAGTCAGGAGGTGAGACACGTACCTCAGACCTGCTCTTGTTGACACAATATTTATGTGGCTGGTCCAGTTAAGTTTCTAGTCAATGGTGACCCCCAGGATGTTGATGATGGTGGATTCAGCAATGGTAATGTCAAGGGGCGGTGGTTAGAATCTCACTTGTTGAGGATAGTCATTGCCTGGCACATGTGTGGCGTGAATGTTACTTGCCACTTATCAGCCGAAGCCTAAATGTTGTCCAGGTCTTCTTCATTATCTGAGGAGTTGGGAATGTCACTGAACACTATGACATTCCTACTTCTGACATGATGGAGGGAAGTTCACTGATGAAGCAGCTGAAGATGGTTGGGCCTAGGACACTGGCCTGAGGAACTCTTGCAGCGATGTCCTGGGGCTGGGATGATTGATCTCCAACCACCACAACCATCTTGCTTTGTGCTAGGTATAATTCCAGCCATTGGAGCGTTTTTCCCCTGATTCCCATTGACTTTAGTTTTATTAGGGTTCATTGATATCACACTCGGTCAAATGCTGCCTTGAAATCAAGGACAGTCACTCTCACCACACCTCTGGAATTTTACTCTTTTGTCCATGTTTTGACCAAGGCTGTAATGAGGTCCGGAGCTGCGTGATCCTGGCAGAGCATAAACTGGGCATCGGTGAGCAGGTGCCGCTTGATAGCACTATCGTCGACACCTTCCATCATTTTGCTGAAGATTGAGAGTAGACTAATGGGGCAGTAATCAGCCGGATTGGATTTGTCTTGCTTCTTGTGGACAGGACATACCCAAGCAGTTTTCCACATTGTTAGACAGATGCCAGTGTTTTAGCTGTACTGGAACAGCTTAGCTAGAAGTGCAGTTAGTTATGGAGCACAAGTCTTCAGCACGTCAGCTAGGATGTTGTCAGGGTCCATAGATCTTTGCTGTATCCAGTGCGCTCAGCCATTTCTTGATATTACGTGAAGTAAATCTAACTGGCCGAAAACTGGCTTCTGTGATGATGGGAACCTCAGGAAGAGGCCGATATGAATCATCCACTCGGCACTTCTGGCTGAAGGTGGTTGCAAACACTTCAGCCTTGTCTTTTGTACTCACGTGCTGGGCTCTGCCATCATTGAAGATGGGGATACTCATGGAGTCTCCTCCTCCCAATAGTTGTGGGTATGGCAGGACTGCAGAGCTTTAATCTGATCCATTGAATGCGGGATCGCTTAGCCCTGTCTATAGCATGCTGCTTCCACTTTTTAGCTTGCATGTAGTCCTGTGTTGCAGCTTTCCTAGGTTGGCACCTCATTTTTAGGTACATCTTGTGCTGCTCCTGGCCTGCTCTTCTACACTTCTCATTGAACCAGGGTTAGTCTCCTGGCTTGATGGTAATGGTAGAGTGAGAGGTATGCCGGGCCGTGAGGTTACAGATTTTGGTGGAATATAATTCTGCAGTGCCTCATGGATGCCCAGTTTTGAGCTGCTAGATCTGTTCTGAATCTATCCATTTAGCACAGTGATAGTGCCACACAACATGATGGAGGGTGTCCTCAGTGTGAAGATGGGACTTCGTCTCCACAATGCCTGTGCGGTGGTCACTGCTACCAATTCTGTCATGGACAGATACATCTGCGACAGGTAGATTGGTGAAGACGAGATCAAGTAGCTTTTTCCCATGTGTTGGCTTTCTCACCGGCTGTCGCAGGCCCAGTCTGGCAGCTATTTCCTTCAGGATCCGGCCAGCTCAGTCAGTAGTGGTGCTACCGAGCCACTCTTGGTGATGGATATTGAAGTCCTCCACCCAGAACACATTGTGTCCTTACTACACTCAGTGCTTCTTCCAAGTGGTGTTGAACAGTGAAGGAGTATTGATTCATCAGCTGAGGGAGGGCGGTAGTTGGTAATCAGCAGGAGGTTTCCTTGCCCATGCTTGACCAGAAGCCATGAAACTTCATAGGGTCCAGACTCAATGTTGAGGATGCCCAGGGCCATTCCCGCCCAACTGCATACCAAAGTGCCGCCACCTCTGGTGGGTCTGTTCAGGACTTACCAAGGGATGGTGATGAAGGAGTTTGAGACATTGGTTGAAAGCTATGATTCTGTGAATATGATTATGTCAGGCTGTTGCTTGACTAGGCAGTGGGACAGCTCTCCCAATTTTGGCACAAATCCCCAGATGTTGGTGAGGTGGACTTTGCAGGGTCGACTGGGCTGGGTGTGCCGTTGCCGTGTCCATAGTCGGTGCTGAGGTCGATGCTGGGTGGTCCGTCTGGTTTTATTCTTCTTATTGTTTCTTGTAGCGTTTTTTTTACAACTGAGTGGCTTGCTAGGCCATTTCAGAGGACAGTTAAGAGTTAACCATATCACTGTGGGTCTGGAGTCACATACTGGCCAGACCAGGTAAAGACGGCAGATTTCCTTCCCTAAAGGACATTAGTGAACCAGATGGATTTTTACGACAGTCCGATAGTTTCATGTTCACCATTACTGACAGCAGCGTTTTTATTCCAGATTTTAAAAAAATTAACTGAATTTAAATTCCACAGCTGCCATGGTGGGATTTGAACTCGTGTCTCTGTAGTCCAGGCTTCTGACCACTATGCTACCATATTCTCTATCAGTAGTCTAGGCCTCTGAACACTATGCTACCATATTCTCTCTCTCTCTCTCTCTCTCTCTCAGCTCTGTCTGATCCTCTCTCTCTCTCTTTCTCTCTCTGATCCTCTCTCTCTCTCTACTCCTCTCTCTGCTCCTTTTCGATCTTCTCTCTTCCCCAACCCCTCCACACCCAACCACCAATGGATCCAGCGACCTTCTCCTTACAGAGTCGAGGAAAGCATGGCCCATGCTGCAGGCCGCGACTGTTGTATACTGCATACACGCATCTCCAGGAAACCACATGCACGCGCAGAAGGCCGCAAAAGTGTTCGAGCAGATAATCACTCCATTTTAAAATCGGGGCCATAGAGTCTACCACGGCAGATTCATTTGGTTCTGAACTTCCATTGTCAGGTGTGTCATCTTGGCGCCACCTTAGTCCCAAAGAGACTCCACAAACAAGGAGGTTAGTCATTAGTTGGTCATTAGTCAACTCATAAATGTGGATTTCAACCCTACTAGGTGGGCGGCAAGTGCCAGGAGCTTCTCCTGATTGGATTGGTGAGTAACATATGGATCATAAAATGTGTGACTGGATTACTACCATCCTCCTGACCACAACATGAATTCACATTGAGACAAAAGTGAATAATTTTTTGCTATGATTTTAAAAAAAAATTAGACTATTTCTTGTTTGTCACAGCAAACTCTGAGTTAAGGACTGCTACTGTTAGTTAGTTCTACAAGCTACACAGGATATACATTACAGTCTGGCTGATATTCACACCCCAGGATGAGGCAGAGACCTATATAGTTCATGAATCCCTTGGTGTACATGGTTTGATCACTGCTACTATACCTGGAAGGGGATCCATCTAACAGGCCCTTCAGTGTATATTTCAGATTAATGAGTTAAAACCACTCCTTTCAAGTATCCTGTGTAATTGACAACCTGTGAATGGATGGCCAGCTAATGTAGTTATGAAAGATACATTTTTCGGCGTCCATTGTTTCAGTGCATCTTCAAGAGGAGTCTCTATAGTATATCTGAAGCTGATTTTCTCCCAGTTCACAGTCAGGTTGAAGCCACCAAGGGTACAAAGTTAATCAGAGATTCCACGACAGCTTTTCACCAAGTAAGAGGTGAGAAACCATGCTTTAAGCATCAATTTTATATTGAGGGCTAGCACAAGAGAAATTTAACATTGCCCCAAGTTCAGCTCAGTCTGCGGTTACATCCCCTTTTTGTCAGAAATGCCTCTCCCAACTTGTCCCTGCCCCTGGAAGCCTTTCCAATACATACATGAGAGTTCTGAACCATGAAGGGAAACTTTGGACACACACCCTATACACCATAGTATTCATTTATATAGGACTTTTCTCTCACGGAGGAAAAATGAGGAAGACCAAAGTGCCGCATTCCTCTTCTCAGTGTGGTCCTGAAAGGAATGTATCCAGCCTGTAGCTGGCATGGATCTGTACACCCAGATTCTAATGAGAGTCAAGAATCAAAACAAAGGCCATTATAAATACTTTTTGAGGTCCCTTCTTAAGCTGTGCAAAGTCATTATTCTATGCTTGGTAACACCCAGCACCACCACTGTATCCCACTGGTTAGCCCATCACTCCATCATGACCACTGGATAGGGATCAGGACAAGTACTCTGACAACTATGACTGGGTGCCCCTGTTGCCACTATAGGTGAGATTGATTATCTCAGCCAGACAGCAGATCAAACTAGGAGCGTTTATGATCCGTAAGGCTGACCACCGTACTATTTTCATCTATAATCCTCCATGTTTTTACTGCTCAGTTGTTTTTGTTAGTAAATGAGTTCCTTGTACGTGCAATACATGCATGCAATCAGGTAATGCATCCAAATACAAGAATTTCCATTCTTCCTGGCCCAAAATTGAGCAAATCTGCTCTTATAAAAGTTATTGTATAAAAAAATATACAGGTACCCATGAGGCGATTTGTACCCTTTCCATATTACAGGTCTGCTGCAGATGGCAGCCCTGGCTTCAGTGACATCTATTGTAAATGAGATAGCACTGTGGCTGCCGGACGAGCAGAGAACCATTTCAACAGGACGTGTTGGACTGCTCCCCTGGAACAACAGGGCAGTAACCAGCAGCAACTCCATGGAACATAGGAACACAAGTAGGCTATTTAGCTCCATTCAATTAGTAGTATTAAGCAGTCCCTCATATCGAGGATGACCCACTTCCACACCAAAAAGGGATGAGTTCACAGGTGTTTCAATGAGGGACCTGACATTCTAGGTCCTGAACTACATATTGAAGGGTGGACGATGCCTGTGCGTGGATTTTTTTAACGTGGGATGGCCGTTTTGCACCAGCCAATTGCATTCCATTCAATTACATCATGACTGATCTGTATCTTAATTCCATCTACTCGCCTGGGTTCCTGTAAGCAGACCAGGAGGAAAAGCTGTAATAGTACACGTGCAATTGTTTGAAATTCACAAATAAGCGTGCGCACGGTTGTATTTTTCTTCCTGCTACTGCTCTGAAATTGCATGTGTAAAATAGACGATTCTACAGTGCTAGCAACCTTCAAGTAGGAGTGAATCTGTAAGAGGGAGGTCATTAAGAGCAGTACTACAGCCTTGCTTCTTTGATCAGATTCATGCCTTATATTTACTCACAACTATCCATTAATCAACACAATAGATTGAATGGAACTGATTTAAGGGCAGCTGCACTTCAAACCCCTGCCTCGCTAGGAAATCAAATGCACTTTGGGTTTTTCTGATCTGTTCTAAGTGCAATCCCTTTGGAGCTGTAACTATAAACAGGGTATTATCGACAACTTCTAGATCTCACTGACCACCTCTAAACTGTGAGATAAGCTCGGACACCTGTTGGAGGTAGAAATTGGCAGAATGCAATTAGCAGCAATCGGAAAGCCAGGAGCCTTGATAATTGGTTTATTGAACAGCTTAAATGTCAAACAGTTCCCATGAAAGCTTCAAAAAATGATCAACTCAAAGATTATGCATACCTGGTATAAAGACTAATTTAATGAAATCCCAGTAGTCAGTTCAATTTAATTTGTTTCCGTTTCTGAGTTTCAAAGGAGCACTGAATGAACAGTAAACACCAAAGGAAGGATGATTCATAGTCACAGGGCAAAGACCCTTTTCTTAGGTTCCCTTGCTGTCTTAAAAGCGCACCTGGAAACATATATTTACCACTGCACCCCCTCCCCCACCCCCTCAGTTTCATTCACAGCTTGTCGCTCCAAAACAGCAGCCAGGGTCTGGGGTTGTCATTTATCTCGAATAGTTCCCTGGGAGTACAAGGTGTTGACAGGGAACTGCATCAGGCAGTTTGCCAAGGGATTGCACATTCACATCTGGGGTCATTTCTCATTGTCCACGGTCATATTATCACCAGTCCGCTAAAGTGGTAGCAGATAGGTTAGGGAGGGGGCAAAAATCAGCCAAGGCTCCGGCTCCTGATTACTAACCAATGAACTCTCACTGAAAAGCCCATGTTTTTCACGGACAGCACATTATCATCATCCTCCTCATAGGCAGTCCCTTGGAATCGAGGAAGACTTGCTTCCAATCTAAAAATGAGTCCTTAGGTGGCTGAACAGTCCAATACGAGAACCACAGTCCCTGTCACAGGTGGGACAGATAGTCGTTGAGGGAAAGGATGGGAGGGACTGGTTTGCCGCACGCTCTTTCCGCTGCCTGCGCTTGATTTCTGCATGCTATCGGCGATGAGACTCGAGGTGCTCAGCGCCCTCCCAGATGCACTTCCTCCACTTAGGGCAGTCTTTGGCCAGGGACTCCCAGGTGTCAGTGGGGATGTTCCACTTTATCAGGGAGGCTTTGAGGGTGTCATTGTAACTTTTCCTCTGCCCACCTTTGGCTCATTTGTCATGAAGGAGTTGCGAGTAGAGCGCTTGCTTTGGGAGTCTCGTGTCTGGCATGCGAACAATGTGGCCTGCCCAGCGGAACTGATCAAGTGTAGTTAGTGCTTCAATGCTGGGGATGTTGGCCTCATTGAGGAATCTAATGTTGGTGCATCTGTACTCCCAGGGGCTTGTAGGATCTTGCGGAGACATCGTTGGTGGTATTTCTCCAGCGACTTGAGGTGTCTACTATACATGGTGTCTACTGTACTGTACAGCACATTATATAACCCTCCAGCCCTTTCATATTTTGCCTCCAATTCCATTTCCTATCCTTATGTCCCTACCTTCCAGTTCTTAACACATCCCCATGCTTTTTGTTTACCATTCCCCACTCTGCATCCCATTCTTCCCAGCCTAGCCAGCTATCATTAGCCGGTGCTGGAATTTAGTACTGCTTCCTTCCGCTCTCATTTCCTTGGAAAAAAGGTGCTCCATTAATATTTTATTCCAACTATAGTTGATGAGTTATGGAGGCTGGAATAGTTGCATCTCCTTATAATTTCCTGATTTAATCGTTCCACATCTGGATAAGGTTCTTTTCATTTATCAGAGAGCAAAGGGAGAAATGTTGGGCACACTCTGCACTTGGCAATCGACAATGGCAACTGTGAGTCGCAGAGGATAACCAGGACTGAGTGAGGAATGGGAAACACTGCATAGGGATTCTCAGTGCAGGAGGCAAAGGAAACAATATCTCTCATATGGTACGGGAGAATTGTTATATCTAGATATTAATCCTTTAAGCATAAAAATAATAGATAACGCCTCAAGAATAATAATTAGCAACTATTGCATAGGACTTCATTATGTGCCTTTGGGTCTTTGTTTGTAAAGTATTACGATTACAAGATGTTAGCATGGTTGCATCAGAAATAAATGGGTTCATCAAGTAGAGATTTAAGTCCACTGACCTTATCTCATCCCCTAAGGCATTGCTAATGTTTCTTTCAGCCACCTGACCATTGGAAAGGTGTTACATTTATTCCTCTCTGCAGTTGCTCTTTTACTGCTTGCTCTGAAGCACATCCCTTAAATATGTTCTACTGTGAAACAGTTTAATTTATGGTCCTAAGGTTAATTATATGTTTAACTTCAAGATAATACAGCATTTCCTAAAGTTGCCAAGGACAAATCTTCTCATGTGAGTAGTCCCTTTTCCTTTGTACCAGAAACTATACATGCTCATTTCTCGGTATTTGTTTTGACGCATAACACAACTCAGATTGACTTTGTTACATCTATGATATGGCCCATATTTATTTTAAAGCTGACCTCACTTCCAAAACCAGAAAAAAGGAGATGGTGATGGAAAGGTTAGTTTTTAAACTAATAAGGTATAGAAAAGAAGTCAAGCTAAAGTTTTAAAAAGTTAAAAGTAGGACAGGGAAAAGATTGGAAGGAGAGAATAAGGGAAGACGACATGTTGAACGGAACTGAGTATGTGTAAAATTCACTGCTTTTCCTTTCTCTCTTGAAAGGTGCTAACTCATTACTGGGTGTACTTCCATGCTGCCCCTCTAGTTCCTCACCCAACTGCACATTCTTCATTGATGTCACCAGACTATTCCAACATGGTGGGCATCACAGCTAAGCCTTATCCTTTCCTCACCCAATATCTACCTACACATGTTAACTGTTGGCAGTATTCACTGGATAATGATGGAGTAACACATTGCTGCTTTCCCCTTCTTGCTCAGGGGCACTGCGACCAATTATAACATGTCTTCTGATAACCAGATTGACATCAGCTAACTCAGCACAAAGTAGGGGTTAAATCTGGGTCATTCCTTTTTTTGTAAGACTGAGTTCCACACTAGGAAATTAACTTTCCAACAATGCTAACGGAGATAAGCCACCTTTGCGGGGTTAGCAGGTAGATACACTGCATGATGTGGTACTAAGTTGTGCAGACCATAAGGTCGGTCAACATTGGATGAATCCAAGGTGTGAAGTTGTCAGTTGCAAACTGTATACCTAAGGTGCCATCTTGTACCAAGAGCATAAATCATAGTTAAAGAATCACATGGGCTGCAGGGGATGGCCTAGTAACATTAATATATTGCTCTTCCCTTCTCTTTTCTCTATTTCTCTTCTCGGCAGTGAGGCTTGCAAATGCTTTCAGGCTGCTGGAAAGTGAGATAAATCAAAATTCAGCTATGGAAGCAAGGCTAACTCAGCATTGATAGCTGCATTGAAAGTCTTCTATTAAAACTATAGGTCCTAGTGTTGTAATAGAGATTATCATTATCTGAATGCTGGGATAGTTCCATCTCTATTGCTTTTTTCTATCGTGTCCCTGAGTTAGAGGCAGCAGATTATGATTTCCTGTTTTGGACACCAGTGGAACAATAGTTAATCCTGGTCCCAGATTTGATCCTGGTCCCAGGTAGGTGCTGAATTAAATAATCTCTGTTGGGCAGCAGATTAGGTCAAAAAAATAGTTCTCAGCACCTCTGGGCTAGAACAAGTCCTCCAGGAATCCTATAGAGTGGGCCCTGTGGGAACATGCGGGTGTGTGGACATAGGGAGAGGATAGGTTAGGAGTCGGTTGGATGAATTCTTCGCTGATAATCACTGGCTGAGCACAAACATAAGAACATAAGAATTAGCAGCAGGAGTAGGCCATTCAGCCCCTCGAGCCTGCACCTCCATTCAATGAGATCATGGGTGATCTTCTACCTCAACTCTGCTTTCCTGAACTATCCCCATATCCCTTGATTCCCTTAATATCCAAAAATCTATCGATCTCTGTCTTGAATATACACAAAGGAGTCTCCAAAGTCCTAAGGGGTAGAGAATTCCAAAGATTCACCACCCTCTGAGTGAAGAAGTTTCTCCTCATCTCAGTCCAAAATGGCCAACCCCTTATTCTGAGGCTGCGACCCCTGGTTCTAGATACTCCAGCCAGGGGACACATCCTCCCTGGATCCACTCTGTCAAGCCCTGTAAGAATTTTGTATATTTCAATGAAATCACCTCTCATTCTTCTAAACTCTAGAGAATATAGGTCTAGGCTACTCAATCTCTCCTCATAGGACAATCCCCCATCCCAGGAATCATTCTGGTAAACCTTTGTTGTATTCTCTCAATGGCAAGTATATCCTTCCTTAGGTAAGGAGACCAATACTGTACACACTGCTCCAGGTGCAGTCTCAACAGGGCCCTATATAATTGCAGTAAGATGTCTTTACTCTTATACTCAAATCCTCTTGTAATAAAGGTCAGCATACCATTTGCTTTCTTAATTGCTTACTGTACTTACATATTAACTTTCAGTGAGTCGTGTACAAGGACACCCTGGTCCCTCTGAACACCAACATTTCCCAATCTCTCTCCATTTAAAAAATGCAGTATAAAATAGATGAAGAATAAATACTTGTTTGAGATACCAGAATACTGCAAGTATCCATGCAACTAAGTCCAAATAAGAGGCAAATCATGAAATAGAGGATGGAAGAAAAATAATTCAAATTGTGAGAGGAACGTTTTTTTTGTTGCGGATGGCCCGGATCTTAACTCAGGGCGGGAGTTGTGCAAATTGTCCCGACTTTGGCAGCGTGAGGCCCGGGAGATTTTAACTCCTGAGCCTCATCTGCGGTCGGGTCTGTCAGCAATGCTCCCTCTAAGTTGCACGTGCGGCCGCTAAAAGTACTGTGCACAAAAAAATATCTAGAGGGAACATTGTCTGTCAGTGTCCCACCCGAATCTGCTGGGGGGCAGCAGTGGAATGTCAGTGCCAAGAATCTGACACCAGGGACTCGGAGAAATGGTCCCCAGCAGTCAGGTAAGTGGTTGGGAGGGGGTTCATGAGGTTCTTGTGGTCGTGGAAGGATGGCAAGGGGGCAAATGCCCGGGCAGGGGAGGCCTAAATTTTTCTTTGGGGGTCTGGTAGAGCATTCCTACCTCTCCAAGCCCCAAAAGGAAAGTAAAGAAAATCTTTTGGGGGCTCCTCTGGACTCCCAGATCCTGTTCCCGCTAAACTGGTCTGGCGGATAAGCCACTTCAGTATACTTGCGCAAACCTCCGTTTAAAATTGCAGTCAGGCCCCATTAATGTCATCACCTGATCTGCATATTTACAGAAGGACCCCACTGGCATCTGATGGGTGCCCCTCTCGCCTGCTCAGAAGAGCCGATTAAAATTGATACCCGCGTGAAGACGGCGGGATCGATACGAGTAATTCACACAGAGGATCTTAACTGCTTGCCTGCCCAGCCGATTTCCATTTGCCCAAATGTTTAAGGTCAATTTATATCATGAGTCAGATATTCTATGTATGTGCCAGAGAGCTTTTTTTTTAGGACAATCACTTTGCCCTAGGTCTTGATTTCACCTCTTGTGTCACAGTCTTTAGAGTTGCATGCTTATAGGCCTCCTCCTGAGGTCCCCACCATCACAGAAGCCAGTGTTCAGCCAATTCGATTCACTCTACGTGATATCAAGAAATGGCTAAGTGCACTGGATACAGCAAAGGCTATGGGCCCCAACAACATCCTGGCTGTCTTGCTGAAGACTTGTACTCCAGAACTAGCCGTGCCTCTAGCCAAGCTGTCCCAGTACAGCTACAACACTGGCATTTACCCGACAATGTGCAAATTGCCCAGGTTATGTCCTATCCACAAAAAGCAGGACAGACCCAATCCAGAAATACCGCCCAACAGGCTACTGTCAATCATCAGCAAAATGGTGGAAGGTGGCATCGACGGTGCTATCAAATGGCACTTACTCACCAATAACCTGCTCATCGATGTCCAGTTTAGGTTTTGCCAGGACCACTCAACTGCAGACCTCATTACAGCCTTGGTCCAAACATGGACAAAAGAACTGAATTCCAGAGGTGAGGTGAGAGTGACTGCCCTTGATATCAAGGCAGCATATGACCAAGTGTGACATCAAGGAGCCCTAGTAAAACTGGTCAATGGTAATGAGGGGGAGAACTCTCCACTGGCTGGAGTCATATCTAGCACAAAGGAAGATGCTGGTTAGAGGTCATTACAGCCCCAGGACATCGCTGCAGGAGTTCCTCACGGCAGTGTCCTAGGCCCAGCCATCTTTAGCTGCTTCATCCATTACCTTCCTTCCATCATAAGGTCAGAAGTGGGGATGTTCGCTGATGACTGCACAGTGTTCAGTGCCATTCGCAACTCCTCAGATAATGAAGCAGTCCATACCCGCATGCAGCAAGATCTGAATGACATTCAGCATTGGGCTGATAAGTGGCAAGTAACATTCGTGCCACAAAAGTGCCGGGCACCGCCCCTTGACATTCAATGCCATTACCATCACTGAATTCCCCCACCATCAACATCCTGGGGGTCATCATTAACCAGAAAGTTAACTGGACCAGCCATATAAATACTGTGTCAACAAAAGCAGGTCAGAGGCTGTGTATTCTGCATCCAGTGTCTCACCTCCTGACTCCACAAAGCCTTCCCACCATTTACAGGGCACAAGTCAGGAGTGTGATGGAATACTCTCCACTTGTCTGGATGAGTGCAGCTCCAACAAAACTTAAGAAGCTCGACATCATCCAGGACAAAGCAGCCCGCTTGATTGGCAACCCATCCACCACCTTAAACATTCACCCCCTCCACCACCGGCGTACCGTGGTTGCCGTGTGTACTATCTACAAGATGCACTGCAGCAACTCATCACAGCTTCTTCGGCAGCACCTCCCAAACCCACAACCTCTACCACCTAGAAGGACAAGGGCCACAGGTGCATGGGATCACCACCCCCTTCAAGTTCCCCTCCAAGTCACACACCATTCTGACTTGTGAATATATCCTGGTCCTTCATTATCGCTGGGTCAAAATCCTGGAACTCCCTCCCTAACAGCACTGTGGGAGTACCTTCACCACAAGGACTGCAGTGGTTCAAGAAGGCGGCTCACCATCATCTTCTCAAGGGCAATTAGGGATGGGCAATAAATGCTGACCTTGCCAGCGACGCCCACATCCCATGAACGGATAAAAAAACTATATATATTTTTTAAAACACAGGTAGATTTCCTGTATTATTTACAGCAAAATCAACAATGTGTTCTTTAGAAACACATCAATGATTTCACTATACACGATGCATGGAGGAATGTTTCTCCAACTCGATAATACTGCAGTAGGTCATTGCTGAGCCAGTTACTGTATTCTTTAAAGTGTCCCCTCCCCCATCTGTAATTATTCCCCTGAACATATATGTTTTTTGATAACACATCATCCTCAGGCAGCGCAATGAAATCCTATGAGCCTTGATTTTTCTGTTTATTCTGTGTGCTTTGTTGAATATTTATGTTTGGTTCTATTTCTGTGAATTCAGTTGCTATGCAAGCAAAAATCTTACAAGTGTCTGAGGTTATGCTAGTGGCCCTGGAGATCTGCGTATTGCAACAAGGTGTGTGCTGCAGTGAATGCCCCACAATGCAGCATTAAAATACACCCCAAAAAAAATTAAAATACACCATGAAAGAGTCAGGAAATGAGGATCAGCAGCTCAATAGCAAAGCCACTGCTGTAACCAAAGTCTCATAATGGGCGTAGTGTGGACTGCCTCATTTCCAGGTTAATAATATGAAAAAGGAAAAATTAACACATGCTGCATTTATCTATAAACACATTATAAAAGGCCAATAGGTAACCAGACTTTTCACGAAATGAAAGCAGCATATTCCGATTATTCTACTCACGCAAAGGTGTTGAATATACCTCATTCCATGCTTTCCCATGATTAACTTGTACAGAGTCCACAGACTTTGTTTTTTTTTTTAACTGGACAGCCCTATTTTGAATGGCAGTGCGGCAATTTGTAAAATGTAAACCAACACCAAGAGTTTGATTTTAAAAGAAAAGCCCTATTTTTTTCACTTGGCTCGTTTCTTGTTGCATGGAGCCATGAGGGGAGATTTTCCTGGGTATGCGCCCAAATGCACTGGCTCACGTGGGTGCAGCGAATAAATGGAAGAATGGTTGGTGCACATACCTATAAACTGATCTGCCTGATTTTCCTCTATTAAATGGCTGGCTTCCTTTACAGGTGTTCCAACCCATGATATTGGCTGCGTCCGGACCTTAGGTACTGACCCAGGAAAATCTCTGCTAATTATTAGGTATTCAGTAAATTTCATCATTAGCAGGGAGAACCTCAGAACTCGGGTCGCGGTGTGACTCAAGTCCCTCATGTCCTGAAAAAGGTAACAACCCAGCATTCCAACATCTGCGGTGTTTACAATACTGCAGTATTTCTAAATCCAGCTGCACAAATGGAACAAGGCCGGCAGTGAGGTAACATCATCACCACACTGGAATTTCTTGTTTCTTGGAGACACCTGGTTGACTGATAGTGCCAAAGACACTCTTTTACATCACAGATACCAACAAGGAACTCAGAGCCTGGGGGCTGAATCTTTATTCCAGGTTACTTCATCAAAATCACACCAGACTAGAGTGGTAACCATCCTGGATTGATTCTACCAACTCAACTGATAGCGTACATGGATTCTGCTTCGTATATTTATGATATCGATACAAGTAAAATGGTACATGATACAAGTACCATGTACAATAGACACCTCCAATCTCTGGAGAAATACCACCAGAGATGTCTCCGCAAGATCCTGAAAATCTCCTGGGAGGACAGATGCACAAACATTAGCGTCCTTGTCCAGGCCAACATCCCCAGCATTGAAACACTGACCACACTTGATCAACGCCGCTGGACAAGCCACATAGTTCGCATGCCAGACACGAGACTCCCAAAGCAAGCGCTCTACTTGGAACTCGTCCACGGCAAACGAGCCAAAGGCGGGCAGAGGAAACATTACAAGGACACCCTCAAAGCCTCCCTGATAAAGTGTGACATCCCTACTGACACCCGGGAGTCCTTGGCCATCGACCGCCCGAAGTGGAGGAAGTGCATTCGGGAGGGCGCTGAGAGCATGCAGAAATCAAACGCAGGCAGCGGAAGGAGCGTGTGACAAACCAGGCACCCTGCCCACCCTTTCCCTCAACGACTATCTGTCCGACCTGTGACATAGACTGTGGTTCTCGTATTGGACTGTACAGCCACCTAAGAACTCATGCTAAGAGTAGAAGCAAGTCTTCCTCAATTCCGAGGGACTGCCTATGATGACAAGTAAAATCACCATATACAGCAACATCAGTGGAAACGATAGCATAGTGGTTACGTTACTGGGCGTTGCACACTCATTCTCGGCGGTTTTCTCGGCGGGTAAGTGCAAAGTTAGCCAAATGGGCCGTCGTTACCGGAATGGACGGTTAGTAGTGAAATTTAGTCTGAGGCTACGGTTGGGCCTACGGAGGGGAGACAACTTAGAAAAAAAAATTTTATTAAAAAAAAATAAACATACAAAGCATTCCCAAGACATTTAACCCTAATCGCCATATTAAAATTTAAAAAAATAATTAAATAACCTTTAACTTACCTTTCTTTGCAGGGACCCCCTTACCGACCTGTTTAAGCAGCTTTTACTGGGCGGGTCTTTCGGCAATCTGGACGTCGGCAGTCGAGCCCAAACTTACGTCCTGGCGCTTGTTCTCGGCGTTGCACGTGGGCGGTTTGGTCCCGGTAGGCGACTTCAGATGTGGGCGCTAACGTTCAAAAACTTATGTGGAAACTCTCGCCGGGCGAAAAACCAGCTGTAACGCCGAGAAAATCGCCGACAATGAAGCCAAATGTCTGGCCCCATGAAACTACCAGATTGTCGTAAAAACTCATCTGATTCACTAATGTCCATTCGGGAAAGAAATCTGCCGTCCTTACCTGGTCTGGCCTACGTGTGACTCCAGAGCCACAGCTATGTGGTTGACTCCTAACTGCCCTCTGAAACGGCAGAGCAAGCCACACAGTTGTTCAAGGGCAATTAGGGATGGGCAATAAAGGCTGATCTTGTCAGCGATGCCCAAATCCCGAGAATGAATTTAAAAAAACTATCAGTGGCATCTTTCATGCTCCAGTTACGTTGCAGATTTGGCATCTACACCTGGAACTGGTGGAACCAGTATTCAAAGGGGTATGGTGTATGTCCATGCTATGGTTGGGAAGATGGTGGCAATGCACTCTATTTTGATAAAGAGTTCTGCTCACGCTGCCTCTCAGGACGATCGATTGGCACCTGCTGTCTACCTAGCACAAACTCTGTTGCCTAATGACCAACTAGTGATTGACTATCCTGCTGGGAGGAAGGGGCAAGTGGGGTCTTGTTTGGGTTGAACTAACACACATGGTGTTGCAAGTTCACGACCAAATCAAGCCTCTGTGGCAGACCCAATAATCTGATACCTGAACCAGACAGGCCACAGCTAATGATTGACCAGACAACTGGCTCACTGAAGGAACCTAGAAGGTAGACCTGACACTGGGGGTTAGGGTTCTTCCCATTTAATTCTAGATAATCCTGTAAGCCAAAGCTCCAATTGGTAGGGTGGTCCGTGTTGGACAGGAAACAAGAGGTTTAACACTGTTCCGACTGGTAAGCTGTATGGTTTCAGCTGGTTACACTCCAGCAGTATACTTGAGTACACTTCGGGGGATGGGGGAGTTTCTATGGGATAGAACCTCCATCATAGGCAGTCCCTCGGAATTGAGGAAGACTTGCTTCCACTCCTGAAGTGAGTTCTTTAGTGGCTGAACAGTCCAATATGAGAGCCACAGACTCTGTCACAGGTGGGACAGATAGTCATTGAGGGAAGGGGTGGGTGGGACTGGTTTGCCGCATGCTCTTTCTGCTGCCTGCGCTTGACTTCTGCATGCTCTCAAGTGCTGAGATTCGAGGTGCTCAGCGTCCTCTCAGATGCACTTCCTCCACTTAGGGTGATCTTGGGCCAGGGATTCCCAGGTATCAGTGGGGATGTTGCACTTTATCAGGGAGGCTTTGAGGCTGTCCCTGCCCACCTTGGTTCATTTGCTGTGAAGGAGTTCTGAATAGAGCACTTGCTTTGGGAGTCTCATGTCTGGCATATGATGGAGCTGCTCGAGTGTGGTCAGTGCTTCAATGCTGGAGCTGTTAGCCTGACTGAGGACACTGATGTTGGTGTGCCTGTCCTCCCAGACGATTTGTAGGATCTTGGGGATACATCGTTGGTGATATTTCTCCATCAGCTTGAGGTGTCTGCTGTACATGGTCCATGTCTCTGAGCTGTACAGGAGGGCAGGTATTACGACAGCCCTGTAGACCATGAGCTTGGTGGCAGTTTTGAGGAACTGATCTTCAAACACTCTTTTCCTCAGGTGATCGAACGCTGCACTGACACACTGGAGGCGGTGTTGGATCTCATCGTCGATGTCTGCTCTTGTTGATAGGAGGCTCCCGAGATATGGGAAGTGGTCCACAGTGTCCCGGGCCGTGCCGTGGATCTTGATGACTGGGAGGCAGTGCTGTGCGGTGAGGACAGGTTGGTGGAGGACCTTTGTCTTACAAATGTTTAGCGTAAGGCCCATGCTTTCGTACGCCTCAGTAAATACGTCAACTATGTCCTGGAGTTCAGCGTCTGTATGTGCGCAGACGCAGACATCATCCGCGTACTGTAGCTCGACGACAGAGGTTGGGGTGGTCTTGGATCTGGCCTGGAGACGGCGCAGGTTGAACAGGTTCCTACTGGTTCTGTAGTTAAGTTCCACTCCAGCAGGGAGCTTGTTGACTGTAAGGTGGAGCATGGCGGCGAGAAAGATTGAAAAGAGGTTTGGGGCGATGACCTTGGTCCTGTTTGACCTCGGTCCGAAATGGGTGTGGACGTTAAAAAAGGGTTTTCAGATTGCCAGCTTCTCGCCCATTCTCAAAACACGTAGTTTCCATTTTTGAAAATGGGCATTACTGCGAGCGATATCAAATCGTTGGTAGTGTTAAATTTTTTTGACCTTCTACTGTAAAGTGTGGCTGTCCTTAACAACGACATGGCAACGCTCGATTTCCATGATTCAGGAGGTCAAGGATCATCATGACATGCGCAGAAGAGGAGACAGAGCGAGAGGGAGTTCAGAGGCACTGAAAGCGTGTGTGGCTGTGGCGTGTGCTTGTCTGGCTGTTGTGGGAGGCACAACGGAGATTCACCAGTAGCAAAAAGCCTACTAAGCACCAAGAACATAGTTGGCACCGAGTTTCTGTCCAACAAATAAAGTATAACATGGAAGGGATGGAGGAGGCCCTGGAGCTGGTAGCCAGGAACACTGGTGGCAGAGGGCTCCCAGTGGTCCCGGAGCGTCGCACTGCATCCCAAGGTGCTGCACCCCCATTGCCAACCACACTTGAGAGCCAGGAGCAAATTCTTGCTTCTGGTTCGGAGCACGTTCCCACCTCGGGACCGTCCTCTCCCGTATCCGCCCAAGCAGCGCTTTGGCTGTCACCAGCCCCCCCCCCACCCAATGAAGCATTGCCTGAGGACCTCCTCAGCCAGGCAGCTTGGAGTCAGGTGAGGAAGGGGAAGGGGTAGAGGTGGGGAGGTGAAGCGGAGAGGGGTGGGGAGGGTTGGTTTGTACAGAAATACTGATGAGTTCAGACTAATGTTTGGTTTAAATGTTTTTTATTTAACAAAACCTTGTAGCACATTGGCTCAGATAGCTGCACCATTACATGCTGGTGATTCCTTAACATCAAAGGGTATAATCACACTTAACTTCAATCAATTTAAACTTTAACTGTCACCAAGGTGATGCCCATCATCGATGTTTGACCTGCACACTCAGCAGTGTGTCAGCTTTGTAAATAACACCAATGTTCTTTCAGGCAAAGCAATCATTGATGAGCTCCTGATGTAAGGCTCTTGCAGCTGTCATGCCACCATGGGTCCTTTCATGTGGTCTACAGGGGGCGGGGGCATGGTTTTAACATCAGCCTGATTGTCTGGGCTGATGTCAGCGTACGACTCCTCGTCCCCCTCTTCCTCTCTTTGGTGAGGTGGATTGTCAGACTCATCAGGCGCACACCACCATGAATTGAGTCACCTGCTCAGGGTGGTATTGGAGCTCACCTCCTGAGTGGTCCAAGCATCTAAAGCGCTGCTTCAGCACTCCAATGGTTTTCTCCATGATATTACGAGTTGCTCTGTGGCTCTCGTTGTATTGCCTCTTGGCCGCAGTGTGGGTGTCACGCAGGGGGGTCATCAGCCAGATGGCGAGGTCATATCCTTTGCCACCAAGCATTCAGCATCGACCTTGTGGCTCATTGTTAAACAAGTCAGATACAGTGCTCTCACGCAGGATGTTGCCCGGAAATTGAGCATTCACTGCCAGTATAATTTGCTGGTGGTCGACAACCAGTTGGAGATTCAGGGAGTGGAATCCCTTGCGGTTCCTGAAAATCTCATCATCCTGAAAAGGTGCCCACATCGCAATGTGCATACAGTCTATTGCTCCCTGCACCCTGGGGAAGTTTGCAATTCTGGAAAATCCGAGAGCCCTCTCACTCTGTGCCTCCCTGGTCGTAGGGAAGCTGATCAAGTCCCTCCTGCATGCTGTCTAATGCAGCAATGTGTGGCATGCTGAGAAAGTCCGTAAATGTCACCAGCTGTGGCCTGAAAAGAACCCGAGGCATAGAACGACAGTGCCGCAGTGACTTTGACCTCGACGGACAGTGCAGTACTGATGGTGCTGGCAGGCTGTAGATCTGACCTTATCAGCTGGCATACCTCAGTGATAACCTCTTTGTGGAAGCTCAGTCTTTGAAGGCAGTTGGTGTCAGGCAAGTCAAGGTAAGAATGCTTCTCCTTGTACTTGCGGGAGGTGTATCATCTAGTCCTCCTCATCTGTCTGTCATGTCCTACATTGGGCACATAATGCAGTGGAGCGTTCTTTCGGTGATGTTGAGTCTGCTGCCTGTATTTGGTCACCAAGCGAGGGTGAGAAAGGACAGGCCCCATTGCAGTAGCTCTCTGTTTTCCACCGATTGGTCACAAACAAGGAATGTCCCGACGAAGACATCTCTTCAATTCCAATTGGTCACAGTGTGGTCAAGATGCTTTTAGAGATGTTCACATCAACTCCAATGACCTGCGGAGTACATCCGAACTCCGCCGACATTGAAGCACAGCAGCCTTTTAAAGGACGTGACGTGATCTAGAATATCGCGTCCATAACACTGTGATTAGTTTTGGTTAGTTCCACTTTTTGTGGGCATTTTTTTGGGCGAGCGATATAGTGGGCGATGTGTATGCGAGGTGGTGAAAGTGACATTGGCGATCTCATGGCCGCTAGTTTTGGTAAATATGCTCTTTATGACAAAAAAAAGTGGGCGGCGTTAATATTGAATCTCGGCTTTAAATCTGTGGAGAAAGTAACGCTGGGCGATATTATGCATGTTGAATTCGCCCATTCTGATGATTTCACGCAAAAAAAGTGGCGGGTGATAATATTTTTTCTCAGCGTTAAGCACATAGGGAAAGTAACGCTCAGTGATAAGTTTCCGAAAAATGCCCACCAGTTTCCATTTTGTGCCAAAATGGGTGATATATGGGCATTATACGTCATTTCAGCATTAACATGGGTGTTAAGTGAGCGTTAAGCATGCAAACAAAGTGGAGGTTCTAGCCCTATATCTTGATTTTTCCAACCTGAACTGTGGTAAATGGGCCAGGTTCCTCAAAAAGACATTCTACAGGCGTGTGTACATTTCTCAGTAAATTTGCTTTGGAGCCTTCAAAACAAGGAGACAAGTTCTCACTCATGGCAGACACAGGGGAGACCAAAAATATGTTTTGCACCTTGTTCCTCGGCGCAATTTTCCAGATTGTCTGCATATTGTCCACCTTGTTGCCTTCATCAAAATCATCAGAGCCAGAATGGGATCAATCTGAGTCGAAGCCTTCAGACATCACTAAGAAGCAGAAACCTACAACTCCTTCATCAGGCAAAAAAGCAAAGAAAGAGATCAAGAAAAAAAGATAAGCGACTGGAAGAACGTGGATGTTCCTGTGGTGGTTCTGGTTTTGTATTCATTGTTCCTGAAAATGCATCAGTATAGTGGAGTTTTCTTGAGGGTCAGGAATAAAGCCTACTGGTATAGGTTGATTCTGCAACAGAACTGCTGCACATCAGTGCAGGACTTTTTTGTAAACTTTAAGTTCAAATTATTAAATGTTAAATTGACCAGCTGAACCACCATTAAACTTTTCATGACAGAAAAGAGCAGACAATTACAACATCTCTTTTACAACTTTACATTTTTTTCTGGTAGACCCATAATAACAACTTGTTGCACTGAGATCTCGGCGGGTTGTCAGGCTGGAGGAGATTACAGAGGTAGGGAGGGGTGAGGCCATGGAGGGATTTGAGCACAAGGATGAGAATCCAGAGGCGTGGAGCTTTGTTAATAGTGAATCTATCTCATCCATTACTGCCCCATAAGCTTGCTGGAGGTTGGGGTCTGCCACAATCTGCTCAATGAATCCACATTTTAAACAATGTCTCCAGTTGGATAGTTGAAGTGCTCATTTGTTGGAAATAATGTACAAAAGTATTAGCACAATAGTAATTATTCGACTGACTGTACCGGTTCTTTAAGTCAATATAAATTACTCAGTACAGGATGTACTGTGCCAATTCCCAACCCCAGAAAATATAATGACAAGTTTCACCTTCTCACGGCAAACGGTTAAACAGAGAAGCAATGTAGCCAGGTTATACCTTGCAACCCATTAATAATGAATTAGCGCTGGCGGATGGTATTACTTATTCCCAAAGGTTTCTTCTGTAGAGGGTATATCGAGTCCCGGTGATGACTATTCATTGACATGAGTGGAATTATACCTGAATAGGAGGAGGTAGGAATGGCAGCTCAGGAGATAAGGAGTAACTAAAAACAGCACAGCAGGAATTCTTTGAAAGAGGTACTGCATCAAATATTTCTGAAGCGAAACTTCCTCTTGGCAGTATCCAGGAGAGTTCCAGAATGCCCATCTGGTGAGAGATTGTTTATTGTAGGGATTAAAGTATTTGGTCTTCCAAAACAACAGCACTGAAAAGACGACAGCAGATATTGTCGACCACCAACCTGGTTTGAGTCACGATAATATTACTCACCTTCTCATGAGATAATAATGCTTCTTTAATCACTAGAACAGCTAAAACACAAGTCCTTCTTAAATTAAACCTCTTGGTGAACATTTGTGGTCGTGGGAAATAGAACAGTTTCTGCTCAGTGTCATCGTGCGTTCCTAGGTTAGCTAGAAATGGATGACCCCACTGTTGTGTTTCTTGGCGGTATTTCCTTGTTTTGGGCGGTCTTTCATTCGTTGGGAATTTCATCAGGACCTTACGCCGGCGGTTTCGAAATACCGCTAGGGAGCAGACCACCGACGTGCAACGCTGGGAAAACTGCTCCCGCCCGAGCTTGGTGGGAACGTTGATCCATACTTCTTCAAAAAAAAGACGCCCAGTCGGAGCAGCCTTTCGATGGACGGTAGGTATGAAACCCGGCAAAAATAGGTAAGTGAACAGTTTTTAAATTCTTTTGCAGCGATTCAATTAAAAAGGCTCCTTTGAATGTTTTCCGATGTTTAATTTTTTATTTTTTGAAAAATATTTTTCGTGTTTTCCCCCCTCCCTAGGCCCGACTCTAGCTTCGGACATAATTTCACCAGGATCATAGAAACATAGAAACATAGAAAATAGGTGCAGGCGTAGGCCATTCAGCTCTTCGAGCCTGCACCACCATTCAATGAGATCATGGCTGATCATTCACCTCAGTACCCCTTTCACATTTTCTCTCCATACCCCTTGATCCCTTTAGCCGTAGGGGCCATATCTAACTCCCTTTTGAATATATCTAACAAACTGGCATCAACAACTCTCTGCGGTAGAGAATTCCACAGGTTAACAACTCTCTGAGTGAAGAAGTTTCTCCTCATCTCAGTCCTAAATGGCTTACCCCTTATCCTTAGACTGTGACTCCTGGTTCTGGACTCCCCCAACATCAGGAACAATCTTCTTGCATCTAACCTGTCCAATCCCGTCAGAATTTTATATGTTTCTATGAGATCCCCTCTCATCCTTCTAAACTCCAGTGAACACAGGCCCCAGTCGATCCAGTCTCTCCTCATATGTCAGTCCTGCCATCCCGGGAATCAGGCTGGTGAACCGTCGCTGCACTCCTTCAATAGCCTTTATCGCCGAGAATCCTCGTGGAATGCCCATTTTTCTCGCCGGGCGTTTATTTTTTCTTCATTTTTTGATCAACGCCGATGTTAATTGCGGAATCTTAGTGTTTTTGGGGGCATTAAATGGGTGGTGGCAACCTTTGATCAATTTCTAGCCCAAGTCTAGTATATATTAGTACTCCCTCTGCTCTGCCCCATTAATGCGCCTTAACCCAGCCTTAGAAAAGCAATCCTTCAGTTTTGAATTTTCCATTTCTTATAATCCTATATCAACCATCTTTGCTTTAGCCTATCTGACTGAGATTACCATTTGAGTGACCATTAGCATTACATTGAGACAAGATTTATGCTGTGGGCCCTCACTTCCTGGGAAATGGGTTGAGCCAACTTAAAATGATTCCACATAAAATTCCAGCACAAAAGCTAAAATATCTGCTCTCTTTTAACTCTACCTTTCATGTTAAAAAAGAATAAAGAATTGATGTGGAGTCAAAAAAGATACACCAGAAAGATCAGATACAAGGTTGTAACTAGGGTACCAGGAATATGAACTAATTCTCACCACAATACCAGCGGGGATTTGGTGCAAACCTATCCTCCCCACCATTAGGCCAAATCGTTTTTACATTAGGTGAGTGCCATCGACCACAGAGTCAAGTAATCCCTGTCATCAGCACTCTGAGATATGAAGTAGGGGAACTTTGGCATTCTGACTGCATCAGAGACCCACATGTTCATAGTTGTTACCAGTCTCCACTTAACTGTAAAACTGCAGATTCAGATTCCCTCCCTTTTAACTGCTAAGAATCACAGATCTCCGCCATCCAGGGTTTGACTGGAGCAGGGGCACCGGCCAAAATGAATGAAGGGAAAGGCACAACGCTATCACACAGCTCAGCACATTCCCAGGACCCATCTGGACTGGATACATTATATTACGTAGTCTACCAGGAAACATGGAGTCACGTTAACTACAAAACAACTACAGAAGACAAGCATACTTTCCAACACTTAGGTAAAAAATCAAAGGGATAACCCCCCATTTATCACAGTGATTCCAGTCATAACCTCTAGCCTATCAGTCGCCATGATGTGTACATACCAAACACATGCTCATAGCTGCAAATAGGCCATACTCAATAAAATATTTAATACTCCATTCCAAATACATGTGAGAACATTGCTGATTTAGGAAGGATGGGGAAGGGGGCTGAAACTTTTAATAACTCCTAAGTTATTAAGCATTGATAGATCTAGTGGTTTGAGTGAACTTAGCATTCAACATGGCCAATCACCACGGAGCAGGAATCAACAAAACAACTCGCACGCTGATCTATGTAACCAAAATCGTAGAGTTAAAGTTGGAGAATGTCATGCCACAACTATATAGTACTTTGGTCAGAAACAAATCTGTGCACTGTGCCCATAAATCCAAGCCCAGGAGGCAGTGCAGGGAAGTGCTGTGAGATTGGACTGTGCTTTGAGGAAAGACTGAAAACATTTGTGGGGTATTGATACTTGAAAAGAGGCAATTGAGAGGTGACTTCATAAAGGTATAAAACATAAATGAGTTTGAAAAGGTAAATCCGAACAGGTTATTTCAAATTAAGCTCTGGCAGTAGGACAGGAGGGCTAATGAAAGGTAAAGTAAACCAATGTCAGGAAATTATTCTTCACATAAAGTGACCCACACATGGAATGGGCCTCCTGGTAGAGTAGTGAAGGCAAAAAAAAACTAAATCAGTTAAGACACAGTTGGATGCTGTGATGAGAAGATTGTGGGTCTTTCTGGATGGATGAGTTGGACACACCGAGTGGCTTTCCTCATCCGTAACTATCTTTTGATTTATGTGAACAGCAATGGCACTCTCTAACATAATGGCAGACTGTGTCTACTACAAAGTTCTGAAGTGTTTACACAGTGTAGTAGCCTTCAGAAAAAAAGCCTCTGTCTAAACACTTCAAAAAAGGTTGTTTGAAAAGGCTGTGTCAAAATCACTGTCGGCCATGTTAACAGAGTGGAGCAGGTAGTCTGTTCACACTGGTAAACATTACCACAAACTGTTGTATCAGACAGAGAGAAGTCGGTAGTTTGTACTCCTGGAAAGATCACTGTCTGTAGCTCTGCCGTATAGCTTGGAGTGGACTACTCTGTTGCACTGACAGAGCTCTGCCGAACATTGCCACCTCTCATGAAGTTTACTACTTATTTATGGTTAATTTAAAATGGTGGTAAAATGCCATGAAGTTTTTTAATTATTAAACACAATGATGTAAATTTATAAAATCATCTCATGCTGTACATTAATGATTTTAATGTTGATAGTTGTTGTCAAGCATATTTTGTTTTGTTGCATGTAAATCTATTAATTTAAGGATTATTATCACAAAATCAGAAGTAGTTTTGTGACGTAAATTGAAATAAAGCTGCCAAAACTTGTTTAATGTATTTTATAGCTGCTAATTTTCTTTTGAGTTTATCTACATTATTACTCTTGATATCAGGTTAAAATTCATGTATTTAGTCCTGTGTGAATCACTGGGACCTGAACACAATCTTTTTCTGATGGTTCTGGGAAATTCCACTTGTCAACTTATTAAAGATGTGTCATGTTCCAGTTTTGGGGAGCTCTGGAGTATCTATTCTGTTTTGACCCTAATGTTACAATCTTTCTTCATAGCATCCTTCCTTCTGTCTCTCTTTTAAGGCCACTCATCATTCCTTAACCTTGGTGAGGCCTGCTCATTCTTAAGTCAAATATAGAATCATAGGCCCCAAGTTTCCACATGATTTGCTCCTGATTTTTAGGAGCAACTGGTGGAGAACGGACTATCTTAGAAATCGCAATTCTCCACAATTTTTTTTCTGCAGTTCTAGTCAGTTAGAACAGTTTCACTTTGGAACAGAATTTTTTCTTCAAAAGGGGGCATGTCCGGCCACTGACGCCTGATTTCAAAGTTTCCACAGTGAAAACGTACTCCAAACTAACTTAGAATGGAGCAAGTGAAGATTTTTGTAGAACTGAAAAAACCTTGTCTGTACATTAAAAAATCAGGCGCAGGTTACAAATTAGGCGTCCGGAATGAGGTGGGGGGGGAAGGGAAGTAATTAAATTCTACAATAAATCCTTATTTATACTTATACAAATAAATCCAACCTGAATAAACATTTATAAGCAAAGAAAAGATTAAATAAACCATCTTCCTACCTGTGTGAAAGTGCTTCAGGCAGGTTCAGTCAGCTCAGCGGTGTGGCGTTGTTCCCGTGAACGAGAGGGAGGGAGGGGCAGGCAGGCAGTAAGCAGGCATTTGTGCAGCCTTCCACTTGAGGTGGAAGCCTTAAAGTCAGCTCAGCGATGTGGCGTCGTTCCCGCGAACGGGAGGGAGGGAGGGCCCGACCGACCAACCGACGGCAGGGGGGGGGAGGCAGGGAGGAGGAGGCAGCCGTTCCCGACGGCAGGGGGGTGGGGGAGGAGGCAGTGAGAAGGCTGCAGGACGCATCAGAAGTTGAGGCAGCCATTCCCGACGACAGAGGGGGGAGGCCGTCGGGAAACGGCTGCCTCAACTTCTGAGGCTTCCTGCAGCCTTCTCACTGCTGCAAGAAGCCTCAGTGCTGATCATGGAAGGGCAATGTGCTTTTATTAAAACATTTTCAAAAATTAAACAGCTACAAAGAACTACAAAAATGGCCGAGTGCCAATGTTTCCTTCACACTGCGCGTGCGCGACGCTCCAACGCGCACGCGCAGCGTTGCCGGCACGAAGAAAACTAATTTAAATCGTACCCGCCCCCTCCCACTTACAAAATCGGCGCGAGTGGTAGGCTCCGCCCCCTGGGTGCCGCGCCAAGCTGCCATGGAGCTGCAGGGCGCTCCAGAATCGCGCGTTTTTTTTCAGGCGCGGTTTTCGGCGCGAAAAGCGGGCGCCCAGCTCGGAGGGGCGCCCGTTTTGTAGTGTGTGGAAACTTGGGGCCATAGAAACATAGAAAACAGGTGCAGGATTCGAGCCTGCACCACCATTCAATATGATCATGGCTGATCATGCAACTTCAGTATCCCATTCCTGTTTTCTCTCCATATCCCTTGATCCCTTTAGCCGTAAGGGCCACATCTAACTCTCTTTTAAATATATCTAATGAAGTGGCCTCAACAACTTTCTGTGGTAGAGAATTCCACATGTTCATAATTCTCTGAGTGAAGAGATTTCTCCTCATCTCGGTCCTAAATAGCTTTCCCCTTATCCTTAGACTGTGACATCTGGTTCTGGACTTCCCCAACATCGGGAACATTCTTCCTGCATCTAACCTGTCCAATCCCGTCAGAATTTGATATGGTTCTATGAGATCCCCTTTCATTCTTCTAAATTCCAATGAATATAAGCCTAGTGGATCCAGTCTTTCTTCATATGTCAGTCCTGCCATCCCGGGAATCGCTGCACTCCCTCATAGCAAGAATGTCCTTCCTTATATTAGGAGACCAAAACTGCACACAATATTCAAGGTGTGGCCTCACCAAGGCTCTGTAAAATTGCACTGCTCCTATACTCAAATCCTCTCGCTATGAAGGCCAACATGCTATTTGCCTTCTTCACCGCCTGCTGTACCTGCATGCCAACTTTCAATGACTGATGAACCATGACACCCAGGTCTCATTGTACCTCCCCTTTTCCTAATCTGTCACCATTCAGATAATATTCTGCCCTCCTGTTTTTGCCACCAAAGTGGATAACCTCACATTTATCCACATTATACTGCATCTGCCATGCATTTGCCCACTCACCTAACCTGTCCAAGTCACCCTGCAGCCTCTTAGCATCCTCCTCACAGCTCACACCACCACCCAGCTTAGTGTCATTTGCAAACTTGGAGATATTACATTCAATTCCTTCATCTAAATCATTAATGTATATTGTAATTAGCTGGGGTCCGAGCACTGAACATTCTGGTACCCCACTAGTCACTGCCTGCCATTCTGAAAAGGACCCGTTTATTCCTACTCTTTGCTTTCTGTCTGCCAATCAGTTCTCTATCCATGTCAATACATTACCCCCAATACCATGTGCTTTAATTTTGCACGCTAATCTCTTGTGTGGGACCTTGTCAAAAGCCTTTTGAATGTCTAAATACACCACATCCACTCGTTCTCCCTTGTCCACTTGACTAGTTACATCCTCAAAAAAATTCTAGAAGATTTGTCAAGCATGATTTCCTTTTCATAAATCCATGCTGACTTGGACTGATCCTGTCACTGCTTTCCAAATATGCTGCTATTTCATCTTTAACAATTGATTCTAGCATTTTCCCCACTACTGATGACAGGCTAACCAGTCTATAATTTCCTGTTTTCTCTCTCCCTCCTTTTTTAAAATGTGGGGTTACATTAGATACCCTCCAGTCCATAGGAACTGATCCAGAGCCTATAGAATATTGGAAAATGACCACCAATGCATCCACTATTTCTAGGACCACTTCCTTAAGTACTCTGGGATGCAGACTATCAGGCCCTGGGGATTTATCAGCCTTCAATCCCATCAATTTCCCTAACACAATTTCCTGACTAATAAGGATTTCCTTCAGTTCCTCCTTCTCGCTAGATCCTCAGTCCCCTAATATTTCCGGAAAGTTATTTGTGTCTTCCTTAGTGAAGACAGAACCAAAGTATTTGTTCAATTGGTCTGCCATTTCTTTGTTCCCATTATAAATTCACCTGATTCTGACTGCAAAGAACCTACATTTATCATCACTAATCTCTTTCTCTTCACATATCTATCGAAGCTTTTGCTGTCAGTTTTTATGCTCCCTGCAAGCTTCCTCTCATACTCTATTTTTCCCCTCCTAATTAAACCCTTTGTCCTCCTCTGCTGAATTCTAAATTTCTCCCAGTCCTCAGATTTGCTGCTTTTTCTGGCCAATTTATATGCCTCTTCCTTGGATTTAACACTATCCCTAATTTCCCTTGTTAGCCACGGTTGAGCCACTTCCCCGTTTTATTTTTATGCCAGACAGAGATGTACAATTGCTGAAGTTCATCCATGTGATCTTTAAATGTCTGCCATTGCCTATCCACCGTCAACCCTTTAAGTATAATTCACCAGTCTATCCTAGCCAATTCACATCTCATACCATCGAAGTTACCTTTCCTTAAGTTCAGGACTCTAGTCTCTGAATTAACTGTGTCACTCTCATCTTAATGAAGCATTCTACCATATTATGGTCACTCTTCCCCAAGGGGCCTCGCACAACAAGATTGCTAATTAGTCCTTTCTCATTACACATCACCCAGTCTAGAATGGCCAGCTCTTTAGTTGGTTCCTCGACATATTGGTCTAGACAACCATCCCTTATACACTCCAGGAAATCCTCTTCCTCTGTATTGCTACCAGTTTGGTTAGTTCAATCTATATGTAGATTAAAGTCACCCATGATAACTGCTGTACCTTTATTGCACGCATCCTTAATTTCCTGTTTGATGCCATCCCCAAACTACTGTTTTGTGATGTGTACACAACTCCCACTAGCGTTTTCTGCCCTTTGGTGTTCCGCAGCTCTACCCATACAAAGCAAGATACTTTAATGTTGTAGAGATCAGTGCTGAGGTAGCATTTAGGCGATTGTGACTATTTTGACTCTGATATAATCTCCTGATTTAAATTTCCATTGACTATTGCCCAAAGTCAAACTTACTCCCATTGTGTGCAATTTTGGGCATCCTACCTCCAAAAGACCATTGATAATGTTTCAGAGAAGTGTGACAAGAAAGATTCAGATATTGATTTCAAATTTATGAGGACAGATTCACTGGCCCGGGTATTTACTGTGGCGGGGTTTTGGCGCTGGGAAGAGGAGTTATGGTGGGGGAACATCGAGGTGTTTTAACTCCATGGCATGCATGTTTGTTTTTTAAAAACAGGATCCCCGGCCAGACGCCAGCCCGATTGACAGGCTTAGCTGCCTGTCAGGTGGAGAACACTCCAGAAAAGGCCACAGCCCAGGAGCAGGTGTGGTGCCTAGAATGGAACATAATACTCCAGCTGAGGTCTTACCAGTGCATTATAAAGGTTTAGCATAACTTCCTTTGCTTTTGTATTCTCTGCCTCTATTAATAAAACCACAGATCCCATGTGCTTTTTTAACAGCCTTCTCAAGTTGTCCTGCCACGTTGAAAGGTCTGTGTACATAAATCTCCACGTCTCTCTGTTCCTGCACCCCCTTTAAAATTGAACCATTTAGTTCATATTGCTTCTCCTCATTCTTCTACCAAAATGTATCACTTTACATTTCTCTGCAGTAAATTTCATCTGCCACGTGTTTGCCCATTTTACCAGTCTCTGTCTATGTTTTCCTAGAGTCTGTTGCTATCCTCTTCATTTCTGAGTTTCAAGTCATTTGCAAACTTTGAAATTATGACCTGAATACTCAAATCCAGGTCGTTAATCTATATCAAAAAGACTAGTGATCATAATACTGACCCCTGGATAACACCTCTGTATACTTTCCTCCATGCTGAAAAACATCCGTTCACCAGTACTCCCTGCATTCTTTCCCTTAGCCAATTTTGTATGCATGCTGCCACTGTCGTTTTAGTCCCACGGGCTTTAATATTGCTAACAAGTATATTATGTGGTACTTTGTCAAATGCCTTTTGAAAGTTCATGTACACAACATCAACCACTCTACCCTCATCAACCCTCTCTTTTACTTCATCAAAGAACTCAATCAAGTTAGTCAAAGATGATTTGCCTTTAATGAATCTGTGCTGAATTTCATTTATTAGCCCATACTTTTCCAAATGCCAGTTAATTTTCTCGTGGAGTACTTCAGGGGAATTTTATCGCCCCCCACCCCCCCACTCCCCGCCTCCCCTCCCAAAAACAAGTGGGTTTGGGTTGGGTGAGATGTGAAAAGCAAAAAAATCTCAAAACCGACCCAAACCCACCACCTTCAGTTTTGATGGAGGCGGGATGGGGATTGGGATTGGGACGGGGGGCAGGCAACCAACCCATTCTCAGGAGGTGGATTGATCATTTAAATATTATAATGTGGCAGCATGCCTCAGATTCAACCTAGCCTCCAGTAGGGTTTCCTGGGGCTCTGGGGAGGCGAGGATTGCTTTGTAGAAAAGGCAACTGCCTTTACAGCACTGTTTGTGAGCCAGGAGAAGCAGAAGTGCTTTTTCCCACCTGTCAAATTTACCTGCTTCTCTGCCCACCAGAGGACCTATAATCTAAGTGCTTTCTCTCCCTCGCCCGCCAAGATCAGAAATTGCCCACCCCTGGATTGGAGATTGCGCCCTCCCCGATCAGTGACCACCCTGTTGTGTATGGAGAAAGAATCAGACTGAACACTGTGAGCTCAAAGTAAGGTGTGACCATAGTCTTTTATTGCAGGTCTCCAGAGTGCCTCTCCAACCTGTGAAGCCTCCTTAAATACCTGTGCTCCCAAGAGATTATGGGATCCCTTGGGACTCCAGGGAATGAGCCCTCTGGTGGCTGTACAGAGTAAATACAAGTCCACACATATAACAACACTCCCCCGCAAAGTCAATAGTGTAACTATTTACATTGTGAGTCGATCTGGGGCCCTTCTTGCCCTGGTTGATCTTCTCAGTGTGAAAGCTGGTGTTGTTGAATCACTTGTTGGGCTCTCGCTGGGCTGCTGTGCAGCTGGCCTTGCTGGGCTGCCTGGTGTGTTGGGCCCTACAGTGCTGTTGTGGATGATGGGTTCTGCTTCGTGGTCAACCGTGGTGCTGGTTGCCACTGGTGTGCATGTTTGGGGATCAAAAAAGGTAGGATCCAAGGGTTGCTCAGGATAGTCCATGAATCTAAGTTTGATTTGGTCCATATGTTTCCGGTGAATGAGTCCATTTGAAGGTTTGACCCGAAACACCCTGCTCCCCTCTTTGGCCATGACAGTGCCGGGAAGACACTTTGTACCTTGTCCATAATTCAATACAAATACAGGATCATTGATTTCAATCTCGCGTGACATGGTATGCACTTTGTTGAAGCCGTCTGCTCTCGACCTGTCCATGTAGATCAGGGTGAACTAATGAGAGTCTTGTCTTAAGTGCTCCTTTCATGAGCAGTTCAGCAGGAGGGATCCCAGTGAGTGAGTGGGGTCTCGTGCGGTAGCTAAGAAGGACTCAGGATAGGCGAGTCTGCAGTGAGCCTTCAGTTACCCTCTTCAAGCCTTGCTTGATGGTTTGCACTGCTCTCTCTGCCTGACCATTGGACGCTGGTTTAAACAGGGCAGATGTGACATGTTTGATTCTGTTACGGGTCATGAATTCTTTGAAATCAGCACTGGTAAAACATGGCCCGTTGTCTCTCACCAGGACATTGGGTAAGCCGTGTGTGGCAAACATGGCCCGCAGACTTTCAGTAGTGGCAGCAGACATGCTAGCCGACATTATCTCACATTCAATCCACTTGGAGTATGTGTCTACAACCACAAGGAACATTTTACCCAAGAACGGGCCTGCACAGTCGACGTGTAACCTAGATCACGGTTTGGAAAGCCAAGACCATAAACTTAATAGCGCCTCCCTGGGCACATTGCTTAATTGCGAGCATGTATCACATCTGTGAACGCAGGATTCTAAGTCCGCATCGGTACCGGGCCACCACGCGTGGGATCTGGCTATCGCTTTCATTATTACGCTGCCTGGGTGGGTACTGTGTAGGTCATTGATGAAGGTGTTTCTGCCCTTCTTGGGGACCACTACTCGATTGCCCCACAGAAGGCAGTCTGCCTGTATAGACATTTCATCTTTGCGCCGCTAGAATGGCTTTATCTCTTCCTGCATTTCCACTGGGACACTGGACCAGTTCCCGTGAAGCACACAACTTTTGACTAAGGATAATAAGGGGTCCTGGCTTGTCCAGGTTTTGATCTACCGAGCAGTTACGGATGATTGCTCACTTTCAAATGCTTCCATAACCATGGCTAGATCTGCGGGCTGCACCATTTCCACCCTCATGGTGGGCAATGGCAGCCTACTGAGAGCATCGGCGCAGTTTTCTGTGCCTGGCCTGTGGCAGATGGCATAGTTATGCAGACAACGTGAGCTCCCAACTCTGGATGCGGGCTGATGCTTGGTATTTATCCCTTTACTCTCAGAAAACAGGGATATCAGTGGCTTATGGTCAGTTTCCAATTCAAATTTTAGCCCAAACAGGTATTGATGAATTTTCTTTACCCCATAGACACACGCTAACGCTTCTTTTTCAATCATGCTGTTGGCACTCTCAGCTTTAGACAGACTCCTGGATGCATAAGCAACCGGTTGCAGTTTCCCGAAATCATTAGCTTGTTGCAATACACACCTGACGCCATATGACGACGCATCACATGCTAGTACCAAACGCTTACATGGATCATACAACACAAGCAATTTGTTTGAGCATAACAATTTTTTCGCTTTTACAAAGGAGTTTTCTTGGCTTTTGCCCCAAACCCATTCATCCCCTTTTCGTAGTAAGACATGTAGTGATTCTAGCATTGTGCTGGGACCCAGGAAGAAGTTACCAAAGTAGTTCAAGAGTCCTAGAAACGACCGTAGCTCCGTCACATTCTGTGGCCTTGGCGCATTCTCGATTGTCTCCGTCTTCACATTGGTGGGCTTGATGCCGTCCGCTGCAATCCTACTTCCCAAGAACTCCTTGTTCAGACACTAAGAAAATGCACTTCGAGTGTTTTAACCTGAGCCCCAAGTAGTTGATTCGACTAGGAGCCTCCTCCAGGTTCTGCAGGTGCTCGAGTGTGTTCTGACCTGTGAACAAGATGTCGTCCTGGAAGGCCACGGTGTGCGGGACCGACTTCAGTAAACTTTCCATGTTTCTCTGGAATATCGGCGCCACTGATCGGATTCCAAACGGGCATCTGTTATAAACAAAAAGGCCCTTGTGCGTGTTGATGTAGGTGAGGGCCTTCGATGATTCCTCCAGTTCCTGCGTCATGTAGGCTGAAGTCAGATCCAGCTTTGCGAACATCTTTCCTTCCGCCAGCATTGCAAAGAGGTCGTCGGCCTTTGGTAGTGGGTATTGGTTCTGCGGGGAGAAACAATTGATAGTTTCTTTGGAATCATCACAGATTCTGACGGTGCCGTCTCCCTTGAGGACTGGGACAATAGGACTGGCCCACTCGCTGAACTCGATCGGTGAAATGGTGCCCTCTCTTTGCAGCCGGCCTAGCTTGATCTCTACCCTTTCTCTCATCATGTACGGTACTGCACTCGCCTTGTGATGGATGGGTCGCACCCCCAGAATTAGGTGGATCTGCACTTTTGCTCCTTGGAATTTCCCGATGCCTGGTTCGAACAGCGAAGGAAATTTGTTTAAGACCTGGGCACACAAAGTGTCATCAGTGGGCGATAGTCCTCGGACGTCGTCCCAGTTCCAGCGTATCTTTCTCAGCCAGCTCATGCCGAACAGCGTGGGACCATCGCCCGGTACCACCCAGAGTGGTAGCTTGTGCACCGTTCCATCGTAGGAGACCTTTATGGTAGCACTGCCGATTACAGGAATCAGTTCTTTCGCGTAAGTTCTTAGTTTCTGGTGAACTGGAGTTAAGACTGGCCTTGAGGTCTTGTTGCACCACAACCTTTCGAAAGTCTTTTTGCCCATGATGGACTGGCTCGCTCCATTGACACCAGAAGTCCAGTTAGTTCAACATTCAGCATTTTCGGGGGACAATTCGTGGTGAATGTTTTCACCCCATGTACCTCTGCCTCCTCTATCTGAGGCTCTGCTTCGTCGTTATCATCCGTGGATCTGTCCTCTGCAACATGGTGGTTTGCAGGTTTAACAGGCTTAGCAGCTCACCTGCACACTCGTTGGAGGTATCCCATTGTTCCACAGCCCTTGCAAACGTACTCTTTAAATTGGCATGAATGGAAACGATGATCACCCCGCAGCGCCAACAAGGTGTTAATGGCCTTGCATTCATCACCCTTGATAGTTGACTCTGCGACATCTGTGGACGTGCAGCTGCAGGCATGTGTGACCTGACCTGTACATTACGGTTTGAAAACAACATCACTTTGTTCACAGTACCTGTAGCAGCACTTGTATGCTGAGAGATTTGCTTCGTATTGTCACTGGTGGCAATGAATGCCTGGGCTATCGCTATGGCCTTAATCAAGTTTGGGGTCTCTACAGTCAAAAGTTTGCGAAGTATGGTTTCGTGGCTAATGCCAAGTATGAAAAAGTCTCTGAGCATGTGCTCCAAATTCGCAATGTCCTGCAAGGCGTCTTAGTTCGGCGACCTAAATCGTCACTTCCTGGCTTTCAGACCTTTTGTAGTTGTAGAACTGGTACCTTGCCATCAGAATGCTTTCCTTCAGGTTCAAATGCTCTCGGACCAGTGTGCACAAATCGTCGTACGATTTCTCCGTGGGTTTCCCTGGAGTGAGCAGATTCTTCATGAGGCCATACGTTGGTGCCCCACAGATGGTGAGGAGGATCGCCCTTCATTTGGCAATGCTCTCTTCCCCATCTAACTCGTTGGCCACGAAGTATTGGTTGAGTCGCTCCACAAAAGTTTCCCAATCATCTCCCTCCGAAAATTGCTCCAGAATGCCTACAGTTCTCTGCATCTTTTGGTTTGCTATCTGTATCTCATCACCAGTTGTTGTGTATGGAGAAAGAGTCAGACTGAACACTGTGAGCTCAAAGTAAGGTGTGACCTTAGTCTTTTATTGCAGGTCTCCAAAGTGCCTCTCCAACCTGTGAAGCCTCCTTAAATACCTGTGCTCCCAAGGGATTATGGGATCCCTAGGGACTCCAGGGGATGAGCCCTCTGGTGGCTGTACAGAGTAAATACAATTCCACATAAATAACACAACCCCCCAGAAGATCCGGAACCACCCGCCCCTCCCCACTCCACGCTCCCACTAACGCAGCTGCAGGCTCCCTACCTGCTCCTGGAGCTGTGGCCTCCTCCGGTGCATTCCTCACCCAACAAGCCTGGCAATCAGGTTGGCTTCTGGGCGGCGAACCTGCTGTAAAAAATGACACACACTGTAATGTTAAAACGGCACCATGTGCGAGGAAACCTGGACTGCCAGCATTCCTGACCAAACCCACGACCCCACTCGCAAAGCCCACCCCGAGGCTATTGTCTCTACTCGACTCACTTACGTGATGGAGCCGGCCCTTCTCGCCTTATTTTACCTGCCGGGTTTCCCGAGGCCCGGAAAACCCGGTCAACATGGGTTAAAAATAGAAAAACTGTTCAAATGAAGGCACGCAGCCTCCTGAACAGGTTTCACAACCAGTCTGCCTCCTGAGAGTGAAAAGCAAAAGACAGAAAGGAGATGAGGAAAAGTGGAGGGCAGAGAAACCCTAGGCAAAGAACAAAAAGGGCCACTGTACAGCAAAATTCTAAAAGGACAAAGGGTGTTAAAAGAACAAGCCTGAAGGCTTTGTGCCTTAATGCAAGGAGTATCCACAATAAAGTGGATGAATTAACTGTGCAAATAGATGTTAACAAATATGATGTGATTGGGATTACGGAGACGTGGCTCCAGGATGATCAGGGCTGGGAACTCAACATCCAGGGGTATTCAACATTCAGGAAAGATAGAATAAAAGAAAAAGGAGGTGGGGTAGCATTGCTGGTTAAGGAGCAAATTAAGGCAATAGTTCAGAAGGATATTAGCTTGGATGATGTGGAATCTATATGGGTAGAGCTGCAGAATACCAAAGGACAAAAAACGTTAGTGGGAGTTGTGTACAGACCTCCAAACAGTAGTAGTGATGTTGGGGAGGGCATCAAACATGAAATTAGGGGTGCGTGCAATAAAGGTGCAGCAGTTATAATGGGTGACTTTAATATGCATAGATTGGGTTAACCAAACTGGAAGCAATACGGTAGAGGAGGATTTCCTGGAGTGCATTAGGGATGGTTTTTTTAGACCAATATGTCGAGGAACCAACTAGGGGGGAGGCCATCTTAGACTGGGTGTTGTGTAATGAGAGAGGATTAATTAGCAATCTCATTGTGCGAGGCCCCTTGGGGAAGAGTGACCATAATATGGTGGAATTCTGCATTAGGATGGAGAATGAAACAGTTAATTCAGAGACCATGGTCCAGAACTTAAAGAAGGGTAACTTTGAAGGTATGAGGCGTGAATTGGCTAGGATAGATTGGCGAATGATACTGAAGGGGTTGACTGTGGATGGGCAATGGCAGACATTTAGAGACCGCATGGATGAACTACAACAATTGTACATTCCTGTCTGTCGTAAAAATAAAAAAGGAAAGGTGGCTCAACCGTGGCTATCAAGGGAAATCAGGGATAGCATTAAAGCCAAGGAAGTGGCATACAAATTGGCCAGAAATAGCAGAGAACCCGGGGACTGGGAGAAATTTAGAACTCAGCAGAGGAGGACAAAGGGTTTGATTAGGGCAGGGAAAATGGAGTACGAGAAGAAGCTTGCAGGGAACATTAAGACGGATTGCAAAAGTTTCTATAGATATGTAAAGAGAAAAAGGTTAGTAAAGACAAACGTAGGTCCCCTGCAGTCAGAATCAGGGGAAGTCATAACGGGGAACAAAGAAATGGCGGACCAATTGAACAAGTACTTTGGTTCGGTATTCACTGAGGAGGACACAAACAACCTTTCGGATATAAAAGGGGTCGGAGGGTCTAGTAAGGAGGAGGAACTGAGTGAAATCCTTATTAGTCAGGAAATTGTGTTGGGGAAATTGATGGGATTTAAGGCCGATAAATCCTCAGGGCCTGATGGACTGCATCCCAGAGTACTTAAGGAGGTGGCCTTGGAAATAGTGGATGCATTGACAGTCATTTTCCAACATTCCATTGACTCTGGATCAGTTGCTATGGAGTTGAGTGTAGCCAATGTAACCCCACTTTTTAAAAAAGGAGGGAGAGAGAAAACAGGGAATTACAGACCGGTCAGCCTGACATTGGTAGTGGGTAAAATGATGGAATCAATTATTAAGGATGTCATAGCAGTGCATTTGGAAAGAGGTAATATGATAGGTCCAAGTCAGCATGGATTTGTGAAAGGGAAATCATGCTTGACAAATCTTCTGGAATTTTTTGAGGATGTTTCCAGTAGAGTGGACAAGGGAGAACCAGTTGATGTGGTATATTTGGACTTTCAGAAGGCTTTCGACAAGGTCCCACACAAGAGATTAATGTGCAAAGTTAAAGCACATGGGATTGGGGGTGGTGTGCTGACATGGATTGAGAACTGGTTGTCAGACAGGAAGCAAAGAGTAGGAGTAAATGGGGACTTTTCAGAATGGCAGGCAGTGACTAGTGGGGTACCGCAAGGTTCTGTGCTGGGGCCCCAGCTGTTTACACTGTACATTAATGATTTAGACGAGGGGATTAAATGTAGTATCTCCAAATTTGCGGATGACACTAAGTTGGGTGGCAGTGTGAGCTGCAAGGAGGATTCTATGAGGCTGCAGAGTGACTTGGATAGGTTAGGTGAGTGGGCAAATGCATGGCAGATGAAGTATAATGTGGATAAATGTGAGGTTATCCACTTTGGTGGTAAAAACAGAGAGACAGACTATTATCTGAATGGTGACAGATTAGGAAAAGGGCAGGTGCAAAGAGACCTGGGTGTCATGGTACATCAGTCATTGAAGGTTGGCATGCAGGCACAGCAGGAGGTTAAGAAAGCAAATGGCATGTTGGCCTTCATAGCGAGGGGATTTGAGTACAAGGGCAGGGAGGTGTTGCTACAATTGTACAGGGCTTTGGTGAGGCCACACCTGGAGTATTGTGTACAGTTTTGGTCTCCTAATCTGAGGAAGGACATTCTTGTTATTGAGGGAGTGCAGCGAAGGTTCACCAGACTGATTCCCGGGATGGCGGGACTGACCTATCAAGAAAGACTGGATCAACTGGGCTTGTATTCACTGGAGTTCAGAAGAATGAGAGGGGACCTCATAGAAACGTTTAAAATTCTGACGGGGTTAGACAGGTTAGATGCAGGAAGAATGTTCCCAATGTTGGGGAAGTCCAGAACCAGGGGACACAGTCTAAGGATAAGGGGGAAGCCATTTAGGACCGAGATGAGGAGGAATTTCTTCACCCAGAGAGTGGTGAACCTGTGGAATTCTCTACCACAGAAAGTTGTTGAGGCCAGTTCACTGAATATATTCAAAAAGGAGTTAGATGAAGTCCTTACTACTAGGGGAATCAAGGGGTATGGTGAGAAAGCAGGAATGGGGTACTGAAGTTGCATGTTCAGCCATGAACTCATTGAATGGCGGTGCAGGCTAGAAGGGCCGAATGGCCAACTCCTGCACCTATTTTCTATGTTTCTATGTTTAAAACAGGAAATGGGGGGCACAAGGCAGATTTGGCTTCCTGTTTCAGATTTTTAATATTTTAACTTCACACCTTACCCAAACCCATCTGTTTATGGGGGTTAAATTGATTGTTTCATTCAGGGAAAATATGAAGTTAGAGAGTGCTCATAATCCTCTTCTTTAAAATACTGAGCAGCATAAACAATCTAAATTCCAATAGTCAATTTAACTTGGGCAACATGCATAGAGCTCGGGGCAGCAGGTTCAAAGTTAATAATCCTCAAGTGAGACTTGAAATTAGATGAAGCTTTTCTCTTTACAGAGTAGTAGACATATGGAGCAGAGTCGCTCAATAGCAATTGAGCTGGTTATCAATTAACTGGTTCAAAGGACAGTTGGATAAATATTCGGTCAAGAATGGGGCCAAAGAATGCACGGGTAAATACAGACCAAGATTATCAAATGACTCATGAGACACAACAATGACAACTTGTATTTATATAGCACCTTAAATGTAATAAAGTGTCTCATGGTGCTTCACAGGAGCGTTATCACACAAAAGTTTGACACTAAGACACATAAAGAGATATTAGGACAGGTGACCAAAAGCTTGGTCAAAGAGGTTGGTACGTCTTAAAGGAGGAGAGAGGTAGAGATGAGGAAAGGTTTAGGGAGGGAATTCTAGAAATTAGGGCTTAGGTAGCTGAAAGCAAAGCTGACAATGGTGCAACAATGTAAATTGGGGATGTGCAAGAGGCCAGATTGGATGAGCACAGAGATTTAATAAGAAAATAAGAAATAGGAGCAGGAGTAGGCCATTTTGCTCCTCGAGCCTGTTCCGCTATTCAATAAGATCATGGCCTCAACTCCACTTCCCCGCCCGCTCCCCATAACTCTTGACTCCCTTATCATTCAAAAATCTGTCTATCTCCACCTTAAATATATTCAAATAACCAGCCTCCACAGCTCTCTGGGGTAGAGAATTCCAAACATTCATGACCCTCTGAGAGAAGAAATTCCTCCTCATTTCTGTTTTAAATGGGTGACCCCTTATTCTGAAACTATGCCCACTAGTTCTAGATTCCCCCACGAGGGGAAACAACTTCTCTGCATCTACCCTGTCAAGCCCCCTCAGAATCTTATATGTTTCAATAAGATAACCTCTCATTCTTCTAAACTCCAAGGAGTATAGGCCCAACCTGCTCAACCTTTCTTCATATGACAACCCCTTCATCTCAGGAATCAACCTTGTGAGTCTCTCTGAACTGCCTCCAATGCAAATATATCATTCCTTAAATATGGAGACCAAAACTGTATGCAGTACTCTAGGTGTGGTCTTACCAACGCCCTGTACAGTTGTAGCAGGAATTCCTTACTTTTATACTCCAGCTCTCTTGCAATAAAGGCCAGAATTCCATTTGTATTTTTGATTACTTGCTCTACCTGCATACTAACTTTTTGCATTTCTGTACAAGAATCCCCAGATCCCTCTATGCTAGAGCACTCTAAGAACATAAGAACATAAGAAATAGGAGCAGGAGGAGGTCATTTGGTCCCTCAAGACTGCTCCACCATTCAATAAGCTCATAGCTTATCTGATCATGAACTCAGGTCCACTTCCCTGCCCGCTCCCCATAACCCTTTACTCCCTTATCGCTCAAAAATCTGTCATTCTCTGCCTTAGATATATTCAATGACCCAGCCTCCATGGCTCTCTGGGGCACAGAATTCCACAGATTTACAACCCTCTGAGAGAAGAAATTTCTCCTCATCTCAGTTTTAAATGGACAGCCCCTTATTCTGAGACTATGCCCCCTCGCATCAATCCCTGCGGCACCCCACTAGTTACTGTTTGCCAACCGGAAAATGATCCATTTATCCTGACTCTCTGTTTTCTGTTAGTTAGCCAATCCTCTATCCACACTATGTATTACCCCCAGCCCCATGAACTTTTATCTTGTGCAGTAACCTTTTATGTGGCACCTTATCGAATGCCGACTGGAAACCATATACACCACATCCACTGGTTCCCCCTTATCCACTCTGCTCGTTACATCCTCAAAGAACTCCAGCAAATTTGTCAAACATAATTTCCCTTTCATAAAACCATGCTGACTCTGCTTGATTGAATTATGCTTTTCCAAATGTCCTGCTACTGTTTCCTTATTAATAGACTCCAGCATTTTCTCAACGACAGATGTTAGGCTAACTGATCTATAGTTTCCTGCTTTCTGTCTGCCTCCTTTCTTGAATAGCTACATTTGCGGTTTCCTAATCTGCTGGGACCTCTCCAGAATCCAGGAAATGTTTGTAGATTACATCCAATGCATTCACTATCTCTGCAGCTATTTCTTTTAAGACCTTAGGATGCATGCCATCAGGTTCAGGGAACTTGTCCACCTTTAGTCCCATTAGTTTGCCTACTACTTTATCTCTAGTGATAGTGATTGTTTTAAGTCCCCCCCCTTCCTCCCTATAGCCCCTTGATTAGCAATTATTGAGATGTTTTAAGTGTCCTCTACCGTGAAGTCCGATACAAAATATTTGTTCAAAGTCTCTGCCATTTCCCTGTTTCCCATTATTAATTCTCCAGTCTCATCTTCTAAAGGACCAATGTTTACTTTAGCTATTCATTTCCTTTTTATTTACATGTAGAAGCTCTTACTGTCTGTTTTTATATTTCTTGCTCATTTACTCTCATATGCTATCTGCTATCTTCTCTGTCTTTATCATTTTTTTAGTCGTCCTTTGCTGGTTTCTAAAAATTTCCCAATCCTCTGGCCTTCCATTGTCCTTCGCAACATTGTATGCCTTTGTTTTCAAATTGATAAAGCATTTACTTCCTTAGATAGCCAGGGATGGTCCATCCTTCTCTTGCCATCTTTATTTCGCATTGGAATAAATCTTTGCTGAGAGTTATGAAATATCTTCTTACATGTTTGTCACTGCGTTTCTACAGTCTTACCCTGTAATATATTTTCCCAGTCCACTTTAACCAACTCTGTCTTCATACCTTTGTAATTACCTTTATTTAAGTTCAGGACACTAGTTTGAGACCTAGCTTTCTCATCCTCAAACTGAATTTGAAATTCTACCATATTATGATCACTCGTCCCAAGAGGATCCTTCATTACAAGATCATTAATTAATCCAGCCTCGTTACACATTACCAGATATAAAATAGTTTGCTCCCTGGTTGGATCCACAGCATATTGTTCCAAGAAACCATCCCACATACACTCTGTTGTGTATGAAGAAAGAGTCAGACTGAACACTGTGAGCTCAAAGTAAAGTGTGACCTTAGTCTTTTATTGCAGGTTTCCAAAGTGCCTCTCCAACCTGTGAGGCCTCCTAAAATACCTGTGCTCCCAAGGGATTATGGGATCCCTTGGGACTCCAGGGGATGAGCCTTCTGGTGGCTGCACAGAGTATATACAAATTTACATATATAACAACACTCCCCCCTCCAAAGTCAACAGTGTAACTATTTACAAGGTGAGTCGATCTGGGTCCCTTCTTGCCCTGGTTGATCGTCTCGGGGCAAATGCTGGTATTGGTGAATCGTCTGTTGGTCCCTTGCTGGGCTGCTGTGCAGCTGGCCTTGCTGGGCTGCCTGGTGTGCTGAGTTCTGCTGGGCTGCTGTGGATGATGGGTTCTGCTTCATGGCCCTTATGGCTAAAGGGATGAAGGGGTATGGAGAGAAAGCAGGAAAGGGGTGATGAGGTGGATGATCAGCCATGATCTTATTGAATGGTGGTGCAGGCTCGAAGGGCCGAATGGCCTACTCCTGCATCTATTTTCTATGTTTTTATATTTCTATGTTTCAACCACGGTGTCGGTTGCCTCTGGTGTGTATGTTGGGGGATCAAAGAAAGTAGGGTCCAAAGTGGGTTGCTCAGGATAGTCCGTGAATCTGAGCTTGATTTGGTCCAAGTGTTTCCGGTGAATGAGTCCATTTGAGAGTTTGACCCAAAACACCCTGCTCCCCTCTGTGGCCACAACAGTGCCGAGAAGCCACTTGGGACCTTGTCCATAATTCAATACATATACAGGATCATTGATTTCAATCTCACGTGACACATTTGCATTATCATGATATTGACTGTCTTGAAGCCTCCTACTCTCTACCTGTTCATGTTGGTCAGGGTGAACTAACGACAGCCTTGTCTTAAGTGCCCTTTTCATGAGCAGCTTAGCAGGTGGGATCCCCGTGAGCGAGTGGGGTCTTGTGCGGTAGCTAAGCAGGACTCGGGATAGGCGAGCCTGCATTGAGTCTTCTGTTACCCTCTTCAAGCCCTGCTTGATGATTTGCACTGGTCTCTCTGCCTGACCATTGGATGCTGATTTAAACGGGTCAGATGAAACATGTTTGATCCCATTGCGGGTCATGAATTCTTTGAACTCAGCACTGGTAAAACATGGCCCGTTGTCGCTCACAAGGTCATCAGGCAGGCCGTGCGTGGCGAAGATGGCCCGCAGGCTTTCAGTAGTGGCAGCGGACGTGCAGTCGACATGATTTCACATTCAATCCATTTGGAGTATGCATCTACAACCACATTTTTCCCAAGAATGGGCCTACATAGTCGACATGGACCCTAGACCACGGTTTGGAGGGCCAAGACCATAAACTTAGTGGCACCTCCCTGGGTACATTGCTTAGCTGCGAGCATGTGTTACATCTGTGCATGCAGGACTCTAAATCCGCATCGATACCGGGCCACCACACTTGGGATCTGGCTATCGCTTTCATCATTACGATGCCTGGGTGGGTAATGTCGAGGTCACTGATGAAGGTGTCTCTGCCCTTCTTGGGAACCACTACCCGATTACCCCACAGTCTGCCTGTATACACATTTCATCTTTGCGCCACTGGAACGGCTTTATCTCTTCCTGCATTTCCACTGGGACACTGGACCAGCTCCAATGAAGCACACAGTTTTTAATTAGGGACAGTAAGGTGTCCTGGCTCGTCCAGGTTTTAATCTGTCGGGCTGTGACGGGTGATTGCTCATTCTCAAATGCTTCCATAACCATGACTAAATCTGTGGGCTGCGCTATTTCCACCCAGGTAGTGGGCAATGGGAGCCTACTGAGAACATTGGCACAGTTTTCAGTGTCTGGCCTGTAGCGGATGGCATAGTTGTAGCGGACAACATGAGCACCCATCTCTGGATGCGGGCCGATGAATTAGTGGTTATCCCCTTACTCTCTGAAAACAGGGATATCAGTGGCTTATAGTCAGTTTTCAATTTCAATTTTAGCCCAAACAGGTATTGATACATTTTCTTTACCCCATAGACACATGCTAATGCTTCTTTTTCAATCATGCTGTAGGCTCTCTCAGCCTTAGACAGACTCCTGGATACATAAGCAACCGGTTGCAATTTCCCGAAGTCATTCGCTTGTTGCAATACACCCGACGCCATATGATGACGCATCACATGCTAGTACCAAACGCTTACATGGATCATACAACACAAGCAATTTGTTTGAGCATAACAATTTTCTTGCTTTTACAAAGGAATTTTCTTGGCTTTTGCCCCATACCCATTCGTCCCCTTTACGGAGTAAGGCGTGCAGTGGTTCTAACAGTGTGCTGTGACCCAGTAAGGAGTTACCAAAGTAGTTCAGGAGTCCTAGAAACGACCGCAGCTCTGCCACGTTCTGTGGCCTCAGTGCATTCTCGATTGCCTCTGTCTTCGAAGCGGTGGGACTGATGCTGTCCACCGCGATTCTTCGCCCCAGGGACTCCACTTCAGGTGCCAGGAAACTGCACTTCAAGCATTTTAACCTGAGCCCCACGCGGTTGAGTCAACTAAGAACCTCCTCCAAGTTCTGCAGATGCTCGATAGTGTCCTGACCTGTAACCAAGATGTCGTCCTGGAAGACCACTGTGCGTGGGACCGACTTCAGTAAGCTTTCCATGTTTCTCTGGAATATCGCCGCCGCTGATCGAATTCCAAACGGGCATCTATTATAAATGAAGAGACCTTTGTGTGTGTTGATGCAGGTGAGGCCCTATGAGGATTCCTCCAGCTTCTGCGTCATGTAGGCTGAAGTCAAGTCCAGCTTCGTGAACGTCTTTCCTCCCGCCAGCGTTGCAAAAAGGTCGTCGGCCTTTGGTAGTGGATATTGGTTCTGCAGGGAGAAACGATTTATAGTTACTTTGTAATCACCACAGCTTCTGACGGTCTCGTTTCCCTTAGGAATGGGACGATCTGGCTGTCCCACTCGTTGAATTCGACCGGTGAAATGATGCCCTCTCTTTGCAGCTAATCTAGCTCGATCTCTACCCTGTCTCTCATCATGTACGGTACTGTTCTTGCCTTGTGATGGATGGGTCGCGCCCCGGAATTAGATGGATCTGCACTTTTGCTCCTTGGAACTTCCTGATGGCTGGTTCACACAGCGAAGGAAACTTGTTTAAAACCTGGGCACATGAAGTGCCGTCAGCGGGCGAGAGCGATCGGACATCATCCCAGTTCCAGCGTATCTTTCCCAGCCAGCTCCTGCCGAGCAGCGTGGGACCATTACCCGGTACCACCCAGAGTGATAGCTTGTGCACTGCTTCTTCGTAGGAGATCTTTACAGTAGCACTGCCGATTACGGGAATCAGTTCCTTTGTATAAGTTCTTAGTTTCGTGCGAATTGGAGTCAATACTGGCCTTGAGGCCTTGCTGCACCACAATTTTTCGAAAGTCTTTTTGCTCATGTCCAGCTCCATTGACACCGGGAGTCCATTTAGTTCAACATTCAATATTATCGGGGGACACTTTTTGGTAAATGTGTGCACCCCATGTACTTCTGCCTCCTCTGTATGAGGCTCTAGTTCATCATGATCCGTTGTGGATCTGTCCTCCTCTGCAACATGATGGTTTGCAGGAGTCACAGGATCTGCACATACGTTGGCGGTGTTCCATTGTTCCACAGCCCTTGCAAACGTACCCTTTGAAGCGGCATGAATGGAAACGATGATCACCCCCACATCGCCAACAAGGTGTTAATGGCCTTGCATTCATCACCCTTGATGGTGGACTTTGAGACATCTGCAGATGTACGGCCTGCCCTGTATGTTGCGATTTGAAAACAACATCACTTTGTTAACAATAATTGTAGCAGCACTTGTGTGCTGAGAGATTTCCTTCGTATTGTCACTGGTGGCAATGAGCGCCTGGGCTATCGCTATGGCCTTACACAGGTTGGGGTCCCTACAGTCAAAAGTTTGCGAAGTATTGTTTTGTGGCCAATGCCAAGTACGAAAAGGTCTCTGAGCATGTGCTCCAAATGTCCTTCAAATTCGCAATGTTCTGCAAGGCATCTTAGCTCGGCGACATAACTTGCCACTTCCTGGCCTTCAGACCTTTTGTAGGTGTAGAACCGGTACTTCGCCATCAGAACGCTTTCCTTCGGGTTCAAATGCTCCTGGACCAGCGTGCACAAATCATTGTACGATTTCTCTGTGGGTTTCGCTGGAACAAGCAGATTTTTCATGAGGCCATATGTTGGTGCCCCACAGACGGTGAGGAGATTGCTTTTCGTTCGCCTCTCCCTCCAGCTCGTTGGCTACGAAGTATTGGTTGAGTCGCTCCACAAATGTTTCCCAATCATCTCCCTCTGAGAATTTCTCCAGGATGCTCACTGTTCTCTGCATCATTGGGTTCGCTAACTGTTTCTCATCACCAGTTGTTATGCATGAAGAAAGAGTCAGACTGAACACTGTGAGGCCAACGTAAAGTGTGACCTTAGTCTTTTATTGCAGGTCTCCAGAGTGCCTCTCCAACCTGTGAGGCCTCCTTAAATACCTGTGCTCCCAAGGGATTATGGGATCACTTGGGACTCCAGGAGATGAGCCCTCTGGTGGCTGTACAGAGTACATACAAGTTTACATATATAACACACTCTATGAACCCTTCCTCAAGGTTACCTTTGCCAATTTAATTTGTCCAATCAATATGAAGATTAAAATCACCCATGATTATTGCCGTACCTTTCTTACAAGCCTCCATTATTTCTTGATTTATACTCTGTGCAACAGAGTGGGTATTGTTTGGGCGCCTGCAGACTACTCCCACCAGTGATTTCTTTCCCTTATTATTTCTTATCTTCACCCAAACTGATTCTACACCCTGATCTTCTCAGCCAATATCATTTCTTACTACTGCACTGATCTTCGGTGGGTTGTAGAGCACGAGGAGGTTACAGAGATAGGGTGGGGCGAGGCCCTGGAGGAATTTGAACGCAAGGACGAGAATTTTAAATTAGTGGCGCTACCAAATCGGGAGCCAATGTAGGTCAGCAAGCACATGGGTGATGGGTGAATGGGACTTGGTGCGAGTTAGGATATGGGCAGCAAAGTATTGGATGAGCTGAAGATTATGCAGGGTGGAAAATGGAAGGCCAGCTATGAGAGCATTGGAATAGTCGAGTCTGAAGCAATGTTCCTCCTAAATTTGTGCGGCCTATTCAAGGTTACGAGCATGCGTGAAATTTCACGTTGGAAAAGCCCGTCCCAGGCTGTGCACGACTGGTGGACAGCTGTCGCGCATCTTAGAGGGAACGTTGGTCTGGAGGCATGAATGAGGGTTTCAGCAGCAGATGGGCTAAGGCGGGGTGAAGGTGTGTGATATTACAGTGGTGGAAGGAGGCGGTTTTGGTGACGGAGAGCATATGGGGTCGGAAGCTCAGCTCGGGGTCAAATGGGATGGCGAGGCTGTGAACAGTCTGTTTCAGCCTCAGACAGTGACCGGGTGGGGTGGGGGATGGGTGGGGGACTTTGGAGTTGATGGCTTAGGGACAGGTTTGTGGTGGGACTGAAGGCAATGGCTTCGGTCTTCCCAATATTTAATTGGAGGAAATTTCTGTTCATCCACTATTGGATGTCGGACAAGTTGTGTGACAAATCAAAAGGCAGTGGGGGGTTGAGAGAGGTAGAGCTGCATGTCATCAGCTTACATGTGGAATCTGACATTGTGTTTTCAGATGATGTTGTCAAAGGGCAGCATATAAATAATAAATAGGAGGAGGCCAAGGATAGATCTATCGGGGACACCAGAGGTAACGGTGCGGGAGCGGGAAGAAAAGCCATTGCAGGTGATTCTCTGGCAATAGGCGCATAGCTTACTTTTATCAGCATAATGCTTTTAAAACACAGAAAAATTCAATTTAATCATTCATTTTTATATTAAAAACCCTGTCCAAGATAAGTTTATTTTTAATCCTATTAAAACACATTCAAAAAAATGTCCCCAATTTTTTTTATCTTAAACTTTTAATTACATTTAATTTCAATTAATTTTAAATAGGTGAGGTGTTTTTAAATTTATTACATAGAAACATAGAAACATAGAAAATAGGTGCAGGAGTGGGCCATTCGGCCCTTCGAGCCTGCACCGCCATTCAATAAGATCATGGCTGATCATTCCCTCAGTACCCCTTTCCTGCTTTCTCACCATATTCCTTGATCCCCTTAGCCGTAAGGGCCATATCTAACTCCCTCTTGCATATATCCAATGAACTAGCATCAACAACTCTCTGCAGTAGGGAATTCCACAGGTTAACAACTCTCTGAGTGAAGAAGTTTCTCCTCACCTCAGTTCTAAATGGCTTACCCCTTATCCTAAGACTATGTCCTCTGGTTCTGGACTTCCCCAACATCGAGAACATTCTTCCTGCATCTAACCTGTCCAGTCCCATCAGAATTTTATATGTTTCTCTGAGATTCCCTCTCATCCTTCTAAACTCTAATGAATAAAGGCCCAGTCGATCCAATCTCTCCTCATATGTCAGACCAGCCATCCCGGGAATCAGTCTGGTGAACCTTCGCTGCACTCCTTCAATAGCAAGAACGTCCTTCCTCAGATTAGAAGACCAAAACTGAACACAATATTCCAGGTGAGGCCTCACCAAGGCCCTGTACAACTGCAATAAGACTTCCCTGCTCCTATACTCAAATCCCCTAGCTATGAAGGCCAACACACCATTTGCCTTCTTCACCGCCTGCTGTACCTGCATGCCAACTTTCAATGACTGATGTACCATGACACCCAGGTCTCTTTGCACCTTTTCCTAATCTGTCACAATTCAGATAATATTCTGCCTTCGTGTTTTTGCCCCCAAAGTAGATAACCTCACATTTATCCACATTATACTGCATCTGCCATGCATTTGCCCACTCACCTAACCTGTCCAAGTCACCCTGCAGCCTCTTAGTGTCCTCCTCGCAGCTCACAACACCACCCAGTTTAGTGTCATCTGCAAATTTGGAGATATTACACTCGATTCCTTCATCTAAATCATTAATATATATTGCAAATAGCTGGGGTCCCAGCACTGAGCCCTGCGGCACCCCACTAGTCACTGCCTGCCATCTGAAAAGGACCCATTTAACCCGACTCTCTGCTTCCTGTCTGCCAACCAGTTCTCTATGCACGTCAATATATTACCCCCAATACCATGTGCGTTAATTTTTCACACTAATCTCTTGTGTGGGACCTTGTCAAAAGCCTTTTGAAAGTCCAAATACACCACATCCACTAGTTCTCCCTTGACCACTCCACTAGTTACATCCTCAAAAAATTCCAGAAGATTTGTCAAGCATGATTTCCTTTTCATAAATCCATGTTGACTTGGACCGATCATGTCACTGCTTTCCAAATGCGCTGTTATTTCATCTTTAATAATTGATTCCAACATTTTCCCCACTACTGATGTCAGGCTAACTGGTCTATAATTACGCCTTTACTCGCTCCCTCCTTTTTTAAAAAGTGGTGTTACATTAGCTACCTTCCAGTCCATAGGAACTGATCCAGAGTCAATAGTCTATTGGAAAATGATCATCAATGCATCCATTATTTCTAGGGCCACTTCCTTAAGTACTCTGGGATGCAGACTATCAGGCCCCGGGGATTTATTGGCCTTCAATCCCATCAATTTCCCAAACACAATTCCCGCCTAATAAGGGTATCCTTCAGTTCCTCCTTCTCACTAGACCCGCGGTCCCCTAGTACTTCCAGAAGGTTATTTGTGTCTTCCTTCGTGAAGATAGAACCAAAGTATTTGTTCAACTGGTCTGCCATTTCTTTGTTCCCCATTATAAATTCACCTGAATCTGACTGCAAGGGACCTACGTTTGTCTTCACTAATCTTTTTCTCTTCACATATCTATAGAAGCTTTTGCAGTCAGTTTTTATGTTCCCTGCAAGTTTCCTCTCAGACTCTATTTTCCCCCTCCTAATTAAATACTTTGTCTTCCTCTGCTGAATTCTAAATTTCTCCCAGTCCTCAGGTTTGCTGCTTTTTCTGGCCAATTTATACGCTTCTTCCTTGGATTTAACACAATCCTTAATTTCCCTTGTTAGCCACGGTTGAGACACCTTCCCCGTTTTATTTTCACTCCAGACAGGGATGTACAATTGTTGAAGTTCATCCATGTGATCTTTAAATGTTTGCCATTGCCTATCTGCTGTCAACCCTCTAAGGATCATTTGCCAGTCTATTCTAGCCAATTCACGTCTCATACCATCGAAGTTACCTTTCCTTAAGTTCAGGACCCTGGTCTCTGAATTAACTGTGTCACTCTCCATCTTAATAAGGAATTCTACCATATTTTGGTCACTCTTCCCCAAGGGGCTTCGCACAACAAGATTGCTAATTAGTCCTTTCTCATTACACATCACCCAGTCTAGGATGGCTAACCCTCTAGTTAGTTCCTCAACATATTGGTCCAGAAAACCACCCCTAATACACTCAAAGAAATCCTCCTCCATCGTATTGCTACCAGTTTGGTTAGCCCAATCTATACGTAGATTAAAGTCTCCCATGATAACTGCCGTACCTTTATTGCACGCATCCCTAATTTCTTGTTTGATTTTGTCCCCAACCTCACTACTACTGTTTGGTGGTCTGTACACAACTCCCACTAGCGTTTTCTGCCCTTTGGTATTCCGCAGCTCCACCCATACAGATTCCACATCATCCAAGCTAATGTCCTCTTTACTATTGCGTTCATTTCCTCTTTAACCAGCAACACTACCCCACCTCCTTTTCCTTTCTGTCTACCCTTCCTGAATGTTGAATACCCCTGGATGTTGAGTTCCCAGCCTTGGTCACTCTGGAGCCATGTCTCCGTGATGCCAATGATATCATATTCGTTAATTGCTGCCTGTGCAGTTAATTCGTCCACCTTATTACTAATATTCATTGCATTGAGGCATACAGCCTTCAGGCTTGTTTTTTTTAACACATTTTGCCCTTTTAGAATTTTGCTGCAATGTGGCCCTTTTTGATTTTTGCCTTGGGTTTCTCTGCCCTCCACTTTTACTTTTCTTCTTTCTAATTTTTGCTTCTGCCCCTATTTTACTTCCCTCTGTCTCCCTGCATAGGTTCCCATCCCCCTGCCATATTAGTTTAACCTCTTCCCAACAGCACTAGCAAACACTCCCCCTAGGGCATTGGTTCCGGTCTTGCCCAGATGCAGACCATCCGGTATGTACTGGTCCCACCTCCCCTAGAACCGGTTCCAATGTTCCAGGAATTTGAATCCCTCCCTTCTGCATCACACCTCAAGCCACATATTCATCTGAGCTATCCTGCGAATCCTACTCTGACTAGCATATGGCACTGGTAGCAATCCTGAGATTACTACCTTTGAGGTCCTACTTTTCAATTTAGCTCCTAGCTCCCTAAATTCAGCTTGTAGGATCTCATCCCGTTTTTTACTTATATCGTTGGTACCGATATGCACCATGACAGCTGGCTGTTCACCCTCCCTTTTTAAACTGTCTTGCACCCGCTCAGAGACATCCTTGACCCTTGCACCAGGGAGGCAACATACCATCCTGGAATCTCTTGTTTCTTGTTTTATTCTCATTGATATTCTCTCATGTTCATGAGACCCACTTCTTGCTCCCTTGACCTTATTCCCAATAAACTGCTGGCCACCCAACTTCGTTTTTTGGCTCCCATATTAACCGACATTGTTAACAGTTCTCTCTCATCAGGTATTGTTGCCCTCTCCTTCAAATCTGCTGTCATCACCCATCTCCTCAAAAAAACAACCCTTGACCCCACTTCGCTTGCTAGCTATTGCCCCATCTCCAACCTCCCTTTCCTGTCCAAAGTAATTGAACGTGCTATCACCTCCCAAATCCGTGACCATCTTTCCCTGAATTCAATGTTTGAATCCCTTCAATTTGGTTTTTACCCCTACTACAGTATCAAAACGGATCTCATCAAAGTCACAAATGACATCCTTTGTGACTGTGGCAAAGGTAATCTATCCCTCTTCGTCTTTCTGGATGTGTCTGCAGCCTTTGACACAGTTGACTGCTCCACCCTCCTCCAGCACCTCTCCACGATCGTCCAGATGGATGTGACTGTACTCGTCTGGTTCCATTCTTATCTATCTAGTCGTAGCCAGAAAATCTCCAGTAATGGCTTCTCTTCCCACTCTCGCATCGTTACCTCTGGTTTCCCCCAAGGATCTGTCTTTGGCCCCTTGGCGATATCATCCGAAAATACGGAGCCAGTTTCCACATGTCTGCTGATGGCACCCAGCTCTACCTCTCCACCACTTCTCTCAACCCCTGCTTGGTATCTACATTGTCAGATTGATTGTCCGACATCCATTATTGGATGAGCAGAAATTTTCTCCAATTAAATAGTGGGAAGACCGGAGCCATTATCTTTGGTTCCCGCCACAAATTGTGTTCACTAACCACTGATTCCATCCCTCCCCCTAGCATCAATCTGAGGATGAACAAGACTGTTCACAACCTAGGCATCATATTTGACCCTGACTTGAGTTTCCTGCCACATATCTGTGGCATAGCTAAAACCGCCTATTTCCACCTCCATAACATTGCCCGTCTTTGCCCCTGCCTCACCTCATCTGCTGCTGAAACCCTCATCCATGCCTTTGTTACCTCTAGACTTGACTACTCTAATGCACTCCTAGCTGGCCTCCCACATTCTACCCGACTTAAACTTGGGATCATCCAAAACTCAGCAGCCCTTGTCCTAACTCGCACCAAGTCATGATCACCCCCTGTGCTTTCTGACCTACATTGGCTCCCAGTTAAACCATGCCTCAATTTCAAAATTCTCATCCTTCTTACAAATCTCTCCATGGCCTTTCCCCTCCCTATCTCTGTAATCGTTTTCAGCCTCATGACCCCACAAGATGTCTGCACTCCTCAAATTCTGCCCTCTTGAACATCCCTCATTACAACTGCTCAACCATCAATGGCCGTGCCTAAAGCTCTGGAACTGAAAGGCACGGAGGAGATTTCCCGGAGGAGGATCAAGTTGTGAGGCGCTGGCTCCCGAGGGAGGTTTTGGGGCTTGGCGCCGATAAGGAATTCCATCCAGATGGGGGTCAGTTTGGATAGGATTGCCCCATGTGCTTGAGCCTCTTCAACACACCTAATGAAGTCAGGGCCCAGTGCTGTTTTTAGTGACTCGATGGCATTGGTCGCGTGCCGGACGTTGGCCCAGGATAGGCCCCGTGCCAGCTCTTCTGGTGCTATCCAGCCCGCTCCTCCACTATCCAGTAGGTCCCTGACCCTGGTCACCTGTCAAACACAGCTTCTCGTTCTCCTGCCACCTAAAACCATGCTCATGTAGGTACGGATTCTGGAGCAGCGGCTTCCGAAGGACAGCTGCCACTCCAGACGGGGAAGAACTGCACTTGGTGGTGACTTTGTTCCAGATCTTGATGAGTTCCTGGTAAAAGACAGGCATCCCCTGCATGGGGGTCCGGAACGCCTCCCAGGTTTACAAACAGGAGCTGCGTGTCATAATTGAGGCAGTACTGCTGGTGGAAGGAATACGTCGCCAGTGCACACCATCGAGGAGGATGCTCAACATACAGGTATCTCTGCAGAGTCTGAAGACAGAAAGTCTGCAGAGACACCTACATTACAACAGTGACTACACTTCAACAAAGTACTTCATTGGCTGTAAAGTATTTTGGGACGTCCTGAGGTTGTGACAGGCATAATGAAATAAAAACTAGATTCAGTGTATCAGTTCCATACATGCTTTTTGTATTTGGATAAAAAGTCATCATGAAGCAATTAGTGGAAATTTGGTTTTTTGTCACTTGAGCAAAGAGAATACAATATTGTGAAGGTGTATACACATGCATTTGAAGGAAAATAATATAGACAAAGGAAGAAGAAAATAGAAAATTAATTGTTTGAATGCTAAACACAGTTCAAACAATATTTCTATTTTCTACGTATTTGGTGCCTGACCTAGGATCTTACTCAACAGCCCTTAAGTCATTTATTTTTATGCCTGCACTGACTCAGTTCACTGCACATTCCAGAAAAATACTAACTTCTCTTCCATACACCATTTGGCATATTACATGCGACTGAGCGAGGGACCACTAAATACCTGTTAGCATAACAGCACATGAAACATTCATTTTACTATTACTTACAACATCTAGAACCTCTGAGCGAATTACAGTTGCTTTTTTAGGTGCAGTATTAAATATCTCAGGAACACCGACATCAATTGAATGTGAAAATGATGTTAGCAATTGTAATTAGCACAGCATAAATGAGTAATCATCATTCATACTTAAAATAAATGACTTAAGGGCTATTGAGTAAGATCCTAGGTCAGGCACCAAATATGTAGAAAATATAAATATTGTTTTAACTGTGTTTGGCAATCAAACAATTAATTTTCTATTTTCTTCCTCCTTTGTCTATATTATTTTCCTTCAAATGCATGTGTGTACAACTTCACAATACTGTATTCTCTTTGCTCAAGTGCCAAAACCAAATTTCCACTAATTGCTTCATGATGACTTTTTATCATTCATTTTAATCATCATTCATACTTAAAATGAATATATTTAATGGACGGTAAAGATTCAAGTAACCAAAATGATCCCAAGTGTCAGGAATATAAGTACTGAAGAAAAGTTAAGGAGATGAGCAAGAAAAGGTGGTGGAAGCAGATTCAATAGTGACTTGCAGAAGGGAATTGGATATAAACTTGTGAAAGAAAAACTTGCAAGGCTATGGGGAAAGAGCAGGGGAGTGGGACTAATTGATTAGCTCTTTCAAAAGCCAGCACAAGCACGATGGGCTGAATGGAATCCTTCTATGCTTTATGATTCTATGGTTCTATGATGTTGGGCTTGTTTTCTTTAGAAAACAAGCATCAAGATTTTCAAGATCATGAAGGGAAGTGATCAACTTGATCCAAGCAAATTAATCCCTATGTTCAAGAGTTTAAATATCAGGGGTACAAGATGAAATTAGGACGTTGGGACTAAGAAAGGATATCAACAACAACAACAACTTGTATTTATATAGCACCTTTAACGTAGTACGACATCCCAAGGCATTTCACAGAGGTGTTATAAGACAAAAAAAATTGACACAGAGCCACGTAAGAAGAAATTACGGCAGATGACCAAAAGCTTGGTCAAAGAGATCGGTTTTAAGGAGTGTCTTCAAGAAGGAAAGAGAGGTAGCGAGGCAGAGAGGTTTAGGGAGGGAGTTCCAGAGCTTAGGGCTCAGGCAGCTGAAAGCACGGCCATCGATGGTTGAATAGTTAAAATCAGGGATGCTCAAGAGGGCAGAATTTGAGGAGGGGTTGTGAGGTTGAAGGAGATTACAGAGATAGGGAGGGGCGAGGCCATGGAGGGATTTGTAAACAAGGATGAGATTTTTGAAATTGAAGCATTGCTTAACTGGGAGCCAATGTAGGTCAGTGAGCACAGGGATGAATGGGACTTGGTACGATTTAGGACACAGGCTGCTGGATGACCTCGAGTTTAAGTAGGGTGCAATGTGGGAGGCCAGCCAGGAGTAGTGAAGTCTAGAGGTAACAAAGGCATGGATGAGGGTTTCAGCAGCAGATGAGGTGAGGCAGGGTCAGAGATGGACGATGTTATGGAGGTGAAATAGGCGGATTTAGCTATGCCGCGGATATGTGGCCGTAAGCTCATTTCAGAGTCAAATATGACACCTAGGTTGCGAACAGTCTAGTTCAGCCTCAGGCAGATGCTATGGAGAGAGATGGAGTCTGTGGCTTGGGAACGCAGATTGTGGCGGGGACCAAAGACAATGGCTTTGGCCTTCCCAATTTTTAATTGATTAGGTTTAACTGTTTCACCCAAAGGGCAATGGACATGTACCATAAGTTACCAGAGAAGGCCATTGAATCAAACTGTATTAATGCATCTGAGACAATTAGGTGTGTTTTTGGATGGAGAAACAGCTGAGGCAGATGGTGAGAAGGTTGTGACTGAGCTATTACAAATAAATAGGCTTGTTGGGCCTAATAACCTTTCCTTAGGTTCCATCTGTCCACATGCTTTTGATGTAAGATATCAGGGACTGGGTCAGGTAGGGTGTCACGTAGGTAATGCTTGGGGTTACTAGCCACCAGGTGGTGCCACTGTCGGAGGTCATTGGGCTGTTTGCACATGTGTGCGGCCCAGGTATAAAAGGCAAGCCTTCATATAATGTAATCACTTTGGGCCCTAATAAAGCAGAGTCAGGTTTGTACCTGTGTTAGTTTACAGTATTCAGTCTACATAACATTTGGCGACGAGGTAACTTAAGAATCTTCGCATGCAAAAATGAGCACAATTGGAATTCTGAAGAGATTCGTGGGGGGAGAGGACTGGGCAGATTTTGTAGCTCACCTGGACCAGTACTTCATGGCCAACAAAATGGAGGAACCCACTGACGCAGTTAGGCGCAGGGCGGTCTTCCTCACAGTTTGCGGTCCGAAAATCTATGGATTCATAAAGAATCTTCTCTCGACTGCAAGTCCAACGGACAAGGACTATGAAGAATTGTGTGCTCTGGTACGTGACCATCTCAAACCAGAAGAAGGCATCATCATCTCACGATATCGATTCTACAAGCACGTTCGTTCTGAGGGCCAGGCTGTGTCGGAATTCGTTGCTGACCTAAGATGCCTAGCTGGATCATGTAAGTTCGAAAACGCATTGGGAGACATGCTGAGGGATTTCTTTGTAATCGGCATCAACCACGAGGTGATCCTGCATAAGCTACTGGCGGCAGAAACATTGGATTTGAGCAAGGCCATCATGATTGCCCAGGCATGCTTGACGACAGACAAAAACTTAAAGCAGATATCATCAAAAAATCGGAACTCGGCAAGTACTGTAAACAAGATTGTATCGTCGTTTGGGCTGCATATGGCAGGGCCAACTCGACTGCGTGCGTGAAACCTGTGGCTGCCCAAAGTCCGCCAATGGGAATGAATCTGATTTCACCATGTGGGCATTGTGGGGCAATCATCGGCCTCATCAGTGTCAGTTTAAACAGTACAGTTGTAAAGGCTGTTTGAGACGGGGGCATCTCCAGCGCATGTGTCTGCAACTAAGCAAGCATGCTGCGACACACCACGTGGAGGATGATGACCAGCATAGCGCGGATCCAGATGTGCAATCTGAGATACCAGAGGAGGAAGTGTATGGACTGTATTCATTCCTAACAAAGAACCAACTGATAATGATTAATGTGAAACCTAACGATGTGCCGGTACCGATGGAATTGGACACGGGTGCAAGTCAATCAATAATGAGCCAGAAGACATTCGAAAAGCTGTGGGATACTAAGGCTGAGAGGCCTAAGCTGAGTCCAGTCAATGCCAAGTTGCGTACGTACACTAAAGAACTCATAACGGTGATTGGCAGTGCAGTAATCAAGGTGCCGTATGATGGTGTGGTTCATGATTTACCATTATGGATTGTTCCAGGTAATGGTCCAACACTGTTCGGCAGGAATTGGCTAGAAAAAATCAAATGGAATTGAAACGATATCAAAGCGTTGTCGTCGAAGGATGATACTCCATGTGCTCAAGTGCTGAGCATGTTCCCCTCGCTGTTTGAACCAGGCATCGGTAATTTCACGGGAGCCAAGTTGCAGATCCATGTGGACTCGGATGTAAGACCTGTGCATCATAAAGCTCAAAAGGTTCCGTACACGGTGAGGGAGAAGTTCGAAATCGCACTGGACAGACTCCAGCATGAAGGGGCCATATCACCGGTCACATTTAATGAATGGGCCAGCCCCATTGTTCCTGTGTTGAAGAGAGATGACACTGTCAAAATTTGTGGGGACTACAAGATTACGATGAACCTAGTTTCGAAACAGGACCAATATCCATTACCGAAGGCTGATGACTTGTTTGCAACGCTAGCCGGGGGAAAGTCGTTCACTAAACTGGATCTGACGTCAGTTTACATGACACAGAAGCTGGTCGAGACGTCAAAGAAACTTACGTGCATCAACACTCATAAAGGACTTTTTATCTACAACAAGGGTCCTTTTGGATTCGCTCGGCTGCAACTATATTTCAGAGGAACATGGAGAGTCTACTGAAGTTCTTCCCTAGAACCATCGTATTCCAAGATGACATCCTGGTCATAGGTTGTGAGACCGCCGAACATCTGAGCAACCTGGAGAGGTTCTACATCATCTGGACAAAGTGGGACTCAGACTGAAACGTTCGAAGTGCGTCTTCATGGCACCGGAAGTTGAAATCCCGGGGAAGAAAGTTGACGGCATCCGGCCTACGGACTTGAAAACCAAGGCCATCAAAGATGCACCCAAGCCTCAGAATGTGACGGGGCTGCGTTCGACCCTTGGTCTACTCAATTACTTCGGTAATTTCCTACCTAGATTGAGCACTTATTTAGAGCCACTGCACATGCTGCTAAGAAAAGGCGACAACTGGGTTTGGGGTGCGTCTCAAGATAGAGCTTTTGAGAAAGCTACTAATCTGCTTTACTTTAACAAGCTGCTGGTACATTATAATCCATACAAGCATCTGGTATTAGCCTGTGATGTTTCGTCATATGGATTTGGTTGCGGGCTCCAACAAGCTAAAGAGTCGGGTAAACTACAACCTGTTGCGTATGCTTCTAAAAGTTTGTCAAAGGCGGAAAGAACCTACAGCATGGTAGAAAAAGAAGCATTAGCCTGTATGTATGGGCTTAAAAGATGCCCTGTTTGGCCTTCGGTTGAACTGGAAACAGATCACAAGCCACTCATTTCATTTTTTTTGGAAAACAAAGGTATCAACACTAATGCATCATCCCGCATCCAGAGATAGGCACTGACATTATCTGCCTATGATTATGTCATTCGCCATAGACCTCACCGAGAATTGTATCGATGCACTGAACCATTTGCCATTGCCCACAATGGAGGTGGAGACGCCACAACCTGCAGACCTACTGTTAGTTATGGATGCTTTTGAAAGTGAAGGAATCCCTGTCACGGCCCAACAAGTTAAGACTTGAACCAGCCAGGACCCAATATTATTGGTTGTGAAATGTTGTGTCCTTAATGGTGATTGGTCTGCCATACCCAAGCAAATGGGTGATGAGACCAAACCTTATAACCGTCGCAAAGACAAACTATCCATTCAGTCAGATTGTTTACTGTGGGGTAATCGTGTTGTTATGCCTAAGAAAGGCAGAAAGAAATTTGTACATGATCTACATAGCACTCATCCCGGTATTGTCATGATGAAAGCCATTGTCAGGTCTCATGTATGGTGGCCTGGAATTGACTCGGATCTGGAATCATGTGTGCATCGGTGTAACACTTGCATGCAGCTAAGTAAAGCACCAGCGGAATCGCCACTGAGTCTGTGGTTGTGGCCATCTAAATCATGGTCCAGGATCCACATCGACTTTGCAGGTCCCTTTCTGGGAAAGATGTTTTTAGTTGTGGTGGATGCATATTCCCAGTGGATAGAGTGTATAATCATGTCATCTCGTACATCCACAGCTATCATTGAGAGCCTTCGTGTCATGTTTGCCACTCATAGTATGCCCGACATCATTTTAAGCGACAATGGATCTTGTTTCACTAGTCTGGAGTTTCAAGAGTTCATGAAACTCAATGGTATCAAACATGTGAGGTCAGCACAATTCAAACCCGCATCTAATGGTCAAGCAGAGCGTGCTGTCCAAACCATCAAACAGAGTATGAAACGTGTAACTCAAGGTTCACTGCAGACTCACTTGTTATGCTATTGCTTAGTTACAGGATAAGTTCCCACATGCTTACCGGGGTCCCTCCTGCTGAACTATTGATGAAGAAAGGTCTCAAGATCAAGCTCTCTTGTTCACCCTGACATGATTCCAGATCAAAGTCAGCAGTGGCATCATGATCATGCAGCTGTGTCACGCGACATTTCTGTTAACGATCCTGTGTATGTACTAAATTATGATCAAGATCCCAAGTGGATCGTCGGTACTGTTACGGCCAAGGAGGGTAACAGAGTGTTTATCGTCAAGCTCAAGAATGGGCAGACATGCAGGAAACATGTTGGTCAGATAAAGCTGCAGCACATGGATGAACCGGCACAGTCTGAGGAAGACACAATCAGTGACCAACCAACCTACCCTTAGTCATCAGAGGACTCCGCTGTCATCAATGAATCTGGACTTTCAATCCCTGACATGGTCATTGCCACTCCCATCAGATCAGCTACCCAGCCCCCAGTTATAACAGACTCAGAACACTCGCCCAAGGCTGGAGTTGAACTGAGACGATCAACTCGGGAGCGGAAAGCCCCGAACCATTTCAATTTGTAAAAAGACTGTTACTAATATCTTAAAGGGGGATATTGCCAGCATAGTATATACACAGTGTAAACCTTATTGACAGTACATCAGGTAACAAGTCTCCATCTTGGGGTTACTAGCCACCAGGTGGTGCCACTGTCGGAGGTCATTGCGCTGTACGCACGTGTGTGCGGCCCAGATATAAAAGGCAAGCCATCATGTAATGTAATCACTTTGCGTCCTAATAAAGCAGAGCCAGGTTTGTACCTGTGTAAGTTTACAGTATTCAGTCTATCGAGTTATTACATACGTAATATAGGGAATGCCACATTTCCCCTTCCATAGAATAATGGGAAGATTTCCCTTGTTCAGCATTTCTAGCAAAACCAAAAACATATTCCTTATTGCTTGAGGTTTCAGTACAGATAGTGAGTGGAGGAACTCTTCCCTGATGAAATCTGTGTGCCCGATAGTAATTTGACAGTGTATCTAAATCACAACCTCAGCAGAGCTCCCTCTGCTCCAGCAATGGCACAATTACTTCAACGAATACGCTCCCTCGCCCTGGAAGTAGGAATGGAGGGTGGGGAAGGGGAAATGGGAAATTAAATGAACTTACAAGCATATGAGGCTAGAAATTACTTCTGGTACTGTTATCATATGACTGCTTATGAAACTGATATGAAACTGCTCATACCAAATTAAAATAAATAGGTTAACATCGCCATTAAAATAGTGGGAGAGGGCACTTTGATATAAGTATATTTAGTATTCATACATTAAACTCGCCAGTAGGAAACCGGAGTTGATGTAGAAGATCAACCATGAGCTTACTGAATGGCGGAGAATGCTTGAGGGGCCGAATGGTCTACTCCTTCTCCTATTCCTTATGTTCTTAATAATTATTTCCTGATCATAGAATTATGCCTTTGGGACCTGCAGCAGCATTTTGTCATCAAAATACAAACACAACCTAATTCCGTTGTAATTATTGTCTGTCTCGAATAGAGAAATGTTATTTTGATCCATGCATTTCTCTTCCAACACTTTATCTTATTAGAATATTAGAAATGTACAGAAATCTACTTGTCAGATGTTATGTAATAGAAAGATGTCCCATTTCTAATGCTGCAGCTGTCTTTCAACTCTTGATTCAATACTGGCTGTAGTTTAAAGGGATGATGTGTACCATAAACTGAATGAATAATCAGCAGTAGATTAATTCAGTATCTATTAATCTAAACTGTCCAGGTACTGAGATTCAGACAGGCACTACATCATACCTCAGGGTTAGTCTTGACATCTGGGTGTCTTCCCTCAGGTTCTTTTCATGAAGCCAATTAAAGATATTTTTTAAAGGAATTTCTCAAATGTTCAAAGAGGCGAGGCCATCGCATTTTTTAGAATGTACTAAAGCACACAGATGACAGATTGGGCACTGAATCAAGCTGTAAACACTGAACTTGTCAAAATGTATCTGTTTTAGGCCTATTCTCAAATAAATTAGCTCCACATTTAGATTATTCAGTGTTTTGAAGGAACTTTCCCCTTGGCAGCAGTATGGGCAAAGGAACAAAACTTCTCTCTGCACATGAACAATCCCATTTTTGGATCCCACTGTTATATATGCAAACTATACAGTGTGCAGTCACTGTATAGTTGCATAAGATGGAGACTTGTTACCTGATGTACTGTCAATAAGGTTTACACTGTGTATATACTATGCTGGCACCACTGGAGGGTGCAACTGGTGGAGACCGGGATTTCCTGCCTCTGTCCACCAGAGGTGACTGCAGTGGGAGACCTGAGGGTCACCTGCATAGGTGTGCAGGGCCCAATATAAAAGGCTGCCCACCATGCTTGTGCCTCACTCTGGAGTTACGAATAAAAGACCAAGGTCACTACTGTTTGAGTACAACACATTACCTCATAGAGTCATTCATAAGTGCATTACAGACATAACAACTGGCGACGAGAATACAGACTTTTACGCGATTATGGCTACCTTTGGCACACTAAAAGACTTTGCAGAGGGTGATGATTGGGATGCCTTCACGGAAAGGCTCGAGCAATATTTCGTGGCAAATGACCTGGCAGGGGAGACAGACACATTGGTGGAGAAGCGCAAGGCTATGCTGCTGACCAGTTGTGGGCCCGAGGTCTACCGCCTCGCCAGGGACTTGCTGGCACCCATGAAGGCCAAGAATAAAACATACGATGAGCTGACTGAACTAATTTGCGACCAACTAAAACCAAAAGAGAGCATCATAGAAACATAGAAAATAGGTGCAGGAGCAGGCCATTCAGCCCTTCTAGCCTGCACCGCCATTCAATGAGTTCATGGCTGAACATGCAACTTTAGTACCCCCTTCCTGCTTTCTCGCCATACCCCTTGATCCCCCGAGTAGTAAGGACTTCATCTAACTCCCTTTTGAATATATTTAGTGAATTGGCCTCAACTACTTTCTGTGGTAGAGAATTCCACAGGTTCACCACTCTCTGGGTGAAGAAGTTTCTCCTCATCTCGGTCCTAAATGGCTTACCCCTTATCCTTAGACTGTGACCCCTGGTTCTGGACTTCCCCAACATTGGGAACATTCTTCCTCCATCTAACCTGTCTAAACCTCACGGACAGGCACAGAGTCTACACTCACTGCAGAACTGAGGGCTAGGAGATTGCAAAATATGCTGCTGACCTCAGAAGACTTGCGGCATTGTGTGATTTCAGCACGCATCTCAATGAAGCCTTGCGAGACATCTTCGTTATGGGAATTGGCCACGAGGGTCTCCTTCACAAGCTATTATCTGCCAACACCACAGTCAACCTGCAGAAGGCAATCAGCATCAGTCAGGTATTCATGACCTCGACCTACAGCACCAAGCAAATTATTCATCCTGTGGACTCAAAGCCAGCAAGTACTGTACACAGAATGGTACCTTTCACAGGCAAGACTGTAGAACGTGGCTCTGCCCAGGGCAGAGAGCACAGACCTCAGGGTTCCAGAACTCAGAGTCCGCCGAGGGGTGCTATTCGAGTAGCACCATGCTGGCATTGCGGAGGAAACCATAGGGCTCACCAGTGTTGGTTTGCTGAGTACGTATGCAAAGCCTATAACACGAAGGGCCAGCTCCAGCATATGTGTAAAAGAAATACGACTCACCGTCTAGCAGAGGAGTTGGTAGATGACTTTGAATCCAGATGATTTGGCCAGAGAGGCAGCCCAGCCCCAAGAAGAAGTGTATGGAGTGTATACCTACACCACCGATTGTCCTCCAGTGAAGATGGAAGTCGAGATAAACGGTGTTCCAGTCTTCATGGAAGTGGACATGGGAGCGAGCCAGTCAGTGATGAGCCAGGATACCTTTGAGAGGCTATGGAACGAAAAACGACCCGAGCTGGTTCTAGTACAGGAAAAGTTGCGCACCTACACCAAGGAGCTGATCCCAGTCCTTTGTAGTGCGGATGTAAGTGTAATCCATAATGGTGCACAAGTTACCTCTGTGGATTGTTGCAGGTGATGGTCCAATGCTACTCAGAAGAAGGTGGATGGGGAAGATTCAATGGAAGTGAGAAGACCTCTTCACTCCAGCAATCGATGTCCCCCATGCTCAGAGGCAGAACAAAACCTCACCTTCGTTTGGGCCAGGCACCAGAGAACAGACCTGCGCAGCACCTGAGGCACAGACCGTCCATCACGACTGCGTGACAATGATCCGACCGGAACGACCTAAAAGTACTTTCCTGGCTCCAGTGACAGGACTCCTGGGGAGGAAGATCGAATTCACAGGCACTCTTCCAGCTTTTGTGGCAGAAATGCGGGAGAGAAGGATCAAGGCAGTCAACCTCGAGGACAGAGGCAAGATGGCATCCCTGCTGCAGCATGGCTGAAAAAAAAGATGGCTGTGGCCATATCACGAGGTGCAACGCTGAGGAACCAACATGTGGTGTCTAACAAAGGATTTGACTGGGGTAAAGCCAGCAGGGTTCTCTTAAAGGAGACCTGCAACCAACTGAACTTAAAGAGACATTGTATGCATGGCAATCAATGTAACGAACCGATTAAGATTGTGAACAAAATGTTATTGTGAGATGTCGGTACTATTCCTAATGTAAAGAACAAAATGGTGTTGCGAGATGTCGGTACCAGTGCCAATGTAAAGAACAAAATCTTGTTGCGAGATGTCGGGAATAGAGTGTCCCCAAAAGTAGCAAGTGAGTGAATTCGGGAAGGTAAAGGCGCTGATTCTGATGCCCTTCCCCAGGTGACCCCTCAAGTTATAGGCCAACAACCTCAGGAGGGTGAAGGCACCGATCCTGATACCCTGCCCCAGCTCTATCCCACGCTGCAGGCACCCGATGGCACTATTCACCACGGACCTGGAAATGAAAATGGCACCAATACGCGCAGTTGGCCACCATTACCCACCACCCGGGTGGAGATGGCGCAGCCCCCAGACCCAGTCGCTACCTTGGCCATGTCCAGGAGTGAAAGGTCAGAACCAACAAGTTCCCCAAACGGGACCTGGAACAGCCAGGTTCCCAAAACCGTTAGAGAACAGGCAGAAGATTCTGCAGCCCTCAAGGGAGGACAGGGAGGCCACACACATCTGTGGCTCTGCCCACCATTAGGCAATGGCAAAGGCCCCGAGTCCTGGCTAGGTGAGCGAACCAAGCCCACCCCGCTAGCAGGGGGCGCAGCGTCACTCTCAGGTGACTCGAACCCCGTCCAGTTGCTCTGGAACCTGCGTCCTCGCATACCTGTACTGCTACCTCAGCACTTACCATGACTGAACCATGAATGCAATCTATCCAATCCTGGCGCACGACCGCAAAATGTAATGAATGAAAGTCACTGAACCAAGGTGTCACAATACAAACTGTAACTTCCTTTCTTTGTACTTGCACTATGTCTGATCCTGTATGTTAATATAAGGGGCCTGCTGCACGATCTCACTGGGGGCGGGGGGTAAATGGATGTATGTATCCATGGACACACACGTGGATCACACCTAGAACCCACTGGAACCTCCATTGCATCATCGAACCATCCAAACTGGTAATCACTACCCAACGTTGTAGCAAAAGGACTTGGGGGTTAACAGGGAGAGAACCAAGCCAAAGCACAGCCAAGATGCAAGGGCTATTGGCACTTAAGTCTGGGGAGAGCTAAGCCACAGCACATAGTGCAAAGGTAATCGGCACAAAGGACTTGGGGGAGAGTGATGTTATATATGCAGACTATAGATATACTCTCTGTGTAGTCACTGTATAGTTGCATAAGATGGAGACTTGTTACCTGATGTACTATCAATAAGGTTTAAACTGTGTATATATACTATGCTGACACTACTACAGGGTACAACTGGTGGAGACTGGGGTTCCCTGTGGCAGAGGCTGTCCACCAGAGGGCACTGTGGTGGGTGACCTGAGGGTCACCTGCATAGGTGTGCAGGGCCCAGTATAAAAGGCTGCCCACCATGCTTGTGCCTCACTCTGGAGTTACGAATAAAGGACCAAGGTCACTACAGTTTGAGTGCAACACATTGCCTCATGAAGTAATTCATTAGTGCATTACAGACATAACACTCTCCATTGAGAAAAGTGCACAGAAAACATATCTGTGCGTATGATTCACAATGGAAAACTCCAACGATGTGCATCTGATCTCTACACCTCCCTAAAGCAGATCTCCTGCTTCGCAGACTGAAGGAAGGGAACAAATGTATATTCTGAAACACCACCTGAGGGAAGCTTAAAACATTCAATAGAGAATAATAAAAAACTAATATAGCCACAGGGGAAGCAGTCAAGGTAAGGAAGGTGAATCTCTCAGAATCATGTTAAAATCATTCAACAAGTACCTATGTGGTAGTAAGAATCATTATATTGATTAATCAACTTAAAGAAACACAAAGTGCAAGAGGAAGAACATACTGCAGCTTTAAACTTAGGTGGGATGAAGAACACAAATATAATGGACTAAATAGACATATCAGAAATGATTTTTTTTGGCTCATTTAGCCTGTGCTTTCCATAGACCACATGTAATCTATTCTATTGTGAATGCAACACAACCAATTTAACCTCCAAAAATTCCGGTCAGTCAGTTTGTGTTCAGCAGCGTTAGTCGCTGTCCTGAGTGGTCTGACCATCTTACTTTGATGGGGATTGGCTCACACTGCCTGTATCCACTTGTACGATAGTGCAACTCAGAGTTGCAACAATAGTGCTCCCTTGTGACCTGAACTGGATATCCGTGTCTTTAGCACGTGTGGTCTCTCAAGCCCCCCCAGAGGTGAATTGAGTAAACACTCGGTGAGACGAGGCCAGATCTGAATCAATAAGCTGCTTTATTTCACAATACGTTGGCAGACTACAGCTAGGCTGCATATGCCAATTCAACCGAGACAAAACAAGAATGTACAGAACAGTTACGATCAGACTCACTTCATTCGATCTGCACACTTTATTTTTTGCATAATAATACAAAACACAGAACACACCAGGCTTGCATAAATCAGTGGGTGGTCTTACTTGACTTCAACAAGATGACGTCAAACTATCCACCAGCATTTCTAGCACTAAGACTCAGTGAAAGCGCTTGCAGTTTTCGCTTTAGAAATCTGATTGCTTTCGCAGCCTTAGCTTGGCTTGGCACAGTCAAGCTGATTGCCCGATTCGGTGCGCCCAGTGAGCTGTGTGCTTACACTCCCCCATTTTCCATCCATTCATTTAAATAGATGAAAATGACAGGTCTACAACCTCTGATTTTCCTTTCATTTATTTAAGTGGATGGAAAGTTAAGGGCTGTGATCCCACCACTTCCTGATGAGAGTGCAACTTCTCACTGGGAGCTCCCTATCAAGTAGTCAACCCCAGCACTATTGCAGTGTAGATTGCATGTCTGTTAGACTGAAATCCCACTTACATCACAGAACCACTTTGCATTGAACAATGTACTTGGGTGCACCCTTTATTGGATGCAGATTGCATGCCCTGCGCCTGAATGGTGTGGACTGTGGTTCCCCTGATACTGGGGCTCCAGCTGCATTACAATGGAACCAGTGTGGTGCAAACATCTAGTTGGCAAAGTAAAAACTGAGATCGGACCACTGCTAGTGTCACAGCAACCCTCAGCTAAGTGGGGGGAAGGATATGGAAGGAGGTTGGTGGGGAGGTGAAGGGAAAGATTGAGGGAGAGGTCAGTGGTTGAGATTGGAGGCTGGGTGGAAAGACGAGGAAAAAGAAGAAGACTTTGATTTATATAGCACCTTTCACGACCACCGGACGTCTCCAAGTGCTTTATAGCCAATGAAGTACTTTTGAATATGAGCTGTGGCTCAGTGGGTAGCACACTTGCCTCTTCGTCAGAAGGTTGTGGGTTCAAGTCCCACTCCAGGAACTTGAGCGCATAAATCTAGGCTGACACTCCCAGTGCAGTGCTGAGGGAGTGCTGCACTGTCGGAGGTGCCGTCATTCTGATGAGATGTTAAACTGAGGTCTCGTCTGCCTACTCTGTTGGATGTGAAAAATCCCATGGCATTATTTTGAAGAAGAGCAGGGGAGTTATCCCTGGTGTGCTGGCCAATATTTAACCCTCAATCAACATAACAAAAACAGATTATCTGTTCATTATTACATTGCTGTTTGTGGGAGTTTGCTGTGAGCAAGTTGGCTGCCGCGTTTCCTACATTACAACAGTGACTACACTCCAAAAATACTTCATTGGCTGTAAAGCACTTTGAGATGTCCAGTGGTTGTGAAAGGCACTATATCTTTATTTTCTGAAGTGTAGTCACTGTTGTAATGTGGGAAACGTGGCAGCAAATTTGCACACAGCAAGCTCCCACAAATAGCAATGTGATAATGATCAGATCATCTGTTTAATTGTTATGTTGATTGAGGGATAAATATTGGCCTGGACTCCCCTGCTCTTCTTTGAAATAGTGCTATGGGGCCTTTTATATCCACCTGAGAGAGCAGATGGAACCTTGGTTTAACATCTCATCCGAAAGGAGGTTGGGAGAGGAGGATGCGAAGATCGGGAGAGGTGGCGAACTTTCTTTCTTTCAATACAGGGTTGGGAGGAGCTCTCTTGCTCTCTGGGCTCCAAATTCAGGTAAGTAAATTTGAAAAATGTAGCTTCTAGGTAGCAGACAGCCCCAAGGACTGGTATTGCTGAGTTGCAGTCGGATGCATTGCCATCTGATTTCTCCTCTTTTACTTTCAATGGAAAGAAAAGTTGCTGGGGTCTGTTAAAAGCATGGGATTCTCCCCGCCAGATTTTCCTTTCACCATACTGCCCAAGCTATGCTTAATACTCAAGCAGTAAAGATGAAAATCTACTGCAGAATCAGTAAAACATAGCCATGTGGGGAAGTGTTCCTGATTTCTATGATGTTAATAACGCCTAATATAACGCATCTCTCAGCAAAGGACCTATGATATCAAAAGGAAAGGGGGCCAAAGTTGAATCTAACTCCAGTGATTCTTCCAGATCTGAGAATCTCATTATCTTCCAGCAATGTGTCAACTGTGAGCTGTTGAAGAATCTATATTACTGTCCTATGTCACAAGATCCTGAGAGAATGCTGAGAGAAGAGGCCTCGATGTCATGGGTTATCAGTTAATGTGCCGTATGATGTCTGACTCCTTCATGCCTTCTATCTCCCTTCTTTTAACACAAAGCTGAGAGCACTCCTTGGCAATGGGGCCCTGGTTGCTCCCATCACAGACCTATAGCCTCAAATTGCCTGAGGGTAATTGAGCAGTTACATTTAATTACCAAATGAATCGCTATAGCCCTTAAAGCAGTGAAGGCTCAGAAATCCATTGAAGCTAATTTTCTAAGTGTTGCAGTAAAGAACAATCAGAGGCAAATTGTCTATGGTACGGGATGGGCTGATATTATTGTATTAGATAAAGGCAGATAGTAGAGGCACTTTTAGTGTCGTATCTTACCAGACTCCTAAAACAACATCATTTTTGGAATAAGAAAACATATTCTATGTTTATACACTGCTGATCAAAGTGGCTTATCTCTACCAGTTCAGCTAATAATTTCAATCATTGTTAAAACAACATTACCCTACCTCAGGACTCAGATAGGTTACATTTTGTGCCATTATATTGGTTAAATTTTACAACAGATGTGAAGCAGCTAACATTATTTAAATAAAAAAAATCACAATTTTGCTTTCAGCTTATAGTGAAAAATTATAAAGATTGTCCTTTGTTGTTAAATTTAAACTACTTTCTCCTGCCACACAGCTTTCTCTCATCTTACCCTCTTTTAAAAAAAAGTAATGGGGTGTATTTTCTTACAGCTGCTCCCCAGAACACCCAGCTCCCCAAGCACAAAGGAAAAGAGAAAGGGCAGTAGGCCCAATTCAGGGGTTCTCCACACCTTTAATGTTGCGCTGGGATTTCTAGAGCTTTCCGTGGGGCAGAAAGAAGAGTTTGGCCTGCACCTACAGTTGGGCTAGGGCAGTTGGAGGCACTCAAATGAGGCAGGGACGGGGTGGGATGGTGTTCCTGGCTTCTTGACTCATATTCCTGATCCAAGGTGAACTACAAGTCCAGCAGAGAGATGCTCAAACAAAATGACGCAGTGGCCTGCTCCCAGACCCCTGGGAGGTCCGTAGGCATCAAGGGATTGTAGGCATCAGAGACTCAAGTTGAGGATTATTTGACATTTTCTGCTCCATCAGGATGTTTTAGTCAAGTGTCAGCTGTGGCTCAGTGGGTAGCACACTCATCTCTGAGTGAAAAGGTCATGAGTTCAAGTCCCACTCCAGGGACTTCAGCACATAAATTTAGGCTGACACTCCAGTGCAGCACTGAGGGAGTGCTGCACTGCTGGAGGCGCCGTCTTTCGGTGCTCTCTCAGGTGGACGTAAAAGATCCCATGGCACTATTTCGAAGAAGAGCAGGGGAGTTATCCCCAGTGTCCTGGCCAATATTTATCCCTCAATCAACATAACAAAAACAGATTATCTGGTCATTATCACATTGCTGTTTGTGGGAGCTTGCTGTGCACAAATTAGCTGCTGCGTTTCCCACATTACAACAGTGATTACACTCCAAAAGTACTTCATTGGCTGCAAAGTGCTTTGAGATGTCCTGTGGTCGTGAAAGGTGCCATATAAATGCAAGTCTTTTTTTCTTTTTTTAAATCATGACTCTTTAGCTGCCAGTCTCCATCAGCGGCTAGAGGATCCTGATGTCTGAAGCCTGACACTGCACCTTGTTTTCCTGCCCCATCTACTGGAGCTCAGCTCCACTGGAAGCACAGGACCATGTACATGACCCGTGATAGGAAATCCCTGTGATCATACAGCTGAGCACTTTAGATGCGCTGCTTCTGTCTAACATTGGGGAGGGGTCTCGCACATCAACCCAAGTGATCCTTGCTGTGGTATGCTTCTATGGGGTTTGGCAACCCTCCAGTGCTTCATACAAGTACTCATTCGTCATGTGTGAACCAAGACATGAGTTCCAGTAGGCTATTCACCATGGAAGGAAATCACAGCCACGAGGTCATTCTTCGCAAACTGCTGTCTGCCGAATCCCTAGATCTGAGCAAGGCCGTCACGATAGCCCAGACTTTCATATCCATAAGAACAACATGAAACAGATATCTTCACAGCATCGAAGCTCACCGGCAAGTACTGTGCATAAAATAATGCCTTCAACAGGCAGAACTGTACATGGCAGGGCCTACACAACTGCAGAGACCAGGCCTAGGGTGACTCAGAGGCCGCTGTGGGGTGTGAATGCGTATCCATCAACACCATGTTGGTGCTGTGGAGGCAGTCATAGAGCCTACCAATGTCGATTCAAGCACTATGTGTGCAAGGGCTGTGGAACAATGGGGCACCTCATGCGAATGTGCAAATGACCTCTGACTCACCGCGTGGCAGAATCAGCAGAGGACGACCGATCCAGCGCGGATCACGCTGAACAAGCAGGACAGGCAACTCAACCTGAGGAAGGAAGTGTATGGAGTACACACCTTCACCACCAAAAGCTCTCCGATAATGTTAAAAGTTAAACTTAGCAGCAGTTGTGTATGGAGAAAGAGTTAGACTGAACACTGTGAGCTCAAAGTAAAGTGTGACCTTAGTCTTTTATTGCAGGTCTCCAGAGTGCATCTTCAACCTGTGAAGCCTTCTTAAATACCTGTGCTCCCAAGGGATTATGGGATCCCTTGGGACACTGGAGAATGAGCCCTCTGGTGGCTGTACAGAGTAAATACAAGTCCACATATTTAACAACATTCCCCCCAAAGTCAATAGTGTAACTATTTACAATGTGAGTCGATCTGGGGCCCTTCTTGCCCTGGTTAATCATCTCGGTATGAAAGCTGGTATTGTTGAATCATTTGTTAGACCCTCGCTGGGCTGCTGTGCAGCTGGCCTTGCTGGGCTGTCTGGTGTGTTGGGCCGTGCATGGCTGCTGTGGATGATGGGTTCTGCTTCGTGGTTAACCGTGGTGTCGGTTGCCACTAGTGTGTCTGTTGGGGGAACAAAAAAGGTAGGGTCCAAGATGGGTTGCTCAGGGTCGTCCATGAATCTGAGTTTGATTTGGTCCAAGTGTTTCCGGTGAATGAGTCCATTTGAAAGTTTGACCCGAAACACCCTGCTCCCCTCTTTGGCCACGACAGTGCCGGGAAGCCACTTGGGACCTTGTCCATAATTTAATACAAATACAGGATCATTGACTTCAAACTCGCATGACACATTTGCGCTTTCATGGTATGCATTTTGTTGAAGGCGTCTGCTCTCTACCTGTTCATGTCGATCAGGGTGAACCAACGAGAGACTTGTCTTAAGTGCTCTTTTCATGAGCAGTTCAGCAGGCGGGATCCCAGTGAGTGTGTGTGGTCTCGTGCGGTAGCTAAGCAGGACTCGGGATAGGGGAGTCTGCAGTGAGCCTTCAGTTACCCTCTTAAAGCCTTGCTTGATGGTTTATACTGCTCTCTCTGCCTGACCATTGGACGCTGGTTTAAACGGGGCAGATGTGACATGTTTGATCCCGTTATGGATCATGAATTCTTTGAACTCAGCACTGGTAAAACATGGCCCGTTGTCGCTCACCAGGACATTGGGTAAGCCGTGTGTGGCAAACATGGCCCGCAGGCTTTCAGTGGTGGCAGCGGATGTGCTAGCCGACATTATCTCACATTCAATCCACTTGGAGTATGCGTCTACAACCACAAGGAACATTTTTCCCAAGAACGGGCCTGCATAGTCGACGTGTACCCTAGACCACGGTTTGGAGGGCCAAGACCATAAACCTAACAGCTCCTTCCTGGGTACATTGCTTAACTGCGAGCATGTATTACATCTGTGAACGGAGGACTCTAAGTCCCCATCGATTACTGAGCCACCACACGTGGGATCTGGCTATCGCTTTCATCATTACGATGCCTGAGTGGGTACTGTGGAGGTCATTGATGAAGGTGTCTCTGCCCTTCTTGGTGACCACTACTCGATTGCCCCACAGAAGGCAGTCTGCCTGTATAGACATTTCACCTTTGCGCCGCTGGAACGGCTTTATTTCTTCCTGCATTTCCACTGGGACACTGGACCAGCTCCCGTGAAGCACACAGCTTTTGACTAGAGATAATAAGGGGTCCTGGCTTGTCCAGGTTTTGATCTGCCGGGCAGTGGCGGGTGATTGTTCACTCTCAAATGCTTCCATAACCATGGCTAGATCTGCGGGCTGCACCATTTCCACCCCGATGGTGGGCGATGGCAGCCTACTGAGAGCATCGGAGCAGGTTTCTGTGCCTGGCCTGTGGTGGATGGCGTGGTTGTATGCAGACAACATGAGCGACCATCTCTGGATGTGGGCCGATGCATTGGTATATATTTCTTTACTCTCGGAAAACAGGGATATAAGTGGCTTATGGTCAGTTTCCAATTTGAATTTTGGCCCAAACAGGTATTGATGCATTTTCTTTACCCCATAGACAAACGCTAACGCTTCGTTTTCAATCATGCTGGAGTCTCTCCCGGCCTTAGACAGACTCCTGGATGCATAAGCAACCAGTTGCAGTTTCCCGAAATCATTGGCTTGTTGCAATACACACCCAAGGCCATATGACGACGCATCATATGCTAGTACCAAATGCTTACATGGATCATACAACACAAGCAATTTGTTTGAGCATAACAATTTTCTCGCTTTTACAAAGGCATTTTCTTGGCTTTTGCCCCAAATCCATTCGTCCCCTTTTTGTAGTAAGACATGTCGTGGTTCTAGCAGTGTGCTGAGACCTGGTAAGAAGTTACCAAAGTAGTTCAGGAGTCACAGAAACGACCGTAGCTCCATCACGTTCTGTGGCCTCGGTGCATTCTCGATTGCTTCCGTATTCGTGTTGGTGGGCCTGATGCCGTCCGCCACAATCCTCTTTCCCAGGAACTCCACTTCAGGTGCCAGGAAAATGCACTTTGAGCATTTTAATCTGAACCCCATGTAGTTGAGTTGACTAAGAACCTCCTCCAGGTTCTACAGGTGCTCGACTGTGTTCCGACCTGTGACCAAGATGTTGTTCTGGAAGACCACGGTGAGCGGGACTGACTTCAGTAAACTTTCCATGTTTCTCTGGAATATCGGCGCTATTGATCAGATTCCAAATGGGCATATGTTATAAACAAAAAGACCTTTGTGCGTGTTGATGCAGGTGAGGGCCTTCGATGATTCCTCCAGTTCCTGCGGCATGTAGGCTGAAGTCAAGTCCAGCTTCGTGAACGTCTTTCCTCCCGCCAACGTTGCAAAGAGGTCGTCGGCTTTTGGTGGTGGGTATTGGTCCTGCAGGGAGAAATGATTGATAGTTACTTTGTAATCACCACAGATTCTGACGGCGCCGTCTCCCTTGAGGACTCCGACAATAGGACTGGCCCACTTGCTGAACTCGATCGGTGAAATGATGCTCTTTTGTTGCAGCCGATCTAGCTCGATCTCTACCCGTTCCCTCATCGTGTACGGTACTGCTCTCGCCTTGTGATGGATGGGTCGTGCCCCCGGAATTATATGGATCTGCGCTTTTGCTCCTTGGAATTTCCCGATGCCTGGTTCAAACAGCGAAGGAAATTTGTTTAAGACCTGGGCACACAAAGTGTCGTCAGCGGGCGATAGCGCTCGGACGTCGTCCCAGTTCCAGCGTATCTTTCCCAGCCAGCTCTTGCCGAGCAGCGTGGGACCATCCCCCGGTACCACCCAGAGTGGTAGCTTGTGCACCGCTTCATTGTAGGAGACCTTTACGGTAGCACTGCCGATTACAGAAATCAGTTCTTTAGTGTAAGTTCTTAGTCTCGTGCAAATTGGAGTTAAGACTGGCCTTGAGGCCTTGTTGCACCACAACCTTTCGAAAGTCTTTTTGCCCATGATGGACTGGCTCGCGGCCGTGTCCAGCTCCATTGACACCGGGAGTCCATTTAGTTCAACATTCAGCATTATTAGGGGACAATTCGTCGTGAATGTGTGCACCCCATATACCTCTGCCTCCTCTACTTGAGGCTCTGGTTTGTAGTGATCCTCCGTGGATCTGTCCTCCTCTGCAATGAGGTGATTTGTAGGTTTAACAGGCTTAGCAGCTCGCCTGCACACTTGTTGGAGGTGTCCCATTGTTCCACAGACCTTGCAAATGTATCCTTTGAATCGTCATGAATGGAAGCGATGATCACCCCCGCAGCACCAACAAGATGTTAATGGCCTTGCATTCATCACCATTGATGGTGGACTCTGAGATATCTGCAGATGTGTAGCTGCAGGTATGTGTGACCTGCCCTGTACATTACGATTCGAAAACAACATCACTTTGTTCACAGTACTTGTAGCAGCACTTGTGTGCTGAGAGATTTGCTTAGTATTGTCAGTGGTGGCAATGAACGCCAGGGCTATCACTATTGCCTTACTGAAGGTTGGGGTCTCTATAGTCAAAAGCTTGTGAAGTATAGTTTCGTGGCCAATGCCAAGTACAAAAAAGTCTCTGAGCATGTGCTCTAAATGTCCTTCAAATTCGCAAATTCCTGCGAGGCGTCTCAGCTCGGCGACATAACTCACCACTTCCTGGCCTTCAGACCTTTTGTAGGTGTAGAACCGATACCTCGTCATGAGAACACTTTCCTTTGGGTTCAAATGCTCTAGGACCAGTGTGCACAAATCATCGTACGATTTCTCCGTGGGTTTCATTGGAGTGAGCAGATTCTTCATGAGGCTGTACGTTGGTGCCCCACAGCTGGTGAGGAGGATCGCTCTACGTTTGGTAGCGCTCTCTTCCCCATTTAGCTCGTTGGCCACGAAGTATTGGTCGAGTCGCTCAACAAAAGTTTCTCAATCATCTCCCTCCGAAAATTTCTCCAGGATGCCCACTGTTCTCTGCATCTTTGGGTTCGCTATCTGTATCTCATCGCCAGTTGTTGTGTATGAAGAAAGAGTCAGACTGAAGACTGTGAGCTCAAAGTAAAGTGTGACCTTAGTCTTTTATTGCAGGTCTCCAGAGTGCCTCTCCAACCTGTGAAGCTTCCTTAAATACCTGTGCTCCCAAGGTATTATGGAATCCCTTGGGACTCCAGGGAATGAGCCCTCTGGTAGTTGTACAGTGTAAATACAAGTCCACATCTATAACAGCGGCATTCCAGTCTCCATGGAATTGGACACGGGGACGCGTCAATCAATCATATGCCAGAAGGCTTTTGAAAAACTGTGGGGCAACAAGGCGCAGAGGCCAAAACTGAGCACGATTCACTCAACGCTGCGCATGTATACCAAAGAACTCATACCTGTTATCGGCAGTGCGGCAGTGAAAGTATCGTACGACAGAATGGTGCATGACTTACCACTATGGATTGTACCAGGCGATGGCCCAACGCTGTTCGGCAGAAGCTGGCTAGGAAAGATCCGATGGAACTAGGACGACATCAAAGCATTGTCTTCAGTGGATGACGCTTCATGCACCCAGGTGCTAAAAAAAATTCCTGCCGTTATTTGAGCCAGGCATCGTCAACTTCATAAGGCGCCAAGATGCAGATCCATCTTGTTCCTGGGGCACAGCCAGTTCATCACAAGGCCTGAGCAGTCCCATATATGATGCGAGAGAAAGTCAAGATCGAGCTAGACAGACTTCAACGAGAGGGAATCATATCGCCAGTCAAGTTCAATGAGTGGGCCAGTCCAATCGTGCTGGCGCTAAAGAGCGATGGGACTGTCAGAATCTGCGGGGACTACAAGGTAACGATCAACTGAGTCTCGTTACAGGACCAGTACCCACTACCTAAAGCGGAGGACCTATTCACAATGCTAGCAGGGGGAAAGTCATTCACCAAGCTAGATCTAACCTCTGCTTACATGACACAGGAGCTGGCTGAACCATCAAAGAAATTGACGTGCATCACCATGCACAAAGGACTGTTCGTGTACCACAGGTGCCCCTTTGGGATTGGCTCGGCTGCGGCCATCCTCCAGAGGAACATCGAGAGTCTGCTGAAATCAGTTCCATGCACCATGGTCTTGATATCTTGATCACTAGTCGCAACGCCACCGAACACTTGCACAACCTGGATGAGGTTCTAAAGCGACTGGACAGAGTGGGACTCAGGCTGAAACACTCCAAGTGTGTTTTCCTGGTGCTAGAGGTCAAATTTCTGGGGAGAAAGATTGCAGCAGATGGCATCAGACCCACGGACTCCAAGACGGAGGCCATCAAGAATGCACCCAGACCACAGAATGTGACGGAGCTGCGTTCGTTCCTGGGACTCCTCAACTATTTTGGTAACTTTCTACCAGGTTGAGCACTTTGCTGAAACCCTTGCATTTATTGCTACGCAAGAGTAACGACTGGGCTTGGGGTAAATCTCAAGAGACAGCCTTCAATAAGACCAAAAACCTGCTGTGCTTTAACAAGTTACTTGTATTGTATGACCCATGTAAACGTTTACTACTAGCTTGTGATGCGTCGTCGTACGGGGTCGGTTGTATGTTACAGCAAGAAAATGTGTCAGGCAAACTGCAACCGGTTGCATATACGTCCAGAAATTCATCCAAGTCTGAAAGAGCCAAAAGTATGGTTGAGAAAGAAGCGTTAGCATGTGTATACGGGGTTAAGAAAATGCACAATACTTATTTGGTCTCCGGTTTGAGCTCGAAACCGCTTACTTCACTGCTCTCAGAAAGCAAAGGTATTAACACCAATGCTTCATCCCGCATCCAAAGATGGGCACTAACATTATCTGCGTATGACTGTGTAATCCGCCACAGGTCAGGCACTGAGAACTGCGGCTACCATTGCCCACCACCGGGGTGGAAATGGCGCAACCCGCAGACTTGCTTCTGGTAATAGATGCTTTTGAGAGCGAGGGGTTACCCGTCATGGCTCACCAGATCAGGACCTGGACTAGCCAAGACCCTGTGCTATCACTAGTGAAAAGCTGCATCCTTAATGGGAGCTGGTCGGTGGTTCCCGGGGAAATGCAAGACGAAATTAAGCCGTTCCACCGATGTAAGGATGAACTGTCCATCCAATCGGATTGTCTCCTATGGGGGAATTGTGTGGTTTGGTCAAAAAAAGGTAGGGGAAATGTTTATATGTGACCGACACATTACCTACCCAGGCATAGTCATGATGAAGGCTATTGCCAGGCCACATGTTTGGTGGCCCGGTATTGACTCCGAATTGGAGTCATGCGTACACCAATGCAACATTTGTTCACAGTTGAGCAACGCACCCAGGGAGGCCCTACTGAGCCTGTAGTCATGGCCCTCCAAACCGTGGTCCAGGATCCACGTAGACTTTACTGGCCCTTTTCTAGGAAATATGTTTCTAGTAGCAGTGGATGCTTACTCCAAATGGATTGAATGTATAATAATGTCATCATATACGTCCACTGCCACCATTGAAAGCCTCAGGGCCATGTTCACCACCCATGATTTGCCTGATGTCCTTGTTAGTGACAATGGACCGTGTTTTACCAGCTCGGAATTCAACGAGTTCAAGACCCACAATGGCATTAAGCATGTCAGGTCTGCCCCATTTAAGCCCGCATCCAATGGTCAAGTGGAACAGGCAGTCCAAACTATCAAGCAGAGCTTGAAACGCATAACGGACGGCTCCTTGCAGACCTAGCTATCTCGGGTCCTGCTCAGCTACCGAACGTGCCCCCACTCACTCACCAGGGTTCCCCCTGCAGAATTATTAATGAAGAGAGCACTCAAAACCAGGCTCTCCTTAGTCCACCCGGATCTCAATGATCATGTAGAAACCCGGCGGCACCGGTATAATGTGTACCACGATAGCATGGCTGTATCACATGACATTAAGGTCAATGACCCTGTGTTTGTTCTCAATTACGGTCATGGTTCCAAATGGATTGCTGGCACTGTTTAAGCCAAGGAGGGGAATAGAGTGTCTGCTGTTAAACTGTTGAATGGGCAAACGTGCAGAAAGCACTTAGATCAGACCAAACTGCAATTCACTGACAACCAAGAACAGTTTGAAGACCCTACCATCGATGATCCACCCACACACACCCAACCAGCAATTGACCTTGCTGTCAATCAAGAGGATGAACCCACCATGCCTGACAGTCTGATCAGACCAACCGCGCTGCCATGCAGCAATGATCCGACCAACTCACCCATGCCAGGACTTCAACTCAGGCGATCGACCCGGGAACGCAGAGCGCCAGATCGCTTCAACCTGTAAATAACTTGTACATAAGACTTTGGGGGCAGGAATGATGTTAAGTATGCAAACCTCACCAAGGTATAAGACTTGCCACCAGGGGGCACACCTGTGGGAGCCCTAAGGGTCACCTGTACACCCTGGGCAATCAGGTATAAAAGGCACTCCACCATGCTGCTTCCTCACTTTGGAGTTACATTAAAGAGACCAAGTTCACAATGGTTTGAGCTTACAACACAGTCTTGTGGAGTTATTCTGAACACAATACTCTGTACAGAAGGAGGATGGAATGCATCTCATTCCCCATGACGAGATAGAAGCAGCTGGAGGGGTCAACTGGCTTTGTGACGCTGGCCGCTTCCCCTTGGTGTAGGGTGCCACAGACTGCACATACGTTGCCTTGAGGGCTCCGAACCGCAATCCTGAGATCTTTTGAAACTGTAAATGATACCACTCACTCAATGTCCAGTTGGTGTGCGACCACAGATGCACAATAATTTCCATTAATGCCCGCTATCCTGGCAGCAGCCACGATGCCTTCATCCTGCGTCTCGGTGTACCAGTTCTGTTCCAGCCTTGCCATTGCCCCTATCATGTTGGAGTGCAAGGCCATCACTCTTTGTTCAAATGCCTCCTCATCTGAATCCTGTCGAGCAGCACTCGTGCACGAACTCGCCCTCGGGGGAGCTGGCTCTCGAGCTTGCCTTACCCCTTGACCCTGCTGCAGCCAGCTAGGCCCTGGTGCATCACTCAGTGCAGACCCCTCTCCTGAGCTCAACTGCAACGACCGCGTACTCCCAGTATCTGAACTAGTGCGTGTGAGTGTGAGAAGCAGCAACGCGGTGCTTGTATCGTCCTCCTCCTCCTCTTCCTCCCTCTCCTCTTCCTCCCCCATTGCTTCTCCATGCAGACTGCGTTGGGGGAGGGGGGGGCGGGCGGTCTCAGGAACAGGCTTGGCTGCGGCTGGGGCATTGTCTGCAAACACAAGTGGCACATGAGTGGCGTTAAGGTGAGGGAAGGGGGACAGGCATGCAGGAAGAAAGGTGGTCACAATGTTGAGTGGCTAAATGATAAGATCTGCTGCTGAAAGTGGAAGGTGGGATGAGAGGAAGGGTATCACTTACCAACGTTGGCCCCAGCGGACTCGGCGGTCTCCACTGTCATGGGGATGGCAACCTGCAAGCCCATAAGGCGAAGTATTCACTCCTCCAAGTCTGTGAGCTGGCACAGTTCAGGTTCCCTCCTATCCTGGTTGCTGCTGCTGCAGCCTGTTATGTGCCATCTTTGCCTGCAAAAGAAAGGAAGATTGGTGAGTCACAGTGGACTTTTGTATGTGGAAGAAATGCATGGGCAGTGTATGTAGCTGTGATCCTAAGCAAAGCATCAAATGAGGCAATAACTGTGAGTAGGCACATCCTGAGTTAAATGTTAGTTTGCTGAGTCTGCACAGAGGCTGCCTTGTAAGAGTTGTGGGAACAGACAAAGGCTCATAGGTTCAGGGTAAGAATTGGTGGAACATATATGAGTGAGGTCACAGAACTTCTTGCGACATTGTGTGGATGTGCGGTCAATGACGAAAGTGCCTAACACCTCAGCCGCCACCTCTGCCCAGATAGCTCTGAGAAGCTGTGGAGCGGACCTTCCAGCTGGAGGGAAAAGGATGCACCTCCTGTTCTCCATTGCCCCCAATTCGGCGTCTGAGAACCGCGTGGCCCTTGTACTGCCTCTCCCAGCTGCCAGGGCGGCCCTCAGCAAGCAGCTACTGAACTGTGAGGAAGAAGAGAATCAGCAGAACAAACCTGCAAGGGATCCCTTTAAGAAGCCCAATGACCAGGTGACTCCTTATGAGTGAATGAAACTCACCTGAAATTGGCTGCTCATTTCCACCAGCGCCCCTGCAGCGCCCCTACAGCACCACACGGAGGCCGTTTAGCTCTCCAACAGCGCAGCTCTCAGATTTCATGAGTAAAGTGCCGAAATTACAAACTTCCTCCTGCCCATCTCCGCCGGCGCTAATTTATCACATAATTCAAATTATGTGCCCCAAACCCAGTGCAGAACAATTTCAGGCCCTTAGAATCAGGAAGCACAGAAGGAGGCCATTCATGCCATTGTGTCTGTGCCAGCTCTTCCTCGTGCCAGTGGACTTTTATCTACTTTATCGAAACCCATCATAATTTTGAACACCTCTATTAAATCTCTCCTTAGCCTTCTATGCTCTCAGAAGAGCAACCTTCTGCCAAGAGATGGAAATTCTTAGACAATGCACTCACAATTTTCTGAGAAGCCGCCACTGCTTCCAAGGTCCTGTCGATAACAAGGGGTCCTGCAAAATTTACCCCTATATCGCTAAACATATAAAATTAATTGATAAAACAGTTTTCTGAATTGTAACTTTAGAAATGTGTTATATCACTACAACCGAAGTCAAAGAAAACATAGGTAGAAAACCCTTAATTCTTTCACATTGATGACAAAATATTACTCTTACCTGTACGATAGAAATTCCTGTGTTTACAATATATATAAACAATGTTTTGCACTGGAGCCCTCAGCCTATCTGAAAAGGCTAGAACTTGAGTTCATTTCTTCCTACAGCCATGTTTGGTAGCTGTCAACTCCCAGGAAGCCACTATACTTACAATTCCTAACATACAGCAGTCTGAACATATAGAGTGATGAAAGTCCGAGTGTGTATCAGTATATGGTTATTTGTATGTAATCTATGCAGTACTCTGAAGTCCCTCATTCTTCAAAGCTATAGCAATAATTTTGAGTTTGCTTCTTTTTCCTAAGGACTTGAAAACAGGGTAAAGCATAAACTTTCTTGAGATAAGTATTGACAGGAAAATTATTTTCAAAGGTTTATGTTTAGACAGAGAGAAAAAGAAAATGAGAGAAACGGAGACAGTAGAAGTAAAGAGAGAGACAGACTAAGAGAAACAGAGACAGGAGAGGGAGAACGAGCATGTAATTTTTATATGTTGTAATATATTCTAAATGGTTACAGAAACTGCCTTTCGTTTATACTGAGAACTCCAAAATATTATAGTTGCTTATAAAACTAGATTTATTTAAGCAACTGTGATATCTGTTCATTTAGCTACATGCTGTGGGTAAGGAAAACATTTATTTTTTTAAGAACTACTCAAGAAACACTGTTTCTGGGGAAATCTTTTATCAACCTCTTTCCAAATTATTTGAGTGCACTCATTCCTCATTTCCATATCCTAGCACCACATTTGCAACAATGTAATCTCAGACTCAATGTAAGTAGCGCCATGAGATCTGTTTTATACGTCTAGTGTCCAGTGTGCACATGGTACGCTCCAGATGTCATACTTCAGGCATGACTTTCAGTTACATCTTAGTACAGATGTAAACTGGTCTTTAAAAAAGACATTTCCTCCTGGGTTCTCATCTGAATCTTAAAATTTACAAGATGCTTTCGACCTCTAATTCATAGTAAGAAAGAATTTAATTTAATTTATTCATTCATGGGATGTGGGCATCACTGGCAAGCCTGGTATTTATTGCCCATCCCTAATTGCCCTCAAGAAGGTGGTGGTGAGCCGCCTTCTTAACTATAACTGAGCGGCTTGCTAGGCCATTTAAGAGTCAACCACATTGTTGTGGGTCTGGAGTCACTTATAGGCCAGACCGGGTAAGGATAGAAGATTTCCTTTCCTAAAGGGCATTAGTGAATCAGGTGGATTTGTACAACAATTCAGTGGTTACACAGTCACAATTACTAATACTAGAATTATTTAATTAATTGAATTTAAATTCCCACGGTGCTGCCAAGGTGGGATTTGAACTCATGTCTCCAGATCAGTAGTCCAGGCATCCAGATTACTAGCCCAGAAACATAACCACTATGTTACTGTACCCTCTTGCACTTACATAGCACCTTTCACATCCTCAGGATGTCCCATAGTTTCTTACAGCCCACAAATTACATTTGAAGTATGGCCACAAAGCAAGTCCCCATAAGCATCAGCAAGATAAATGACCAGTTAATTTATTTCGGGTGGTGGTGAGGGGTGTTGGTTGAGAGATAAATGTTGGCCAGGGGACCAGGAGATCGCCCTGCTCTTCTTCAAATAATGCTAGGCAGACAGGATTAACATCTTATCTGAAAAATGCCACATCTAACAATGTAGTACTCCCTCAATACTTCCCTGAAGTATCACCCGAGATTATGTGCTCAAATCCTGGAGTGAGGATTAAACCCATGACCTCCTGACTCCATGATGAAAGTGCTGCCACTGAGCCAAGTTATACCCACCAAAATTACCTGGATTTCCACTGGGAGTATGTGACTAGTGACTTTAAATGAATAGGCTGGGTTAGCATCCGAACATGTGAACCATGCTCCGGACCCTAAAGTACCCTGAGCTTCGTTACAAAACTTGTTCCCGTCATTAAGTGACAAATTAGGTTATTCGGTGAGTCGTGATCTGCAATGGGCCATCTAGTTTAAGCTAAGAATAGTGGTGATATAAAATGCACCATTCTCCGAAGTGTATACCATCCCCATTTTATCCAGAACCTGCTGACTTATTTTTAGCAGGACGTATTGCATGACAGAATACTGATGAAAATATGAGGGAGGCTGGAAAAAGATACATAGAAACATCGAAATTTACAGCGCAGAAGGAGGCCATTTTGGCCCATCGTCTCCGCGCTGGCCGACAAAGAACCGCACGGCCCTTGGTCAGCAGCCCTAAAGATTACAATCCGTCCTCTCTGATAGCATATTTTCTGTGAGGATCCTTCAACAAGCTTACTGTGTTTTTCATGAGGAAACTTATTCAAGACAGACTTACTTCATGTCTTACTTCACAGTAGTACAGGGACAGAGTATTGTATTCTTTGTTCCACAGCTTCCTGTAGACAGTCTCTGCTTGTCATATATCAAGGGGGTTTATATTCCTTTGTCACAATTTTTTAAAAAGAACTAACTTACAAAAATCGCTGCCCTGCATATCAACTGTCAACCTTTAGATTTTTTTTGACATTTCCAAGCCTGAGGATATAGAACAACATTTGGACAGATTGTAATGTTTAACAGTCATCCCCTCACCACCTGATCAAGATAAGTTACTCAATTTAAGTAAATACTGGTTTATCTCTTGAAATGATCGCAAGTGTTAATAGCAATGTAAAGTGGATTTCAGAGAAATAGAGAAATGATTAAAAGCTGATGAGAAATAAATTAACAAGCAACTTCTTTGAGCTTAGACTTGTGGGTGCAGTGCAGTGAACAATGACTTCATTGAAGCAATTAAAACAAACATTTCCAGATTTCTAATCCAGTGGGGAGTACAGGACTATGGGCCGGAATTTTGCGGGCAACATGGCGGGTCTGAACCACATTGTCCTGATGATCCCGTTCCTCAGAGCGACTTTCAGTTAATGGGGCCTATTGAGGTAGGCCTGCAAGTTTCTCGGCCCTATTAAATGATGTGGGTCTGATGACATTATCGATGACTCATTTCCAGCGGGGATATTTTAAGCAGCCTTGGCCACTTCGTATTTAAAGGTTCATCTAGGAGTGTGCAGGGAGGATATATCACAATTTGGTTAGTGCTCAGACATGCAAAGATGGCTTCACAAAGGCAGGTGGCCACACCCAGGTTTTCAGATGACTCCCAGCATATTAATGTGGAGGGAGCCAGAGCCTGCAGGGAGGGCCTCTTCCCTGCTGATGGGCGTATGAGACTTCCCCAGGAGGCAAAAGGAGTCTGGCTCCAAATTGCAAAGGAGTAGAACAGCAGGGATGTGGTGAGGAGGACCTGGGTGCAGAGCCGGAAGCACTTCAATGATCTCATAAGATCAGGAAAGGTGAGTGCAAAGCCATTATCAACTTCATCCTCTGTGTCTGTCACCACATACCCATCATTCTGCCTTCCCAAGCCTGCTCCTGATCATCATAACTCACACCAACATACTTTGCACGCCCACCCATCCCTCTCTCTCTATGTATATACTCACACCCCCATCTGACTAACCACCCCTCACCACTCACCCTCATCCTAATGAAATCATACCAAATCATACCATATTTTCACCACACAAGGAGGCCATTTGGCATTGGCACTTGAGCATTGGCATGACACTCCCTCATAGTCACCCTTTCTTACACTCATGCCAACACTCTCACTCAAACTTCTCTTCTTTTCCTCCTTGCAGGAGAAATGAGCGAAGAACAACAGGGAGAGAGAGAAAACCTGAGATGGCCCTCCATCCATTGTCACTTTGACAGCAGCAGAGTAGGTTGCCCTGGAGGTGTCAGGAGTTACAGAGTAGCTGACAGTGGAAAATGGAGAGAGGGGGACATCTCAGCAACTCGGTGACAGAATTAAATGTCATACAGCCACATGGCATACAGGAGTCATTCACATGGGGCCTGATGTCAGCAGCCACTCATGCATAATGGTATTGTTACCCATTCTTAATATAACATTTCTAAATCATATCTTTACTCTCCCACAGGTCCATCAATAGCATCTCAACCAGCACTGCCCCCGTGCCCCCACCCTCCCAACCCGCTCCACACTGACCAGTTGGAGGAGGAAGACGACTCCTCAGAGGAAAATCCAGCCTCTGAGGGAACACCTTCACCAGACATAAGTGCACCCAGTAGCAGCCCAGATACGCACACCTCGGTGGATCCTATGCGACATAGTGTTGTCACCTGCTGTCTCACAAGTCATAAGTGAGCAAGAGCAGATAGTGGAGACAGAGACTCCTCACCGGAGGGCGCAAGCCTCGGGGGCCATCTAGAAGGAGGATGTTCCTGGAGGCGCAGCAAGAAATGCAGGAGGCTTTGACAGGTATTGCGGCTGCGATGTCTGCTAATGTGCAGAGAATGGAGGAATCCATCTCCAACATGAGCACCACAATGTTGCAGGCAATGGGAACGGTGTGCTCTTCCATGCAGCAGCTAATGCACTACTCACATGAGCACATTCTATCTGTGGAGAATCGATGGTTGAGGCTGATAGACCTCCTCTCTAGGAGAGATGTAAACATAGGCTTGGGGACATGGAAGTGTGGGCTCTTCTCAAAGTGCTCAGACTTCTCCCCAGTTGCCCCCACCCCCCCGTCCCCCACGTCCCCAGTCAAAGCCCCAGATGCGTCCTCGGATCGCGATGGCCAAGTCTGCCCCTGCATAGTCACTAGAGGAGCAGACTTTGGCGAGGCCATTAGAGGCTCCAAAACCCAGAGGACGTTCAAAGAAGTGTCTATGCAGTCGCTGCAAGGAAGTGAGCAGGCTGCCTCCACCTCTGCTCATGCCACAGGGGTTGCACCTTGTAGAAGCACGCGAAAAAGAAAAATGACACAGAAATAGATGTACAAGGGTAAGCACATGGATGCTTAAAGAAGTGTTATTTGTTAAGGTTCTGTTAATGTTATCACACATATAAAAGTATTTATTTTCACCACTTTCCGGTCATGTCCATTTTTGTATGCTACTTTGGAAGTGGCTTAGGGAGTTGGAGTGAATGATGAAACATACCTTTATTTCCAGCAATGGGGGGCAGAGTGCAAGGAATGGCTTGGTCAATTTAGGGATGCTTTATGGTGTTGTTGCGGGATGGGAGGAGAACTTAGCACTGCATGTGGCAGCCTATGGGTGTAATGCAAGAAGTTAAGTAAATCTGGCCATGATCAGGTCATCCCTGGCCTCCCAGGTAGCAAGATACTCTACTGCCAGTGCCATCTAAACCTCAGGTTCCACCTGCTCCTCCTCCTCTTCCTCAGCTTGCAGCTGATGCTCCTCCTCCTTATCATCCTCCTCTGAAGAGGCTGTGCGCTCAGTGTCTTGCTTCTCATACAGCACTAATCCTCACTGCTGCACTATGTTGTGTAGTATACTATTAGGCAGTTCCTTGTGTTGAGAATCACCCGCTTCCACACCAAAAAAAGATGAGTTCACAGGTGTTTCAATGAGCTACATCTTGAATGATGGAAAATGCTTGTGTGTAAATTCTTTTAACGTGGAATCACCGTTGCATACCAGCCACCACACGGGCTTAACAGAGCAAGGCCTTGGGTCCAGTGGCAAGGGTTAACGAAGAGGACTGGAGACCAAGCTCTGCTGCACCACTCCTGGGCCCCGACCCCGACTCCGCTGTGGTTAAATACTGCACTGCTCCTGGGCCCTGACCCCACTGCTGTTATATGCTGTGCTCCTCCTGGGCCCTGACCCCGCTGCTGTTATATAATGCACTGCTCCTGGGCCACGACCCCGCTGTGGTTATATACTACACCGCTCCTGGGCCACGACCCCGCTGTGGTCATATACTGCACTGCTCCTGGGCCCTGACCCCGCTGCTGTTATATACTGCACAGCTCCTGGGCCCCGACCCCGCTGTGGTCATATACTGCACCGCTCCTGGGTCACGACCCTGCTGCTGTTATATACTGCACAGCTCCTGGGACACGACCCTGCTGCTGTTATATACTGCACAGCTCCTGGGCCCCGACCCCGCTGTGGTCATATACTGCACTGCTCCTGGGCCACGACCCTGCTGCTGTTATATACTGCACAGCTCCTGGGCCACGACCCCGACCCCGCTGTGGTTATATACTGCACTGCTCCTGGGCCCCGGCCCCGCTGCTGTTATATACTGCACCGCTCCTGGACCCCTGCCCCGCTGCTGTTATATACTACACTGCTCTTGGGCCACGACCCCGCTGTGGTCATATACTGCACCGATCCTGGACCCCGGCCCCGCTGCTGTTATATACTGCACTGCTCTTGGGCCATGACCCCGCTGTGGTCATATACTGCACCGCTGCTGGGCCACGACCCTGCTGCTGTTATATACTGCACAGCTCCTGGGCCCCGACCTCGCTGTGGTCATATACTGCACTGCTCCTGGGCCCCGACCCCGCTGTGGTCATATACTGCACCGCTCCTGGGCCCCGACCCCGCTGTGGTCATATACTGCACCGCTCCTGGGCCCCGACCTCGCTGTGGTCATATACTGCACTGCTCCTGGGCCCCGACCCTGCTGTGGTCATATACTGCACTGCTCCTGGGCCCCGACCCCGCTGTGATCATATACTGCACTGCTCCTGGGCCCCGACCCTGCTGTGGTCATATACTGCACTGCTCCTGGGCCCCGACCCCGCTGTGATCATATACTGCACTGCTCCTGGGCCCCGGCCCCGCTGTGGTTATATACTGCACTGCTCCTGGGCCCCGTCCCCGCTGCTGTTATATACTGTGCCCCTCCTGGGCCCCGACCCCGCTGTGGTTATATACTACACTGCTCCTGGGCCCCGGCCCCGCTGTGGTTATATACTGCACTGCTCCTGGGCCCCGGCCCCGCTGCTGTTATATACTGCACCGCTCCTGGACCCCGGCCCCGCTGTGGTCATATACTGCACTGCTCTTGGGCCACGACCCCGCTGTGGTCATATACTGCACCGCTGCTGGGCCCCGACCCTGCTGCTGTTATATACTGCACAGCTCCTGGGCCCCGACCCCGCTGTGGTCATATACTGCACTGCTCCTGGGCCCCGACCCCGCTGTGGTCATATACTGCACCGCTCCTGGGCCACGACCCCACTGCTGTTATATACTGCACAGCTCCTGGGCCACGACCCCGCTGCTGTTATATACTGCACAGCTCCTGGGCCACGACCCCGACCCCGCTGTGGTTATATACTGCACTGCTCCTGGGCCCCGGCCCCGCTGCTGTTATATACTGCACAGCTCATGGGCCCCGACCCCGCTGTGGTCATATACTGCACCGCTCCTGGGCCACGACCCTGCTGCTGTTATATACTGCACCGCTATGGGCCCCGACCCCGCTGCTGTTATATACTGCACCGCTGCTGGGCCACGACCCCGCTGCTGTTATATACTGCACTGCTCCTGGGCCACGACCCCGCTGTGGTCATATACTGCACCGCTCCTGGGCCACGACCCCGCTGTGGTCATATACTGCACAGCTCATGGGCCATGACCCCGCTGCTGTTATATACTGCACAGCTCCTGGGCCCCGACCCCGCTGTGGTCATATACTGCACTGCTCCTGGGCCACGACCCCGCTGTGGTCATATACTGCACTGCTCCTGGGCCACGACCCCGCTGTGGTCATATACTGCACAGCTCATGGGCCACGACCCCGCTGCTGTTATATACTGCACAGCTCCTGGGCCCCGACCCCGCTGTGGTCATATACTGCACCGCTCCTGGGCCACGACCCCGCTGTGGTCATATACTGCACCGCTCATGGGCCACGACCCCGCTGTGGTCATATACTGCACCGCTCCTGGGCCACGACCCTGCTGTGGTCATATACTGCACTGCTCCTGGGCCACGACCCCGCTGTGGTCATATACTGCACAGCTCCTGGGCCACGACCCTGCTGTGGTCATATACTGCACTGCTCCTGGGCCCCGACCCCGCTGCTGTCATATACTGCACTGCTCCTGGGCCCCGACCCCGCTGTGATCATATACTGCACTGCTCCTGGGCCCCGGCCCCGCTGTGGTTATATACTGCACTGCTCCTGGGCCCCGACCTCGCTGTGGTCATATACTGCACAGCTCCTGGGCCCCGACCTCGCTGTGGTCATATACTGCACCGCTCCTGGACCCCGGCCCCGCTGCTGTTATATACTGCACTGCTCTTGGGCCACGACCCCGCTGTGGTCATATACTGCACTGCTCCTGGGCCCCGGCCCAGCTGCTGTTATATGCTGTGCCCCTCCTGGGCCACGACCCCATTGCTCCTCTACTCCGACACCCCCGCTCCTGGGTCACGACACCGTCACTCTTGGGCCATGACCCCATCGATTCTCCACTGTTCACAGCCTCCGATCGGCGCTCCACGCTGGACTCAATCTCCGGGCCTCGCTGCTCCTCCTCCACCTGGGTCCCGACCCTGCCGCTAGTCTCGTTCCTCTCCAATGGGCTGCCTGGACTCCGATGACATCAATCCTGTCACCCTGCTAGAATCTATCGCACTCTTGGACCACTTCATACCGCTCCTTGTAGTGGCTAGCTCTGCCTTTTATCCCCGACCTGCTGCAATGGTGTTCCCTCGCATGTTATGCAGACAATGACAATTTTGGGGACCCTGGCTGGTATGTGCTGAAGGGCTCCTCCAGATCTGTCAAGGCATTAGAAGCACATTTTCAGCGTGCCTACTGTCTACTCTATAACACATCTGGTGGACATGCAGCTTTCATTATAGCACTCCTGGGCCTCAGTACTTGACCTCCTCAAGAGTGTCATGAGCTACGTCTTCAGTAGATAGCCCTTGTCTCCAAGCAGCTAGTCAGTAAGCGTGTTTGGTGGTGCAAAGAGCTGAGGGAGGGTGGACTGGTGCAGGACAAAAGGGTCATGACAGTTGCCAGAGAATTTGATGCACATATGCAGATGATCTTCCTATGGTTGCAGTTGAGCTGCACATTGAGGGAGTGGAAGCCTTTGTGGTTCTCAGACACTCCTGGGTGATGATGGGGTGCCTTCATGGCCACATTGGTGCAGTGAATGATGCCCTGCACCTGTGGGAAGCTAACCAGAGCTGCAAAACCGAGCGCACGCTCAGTAACACTGGCTTCATCAGTGGCAAAGTTCTTATAATTGGCTGACATGTGAAACATAGTATCGGTCACCTGGATGATGCATCTATGGGTGGCTGACTGCGAGATCCTGCAAAAATCTGTGGCAGATCCCTGGAAGGAGCATGAGGCAAAGAAGTTGAGGGTGCTGGTGACTTTGACAACCACTGGTAAGGAGTGTTCACCAGGTCCTCTGGGCTGCAGATCTTGTTCCAGCGAGCTGAAAATCTCTGCAATGAACTGGTGTAATAGCCTGAGCCTCCTTTGTCACTTCTGCTCAGTCATGTTGAGGAAGCTCACCCTCTGCCTGTACACCCTGTGCTGGGGGTATCGCCTCCCGCGCGGTGCAGTCCTGCGCTGATGCCCTCTTTTCTGTGCAGCATCAGGTGGTTGGGGAGAAGGTTGGTGGTGCTGTTGGTGTGCCTGGTGCTACTGGTCTTGGGTTTCATTGTGGTCAGATTGTGATGACCAAGGTGAGAAAGTTTAAACAGCACCCATGCTGATGTATTAGATGGCAAGTTAAGTAGAGATCAGAGAACCAACCTGTAAATGGCGTGACAGTTAGTAGCAATGAGGTAAGAGTGGCTTCTGAAGTTCTGTGCTCAAAAATGCAGTCAGTAAGAGCCTTTCCTTTCGGCAAATAATGAGGAGTCATGTGGGAGTAATTATTGGAATTTCCATGCTCTCTATTAATGGCCTCAATCGACAAGCACTGAACTTTCTCTCAGTTTGACAGACGTGGTTCCCGAGCTTCGTGATTCCCATGGTCATCCAGTGAAATTCAAAAGGGCTGGCAAAAAACACTGTCCACGGTCTGACAACAAGGTTTTAATGAGTTAAACGATGTCCTCGTCTCTGCCATTCGGGTCTGTCCCGCGCTGGTAAAAGCTCCCAAGTTAACGGAGCTAGGAGGCAGGATGACAGCAGGTTTCCGGCATGCTCACTTTTTCTCCGGCTTTTACTGCTGACTGCCTCCAATCCCGCGTACACGGCAGCGGGAATATTCCGGCCATGAGGTTAGTCTGAGGCAGGAGGGAGATAAATGTTCTGTTTGAGTCCATAAGACCAAAAGAAAGAAAGATTTGCATTTATATAGTGCCTTCCACAACCACCGAATGTCTCAAAGCACTTTACAGCCAATGAAGTACTTTTGGAATGTAGTCACTGTTGTAATGTGGGAAACGTGGCAGCCAATTTGCGCACAGCAAGCTCCCACAAAGAACCATGTGATAATGACCAGATAATCTGTTTTCATTATGTTGATTGAGGGTTAAATATTGGCCAGGACACCGGAGGTAATGCCCCTGCACTTCTTCAAAATAGTGCCATAGATCTTTTGCATCCACCTGAGAGTGCACTGGCATGTCAACCTAGATTTTTTGTGTTCAAGTCCCTGTTGTGGGATTTGAACCCACAAACTTCTAGACACACAAGCAAGTGTCCTACCCACTGAGCCACAGCTGACACTACATGAACTGCTTCTGTAGTCTCAAAACTGTAGATGTATAAATCAAATTTCAAAATTTCAGAACCAGTAACTTAAGCTTCTCAGCTTAAAAAAAATGTTTGTCCTCTGAATAATTTTAAGAAACAAAATAATATATCAGAAACAGATCTTGGTGAGTGAGATTTGGGAGGGGCGGGGCAAGAGTTGACGAAGCAGAAGATCAGGCCTCTGATTCCTACTGCAGGCTATATGTAAAGGCTGCATATAAAGCCACCATCGGAATCTCCTCTGTTTCTCTAGGTGCTCCACAGAAAGCCCGGCCAGACACACTACATCCGATTACATAAGCCTTTCCCAGCACACACCCAACACTTATTTTATCCCTCACAACAATAAGCTCAGATCCATTCACCTCAGGGGATTTAGACAGTGAATTAGAGGCGAGTATGCTGGGTAAGATGGCAGTTCAGGTAAACAGATGATTAGGCAAAGGAGGACAAGGAACCAGTGATCTGGTGGGCCTGGTTGCATTGTTGTATTGAAAAGATGAATGTTTTCCAGGCATCAACATTTAGTTAAGGCATTGGTGAGCAGTGGGTTGTAGATGAGTGCTAAGATTGAGGCATCCATTTTCTGCATGGGCACAGCCTTGCATAATAGTTTCACAACACTGCAGTCCACCATGGAATGTGTAGCAACTATCAGGCCGTCTGCTGTGGAACACCCCTCCCCCATCACCTATACCAGAGGCTTGAAGGGCAGTTGAATTTCCGGCGCGCGGCCGATGCCACCATGTCACTAAAAACAGCGCTGGGCCCTGACTCCGTTAGGTGTGTCGAGGAGGCTCAAGAGTGTGGGGAGATCCCATCCGAGCTGACCCCCGTCCGGACGGAATTCCTCATCGGCGCCAAGCCCCAAAACCTTCCTCAGGAGCCAGCACCTCACAACTTGAGCCTCCTCAGGGAATTCCCCTCCGTGCCTTTCAGTTCTGCGTGGAGGGGATTCCTGTATAGGCTGCTCTTGCGCACTCTCCACGTTGCCATCCTCATGTGCCATCTGGACACGCCATGACGCACCATCTTGCCGCCCGGAGGAGGCGGGGGTCCCTAATGGAGTGCTCTCTATGTGGGAGTTCTCCATCTATTTATTGGGGACTTGGCCTGGAGGGTGTTGCACGGAGCAGTCCCGTGCATAAGTTTTTAAATCGATTCACAGGCTCCCAGGCCGCCTGCAATTTCTGCCGTCTGGAAAAGTCCGTGTTCCATGTTTTTACTGAGGGTGTGAGGTTGAAGCCCTTCTTCCAATATCTGAAGGGGCTGCTCCTCAAATTCTGGTTGCACTTCAGTCCCACACTCCTGATCTTTGGGCACCATGTGCGGAGGGGAGCGGGCAGGTCGGAAGGCCTCCTCGTAGGACTGCTCCTGGGCATGGCCAAGGGAGCCATCAGCTGGTCCAGGCAGCGGGCAGTCGAGGGGGTTGTTCAGCCATGGTTACATCCAAGCCAGGGTGTCCCTGGAGATGGAGCACGCGGTGTCTACCAGTACGCTCACGGCTTTCCGCGAGAGGTGGGCGCTGGAGGGACTGGAGTGCATCATCACCCCCGGCAACCAAAATTTAATTTGATGTTAATGTCCAAAGTTTAATTTGTTTAAGTTTGTTGGTTTTAGTGCCGCCCCCCCCCACCACCTTTTAACCAGGGGGCACTTGTACAATTTGTGTTTTGCTGCCCTCAGAAAAAAAATTTTTTTAAAACAAGGAGGCACCTGAAAAGCTTTTGGAGTTGTCCAAGCCCCTTTAATCAGGGGACACATAATTACTGATTACAACAAAAGACTTTGTTTACTGACACCTGGGAGACCCTGGCCGCAGACTGTCCGAGGTGGAGAAAATCCATCCGGGAGGACATTGAGCTCTTCGAGTCTCAACGCAAAGAGCGTGAAGAGGCCAAGCGCAGGCAGCGGAAGGAGCACGTGGCATACCAGCCCCACTGACCCCTTCCCTCGACAAATGTCTGTCCCATCTGTAACAGGGTCTCTGGCTCTCATATCGGACTGCTCAGCCATCAAATAACTCACTTTGGGAGTGGAAGCAAGTCCTACTCAATTCCGAGGGACTGCCTATGATGATGACAACAAAATAGTTGTAGAGCTGTTGCGGGCATGGCCTATTCACTTGGAGCTGTGACTGTGTGGAGTGAGGAGCTCCTGCAAGCCTGAGTCCGCAGGCGAGGAGGAAGGGGCCTACTGATACAGCACCTCAAGAGAAAGGAGGAGAGAAGCTTCGACACCACTGCTACCAAAATTTGGAGAGAGGGGAAAAGAAAGACAAAATACATTCAACTTGGAATAAAAACATCCTCCAGTGGGGAAGGAGGGAGAGCCATTATCAACAAGCTACAGGTGGGTGTATTGGTGCACTCTCCTAAAAAGACTTTGTTTTATCGGTGGGGGGAGGAAAGAAGATTTGAGAAGGCCGGAACATCGTGGGCTGTGTGTGTGTGTTTGCAAGTGTGTGTGGGGTTTCTGCCAACAACTAGGCCCCATGTACCAATTAAAGCACTGCTCCCCGATTGCCTGGCCCGTGTTCGCTGGAGCTACCTGGGTGAAGTCTCTTTTCCCAATCAATTACATTGTTAAGACCTGGTGGAGGACTGTGCCTGGGTGCTTCCAGCTATCCCAGGTGAAGACATCTTCTCCCCCCACGAGAAGACCACCTATAAAGACTTTGTCTGTTTTTCCATCGGAGAGTGCACCCCTGCAAGCACCCACCCAACGCTGTGAGGGGTGACCTGCTCTCACAGCTTCGCTCTTTCCCATATATCTCGCTCTCTCTCTCTCTCTCTCTCTGTCTCTGTGAGAGGCCTCTTTCCCCTCTTTTTAAGATGAAATTAAAAGACAACTGAGCAGAGGGAAAAAGGCCCCTCCCCAATCATTAAGCAGGGGAGAGGTGTGCCTCATTAAGAGCACCCTCTACTCATTAAGGAGGCCAATTAATATCACTGGGCCTGTGACATTGGAGTGAGTGTGGCCCTTAAAGGGACCCTGACATGGTGAGTCCATCTTCGCCAGTGGCAGGGCCAGTGCAAACTTATGCGCATGTGGCGTCCACAGCCACGGCAACTCCTGCTGCCCTGCCACCTTTTAGACTCAATGATAAAGAGTGGGGTCAAGAGCTACACTCACGCCAACATGAGCATTGAGGAGTGCGTGAGGGCAATGGCTAGAGTAGTCGGCCCCTCGGCCATTGTCGCTGCCTCCAAAGTATCCGGCAAGGCTGTGTTCTTCCTGGGGTCGGAGCGGGTGGTGTCCCTGGCCCTTGAAAAGGGGCTCATGGTGGGTGGGACCTTCTTGCCGGTGGATCCTCTCAAGGCCACTGCGCAGAGAATTGTTATCTCCAACGTTCTGCCCTTTGTTCCCGGGTAGCTTCTCCTCCCCAACCTATGTCAACTGGGAGAGGTAAGGTCGGGGATAACGCCCATACTGCTCGGCTTCAGGGAGGCCAGCCTCCGTCATGTGTTGTGCTTCCGGTGCCAGCTTGTCATCCAGCTGGCCCGGGAGGAGGTAACAGAAGGTTTATTCAACATGGTCCAAGAGGGGACAGCCTACCATGTCTTCTGGACGTCGGACAGCGTGCGGTGCCACGCCTATAAGGAGGTGGGGCACATCCGCAAGAACTGCCCCATCTTCAAGGCCGCTAAAACAGCAAAGGCGACCAAGGCGGGTGCTGCCGCCACTCCTCCCCCATCACCGTCCGCGTGTTGGGAGCCGTAGATGCGCGAGTATCGTCGGGGGCCAATGTCATCATGGCCTCCGGCGGGGGGGAGGGAGCGCGTCTGGTCGGAAGGAAGGCGCAGAGGAAAACGAAACACCTTTGGGCGAGTCCCCTCAGTGGGCCGGACAGCCGCATCACTGCGCTCAGACAACTCCTGTCACCAGCGAGCGCTGGGTATCCCAAGCCCGTGCTCAAGCCCTTGACCATATCTGCTTTTGCGGAGAGTTTGACACCCGCGGTCGGGCTCGGGCGCGGGAACAAAATACAGGAGGTGGGAACAGAGCCGGAGGCCTCAGCAGACATAGAGGTCTCCCTGCCTCCGCATCCCCACAGACAAAAAAGGAGGCACCACTCCAAGGTGCGGAGGATGAACAAGATACCTCCATAGAGGAGTTGGTGCCCGACGCGTGTCCCGCGTCCCTCACCAGCGCTCCCAAAGCGCGCCAAAGGCGGGGGGAGTCCATCCCTCAGGAGGGTGAGACAACCAAGGCTGCCCAGCCTGAGCCTCCCGGGGATGGGGAATAAGATCTGCCTTATGTGGGGGGGCGGGGGGCCGCAAAAAGAAACTATCGCCAACAGGTCGAACGTCCCGGGGACTGAGGCAGATGAGGCTGAATCCAAGCCCGCCCAGCCAATTACTAACATCCCCCGGGATCTGCTCGACCTGGCAGAAAAATGTAACAAATTTCATGACTCCCCCACCCACTGGGCCGTGGGGTGGCGGTGGGGAGGATGAGGAACCCCAATCTTCATCCCTGATGTTGGAGCCGGAGTGCTTGAAGGACCTGGAGCAGTTTTTTGGCCCGGTCTCTCCATGCTCCCTGGGGCGAAGGGGGACCCCGGTCCAACTGCCGCTTCTCAACCCGGCATCCCAAGAAGAGCCCGGGGGGACTCCTCTGCCGACGATCCTGGGGGTGGGATCGTGACAGAGAAAGGACCGGATGGTGCAGCCGGGCTATTCGCCGTACCCCGTGCGGTCGACGGACCAGCTGCTGGTGGTGACCTCCCAGAGGAGGACGGGGACTCGAGGCACAGGAGAGGATTTAGAGTCCATCGCCAGTGAAGCGATGGATCTCCTCATGCCCACCACTGAGTCCCACTCATTCCTACCAAGGAACTCCGGCACTTTTTGGCGGAGTGCTAGGGTCACCGCAATAGAGCCCATCTGGTCCGAGCCGGTGCTGCTCATCAGGTCCGTCCGCACTGCCATTAAAACCACGGGTGCAGGCGAGGCCTTATCAAAACCAGAAAAACTTGAGCTGCGCCGGTTCAGAATGTTCCTCGCTGGGTTGCTGAAGGAGTGGAGGTTATCAAACGACTCTACTCCCCGCCCGCCACCGCCCCCCCCCCGCCCACCCACCACCCCTGCCCCCCACAACAGTAGCTTAAGTTAGAGGTTGCACTATGCTTTTGTCATGAAGATATCCGTGGCTGAACAGTCCAATACAAGAGCCACAGGCCCTGTCACAGGTGGGACAGACATTCGTCCGGGGAAGGGAGAGTGGGACTGATTTGCCGCATGCTCATGGTGCTGAGATTCGAAGAGCTCAACGCCCTCCCGGATGCACTTTCTCCACCTAGGGCGGTCTTCGGCCAGGAACTCCCAGGTGTCAGTGGTGATGTCGTACTTTACCAGAGAGGCTTTGAGGGTGTCCTTGTCGCGTTTCCACTGCCCACGTTTGGCTCGTTTGCCGTAAAGGAGCTCCGCATAGAGTAATTGCTTAGAGAGTGTCGTGTCTGGCTTGCAAACTATGTGGCCTGCTCAGTGAAGCTGATCAAATGTGGTCAGTGCTTCAATACTGGGGATGTTAGCCTAGACGAGGACACTAATGTTGGTATGCCTGTCTTCCCAGGGGATTTGCAGGATCTTGCGGAGACATCGTTGGTGATATATCTCCAGCGACTTGAGAGGTGTCTTCTGTACATCGTCCATGCCTCTGATGAGCTTGGTGGTAGATTTGAGGGCGTGGTCTTCGAGCACTCTTTTCCTCAAGCGGCCAAAGGCTGTACTGGCGCACTGGAGGTGATGTTGAATCTCCGCATCAATGTGTGCCTTTGTTGATAAAAGGCTCGCGAGGTGTGGGAAGTGGTCCACGTTGTCGAGGGTTGCGCCGTGAATCTTGATGACTGAGGGGCAGTGCTGTGCAGCGGGGACAGGCTGGTGGAGGACCTCTGTCTTATGGATGTTAAGCGTAAGGCCCATGTTTTCATATGCCTCGGTGAATACACGACTGTATCCTGGAGTTCAGTCTCAATGTGTGCAGACGCAGGCATCATCCGCATATTGCAGCTCAACGACAGAGGTTGGGGCCTTGGACCTAACATGGAGGCAACATATGTTAAACAGCTTCCCACTGGTTCTGTAGTTTAGTTCCACTCCAGCGGGGAGCTTGTTGACTGTGAGGTGGAGCACGGCAGCGAGGAAGATTGAGAAGATGGTTGGAGCGATGACACAGCCCTGTTTGACCCCAGTTCGGACGTGGATTGGGTCTGTAATGGAACCGCTGGTAAGGATCACGGCCTGCATGTCATCGTGGAGCAGGCAAAGGATGTTGACAAACTTTTGGGGGCATCCAAAATGAAGGAGGACGCTCCATAAAGCCCTACGGTTGACAGTGTCAAAGGCCTTTGTAAGATCGAAAAAGGCCATGTATAAGGGCTGGCGCTACTCCCTGAATTTTTCCTGCAGCTGTCGCGCTGCAAAGATCATGTCTGTTGTGCCCCATTGGGGATGAAATCTGCACACAGATTCTGGGAGGAGCTCCTCGGCCACAGGGAGAAGACGGTTGAGGAGCACTCTAGCGACAACCTTCCCAGTGGCTGATAGCAGGGAGATTCCCCTGCAGTTGCCGCAGTCGGACTTGTCCCCTCTTTTAAAGATGGTCACAATAACTGCATCTCTGAGATCTCCCAGCATGCTCTCCTCCCTCCAAATGAGAGAGATGAGGCCATGTATCTGTGCCAACAGCACCTCTCCACCGTACTTTAGCGCCTCAGCAGAAATTCCATCCGCACCCGTAGCCTTGTTACTCTTGAGCTGTTTTATGGCTTTGTCTACCTTGTGCAGCATTGGGGGGTTTCACTGAGGTGGTGGCGGGTCGCATGCTGCGGGATGGAGTTGAGAACACTCGAGTCAAAGGTAGAGTCTCGATTAAGGAGATCTTCAAAGTGCTCCTTTCAGTGGGCCCTGACAGTCTCAGTGTCCTTGAGGAGTGTTTCCCGTTCTTGGCCAGGAGTAAGTTGGGGTCTTGGGAGTTTGAACCATAGGTGGCCTTGACTGCAATGAAGAATCCTCGCATATCGTGGCTATTGGCCAGTTGTTATATCTCATGTGCTTTCTCCATCCACCACCTGTTCTTTGGGTCCCGGGTTTTTTGTTGGACCTCAGCCTTGAGCCATCTGTAATGTTGCTTTGCAGTTCCTGACTGGGATGTTGCTTGAGACTCTCAAATGCTCTGCGCTTATGATCTATTAGTTCTTGGATCTCCTGATCATTTTCATCAAACCAGTCCTGGTGGTTTCTGGTTGAGTAACCAAGTGTCTCTTCACAGGCACTGGTTATGGAGACCTGGAGGGCAGACCAAGGGGCATTCAGCATCTCAGGGTCATCAAGGCACGCCAGATGGCTGTATAGGGCTCTCTTCGCTGGGTCTTTAAGTGCCCCGGCATTAACTTTTTTGCGGCACTGCTTCTGCTGTCCCCTCTGCTTTGGGGATGTGTTTATATCTATGATGGATCGGATTAGGTGATGGTCCGTCCAGCAGTCATCAGCTCCTGTCATGGCGCGGGTGATGCGCATATCCTTGCGATCCCTGGCTCGGACGATGACATAGTCGAGCGGGTGTCAGTGTTTGGAGCGTGGGTGTTACCACGATGCCTTGTATTTGTCCATCTGGCGGAACAGGGTGTTGGTGATGAGGAGTTAGTGTTCTAGACATTTTATCTGGAGTAGGATACCACTGGAGTTGACTTTCCCTACCCCCTCTCTGCCAATCACACCTCCCCAGAGGGCTGTGTCTTTGCCGACCCTGGCATTAAAGTCACCTACGAGGTTAAGGCAAAGAATTATGAGGCATTCGTTAGCCCCGCAGGGGGAGTCTTTGAGGTGGTCGCCAAGCTCATTTTTGACGGCGAAGCCGACTCCATGAAGGTGGCGTTCTTTCTCTGGTTTTCCTTTCAATAAAAAGCTCCACCATGTTCCTTGAGCTGGCCTTCCCCTGCCCACCTGGTCTCGTTAGGGCGGCGATGTCAATGTCAAAATGTCTAAGTTCCCGGGCAACTATGGTGTTGCAGCGTTCCGGCTTGTTGCTATTGGAATTGTCCATGAGGGTCCTGACGTCCCAGGTCCCGAACTTCATATTAGCGAAGTGGAAGATGCCTGTGCGTGAGTTCTTTTAACGTGGGGTGGCCGTTGCACAACGGCAACTACACGGGTTTAGCTGAGCAAGGTCTGGAGAGCAGGCATTGCTGCATAAGTCTAATTGCCTACGGCGAGGTGTTGGCCGCAAGCTCGGCATCGAGTAGTGTCATTGAAGGTAGGTGGCCCGAGGCTTGGTTGGGGGCAGACATTAGGATGGTCAACTGTCCGCTGGGGTTCCGAGGGATGTTTTGAAATGCTTCTTCCAAGGTTAAAAATTTCCCCAAAGGTTTCCAAGTTGTTTTAAAAGTTTAAGAGTTTAAAAGTATTTGCAAATTGTTTTTTTTTAAAGTTACACAGGTTGATTGAAGGTTTAATAAATAGATTAAGAGTTGGTTAAAAGTTGATAAAGTCTAAAATGTAAATCAAGTTGTTTAAAAGTTAAACTTTTAAACTTTTAAACTTTTGATACAAGCACACAATCACACAAAACTGGCTCCCACACTTAGCAGGGCAGAACTGAAGGCATCTATTGCAACAGATAGCAAAGCCCATGAAACTCTGGGTCTGCCATGCTGTTGGAATTCTAATAGTCTCATTTATATTTGGGAGTGCCACTTACAACAAAAGAACTGCATTTCTGCCATTGACGACACTCTCACAAGGTAAAAAGTGCCTACAGACTTGTGACCAGGCACAGCTATTTCAGTGCTTAACCTTGGGAAAATGTGTTTAATCTGTGAATCTTTACACATGAATTAGTGTGTCATTTGTGACTAATTTCATTTTCCATTGGAAATCCCTGGCTTCTTATTATCAAAGAGACTTTGTCAAGTAATTCCCTGAGTTTTAGGTTTAATTTTCTACCTTACATGATTAGCTGCGACAAATGTGACAGGCTTCAATGTTAATTGGATATTCTCTTGATTCCTTTGCTAAGAAAAACAAAATCACTGCCACAAGTAGTAATTTTGCCTTGGAAGATAACTCTCATTTAAGCTTATTACAAAGGTCTGTTAAAGGCCAGATGTTAATTATACTGAAGATTACTTTCAAAAACATGGATACTCTCAGAAACTATCAGCTCTTCGATAAAAGGACCCGGTTTCCTCTGTTCTTTTCAGGAGGAGGGCGAATGACTTTTATGGAAGATTGTTCTACGCAAAAAAATGATTTCCTCAAATCATTTTCCTTTAAGTTATGTGATAAGCACTGGAGTAATGTGACAACACAAATAAAAGAAGTTCTACCCATGCAGCTACCTCCCTCCCTATGTCCCTCCTCTCTCTATCATTCAGTGACTACAAAATATGAAACGTTTTAAAGTATAGATTGTACATTCATTCGCTCTGTTTGTATTTAAAAAGTAAGTGACTGTGTCTACTATTGATGCTCTATAAAGTTATTTTTGCAGTTAGGGCTAGCAATTGGGGTGCCCAGAGAAGGAAAAAAAATTCCTGAGAAAGTGGGAAGAAAAATCAAAGCTTTTTCATCCAAACCAAATTCAGGTATTTCTTAGCAGCAAACTGGAGTGGACATTTGTACATGTTTTTGTCATTATCTCATTGCTGTTTGTGGTACCGTGCTGTCACAAATTGGTTGCCACGGTTCCTATATTACAACAGTGCCTGCACTGGAAAAAATGTCCTTCATTGGCTGTAAAGAGCATTAGGACTTCCTGAGGATGTGATAGGTGCTAGAAACATGCATGTCTTTCTTTTTTAAGTGAGAAGCCATCAATCAATGTAATGTAAGTAGTTTATCATAGTAATAGGTCTTTTATGGTCTTAAAGCATCACACAATTTAATCATTTCACTTTTAGGATTTCCCCAATGGCTCAGTGGGTAAATGCGCCATGCAATGTCTTATTGAGCTGTACAGAGCAGGGAAGCTTCGACTTCAATCCCTGGGCTTTGTTGAAGCAACTGGTCTTAGCTGAGGTAGCAGTGGGGGTACGACAATTGGCTTAACATCCTTGGTTGCTGGGATACCCACTTCTGAACCATATTCAGTGACCCCCCCCCCCCCCACCCCACAGCTTGGAGCTACTAGGGTGTGAAAAGCAGACAAGAATCAGTTGCGATACACCTCAGTGTAAAACAGTCGACTCACACTCACTGTCCCGGCTCACACCTAAATTATGCCCGAGGTCTCAAAGGGCCGATTGAGGAGGGGAGAAAAATGGGGGAAATAACACAACTGAAGCTTTGGTGTCACGGGTATACCATGCCTTTCATCAGGCTGGCACCAAAAGTGATTTGTAGCACTGCTAAAACTGACTGTATCAGCCTAGGAAATAAACCACCAAGAGGTAGACTCACTTATATCATTTCCTTTTTAATAAAAGGACACTTTTTATTACTTTAAAAAAAAGTCCTCTCTCAATGGATCAATTGATTAAGCAGGTGAGTAGCTGAGCTATACAGATAAGCAGGATGGCAATTTTGATCCCTGGTCTTTGCTGAGTTGGCCAATCATGGCCAGGCCAGCGGAGGGGCATTACAATTCCCCTCAGTACCTTTAGGGTCAGGGAGGGAGAAATCAGCCAGGGATTCTGAACCTGACCATTATCAGTGACATCCCCGCAACCCCCCCGCCTTGCCCCCCCCCCCAGCACTTCCCCCTGCTCTCCCAGCTGCGTGTACATTGATATCAGATGAGGCTGGAATGGGCTGCGATGCCCTTTACGCTCAAATAGTTGCTGAGAGCTCTCTGACGAGACTCACACTTGATGTATGGCCACTTGGATGAGATACTTAATTACTGCCAGGAGAAACAAAACACAGACCACCTTTGGTAACTTTCTACCAATTGAAAGAGCTGACTAACCCTGCTGCCGTTTTCAATCTGTAGAACAGCTGTATCCGCCGGTGGCTGGGAAGCAGTGCTCGCTGCATGCCTTCCTCAAACAGTTCAACATTCAGTATGGATTTGTGGTATGATAAATAATCTGCATTTATATGGCATCTTGCTGTGTCCACAGGATGCCCAATGTGTTTTACAGGCAAATGCAGCAGCCAATGTGCACAACGCCGAGGAAGTCATCCTCGATTCTGAGGCACTGCCTATGATGATGAATATGCACGTGTAGTCCCGGAAGTCTAAAAATATAAAAGGATGTTCGCACTTCACAAGGAATAACACAGAATCATAGAATTGTACAGCATAAGAATCAGGCCATTCGGTCCATCGTGCCTGTGCTGGCTCTTTGATAGAGCTATCCATTTAGTCCCACTCCGCTGCTCTTTCCCCACAGCCCTTTAATTTTTTTCCCTTCAAATATTTATCCATTCCCCTTTTGAAAGTTGTTATTTAATCTGTTTCTATCACCCTTTCAGGCAGTGCATTCCAGATCATAACAACTCACTGTCAAGTTCTTTTCCTTATGTTGCCTCTGCTTCTTTTGCCAATCACCTTAAATCTGTGTCCTCTGGTAATTGTCCCTTCTGCCACTGGAAACATTTTCTCCTTAGTTACTCTATCAGAACTGTTCATGGTTTTGAACACCTCTATCAAATCTCCTCTTAACCTTCTCTGCTCTAAGGAGAATGACCCCAGCTTCTCCAGTCTCTCCACATTAGTGAAGTCCCTCATTCCTAAAGTGTGGTGCCTGGAATTGAGCACAGTTCTCCAGCTGAGGCCTAATTAGTGTTTTATAAAGTTTGAAGGTAACTTCCTTGCTTTTGTATTCTATGCCTCTATTAATAAAGCCAAGCATTGCATATGCTTTTTTAACAGCCTGCTCAACCTGTCCTGTCACCTTCAAAGATTTGTGTACATACACCCCTAGATCTCTTTGTTCCTGCACCCACTTCAGAATTGTACAATTTAGTTTATATTGCCTCTCCTCATTTTTCCAAAGGTTTATTACCCATTTATCACCCTAAAAGATAGAATAGGAAATAACTTAAAGATTTGTATTTTTAATGAAATACATTGCACAGTGTACTGCAATATACCCTTGTCATAATGTGGTACTTGGGATTGATCCAAAACATGACATTTAGCAGGCACAGCACTGCACTTTCCACATTAGCATTCACTAGCAGATAAGTATGCTTTTTGTTCTTGGCTGCAATCTGCAAGGACTTCCGAACAGCCAGATAAATTCTGGTGAAATATACAGTTAGTGTGTTGGCTCCTCTGGAAAGATCAGGTGGGGGACTGCTTTCCTCAGCAGGTATTGAAAATGATCAACGTCTGCTGTAACCTGCATTCTCTTGCTCTTCAGGAGGGGAATCGCTTTAGTCAGAGGACCAGGAAGGTCATCTGCAGATTTGGCAGTAGAGAAGGAGGGGAAACACGATGAGCTGATGTGCTGCCAGGAAGACTATTACATCAATCTTTGAACAGTTTTTAGTTAAGAACTGCACTTATGGCCCTGCAATAACCATAATACATTAGCATTATTAATAACATGCTGTGTCTAACCCCCACTGTCTTTATTAAAATCCCAGCTTATATCTCGCCATCTGCAAAATTCCTATATATCTTCTCACAATAAATCTCATAGTGCATTCCGAAGAAACTGTATTTGTCGACTCAAATTCTGTGTCTCTGCCTTAATGTTTAGTTGCCCGATGCCTATCCTTGCCAGAGTCCAGAGTGTGTGTCATATGCTTCCTAGTCCCATTCTCCTTCCAAGTGCCATCTTAGTCGAACGTGCAAGTGTGGTGGTGTGCCACCTGTCTGCCTTAGGGATTTCATGTCATTGCTGTGGTGATTTTCCTCTTCCTGCTGGATCATGAAATGTCCCTCCAATGACTGCCAGTACTTTGGCACCTGCATTGTTTGGCAGTTCCTGTCTCCTATCCACCTTATTATGTTTGCAGTTATTAGGTCTGCAATTACCATCAAATAACTCCACGAGGCCTGCTACTGTGAATAAGAGCTGTGTGACTTCAGTCCATTTAATACGACTGCAAAGTGAGGAGCAGCATGGCTGGCTTCCTTTTATATCCCCCCTGCACAAAAGGGCAGGAAACCCCTGGGCCTCCACCAGCAGCGCCCTCGGGTGGTACATCATACATAGTTGTGATATATTCACAGAGCACAGCACACACCGCTTCCTACATGGCACGCATCTCTCTCGGAAGCCTCCGGAATCTGCCTGGTTCTGTTTATTATTAACTCTGCAGTTGCAGTACACAATACATCCACATCCGCAGTGTGGAGCTACAAACATTACAAGCTTAAAGACATTACACTTCTCACTCCTTAATGAAGAAGTTATTATAACAAACATCATACATGTATAAACAGGATATAAACTTTTTTTCCCCATATTTACAAATTTAACTTTACCACTTGTTTTCTGTTTCGAAGAGGATACCTTCGCTCTCGAACAGAACCTTCCAAACATGGTGTTGAATCTAAACTCATTCGAGGCTCATCCTGAGGAACGTTTTCCTCCACGGAATTTTCTTGATTTTCATTTGAACTCACTCTAACTTCAGGCTCTTTGTTTTCCTGACTCGGACTCAGACTTTCATTCTGATTCTCTTTCTGGATTTGTTTCCAGTACATTGGATTTAGGCTTTGCTACTGGTGTATCAAAACTATCTGATGAGTCAGAAATAATTGAATCATTCCCACCTTCAACTCCTTCCATGTCTGTAGGCAAAACACGATCAATATGAACAAACCCAACCCTGCCCACTATCAAATACCTTTACCAAATATTTGCGAGGACCAGACATCTTCACCACTCCTCCTGGTAACCATTTTAACCATTTATGATGATGGTTCTTCACTCACACCTTCTGGTTTAATTTCACACTTCTCTCTTTTACTCTACCTCTATCATGATTCTTTTTCTGTCTTAATTGTATCTCTTCTACGGACTGTGCCAAATTTGGTTTTAACAACGAGAATCTGGTTCATGGCTGTCGTTTGAGAAACAACTCTGCTGATGTTCTACCAGTAGTTGTATGAGGAGTATTTCGATATGTAATCAAAAAATTAGCCAATTTGTGATCCAATGACAACTGTCATTTCCTTGGATTAGGATCTAACATTTGTTTTATGAGGGCACGTTTTACAATTTGTACAGTGTGCTCTGCTGCACCATTCGAAGCAGGATGGTATGGTGGGACCTTGGTATGTTTCACACCATTTTTGCTCGTGAATTGTGCAAATTCTTCTGAACGAAATTGTGGTCCATTATCCAAAACAATTTCTTCAGGGAGGCCAAATGAAGAAAATAATTTTCGCAAAATGTCCAATGTTTTACTTGTTGTTATTTTCCACATTGGAAACACCTCAACCCACTTTGAATGGCTATCAATCACAATGAACAATTGTTGTCCTTCTAACTCAGCAAAATCAATATGTAGCCTATGCCACAACCTGGGAGGCCATTTTCATGGCTGTAATGGTACTGGTGGTGGTTGCTTGCTTACCGATTGACATGTCGTACTCACGATGTACTCTATATCTTTATCAAGATCTGGCCACCATAAATAACTGCGTGCAAAACTCTTGGTCAAGCACATTCCCAGGTGCTGGTCATGGAAGTCTCCTAATAATTTGGACCTGAATTTATTTGGGATAACCACTCTTGCACCCCACATGATACAATCTTTATCTGATACCAGGTTTGGCCATCCATTTGCAATATACTCATACACCTTTGACATCACTGGGTCGCATTTGGTTGCTCGACCAATCTCTTCAGCTTTGGCTGGCAGTTCATCAATTTATGAAAAATAAAACACTTCTTCCCTATCGGGTGTAACTTGTGATGGGGAAGGCAATCTAGACATTGCATCAGCATTACTGTGATCAGCTGATCATCTGTATTCAATATCATATGTATATGCTGACAAAATCAAAGCCCATCTCTGCATTCGGGCTGCAGCTAAAGTTGGAACTGGGGACTTTGGATGGAGGATTGCTGTTAGGGGCTTATGGTCCGTAACGATGGTAAACTTACGACCATACAAGTATTTGTGAAACTTCTTGACCCCAAAAATTAATGCCAAAGCTTCCCTTTCAATTTGCACATAATTACTCTCACTGCCACTGAGAGTGTGTGAGGCAAAAGCAATTGGTCTCTCCTCCCCAATACGTGATACATGAGAGATCACTGCCCCAACTCCATACGGAGAAGCATCACATGCTAGCTTAATCTCCTTAGATGTGTCATAGTGAACTAACATGGTGCTCTCTACCAATTTGCTTCTACACTCCTTGAATGCTGTATCGCATTCTTTTGACCACTTCCAATGGACCTGTTTTTTTCAATAGTTCATTCAGTGGATGTAATACGGTAGCCAAATTTGGTAGAAACTTCCCATAATAGTTCAAAAGACCAAGAATGAACGAAGTTCAATGACATTCCTGGGAGTGGGTGCATTTCTAATTGCATCCAATTTTTCCATGATTGGATATAAACCATCTTTGTCTACTCTGTACCCTAAGGACTCCACTGAGTTTTTAAATAACTCACACTTACGAGCAGACATTCGCACTCTGTGCTTCTCTAGCCGTTTGAGGACTTCATTCAATATGTTATTATGAATTTGCTTATTTGGTGCTGAAATTAGTATGTCATCCAAATAACATACTACCCCTTCAATACCTTGCAAAATATGGTTGATCACCCCTTGGAATATGGTAGGGGCGGAAGACACTCCAAACGGTAGCCTATTAAATTGATATGGGCCTAGATGAGTATTTATAGTCAAACATGACTTGGACTCCTCATCTAGTTCAAGCTGTAAGTAGGCATTCGTAAGATCCAGTTTTGAGAAGATCTGACCACCTGTCAGTGTTGTGAACAATTCTTCGATATTCGGCAATGTATTGCGGACATTACCCTCCAGAACCTGGCTTACGGTTACTTTATAATCACCACACAATCTTACCTTACCATCGGATTTAGGTACAACAACAATGGGTGTAGCCCAATTACATTGATCTATCTTACAAATAATGTTCTCAGTCTCTAGTCTTTTGAGTTCTTGCTCAACTTTCTCATTGAGTGCATACAGTACGGAACGTGGCTTGTAGTAAACCGATCTAGCGTCCTTCTGTACCCTGACACTTGCCTTGAATCCTTGGCTCAGACTGCTCGTTTCACAGAACACCTTCGGATACTTCTTGATAACCTCATCCGTTGATGAAAATCTCGCTTCCATACAGAAAATCTTACTCCAATCCAGCTTCAGTGAGCTCAACCAATTTCTTCCTAGTAAGGCAGACTTGTCTCCTTTCACTACTATTAGAGGCAAGTTCTGAAATTGATCTTTATATTTCACCGGTACAGTGATACGACCTACCACATGAATTTTCTCCCCTGAGTAGCTTCGCAGCTCTATCTTGAATTTCTCCAGTTGAAAATCATGCAATTTGTTGAGGTACAACGACTCCGGTACTACACTCATGATGCACCCGTGTCAATTTCCATTGGTATCATGAATACAACAACATCTATGTGGATTTTGAAGCTTTCCGAATCGCTGTCCATTAACCTCATGCTCCTGATGACGTGTAACTCTAACATCTCCTCGTCCTGTTGTTGTTCTTCCATGCTATGTAGTCTCTTTGGATTTCTACTCATAGCTTTGAATGCTGGACTCATAGCTTTAAAAACTGGTTTACCCTTCAGTCGGCACGCCTTCGCAAGATGCCCAGTCTTCCTGCAGAAGAAACACTCTGCCTTCACGTATGGACAACTTTGAGCAATGTGTTGTCCCAGGCACCTATAGCACGACTCCGACGCTCTGTTAGAATTTCCAGTTTCTGAGACTTTGGGCCCCCACTGTCTTTTGCTTTGAATCTGCAGGTGATTTACCTCGGTTGACTGACAACTGTAATCATTATTTAATTCTCGGGAATATTGTTCGGTCATGCCCATTGAACTCGCTGTCTGACAAGCAATCTCAAAAGTCAAGTCATCCATCGTCAATAACTTCCTTCTGATCGCATCATTTTTCACCCCACAAACAAAACGATCCCGTAATGCTCGGTTTTGAAAGTTTCCAAAATTACAGTGCATGGATAGCTTTTTTAATGCTACGATGTAATCACTGATACATTCATCAGCCTTTTGATTCCGAATCCCAAAACGATAGCTTTCAGCAATTTCTAACGTTTTGGGGTTATAGTGCTGCTCCAGCTTCATTAAAATCTCTCTAAGCGTTGTGCCCTTTGGCTCGTCAGGCACAAGCACATTTACAAGGGTTTCATACAATGCCGGACCCGCCTCCGATAAGAAGATCGCTTTCTTACATTTCAAACCAGCCCAGTTCTGGACTGTATTGTCTGGAACTTCGATTATGTTATTTGCAGTGAAATACATTTCTAGCCGATCCACATACACTTTAAAATGTTCCCAGTCGTGTCTATATTCCCCCACATGTCCGATTGCACCTGCCATTTTCATCTCTAGCTGTATTTTACCTCAGATTTTGTAGCTTTTTTCCAATGACAGACACTTCCAAAGTCTCTCTGTCGGCTGGCTGAATCCTTCACCAACAAAATTTAAGCTTTAATTCATCCGAAAAATCCCATCTCATCGCCAAATGTGATATATTCACAGAGCACAAGCACACACAGCTTCCTACATGGCAGGCAGCTCTCTCGGAAGCCTCTGGAATCTGCCTGGTTCTGTTTATTATTAATTCAGCAGTTACAGTACACAATACGTCCACATCCACAGTGTAGAGCTACAAACATTACAAGCTTACAGACATTACAATAGTGAATACAAAGAGTTTGCATACATGACATAATTCCCCCCCCCCACAAAGTCTTTGATGTCAGTTGATTACAGGTTAAGGCGAACTGGAGTCCTGCGCTCCCTGGTTGGCCGTCTGAGTGTCGCTTCTGGCCTGGGTGTGTTGGTTGGGCCACTGTTGTCTTGCAGCGCGACTGGTTGGGCTGGACTGTTGAGGATGGTGGGATCATCCTCGTGGTTGGCAGCGAGGTCTGTTGTCGATTGAGTATGTGTCGGTGGGTCGCTGAAGATGAGGTCCTCTTCTGGTGATTCCTTGTTATCTGTTAATCGTAATTTGGTTTGGTCCAAATGTTTTCTGCGCATTTGACCGATAAGCAGTTTGACAACAAACACTCTATTCCCCTCCTTGGCTAATACAGTGCCAGCAACCCATTTGGGGTCCTGACCATAATTCAGCACAAACACACAGTCATTTGCATTGATGTCACATGATACAGCCGCGCGATCATGGTATGTGTTTTGCTGATAATGCCCTGGTTTCCACCTGATCACTGAGGTCAGGGTGTACTAAGCAGAGCCTGGTTTTGAGTGCTCATTTCATTAGTAATTCTGCAGGGAGAACCCCGGTAAGTGAGTGGGGTCATGTCCTGTAGCTGAGCAGTACCTGGGACAGGCGGGTTTGTAAGGAGCCTCCCATGACACATTTCAAGCTCTGCTTTATGGTTTGGACTGCCCGCTCCGCTTGGCCGTTGGATGTGGGCTTGAATGGGGCAGATATGACATGCTTGATGCCATTACAGGTCATGAATTCAGTGAATTCCGAGCTGGTGAAACACGGACCATTGTTGCTGAAAAGAATGTCGGGTAAGCCATGGGTGGCAAACATGGCCCTGAGGCTTTCAATCGTGGCTGCGGATGTGCTGGATGCTATTATAGCACATTCAATCCATTTGGAGTAGGCGTCCACAACAACCAAGAACATTTTTCCCAGAAAGGGGCTCGCATAATCCACATGGATCCTGGACCAGTGTTTTGAAAGCCAGGATCAGAGATTAAGTGGAGCCTCCCTGGGAGCATTGCTCCATTGTGAGCATGTGTTACACTGGTGCACGCACGGCTCCAGGTCCGAGTCAATGCCGGGTCACCAGATGTGGGACCTGGCGATAGCCTTCATCATGACTATGCCTGGGTGGGTGCTGTGTAGGTCATGTATGAAAGTTTCCCTGCCTTTCTTTGGCAAGATAACGCAGTTGCCCCATAAGAGGCAATCTGAATGGATCGACATTTCGTCTTTACGACGGTGAAACGGCTTGATCTTGTCTTGCATGTCTCTAGGGACTGCTGACCAGCTCCCATTGAGGATGCAGCTTTTTACAAGGGATAGCAGAGGATCCTGGCTGGTCCAGGTCTTAGTTTGGTGGGCCGTTACAGATAACCCTTCGCTATCAAAGGTATCCATGGCCAGTAGCAAGTCAGCGGGCTGCGTTGTTTCCAGCCTGATGGTGGGCAACAGTAGTCTGCTGAGAGTATTGGCGCAGTTTTCAGTGCCTGGCCTGTGGCAGATCACATAGTCATAGGCAGACAGTGTTGGTGCCCATCTTTGGATTCGAGATGAAGCATTGGTGTTTATGCCTTTGCTTTCCAAAAACAGTGAGATTAGGGGCTTGTGGTCCGTCTCTAACTCCAAACCGAGTCCAAACAAATATTGGTGCATCTTGGGCAAAAGCCTCCTTTTTGACCATGCTGTAGCCTCTTTCAGCATTTGATAGGCTTCTGGACACATATGCAACCGGTTGGAGCTTGCTGCAAAACACAACCGACACCGTACGACGACGCATCACATGCTAAAACTAGATGTTTACATGGGTCATATAATGCCAGCAACTTATTCGAACACAGCAGGTTTCTGGCCTTCTCAAAGGCGACCTTTTGATTTTTACCCCAAGCCCAGTCATCTCCCTTGCGTAACAGCTTGTGCAACGGTTCCAGCAAGGTGTTCAACCCTGGAAGAAAGTTACCGAAATAGTTGAGGAGTTCCAGGAACGAGCGCAGCTCCGTTACATTTCGTGGTGTGGGTGCATTCTTGATGGCTTCTGTCTTTGAGTCCGTGGGTCTGATGCTGTCTGCCGCAATCTTCCTTCCCAGGAATTCTACCTCTGGCACCAGGAAGACACATTTGGATCGTTTCAACCGGAGTCCAACTCTGTTTAGTCGACTTAAAACTTCGTCCAGGTTGTGCAGGTGTTCGCAGGTGTCGCGGTCAGTGATGAGGATGTCGTCCTGAAATATGACAGTGTGTGGAACCGATTCTCCATGTTTCTTTGGAATATGGCTGCAGCCGAGCGAACCCGAACGGGCACCTGTGGTACACAAACAGTCCTTTGTGTGTGTTAATGCATGTTAATTTTTTCGACGACTCAACCAGCTCCTGGGTCATGTCAGCAGAGGTTAGATCCAGCTTGGTGAACGCCTTTCCCTCTGCTAATGTCACGAAAAGGTCATCAGCTTTGGGTAGTGGGTACTGGTCCTGTAACGAGACCCGGTTGATCGTTACTTTGAAGTCACCGCAGATTCTGACTGTACCATCGCTCTTTAGTACCGAAACAATCGGGCTGGCCCACTCGTTGAACTCGACTGGCGATATGATTCCCTTGCGTTGAAGTCTGTCCAATTCGATCTCCACTTTCTCCCTCATCATGTAGGGGACCGCTCGAGCCTTGTGATGAATGGGCCGTGCCTCGGGGACCAAGTGGATCTGTACTCTGGCGCCTATGAAATTGCCGATGCCTGGTTCAAATAAAGATGGGAACTTGCTCAGCACTTGAGCACCGGAAGCATTATCCACTGACGATAATACTTTGATGTCTTCCCAGTTCCACCGAATCTTCCCCATCCAGCTTCTGCCAAGCAGCGTTGCCCCATCGCCTGGTACAATCCACAGTGGCAACTCGTGTGCCTCTCCATCATACGATACTTTTACGTTCGCACTGCCAATAACTGGTATCAGTTCCTTGGTGTAAGTGCACAGCTTTATCTGAATCGGGCCCAGCTTGGGTCTTTGTGCTTTGTTGTTGCCCCACAGCCTTTCAAATGCCTTCTGGCTCATAATTGACTGACTCGCCCCCGTGTCCAGCTCCATTGGTACAAGAACGCCATTTAATTTGACTTTTATCATCATGGGAGGACTTTTTGTGGAGAAGATGTGCACCCCGCACACTGCTCCCTCGGGCTGAGTTACCTCTTAGCTTGTCCTTTGTGATCCACGCTGGATCGGGACTCTTCTGCCGACTCCACTGTCACGTGGTAAGTCGCAGTACGTTTGCATATTTGCTGGAGATGGCCCCTTATTCTGCAGCTTTTGCACGCATAGTCTTTAAATCGACATTGATGGGCCCCATGATTACCCACGCAAAGCCAGCATTGTGTTCCTGATTTTGCACTTACACCCCTTGGCGGCCTAGCAGCAGCAGGCATGTAGGCTCTGTACAGTTCTTATTAGTTCAACAGTTCTGCTTGCAATTGCCATTATTTTACGTACAGTACTTACCAATGAGCTCCGATTCTGGTAGGAAGTCATCTGTATGGTATCACGAATTAGTTCAGTCAGCTCATCGTATGTCTTATCCTTGGTCTTCGTGGGTGCTAGCAAGTCCCTGACGAGGCAGTAGACCTCGGGCCCACAACTGGTCAGCAGTATAGCCTTGCGCTTCTCCGCCAATGTGTTCGTCTCCCTGCCAGGTCATTTGCCACTAAATATTGCCCGAGCCTTTCCGTGAAGGCATCCCAATCATCACCCTCTGCGAAGTCTTTTAGTATGCCAAAGGTAGCCATAATCATGTGAAAGTCCGTATTCTTGTTGCCAGTTATTATGTCTGCAGTTATTATGTCTGCAATTACCATTGAATAACTCCACGAGGCCTTGTACTGTGAGTAAGAGCTGTGTGACTTCAGTCCATTTAATACGACTGCAAAGTGAGGAGCAGCATGGCTTGGCTGCCTTTTATATCCCCCCTGCACACCAGGGCAGGAAACCCCTGGGTCTCCAACAGCAGATCCCGCAGGTAGTTCATCGTACATAGTGAATACAAAGAGTTTGCATACATGATACACCTTTTCTTCAACCCACTGAGCGGGAGGATTAGACTGAGTGGGTAGTTAGACTATCACCGAGAGGTAAATGCTTCATCCCTGCCAGTCTCTACCATGCCTCAAGTGCTAAGTACCCCTTGCAGATGACCAGCATTTGATGTGAGGGTAGAGTCTTGGGCGCCTCTAAGGACTGTAAAATCTGCCATCAAAGTCCTCTCATGCGGACCTCCTATGTTCTTGAGGCCAGAATTCATAGCCTCCTGCAAACTGTGCTGGCCAACAACTGTGCATCTGGATTTGGGCACTCTGTCCTCAAAGTTCCTCTACAAATTTCACAGGAATAGCCACTTGCTTCATGGTGCTCCACAGGTTTCCAAAATGCTCTTACATACCTGCATCAAAGCCAGAGCTGCACTGCTGTATTATCACTGCCATTCCATACAGGAAGCTTTGAAGATTCTCAAAACCTCACAACTAGAGGATTCGAGTATAAAAATGTGGAAATTATGATGAGCTTGTATAAAAGTTCGGCTCCAACTGGAGTACTGTGTCCAATTCTGGGCACCACACTTGTGGAAGAATGTGAAAGACTTAGAGAATGTGCAGAAAAGATTTACGAGAATTATTCAAAGAATGGGAGACTTCAGTTACATTGATAGACTGGAGAAGCTGGGCTTGTTCTCCTTTGAGAAGAGAAGATTGAGAGGAGATTTGATAGAGATGTTCAAAATCATGAGGGGTCTGGACAGAGTAGATAGAGGGAAACTGTCCCATTGGCAGAAGGGTCGAGAACCAGAGGACATAGATTTAAGGTGATTGGCAAAAGAACAAAAGGCGATGTAAGAAAAAGCTTTTTTAATCAGCGAGTGGGTAAGATCTGGAATTCACTGCCTGAAAGGGTGGTGGAGGCAGACTCAATCTTATCTTTCAAAAGGGAGTTGGATAAGTATCTGAAGGAAAATAATTTGCAGGGCTACAGGGAATAGATGGGGGAGTGGGACTAGCTGAGAACCGGCACAGACTTGACGAGCCGAATGGCCACCTTCCATGCTGTAACCATTCTATGATTCTATGAAATCCTGCATGAAGTGCTTCTGCTGATTAATAAGCTTAACTTTGTATGCAATCCCTTTACGGCACGAATCATGCAGGCAACAGTCTTCCATTAGCTTTCCTTTTCTCTTGCTGCTTATCTACCACCACCTTCACTTGTTCCTCGTCACTTGCCCTCAGTGCCTCACTAGATGATCCTTCAAAGATAAATATATCCAATCTACTGCTAGCAATGTCTGGAATGCTTGAGTATAGTGCCAGCATCTTGTTCACCTTTATTTGGAGGAACATTGGCTTTGGGAGATCCCTATACAAAGAGAAAAGCTGCATGTGGTAGCTTGGGATACATGGGGCAAAGTCAGTGCATAGTATCAAGGAAAATAATAACCTGGTGCCAGTGGCCAGGATTGGCAGCATGTTACTGGGTGACTGAATTTGAAGAGAAAGCAAGAATAAGTTGAGTAATTTGGGATAGCATGAAGGCACAATGCTCACAAACATCCTGTATAAATACAAGTTGTTCTTGTTGTGTGGGCTCCAATCCATTGTGGCAGATGAGGTACTGCAGGTTGTCCTACATTCAATGTGAAAGGATGACTACACAACTCTCCTACTCACTAACTCACTCACCCATTCAGACACGAGGTCATGACACACAATACCAATCCCCCAGTTGTGGGGAAAATGGCCCCGATATGGCCATAAGTATTAATAAATCCAATAAGGAATTGAAGAAAAAACTTTGAAACCCAGAGAGTTGTTAGAATGTGGAACTTACTAACACGGACAGTTAGTTGAGGTGAATAGTACAGATGCATTCAAGGGGAAGCTAGATAAGCACATGAGGGAGAAAGGATATGTTGATGGGGTTAAATGAAGAGGGATGGGTGGAAGCTCTGTGGAGCATAAATGCCGGCATGGACCTGATGGGCCGACTGGCCTGTTTCTGTGCTGTAAATAGTTTGTAATACTTCGTAAGACGGTTGCATGTGCTTGCACTCCCACATTGGATGAATGAGGTAATTTGAGGTGCCATGGGGACTTGGTGACAAAACATGTAAAATTATATGAGGTACAAGAAGCCTTCCTCTTTGACAGGCAGCAATTTACGGTTACAGTTTTACAGATATGAGAGGGAATGGAAGATGTGAGGAATCAGGCCAATGCATTCCATGCTGCATTACTGATGTGGTACCATGTTGTGCCTGAATCATGCACAATACAGGAATTCCTTGTATCTCAGTGGGCGCACTTTAGTTAACCATATTTTTTCACAATTCCTCAGTCTAGAGAACTTTTTCAGCATTGACTCAATGACCTATGGATGTGCAAGACGGTACTGACTCTGTTGACCACATTCTGCCATGCTTGCAGCACATTGCCTCAGTTCAAGGAACTTCCTCATAAGTAATCAAGAAACTGTTTTCTTCCTGAGTAGTTTTTTCTCCCCTGAACTGCCTGCTGGTCCCTTTTAAAGGGATATAGTAGCCATCTGAGCATTCTGTAGACATTCCAGTTAGGTGCATGCCAGCTCCCAGAGCCAGCCCACCACCTAAGCAGCACCTACTGCATCTAATTAAGGGCCAAATCCAGATGCTGAGCCAGGAATTTCCACGTACAAATAGCCAGGCCAGTGTCCCGCAGTGTGCCATTCTACCCTGGCAGTCTTTCTAAATTATAAGATTTCACCTGAATTCTGGACAGGCCTGGTCACTGAAAGCAAGATCAAAAGGGGCTATAAATTGGGTGCATCTGCGCCTCCTGTTAGCTCCCCGGGGGACACTAACGGTGAGCAAATCCCTTTGCGACCGGGCGCGGCGCTAATATCAACTTCCGCCATATTGGGCAGGAGTTTAGCTGCGGCGCTATGGCTTTGCGCCCCGATCTCCTGTGCCCAGAGATTGTGACGTCATTGCCGTGCGCATCGCCCCGTTAGCGCTCCAGACCCTAAATTCACTTTTGCCCCCTGCAGCAGCACGGGCAAAATAACTGGCAGCTGCAGGAGGCGTGGATCGGGTGGCTGGCCGCTACCGGAGTGATAATTAAAAGTGAGGTGGCTGAAGTAAGTAAAAAAAAATGTACCTTTATTGATGCGGCTTTCTTTGCGGGTTCCTGCCCACGATCGTTCAGCCCGCCACCCTGCTTGAGTGCTGGGCTGATAGCGCAGGTTCGCCGCCCCCATTTTAAATTGCAGAGCCTGCAGCGATGGCCCTTCCCTTTAAGAGAGGAAAAGGCCCTTTGAACGCAGCAGCGCTGCATGGCCCAGTGTGCACCGCTGCTGAGGTCTCTATCCCAAATGCTTTCACTAGCGCTCCAAGAAGGAAGTGGAGCACTTGATGTGGCGCTCCACTTCCTTCCTGGAGCACTAAAGCCTGAGAGCGGGGAAACATTAGCACCTGGCTCCAAGTATTCCAGCTTTCAAAAGTTACTGCCCCCAAACAGGAGGATAATGAATTTCTCCCCCAAGGGCTTGTTAACATGAATATCAAATGTTACATATCAGTTTATTGCTAAGATAAACCGCGCTCAAACACACAAAAGATCCTGATTTGTATTAATGCTACAAGATTAAGCAAGATATGTCCCCTGGTATGAGGGTGAGGATAGCTAAGGTTCACTATATTGTCTGGAGATCTATGTGATATCATTTTATCTCCGCTCATGATTCTCACCGTAACTCTCTCATAGCTGTCATTCATGACTTATACAGTTGTCTCACTTCAGCAAATAAAAATCATATCACATGGATCTTCATAAAATGCCCACTCTTTAGTTTAGTTTATGACTATTATTCTTAGGATAAAAGCAAAAGTTTAAATGTATGTCAAAATCATTTTATTTCCATATTCTGGTTCATTCCACGAGGTTACAGTGACTCCAACAAAATCTCCATGAATTTGTTTCCCTTTTCAGCTGGGCTACCAGACGAGTCCCTTGGGAATTAGGTGAATCTAATCACAAGGTCGGGCCTGAGAATTTGGCTGCTTTCTGCCTCATTATCCCACAGGTTTTGTTTCTAAGTTGAAAAGCGTTTAGCAGGTTTATTTTGACCACTGGAGTGTGAACAGAGAGATCACAAGCTGCACCCTGAAGGTTAGCAAGAGGTAGCAGCAGTGATAACAAATGGTACGGTGTTAGGTGCATGCCCTCCAGACCCCGTTAGTGATGCTCTGGACATCTCGTTATGTAAACAAGCAAGACAAACAGGAGAGCAAAACATGAAGGCAAACAAACAAGAAAATACAAACTAACAATATCTGCCACAGAGCAGGAAGTTTTGCTTACCCTTGCTGCTCCTGCTTAAAAGCATGAAAATAAATTTGAGTGGGATTTTAAAAATTAAAACATAGATGATCAAAGCATACTTTGGATTAAACATATCAGAGCTTCGAGTGCAACTGTGTGTAGCTTGACTGAACTTAAGTGGAATAAGTTCATCTATAGACACTGTCTCCTCAGACGATTTTGATTATATGTTTATTGAAGCCTGTGTGTTATGGAATTTCTCTACTGCATATATTGAAGAACTGGAGGTAGATCATGACTTTGTACGACAGTGTAAAATGGGTGATAGCGTGTCAGCAGCCCGTTTTATATTTGTCCCAATTTTTGCCTTCAATGGAAATAAACATCACGGGAGATGTAAAACGGGCTGCCGATTCGCTATCACCCGTTTAAGAAAAACATAGATGCTGCAGTGGTAGGGACTGCAAGGCGCGTCTGTACTGATGAACTAATATGGTGGAATGATCATTCCCATCAACATTATCTTGTGATTTAGAGATCTGGAGGAACAAGGGAGATTTTTAAAAAATGGGTTGCTAATTCGCTATCACCCGTTTTACACTATTGCACAATGTCAAGATCGACCCCTTGGATGTAGTCATCCTGACTTAAAGAGCAGCAATTGTGTTAAAATGAACAGAGTAGCAAAAGGTCAAGTGTGCCGTGATTTTTTGCAGTAACTCTTTTAGTTCATCACAACAGAAGGCTCTTCCATGAACATAGGTAGGCAAACATGATGTACATCATTGCAAATAATTAATTTCAGTGCATTAGCAGCAGATTCAAAGCAATGCTCATTCATCACTGTTTTGTTTATGCTGATTCAGTGGATAAGAAGTAGTATATACTGCGATGTGTGCAAGGTTATCTGTTTGGAATGCGAGGGCATTAGGCTGGTGGGTTGAAATGATTAGAGGGGGCGACAATGATTTGGCCAGTGTGTGCGCGCACTTCAAATTGCTATCTATACCTCTAGGTTTTTTTCTATCACGACTACTCAAAAATACAGGTACAGTTATTTTCCCATTGTTTCCTATTGATGTTAATGCTGATGTTAATCACAATTCTGGTCACCATGATACAACAAATCAGTATTATTTGTTAATTGATTCACTATCCTTCACTCAAATTATGTTTTCTACATCTTTAGCTGAATTGTGTTGAATTAATTAAAAAAGAGGTAATCATAAATTTTCCAGGTGGCGAATTGGATTTTGGCAGAATTTCTGGCAGCCTCAATTGCTCACCCCATGTTAAATTGTGTGGTAGACACATTTTCCACACATCGGCAAAACCTGGCACTTTATCCAATTATGATAGCACGGATCCAGTCAAAAAGTCCATTGATCCATTCACCATAAACAAAAACATTCCACCTGTGTGAAATTTAGATGTATTAAGAGAAGGTTTAAAAACCACAGTCATCAAGGCAAACAAAAACCATTTGTTCTGAGACATGGGGCTCAATTTTCCCCGTGATTTGCGCCGTTTCTTTGGCGTGTGCCGTTTTTTTTGGCCTGAGTTTCCCCAATCAATTTGCATAGCGTAACTCAGTTTGTTACGATTTTTTAGGTTCATTTTTTTTGAGTGAAAGGGGGCGGAACGTGCTACCTGTGCCAATTCTGGCCAGTTAGACAAGTTTGGCCAGCTCAGAGTTACTCCAGTTCTTCTCAGGCCAGCATATGTGGCCTCTGTAGAAAAACCTTCTGGTGAGTTAAGAAAATCGGTGTAGGTAAGTAAATCAGCATAGCAGATGCCCAGACAGCAACAGCAGGAGAGGTAAGAGAGAGTGGGAGAGGGGTGGGGGAGGGCGGAAGCATTTCGGGTATAGTTAGGAATGGGGACCGGGAGGGAGGAGGCCATTCGACCTGGGATAGGTGCAGGGACCGGAACCGGGAGGCCATTCGGCCTAGGATAGGGGCGGGGATTGGGGGGGGGTGGGGAGGGAACTTTAATAATTGAATGGAGGTAAGTTGCTGTAATGTGCTTGTGCTGGTTGCTGTGAGCTGGATGTAAGTGTCACTTTCCAGCCTCAGCCCACATTGCCCTGGTTACCGTGGCAATCCGATCTTTTTGGGCAGATCAAGGCTCCACCCTCAAAACTAAACGGTAGGCTAGGTGGCGCCAAAATGAAAAAATCAAACGGGGAAACTTGGAAGATTTATTTTTGGCATACTTGGGACCCCCCAAAAATGGACGTAACTCTTCAAGTACGCCAAAAAACAGCTTTGGGGAAAATTGAGCCCATAGTGTTGCCTTTGCAATGCAATGTATTGTAGTTTTTATCCATTACGGGTAATCAAAGAGATAAGCCAATGGCTCTTTCATACACTGTTGAGCAAGGCCATTGTCATGGGTAAAAAGGGCTCAGCTAATGAACCATGACTGTTTCTAATTTACGTAAATGACCTGGATTCAAAAGCTCGATAATAAGTTGCCAAATTTGCTGATGATGCCAAACTGTGAGGGACAGTGAAATCAGAGAAAGCAACCCAGATCAATGTAATTTAATGAAATAAGTGCAAATTATTTCACATAGGAAGGGAAAATGAGCAATACACATAATTAATGGATGGTGTTGAAATATTTGAGGATGAAGTGGAAAGAGACTGGGGGCTAGACTTTCCACATTTTTGCATCAATACCACCCACTTCACGTCCATTTTAACGCTGAGGTGAGGTGTAACGCCCAGATAGCGCCCATTTAGCTACAAAATGGAAACTAATGCCCATGTATCGCTCACTTATTGGCCAGCGTTACTTTCGGCATGTAGTTAATGCCGAGAAATAATAATACCGCCCGCCCAGTTTTTTTTGGTGTAAAGATCAGAATGGCCGAAACTAACGCCCATACTATTGGCGAGCGTTACTTTCGGTACCTCGCCCACATATCGCCAAAAATATCGCTCATTGAAAAGCCCGCTGAGAAAAAGTTGCTTTCACCTGAACTAAACCCAGCGTTATGGACGCCATTTTGTAAATCAGAGGTCGGTTCATATAAAAGGCTGCTTCAACTTCTGGGGAGTTTTGATGCACTCTCGCGGTCTTTTAAGGTGTTTTGAACATCTGAACAAACAACTTATCATACTGTGGATGATTTGAATTTATTTTAGGTGTTTTAGCAGGTAAATTTATTGTTTGTGAGCAATAGGTATAATTCTGATAATTATTGTAATGCGGCCTGTAATTTCTCAGCCTGTCTTGTTGACTAAGCACATGCTGCAGACTAGAGATGGCGGAAGATATATTCAAGAGCATTATGTGCCCAATCAAAGAGGTGGCAGACTGCTGAGGAGGATGAGAACTTACACCCCATGCACTTATAGGGAGAAGCCGTCTTACCTGAACTTGTCCGATAACATGTGCCTTAGGAGACTGCACTTCTGGAAAGAGGTTATCAGTGAGATATGCCAGCTGTGGAAAATAACAACAATCATCTAACATATTATTGGTCGGATATGAGTGGGTGTGGCATCTATTGACTTTACATCATGCAGTGGTGTATACTTTACTCATGTGGCATCACATCAGGTTCTACAGCTGCATGCGTGGCCAACCAGCAATGGCTCCCCACTAGTGCCAGCACCCACTCCTCAATGTCGGTGAGGTCACTGATGACTGGTGACCCGCCACCTGTTCGCCTCTGCTCAGCCCTATTCTTCGAAAACTTCTTCTGTAAAAGTTAACACCAGCATGACATGGCATAAGATCATTGCGTGATATCATTGCTGGGTACTGTCACAGAGAGTGATACAACACATAACCGACAGATGTAATCAGGATTATTATGATAATTATCATTCTTTACCAAAAGACGTACACCATAAACGCAGGCTTTGAGTAAAACATTCCCGGTATAAGTGCAAGACGTCATATCTGATTTTAATCAATCATTGCACTTACAATTCGAATTGTATAAATATATAAGTACACGTAAATAAATGTAATACTTACTCTGGCAAATCCAACAAGGTCATTCCAGAGCTTGCGGCACTGGTTGCCCTCATACACCTCATTGGTCGCCGATGAGACCACCTCGGCTATGTCAACCCATATGTTCTGGTAGAACTTTGGGGTGGACTTCCCACGCAGATGCCAGGACAATCGACCCCAGCGTTACTGCACCTCCTGCAGGAGGGAGGCATTTGCCTCATCGGAGAATCTCCTTGCTTGTTTGCGTCCTCCCAATTGTTCCTCTCCCACCTCAGTCTCCACAGCATGCTGTGTCACCTCCTCCATCCCTTCCATTTTAAATATTTTTTTTTCGCCCAAAATCCATGGGAACAATGTTCTTTGTGCTCACAAGTCCTTTTGCTGCTGGCAAATCTCCCTCCTACCTCCCACAACAGTCAAACAAGCACACATGCTTTCAGTTCCTCTCTGCTCCCTCTCACTCTCTCTCCTCATCTGTGCATGATTTGATGACCCCTGACCTCCTGATATACTGGAAACAACCGTTGCCAAAGCGTTGCTATGGATGCCGACACTTTACAGCAGAAAGTCAAAAAATTTAACGCTAACATTTCAGATCGCTCGCGGTAACGCCCATTTTATAAAATGGAAAGTTGGAGTTTTGAAATTGGGCGATAATCCGGCGATCTCAAAACCCATATTTACCGCCAGCGCTGGAACTAACACTCATTTTGGGGCAATCTGCACAAAAGTGGAAAGTCTAGCCCTGAGAAGCATTAGTAGTCCCAATTCTAAACAGATCCAGCCAATGAATGGCAGAAATCAACAAAAACCAACAGAATGTTAAGCTACATAGCAACAACAGTAGAATGTAAGTCACAGGAAGTTATGATAAAACATGACTGTGCTCTGGCAAAAAATAACCTTGAGTACTGCATCCATTTCGGGTTGCTGAGACACATGAGAGACATTCAACACCGGAGGCAGTGCCTGAGGCTGATCCTACTGTCACGGGTCTGAGTTATCTCAGATTTGAGCGTCTCAGAAGTGATGTTATAGAGGTAAATACGATAGAAGAAGATATGGGAAAGATGAAGCTGGACTATTAATTAAATTGTGAAAATAGGACAGAGGGATACAGATTCAAATGTGTATATGGCAACTTTAGAACTAATATCAAGAAGTTCTTCTTCACGTAAAGAGCGGCCAACACTGGAATGGACTTCTGACACAGGTTTAGTGATGAAAACACGAGATGCATTTAAAAAAAAATGAGATGCTGCAATAGGAGGGACTACAAGGTGCATCTGTATTGATGAACAAATATGGATGGAATAATCTTCCCCATCCAGAATTATCTTGTGATTTAGAGATTTGGAGGAATAAGAGAGAGATTTCTACAAAAATCAGAGGAGCATTGACAACAGTATCACTAAAATAGAGAGAGAAAGAGAAGAAAGACTGGGACTGAGACTGTCACCACGGAAGAATACACTAAAAACATCCCAATAGTGGATAATCAAGGGGCTATAGGAAGGGAGGAACTTAATACAATCACTATCACTATCACTAATGAAGTAGTACTTGGTAAAATAATGGGACTAAAGGTGGACAAATCCCCTGGACCTGATGGCTTACATCCTAGGGTCTTAAAAGAAGTGGCTGCAGAGATAGTGGATGCATTGGTTGTAATTTACCTGGATTCTGGGGTGGTCCCAGCAGATTGGAAAACTGCAAATGTAACGCCCCTATTTAAAAAAGGAGGCAGACAAAAAGCAGGAAACTATAGACCAGTTAGCCTTACATCTGTTGTTGGGAAAATGCTGGAGTCCATTATTAAGGAAGCAGCAGCGAGACATTTGGAAAAGCATAATTCAATCAAGCAGAGTCAGCATGGTTTTATGAAAGGGAAATCATGTTTGACAAATTTGCTAGAGTTCTTTGAGGATGTAACGAGCAGGGTGGATAAGGGGGAACCAATGGATGTGGTGTATTTGGATTTCCAGAAGGCATCCAGAAGGTGCCACATAAAAGGTTACTGCACAAGATAAAAGTTCACGGGGTTGGAGGTAATATATTAGCATGGATAGAAGATTGGTTAACTAACAGAAAACAGAGAGTCGGGATAAATGGGTCATTTTCAGGTTGGCAAACAGTGACTCAGGGATCGGTGCTCGGTCCTCAACTATTTACAATCTATATTAATGACTTAGATGAAGGGACTAAGTGTAACATAGCCAAGTTTGCGGATGATACAAAGATGGGTGGGAAAGCAAATTATGAGGAGGACACAAAAAATCTGCAAAGGGATATAGACAGGCTAAGTGACTGGGCAAAAATTTGGCAGATGGAGTATAATGTGGGAAAATGTGAGGTTATCCACTTTGCAGAAAAAATAGAAAATCAAATTATAATTTAAATGGTGAAAAATTGCAAAGTGCTGCAGTACATAGGGTCCTGGGGGTCCTTGTGCATGAAACACAAAAAGTTAGTGTGCAGGTACAGCAAGTAATCAGGAAGGCAAATGGAATGTTGGCCGTTATTGCAAGGGGGATAGAGTATAAAAATAGAGAAGTCCTGCTACAACTGTACAGGGGGTATTAGTGAGGCCACACCTTGAGTACTGCATGCAGTTTTGGTCTCCGTATTTAAGGAAGGATATACTTGCATTGGAGGCTGTTCAGAGAAGGTTCATTAGGTTGATTCCGGAGATGAGGGAGTTGACATATGAGGATAGGTTGAGTAGGTTGGGCCTATACACATTGGAGTTCAGAAGAATGAGAGGTGATCTTATTGAAACGTATAAGCTAACGAGGGGGCACAAGGTGGATGCAGAGAGGATATTTCCACATAAGGGAAACTAAAACTAGGGGACATAGTCCCTGAATAAGGGGCCGCCCATTTAAAACTGAGATGAGGAGAAATTTCTTCTCTCAGAAGGTTGTAAATCTATGGAATTCTCTGCCCCAGAGAGCTGTGGAGGCTGGGTCATTGAATATATTTGAAGCTGAGATAGACAGATGTTTGAGCGATAAGGAAGTAAAGGGTTATGGGGAGTAGGCAGGGAAGTGGAGCTGAGTCCATGATCACATCAGCTGTAATATTGAATGGTGGAGCAGGCTCGAGGGGCCAAATGGCCTCCTCCTGCTCCTATTTTTTATGTTCTTATGTTCTTATGACAGAGACATAACTTGGAGGCAAGAGGTGAGAGAAGGATTACCTATCAAATGACAGGTGCTTAGCCCCCATCTCTATTGTCCATATGATTAAATGTCTAATGTTTGTACCATTGCCCCAGGACTATATTATTGATGTAACACTATCACGCTCCAGATCAGACATGAGCACTAATTGCCGATATACATTCCACACATATTGAAAACAGACAAAGCATCATGGAAGTTGCCACCTTTCTTTTTTTTTTGTTGCCTGGAAGCAATATATTTTTTGAAGAGTAATTTTCTAATAAAAAATGCAACAGCCAGAAAATGAGTGTTTGCAGCATAAGAACCTCTGTATCTAAATGATTCAACATTGCATTACCATATGGTATATGGAGAGGTGAGAAAGAATGTATAAAGATGCAGAATTACAGTTCTGTGCACATTTAGAACCTTTAGTTCCAGCTCAATGTCGTTCTAACAATGACTGAGAAGAAATTTCTAGAAATACCCTATTCCAAACTGAGGAATGAGTTTGTTAATAATAAAAGCATTTCCACCGCCTCCATTCTCTTACTGTGCCAGTGATATATTGATCAATGGGATTAGTGATTATTCTGCTTTCCAGATCGATCCCAGAATTCTATTATTCAAGACTGTTTCATGCTAAGACTCATTACAACAACAACAACTTTTATTTATATGGCGCCTTAAACGTAGTAAAACATCCCAAGGTGCTTCACAGGATTGTTATAAGATAAAACAAATAAATGTGATACCAAGCCACATAAGAAGAAACTACGGCAGATGACCAAAAGCTTGGTCAAAGAGGTATGTTTTAAGGAGCGTCTTAAAGGAGGAAAGAGAGATAGCGAGGTGAAGAGGTTTAGGGAGGGAGTTCCAGAGCTTAGGGCCCAGGCAGTTGAAGGCACGGCTTCCAATGTTTGAGCAGTTATAATCAGGGATGCACAAGAGGGCAGAATTTGAGGAGCGCAGACATCTCAGGGGGTTATGGGGCTGAAGGAGATTACAGAGATAGAGAGGGGCGAGACCATGGAGGAATTTTAAACAAGGATGAACATTTTGAAATCGATGCGCTGCTTAACTGGGAGCCAATGTAGGTCAGCGAGCACAGGGGTGATGGATGAGACTTGGTGCGAGTTAGGACACAGGCTGCCAAGTTTTGGATGACCTCAAGTTTACATAGAGTAGAATGTGAGAGGCCAGCCAGGAGTGTATTGGAGTAGTCAAGTCTAGAGGTAACAAAGGCATGGATGAAGGTTTCTGCAGCAGATTAGCTTCGCCAGGAGTGGAGATGGGCAATGTTACGGAGATGGAAATAGACGGTTTTACTTATGCCACGAATATATGGCCGGAAGCTCATTTCAGGGTCAAATAATTGCGAACAGTTTGGTTCAGCCTCAGACAGATGCTAGGGAGAGAGATGGCGGCGATAGCTAGGGAACACAGTTTGTGGCAGTAGGTAGTGGGAAGAATCCTATAGATCGGAACTAGCTTACAGTATAATTGCATCATTGGCAAAGCTCCTAATCGGTAAAAATCTTGATGTATACACACTACTTTTGTGAGAAATATTGTGCTTATCAGTATGATTGAATCAGAATCTCCTTACCTGCAGGTTTAAAAAGAATCAATTTATACACGACCCATTTAGTCATTCATTCAGCAAATCAATGTAAACACAACTAACAGAGAGCACATATTTTACATAAGAGCTTTATGAAATGTGTTCTGGGTATAATTTTAACAGTCTTCATGCACCGATCACCAAATTGGGGTACACTTTATGGATGATCTGGAGAGGAAAATTATGAGCAAGTCAATTTTAAAGGGACAGAGACGATTAGAGAAGAGTGTGACAAGGAGGGGAGACAGGAATTTAGAACACTTCTGGAGAGCTTGTGATACGTCCTTACTATGCAGTATAAATGCACACGAGGCCCATGCTTGAGAGAAGGTCAGTCTGTGAGCTGCCCTTTATTCCTTAGCACTCAAGTGATGGAAGTGGGTGGAGCTTCCCCTTTTATACCTGAAGGTCCAAGTTAGGAGTGTCTCCCACAAGTTCAACACCTAGTGGTCATTGTTCTCACAGTGTCAGATTATACATGGGTTACAATGCTGGTTGAATACATGACACTTGAAAAGGCATCTTAAGATATCAGAAAGTTTTGCCAATGCTGAAGGAGCACGGGACTAAGAAGTGACAAGTTAACATGAAGGAAATGGGGCCTAAAACCAGCAGCAATCCAGCGGAACAGAATGCTGTCAGATTTCCCAGCCACTACCGCCCCACTAGCAGCCCAAATTAGAACACTAAGAACATGAAAATCGTCCCCTCTATATATATTCTTATGGTGTAAATCCTTATTAAAAGTGTACAGTACATAAGCTGGTGAGGAAATCTGTTTTCCTAAATTCCTTCAAAACTTTTCTTTCTGTTATCTAAACATGATTTCCTCTAATTCTTAAAGGTCTGGGGCTGGAATTTCGGCTTTTGTGATTTCGGGGCAGTACTGGCGACGGGGCGGTCTGATACTGCCTGGAAAAAGTTTGGGTCCTCGTCTGTAAATTTCATCAAACAATGAGCTTCCAAGAACGGGGCGCAAAATCAGGTGTTACACAAGGACGTTTTTGCACCGCAGACGAAAATCGCAGCGGTAAAAATGTTCGACATTTCGCGCATGCGCAGATGTGTTTAATTTTTACCGGGCAGCAGCGGTACTTTAGGGCGAGGCAGTTACCTTCACGAGTGCGCAGATGACCCAACCCACTTCAGACACAGCGGGAGAGATGGCGCAGCAAGAGGGCAGGCAACGTGCACAGCGATTCTCTCCAGCACTGCTGAGGCGTTAGTGCAGGTCATTGAGTGGAGTTGGCCTGCACTCCGTCTAGTTGGGGGGAAGGAGAAATGTTTATGCTCAGCATATTTCGAAAAATCTGGAGGAAGATTGCACAGGATGTCTCGGGTAGACATGGTGGTCAGAACTGGCACACAATGCCGCAAGAAGTTCAGCGGCCTCACGATGCACATATCCTCTTGTCCCCTAATCATTGTCAAGCCTCCGAGCACTGCACTCCCACTGTTGATATGCGTTTTTCAAACATCACCCTGAGACGCTATGCTACCTGCCTCTCACCTCCTCCCACTCTTGAAAAACCTCAGTCACCAGCCACACAGATTGAACTGAAGACATTTGCACATTCACACAGTGGCAGCTATAGAACTATGGAAGGCACATGTGGCACAACAGGAGGTGACCCATTACTGAACCTTTCTTCTTGCTCTTATTGCAGGCCAAGCTCTCCCGAAATAAATAGGAGCAATGTCGAAAAGGAAGCAGACCAGCCGGAGCTGCTGGAGCTCACTGACATTGAGCAGCGAGTGTTAGCCCTCATGGGCATCCCAGTTCGCACAGTGGCTGGGGGTGATGCCGAGCCCCCTTCGGGTAATGAGGGTATGTAAATGGAACTTGCGAATGATGTGACTTCCTCAACATCTAATATCAATTGGCCTGCCCCGCCTCTTTACATATACATGTCCAATGCCACCTTCCTGCTATCGTCCTGCCCCACCCTCCATGCTGCTAACCACACGTCTGTTGTTTTCTGCTTACAGATGACCAGCCAGAAGCACGCCGGCCTTCCCGTGAGGCATCTACATCTGGCCACAGGGGAGATGGTGAGGGAGGGGCTGAGAGTCTGCTGCCCGAGGGTCAGAGCCCACCAGTCACCGCACCGTGTGGAGACACAACATCAGGGGATGAAGGCGATTTCCCGGGGTTTGAGGACTCTGAGGCTCCTGGCCCCAGTGACACCGAGTGGGAGGGGAAGCTTGGAGGCCAGTTACCTGGATGATGAGTCGGCCCAGTAGTCCTGCTCAAGAACAGGCAGACGTGGACCTGGACTTGGGGGCAATATCCAGGGGGAAAGCAGATGCACCACGAGCTCATGGGTGCATTGGGTAGGATTCCCCAGAGCATCGACAAATTTGCTGTGAATGTTGTGGAGGCGCCTCACACATTTTCCGTGCAACTCAGGACTCCAGCGAGGCCATCCTTGCCCACTCACAGAGGCGCAGGTGTCCTCCAGTAGCAACAGTGGCGTTCCAGATTGTGTGGCGCATGCCATGGTGAGGTTGCAGCAGTGATCACACCGCAGGCACAAGCTATGCTACAGCTTGGTGATGTCATACGTTCACTGACTGGCACCATCCTTTCTGTCTTCCCCATTGTCCAACATGGAAGTTACGATGCCGAAGCAGGCCAGCAAGTTGTAGTGACACTCTGTATGCCGAGGCACAGCCCCATGTGAATGCCATTGGTTCCTAGGAAATGGAAGGTGCTGTACTTCCTCAGGATGACATAATTCTGGTTTCCACCACTGACTCTCCCACCATGCAACTTACGCAGTCCACATCGAGCCATCAGAGACTGCTTCCGCCGATGCTGAGGCGCAGCAGTCCGTAGCAGAGCCTTCCAGGCCCAGAGCTGGTCCAGGGTGTCACTCTACGCAATCTGCACTGTTTGGCACCAACACAGTAGCCTTCAAGCAGCCTTGCTGTAGGCACTGAGGCCTCATTGAGGATCAACAACAGGCATGGGAGGGGGATGAAGGGAAGGGGTGAGAAAGTCCCTTTAAGGGATATAAGAATGTTGTGTAGATGCTCTCATGAAAAATGATGACAGTTGTAAATAGTTCAGTTGAAGAAATCAAATGCATTTTTCTTGAGTGCCTTGCAGCAGAAGACTGTTTATTGAACTGTTTTGCTTTGTTAAGGGAAGACTGATTATTACTTTGTGTGATTAAATTTTCACTTTAACTGTTTGCCATTGGTGTTGTGTGCATCATTCCAAAGTTCACTGGAGATGTGCCTTTATGGTTGCACATAGCGTGGCCAGTTTTAGCTGTGTCCCTCAGCTTCCTCCATTCAAGTAAAGTGGTCCATTATGAGCTGGCGACATTAGGCTCTGGATGTGGCCTCCCCCGTGGATGGGGTGGCTGTGCAATCAGGGCCTAGAAGGTATGTTATTGTGAGGAATGATGTGCAGGGGTAGGCTGGGGAAGCTAGAGTGATGGAGACAGGCACATCAGGATGAAAAGCAAAATACTGCGGATGCTGGAAATCTGAAATAAAAACAGAAAAGGCTGGAAATACTCAACTCCTTCCTCGCTTAATTCCCATTCTTCAGTATTGTTCCTTCGCTTTTCAATAGCATGAATCATGCTGTTTTTTACAAGACACTTCCCCTTAAGATATTAGCATGGCATTAATAATGTTCACAACAAAGATGGATGTGTTACATGGACTATAAGGGTGAACATAAGAACATAAGAATTAGGAACAGGAGTAGGCCATCTAGCCCCTCGAGCCTGCTCCGCCATTCAACAAGAGCCTGCCCGCTCCCCATAACCCTTAATTCCCTTATTGGTTAAAAATCTATCTATCTGTGATTTGAATACATTCAATGAGCTAGCCTCAACTGCTTCCTTGGGCAGAGAATTCCACAGATTCACAACCCTCTGGGAGAAGAAATTCCTTCTCAACTCGGTTTTAAATTGGCTCCCCCGTATTTTTGAGGCTGTGCCCCTAGTTCTAGTCTCCCCGACCAGTGGAAACAACCTCTCTGCCTCTATCTTGTCTATCCCTTTTATTATTTTAAATGTTTCTATAAGATCACCCCATATCCTTCTGAACTCAAACGAGTAAAGACCCAGTCTACTCAATCTATCATCATAAGGTAACCCCCTCATCTCCAGAATCAGCCTAGTGAATCGTCTCTGTACCCCCTCCAAAGCTAGTATATCCTTCCTTAAGTAAGGTGACCAAAACTGCATGCAGTACTCCAGGTGCGGCCTCACCAATACCCTGTACAGTTGCAGCAAGACCTCCCTGCTTTTGTACTCCATCCCTCTCGCAATGAAGGCCAACATTCCATTCGCCTTCCTGATTACTTGCTGCACCTGCAAACCAACTTTTTGGGATTCATGCACAAGGACCCCCAGGTCCCTCTGCACCGCAGCATGTTGTAATTTCTCCCCATTCAAATAATATTCCCTTTTACTGTTTTTTTTTTCCAAGGTGGATGACCTCACATTTTCCAACATTGTATTCCATCTGCCAAACCTTAGCCCATTCGCTTAACCTATCCAAATCTCTTTGCAGCCTCTCTGTGTCTTCTACACAACCCGCTTTCCCACTAATCTTTGTGTCATCTGCAAATTTTGTTACACTACACTCTGTCCCCTCTTCCAGGTCATCTATGTATATTGTAAACAGTTGTGATCCCTGTGGCATACCACTAACCACCGATTTCCAACCCGAAAAGGACCCATTTATCCCGACTTTCTGCTTTCTGTTCGCCAGCCAATTCTCTATCCATGCTAATACATTTCCTCTGACTCCGCGCACCTTTATCTTCTGCAGTAACCTTTTGTGTGGCACCTTATCGAATGCCTTTTGGAAATCTAAATACACCACATCCATCGGTACACCTCTATCCACCATGCTCGTTATATCCTCAAAGAATTCCAGTAAATTAGTTAAACATTATTTCCCCTTCATGAATCCATGCTGCGTCTGCTTGATTGCACTATTCCTATCTAGATGTCCCGCTATTTCTTCCTTAATGATAGTTTCAAGCATTTTCCCCACTACAGATGTTAAACTAACCGGCCTTTTGTCTGCCCCCTTTTTTAAACAGAGGCATTACATTAGCTGCTTTCCAATCCGCTGGTACCTCCCCAGAGTCCAGAGAATTTTGGTAGATTATAACGAATGCATCTGCTCTCACTTCCGCCATCTCTTTTAATACCCTGGGATGTATTTCATCAGGACCAGGGGACTTGTCTACCTTGAGTCCCATTAGCCTGTTCAGCACTACCCAGCAATTTTTGGCATGGTTTTTGTGTCTTCCACTGTGAAGACCGAAGCAAAATAATTGTTTAAGGTCTCAGCCATTTCCACATTTCCCATTATTAAATCCCCCTTCTCATCTTCAAAGGGACCAACATTTACTTTAGTCACTCTTTTCCGTTTTATATATTTGTAAAAGCTTTTACTATCTGTTTTTATGTTTTGCGCAACTTTACCTTCGTAATCTATCTTTCCTTTCTTTATTGCTTCCTTAGTCATTCTTTGCTGTTGTTTAAAATTGTCCCAATCTTCTAGTTTCCCACTAACCTTGGCCACCTTATATGCATTGGTTTTTAATTTGATACTCTCCTTTATTTCCTTGGTTATCCACGGTTGGTTATCTCTTCTCTTACCGCCCTTCTTTTTCACTGGAATATATTTTTGTTGAGCACTATGAAAGAGCTCCTTAAAAGTCAATTGTTCCTCAATTGTGCCACCGTTTAGTCTGTGTTTCCAGTCTACTTTAGCCAACTCTGCCCTCATCCCACTGTAGTCCCCTTTGTTTCAGCATAGTACGCTCGTTTGAGACACTACTTCCTCACCCTCAATGGACCCCACAGAATTCTTTTGTCTAACAACTTCAATAGACAATTCAATTTCCCCAGAACAGAACCAGCATCTGACAAGAGCTGAGAGCAAACCAATAGACATTTTAATAGAATAAGGGATAAGATTTTCAAGTGTCGGCATGATTTTTGCGGATTCCACACTAAAAATGTGGCTTTGATTTTCCAATGAGCCTGCTATGTGAGTCTTAAAGGTGATGGAGACTGAAATTAATGACATTTTAAATGGCATTTTGTAAGTTTACTAAATTCAGGGGACACTACTAATGATTATCACGTCATTAACATAGTTTCAGCTTTTTAAAAAGGGTGAAGCGACAAACCTGAGAACTACAGACCAGTGAGTTTAACATCTTGTGCTGTGCAGTGGTATTGGTGGATTCACCAGGGAATTTATTGCACGCTACCAACCATTTTAAACAATGGATAATCAAGGGGCTATAGGTAGGGAGGAACTTAATACAATCACTATCATTAATGAAGCAGTACTAGGTAAAATGATGGAACTAAAGGTGGACAAGTCCCCTGGACCTGATAGCTTACATCCTAGGGTCTTAAGAGAAGTGGTTGCAGAGATAATGGATGCATTGTAATCTACCAATTGGAAAACTGCAAATGTAACATCCCTATTTAAAAAAAGGAGGCAGACAAAATGCAGGAAACTATAGACCAGTTAGCCTAACATCTGTCATTGGGAAAATGCTGGAGTCCATTATTAAGGAAGCAGTAGCGGGACATTTGGAAAAGCATGATTCAATCAAGCAGAGTCAGCATGGTTTTATGAAAGGGAAATCGTGTTTGACAAATTTGCTGCAGTTCTTTGAGGATGTAACAAGTAGGGTGGGTAAGGGGGACCAGTGGATGTGGTGTAGTTGGAATTCCAGAAGGCATTCGATAAGGTTCCACATAAGAGGTTGCTGCATAAGATAAAAGCTCACAGTGTTCGGGGTAATATATTAGCATGGATAGAGGATTGGCTAACTAACAGAAAACAGAGAATGGAGATAAATGGGTCATTTTACGCTTGGCAAACAGTGACTAATGGGGTGCCGCAGGGATCGATGCTGGGTCCTCAACTATTTACAATCTATATTAATGACTTGGATAAAGAGACTGAATGTAATGTAGCCAAGTTTGCTGATGATACAAAGATGGGTGGGAAAGCAAATTGTGAAGAGGACACAACAAATCTGCAAAGGGAAATAGACAGGTTAAGTGAGTGGGCAAAAATTTGGCAAATGGAGTATAATGTGGGAAAATGTGGGGTTATCCACTTTGGCAGAAATAATAGAAAAGCAAGTTATAATTTAAAAGGAGAAAAATTGCCAAGTGCTGCAGAGAGACCTGGGGGTCCTTGTGCATGAAACACAAAAGTTAGTATGCAGGTACAGCAAGTAATCAGGAAGGCCAATGGAATGTTGGCCTTAATTGCCAGGGGGATACAGTATAAAAGCAGAGAAGTCCTGCTACAACTGCGCAGTGTAATGGTGAGGCCACACCTGGAGTACTGCGTCCAGTTTTGGTTTCCGTATTTAAGGAAGGATATACTTGCATTGGAGGCTGTTCAGAGAAGGTTCACTAGATTGATTCCGGAGATGAGGGGGTTAACTTATGAGGATAGCTTGAGTAGATTGGGCCTATACTCATTGGAGTTCAGAAGGACAAGAGGTGATCTTATGAAACTTATAAGATAATAAGGGGGCTTGACAAGGTGGATGCAGAGAGGATATTTCCACTTGTAGAGGAAACTAAAACTAGGGGACATAGGGCTAGATTTTACACTTTTGTGCCGATCGCCCAAAAATGGGCGTTAATTCTGGCATGGGTGGTAAAAATGGGTTTTCAGATTGCTGGCTTCTCACCCATTCTCAAAGCATTGAAGACTCCCAAAGCAAGTGCTCTACTCGGAGCTCCTTCATGGCAAACGAACCAAAGGTGGGCAGCGGAAACGTTACAAGGATACTCTCAAAGCTTCCGTGATAAAGTGCGACATCGCCACTGACACCTGGGAGTCCCTGGTCCAAGATCATCCTAAGTGGAGGAAGTGCATCTGAGAGGGCGCTGAGCACCTCGAGTCTCAACGCCCAGAGCATGCAGAAATCGGAAAGCAGGCAGCGGAAAGAGCGTGCGGCAAACCAATCCCATCCACCACTTCCCTCAACGACTACTGTCCCACCTGTGACAGAGTCTGTGGCTCTTGTATTGGACTGTTCAGCCACCAAAGAACTTACTTCAGGAGTGGAATCAAGTCTTCCTCGATTCCGAGGGATTGCCTATGATATGATGAGTCTCCATTTTTGAAATTGGGCGTTACCGCGAGCGATATGAAATGGACGGTCGTGTTAAATCTCTCTGACCTTCTGCTATAAAGTGTCGCTGTCCTTAGCAATGACATGGCAGTGCTCCATTCCTGCGATTCAGGAGGTCAAGGGTCATCATGACATGTGCAGAAGAGGAGACAGAGAAAGAGAGAGCTGAGAGGGACTGAAGGCATGATTGGTGTGGCTACTTTGGGAGGAGGAAGGGAGAGTTTAGAGCTTTAGAGCAAGTAGGGAAACAAAAATTAGCTGTTACCAACCACATATTTGCCCAAATTTGGCCTATAATTTGAGGGTTAGGAGGAGGCAACACAGCATGTTGTGCAGACTGATGCTGGCGAGAGCAGTGAGCTGGGAGAGGAGCACATTGGAGGGCGCAACAGAGCGAGGAGGTTCTCGGACGAGGCAAATGCCTCCCTCCTGCAGGAGGTCGAGTTACGCTGGGGTGATTTGACACAGAGAGGCATGGGAAGCACACCCCAAAGGCCTACCAGAAGATATGGACCGATATAGCAGAGGTGGTCTCATCGGCGACCAACGAGATGCGTGAGGGCAACCAATGCCGCAAATGATGGAACGATCTTGTGGGATCCGCAAGAGTAAGTATTACATTTATTTACATGTAATTATGTATTTATATAATTTGATTTTTAAGAGTCATGAGTGACTATCAGCAGATGGGAGGGCTTTCACTTTTACCGGGAAGGTTGTAGTCAAAGCCTGTGGTCACAGTGTACGTCTTTAGGTTAAGAATGATAATTATCACAACCAACAGATGTAATCATGATTATTATGTGTTGTATCAGTCTCTGTGACAGTATCTAGCAATGATATCATGCAATGATCTCATGCTATGTCGTCTTATCACCTTTTACAGAAGAAGCTATCGACGATGAGGTCCGTGCAGAGGCGAACGGGTGGAGGGCCACCAGTTTCCAGCGACATCACTGAGATGGAGGAGCGGGTGCTCGCAGTCGTGGGAAAGCACCCCCAGACAGCCACGGATGCATCTGCAGACCCTGAAGTGAAGCGACGTGAGTAAAGTTGACACCATTGCGTGATGTAAAGTCAATAGATGCCACATCCACTCATATCCGAACAACCATATATGATAGATGAGTTCTAAAATTACAGTGCACCATGTATTGATGGTCATGAAATGTGATTGAAATGTGATGTCTGATGATTTTGATAGCGGTGGTGCTTTTGTCGTGCATATGCTGTGTGTAGCGCTGGAATCACCTTGTGACCCTAGCAACCCCTTCTCCTCTAATAACCTAATTTGTGTTTTGCAGCTCAGCCAGCAGCGCGGCCCCAGGCAAGACCACAGAGGCCAGAAGGTGGGGACGCGGGGCCAGACTCTCCGGACGATCCTACATCTGGTGCTGAGGAGCTCCGATTCTCGCCCGTCAATCCGCTGGGTCTGTTCTCTACGGATGAGAACATGGAGTTCGAGGAACCTGCATCGCCACACTCCAGAAGCCATTCCACCCCAAGACCATCGAGTGCTGCTCTGGTCATTCCCGCCTCCACTCTGGAGGTACCAGACCCAAGCACGTCGCCACAGGGCACCCTATTTGTCCCCAGGACGGCGCTAACCCCGCGGAGGTTTCGTGGACATGGCAGGTCTGGTCCACAAGCGTCACATGAGAACGGAAAGATGATACAGTTGTCCAGAAGGACTGGAGAGATTGGTGACCAGCTCATCGAAGCATTGGGGAGCATATCCCGACAGCTGGCCATCATGACTGAGTACGTTCCGCGGATGGCAGAGGCCCTGGAGGCAATAGCCAGGAACACTGCTGGCACAGGCCTCCCAGTGGTCCCAGAGCATGACACTCCACCCCTAGGTTCCGCACCATCACTGCAAACGACAGATGAGAGGCAGGACCAAGATCCTGCTTCTGCATCAGAGAATGTTCCCCCCTCGGCACCGCCCCCCCCCCACCCCCCCCGCTCCCATACCCATGCAACCAATGCATCTGCCTTCATTCCCCCCCCCAATGAGGCACCGCCTGAGGAGCTCTTCGGCCAGGCGCCGTGGAGCGAGGAGGGGAAGGGGTAGAGGTCGGGAGAAAAAGGGGAGGGGGAAAGGAAAGTGAGATGTATGTCCGCAGGTGATGGCTGTGTTATATCTCCATCTGGGTGTATGCAATTTGTTGTAATGTATGGGGGCTGGGGACCATCCTCCTGCTTTGCCTTTGTATTCTGTGTTGCTGGACATGTTGAACATTTGATTGATGTCAATGGTGGAAAAAGTGGGGTGTAGGTGGGGGTTGGGTTTTTTTGCCCGTGATACTTATGATTTCAGACCAATGTTGGTATGATATTTTTTTTATTGAACATAACCTTGTAGCACATTGTCTCAGATCACTGGAACTTTACACACTGGTGATTCCTTAACATGAAACGGTTAAATAAAACTTAACTTCAATCAACCTAAACTTTAACTGGCACCAAGGTGATGGGCACCATTGATGTCTGAGCTGCACACATACAGCAGTGCGTCAGCGTTGTCACTCACAGCAATGTTCTTTCAGGCAAATCGTTCAGATATCAGCTCCTCATGTAAGAGTCTTGCAGCTATGTAGCCACCACGGACCCTTTCCTATGGTCTGGAGGGGGTTATGGGCATAGTTGCATAGCCAGCCTGATTGTCTGTCCCTAGATCAGCATCCAGCCCCTCGTCCTCCTCTTCCTCTCTCTCCTGAGGTGGACCATCAGTGCCTTCTAGCAATTCTTGGCCCCTCCTGATAGCCAGGTTGTGCAGTATCGAGCACACGATCACAAATTTACCTACGCTTAGGGTTGTATTGTAGCTCCCCTCCTGAGTGGCCTAGACATGTGAAGCGCTGCTTAAGCACAGATAGTGTTTTCTGGAACACATTGCATGTGTCTCTGTGGCTCTGCTTGTATCGCTTCTCGGCCTCGGTATGGGTGTCACGCAGTGGGGTCATCAGCCAGGTGGCTAGGCCATATCGGTTATCACCAAGCTTCCAGCATTGTCCTTGTGGCTGACTCTTAAACATGTCAGAGACAGCGCTCACACGCAGGATGTGAGCCTCATCGAAGCTGCCCAGACATTTGGCATTCACTGCCATTATGATCTGGTTGTGGTCGACAACCAGTTGGACCTTCAGGGAGTGAAATCCTTTTCTGTTACGAAAAAGCTCTGGGTCCTGAGAAGGTGGCCTCATGGCGATGTGAGTGCATTGTATTGTTTCCTGCGCCATGGGGAACTTAGCAATGCGGTAGAATGCTCCAGCCCTGTCAGTCTGAGTCTCCGTGGTCATGGGGAAGCTGATAAAGTCTATCCTTTGTGCGTATAGGGCCTCCGTGACCTGTCTAATGCAGCAATGTGTGGCATGGTGAGACAGAGGGCAAATCTTGACCGCGGTGGCGCGAAAGGAACCAGACGCATAGAAAGACAGTGCCGCGGTGACCTTGACATTGACCGACACTGATGTCCTGATGGCAGGCTGCATATGTGGCCTGATGAGCTCACATATTTCATTGATCACCACCTCGTGGAAGCGCAGTCTCCGAAGGCAGGTGTGCTCAGACCCGTCGAGGTAAGACTTCTTTTCCCTGTACATGTGGGGTGTGTATGGTCTGGCCCTTCTCCTCATTCTTGCATGTCTTAAATTGGGTACATAATGGTGTGCATCACACATTGAGCCATCTGCACTCTGCAGCATCTGCGTATTAATTGATGCAGGCTGAGAAATGGTTGGCCCCATTGCAATCACAGTATAATAGCGATTGATCAGAAGCAATAATTTCCTCACTAAAATCGCTCTCTTGGTAGTCTGTTGTATCCAACAAAGATGTTGTTGTGCTAATCATCAATGGCATGTGGCTTCAAGTGGCTGTATAGGCCAATTCTGGATGCACATAATCTCTTGCACACCGGAGATTACTGTCACCTGATGTCGTCTATCTCTAGTGTCCCGCACGCATTGACATCGGCTTTCTTCGAAGGTCTGCCAAGCAGTCCTCGTGAGGGTTCGCCACTGGATTTTATTAGCTGCTGTATTCTCGAGGTCCTTTGGTCAGATGCCACAGTACTGGAGGTTAGCCTTAATGCAATCTTTATAGCGCTTGCGGGGGCGCCCCTGGTGTCTTCGGCCTTCACAGAGCTCGCCGTGAAGAAGCTGACAAGGGATCCTTGACTCATCCATGCGGATGACATGTCCAGCCCACCGGAACTGCGCTCGCATGATCATCACCTCAATGCTAGTTGATTGTGCTCTCTCCAGAACCTCAAGGTTTGACACCCGGTCTTGCCAGCATATGTGGAGTATAGATCTGAGACTGCGCATGTGGAAAGCTTCCAATTTTTTGGTGTGTCGCCTGTAGGGTGTCTAGGTCTCACATCCATAAAGGGGAGATGAGAGAACGACTGCTCTATTTAGTTGACAGTCGGATGCGTTGGTGACTCAACACCTTGGTGCGCAAGCGACCAAGTGCCTGGCTGGCTTTACAGATCCTTGCATCAATCGCCTTGTACAAAGACCCATCACTTGATATGGTGCTGCCGAGGTACTTGAAGCTGTCCACTGATTTTAGTTGTATACTGCCGATGGAGACTGTGGGAGCAGGTGCTGTGGTGCCAGGGGCAGGCTGATAGAGAACCTTAGTTTTACTAAGGCTGATGGTTAGGCCAAACAGTTCTATTGCTTCAGCAAATTTGCTGAGTATGAATTGTAGGTCACTTTCCTTGTGTGCCATCAGCAAAGAGTGCCTTTAGAATGAGTCGTTTCCATACTTTGGTCTTTGCAGCAAGGCGGCGGAGGTCGAACAACGAACCATCTAATCGATATTTCAGGTAGACCCCAAACTCCAAGTCTTTTATGGGATAGTTCAAGACACAGGTAAAGAATAGATTGAACAGAACTGGAGCGAGTACACAACCTTGTTTTACTCCATTTGAGATGGCAAATGGGGCTGTGGTTGTGCCATCTGAGAGCACTTCATCTGTCATGTTGTCATGAAACAGCTCAATGATGTGGACAAACTTCCTTGGACACCCAAGTTTCGTCAAGATTGACCACAGCGCTGCTCTGTTGACAGTATCAAAGGCCTTAGTGAGGTCAATAAATACAGCGTACAGGTCCATATTCTGCTTAATGCACTTCTCCCGCACTTGTCTCAGTGCAAAGATCATGTCCGCTGTGCTCCGACCAGGTCAAAAGCCACATTGTGTTTCTGGGAGATTTGCTTCTGAGACACTAGCTATGAGTCGGTTCAGCACTATGTGGGCGATGATCTTCCCAGCAATGGACAGAAGCGATATTCCTCTGTAATTGCCACAGTCTGCTTTGTTGCCCTTGTTCTTGTCGAGGGAAACTATCATAGCATCACGAAAGTCCTGTGGCATGTCTTCTTCTTCCCAGATGCTAGTTATTATGTCATGAGAGGCCTCGAGAGTTGCTGGGCCTACTGCCTTGTAGATTTCGTCAGGGATTCCATCCTTTCCTGGAGCCTTTCCTGCACTCATCTGGTTGATGGCTTTCTTTACTTCGTCAATACTGGGAGGAAGATCAAGATCTTCTTTGATAGGTTGCTGGGGTATGGAGTCAAGTGCTTCTTTATTCACTGTTGAAGGTCTATTGAGATTGCTGAAATGTTCTCTCCACCTCTCATTTATGCCAGTCCTGTCTTTGATCAAAGTGCTGCCATCTGCTGAAAGGAATAGAGTGGTGCTGGGTTTTGATGGTCCATAGACTGACTTGATGGCGCTGAAGAACATCTTTGTATTGTGAGTTTCAGCATAATGTTCCACTTTCTCTGCTTTCGTCTGCCACCATTTATCTTGCATCTGGCGAAGGTCTCTCTGTGTTTTTCTCTGCATGTGTCTGTAGCAGTCCCTCTTGGAAATTGAGGAAGGGTCTTTTTGCCATTTTAGATATGCTTTTTTCTTTTCATCCAGCGTCTTGCAGATCTCAACGTTGTTTTCATTGAACCAGTCTTGATGTACCTTCTTTTTAAGTCCAAGATTTGTCATTGCTGAATCTGTCACCATCTGTTTGAGCTTTGTCCACTTCTGTGCGGTGTTGCCAGTGAGCGGTACGTGAGATATCAGCCTGTTTTCGAGGTCATCCTGGAACTGCTCACGGTAGCACTGATGTTTCAGCCTAGCTGTGTTAAAGGCACTTCTGCTCGGTTTTGGACGCTTGCGCTGAAGTGGAGCAATATGCAGCTGGAGGGTGGATCTGACTAGACGGTGATCTGTCCAGCATTCTGCTCCCCGCATGGCTCTTGTGATCTTTACATCCTTAATGTCTCTCCTTCTTACAATGACATGGTCTATCATGTGCCATTGCTTAGACCTGGGGTGCATCCAAGTTGTTTTATACTTGTCGACCTGCCTGAATAGAGTATTTGTATTGTCAAGTTGTTCTCCGCGCACATACTCAAGAGGAGGAGACCATTACTGTTTAATTTTCCTGTGCCGTGCTGTCCAATGACTCCCTTCCAGTGCTTGCTGTCTTTTCCAACTCGTGCGTTGAAATCACCCAGGATGATCAACTTGTCTCCAGCAGGTGTGGATCTGACCAGTCTGTCTAGGTCTTCATAGAACCTCTCTTACATCTCATCGGGGCTTGGAAGGGTGGGTGCATAAGCACTTATAATGGTGATGTGGCGCTTAGCATTCAGGGGGGAAATACAGTTTCATAAGTCTTTCGTTAATCCCTTCAGGCAGATTCGGAAATTGTTGTATAAGAGAAGTCTTCACTGCTATGCCAACTCTGTGGATCCTTTTCTCATTCTCTGCCTTGCCTTTCCAATAGAAGGTGTAGCCGCTACCTAGTTCACTCACGCAGCCCTCCTCTGCAAGTCTTGTCTCACTCAGAGCCGCTATATCGATGTTATAACGCTGCAGCTCTCTTGCAATAAGGGCAGTCCTTCTTTCCGGTCTTGTAGTGTCAGCTCTGTCTAAGAGTGTGCGAACGTTCCATTGTCCGAGAAGAAGTTTTCTTGTGTTATGAAGTTTTCGACTGTTGCTGTATTTTCGACCACAGAATGGGTTAAACTGCCAGCCGCGGTATACTGGTCAGTTGATAGAAGGGCAGGCAATGTTTGGGCCACCTTTTCTAGGTCCCTCCCTTATAAAGGGTGAGCAGTGTTGTCCTAAAGAGGCCTGGGGTGCTGCCGGGCTCCTCTGCTGCCCTGGATACAGAGTCGAGCGACCACTTGTCCACAGGCCGCCTACGTGCAGGTTTGAGGCTACAACTCCCAGTGATCATCTCCACCTGTCGCTTCGTCCCTCCACCATCGCCGCAGGACTTGGTGTGTTGGACTAAAATACACCTGGAATAAACCCCCAATAGTCCAAAGTCTGAAAATATGTCTATTGAGATGGTCACTTCACCTGAGAAGAACTCCAGAGTCAATCCAAACTCCCCAAAGTTGAAGCAGCCTTTTGAATGAAGTGACCTGTGATTTAAAAAATGGCACCCACACCGCTGGCTTTAGTTCAGAACAGTTCTACTTTTTCTGGGCGTTTTTTTGGGTGAGCGATAATGTGGGCGATATGTGTGCGAGGTGCTGAAAGTGACACTGGGCAATCTCCTGGGCACTAATTTCGGCAAATGTGATCTTTACGACAAAAAAAATGGGCGGGCAGTATTATTGAATCTCAGTGTTAATTCCGTGCGGAAACTAACGATGGGCAATATTATGGGCGTTGATTTCGCCCATTCTGCTGATTCCGCCCCCAAAAAGTGGGCGGGTGGTATTATTTTTTCCCGGCATTATGCACATGGGGAAAGTAATGCTCGGCGATAAGTTTCCGAAAAATGCCCGTCAGTTTCCATTTTGTGGCTAAATGGGCGATATATGGGCGTTATACGTCATTTCAGCGGTAAAATGGACGTTAAGTGGGCGTTAAGCATGCAAAAAACATGGAAAATCTAGCCCTACGTCTTAGAATAAGGGGCCACCCATTTAAAACTGAGATGAGGAGAAATTTCTTCTCTCAAATCTATGGAATTATCTGCTGCAGAGAGATGTGGAGGCTGGGTCATTGAATATATTTAAGGCAGAGATAAACAGATTTTTGAGCGATAAGGGAGTAAAGGGTTATGGGGAGCTGGTAGGGAAGTGGAGCTGAGTCCATGATCAGATCAGCCATGATCTTATTGAATGGTGGAGCAGGCTCGAGGGGCCAAATGCCCTACTGCTGCTCCTATTTCTTATGTTCTTATGTTCTTATTAACCAGTGGGATATGCATCTGTTTATATTGGTACTGGGAGACCTGGTGGATGCCAACTTCAGCCTGGACATACTTCTTTTGGACCATACTGAGAAGGGATAAAGGGCACTTTGCTGTCAATGAAGAAAGATGAAAATGACCAAAATCCTAATACAGATTAAGCAGTTGTGTCATGTGTCCAAACAGCGAACCCTTGTGGTACAAACCTCCTAGCAATGCAACTCCCTAACCTATATGGAAGATCCAGAACCAAGCTGAGAGGTGGATTTGTGCCAAAAGATCTACTTGCAATCTTGGATATACAACATTCTATTTCTTCATCCAAGTCATTGATATATATGGTGGAAAGCTGGGGCCCCAATCCAGATCCCTCAGGATCACCATTGTCACATCCTGCCATAGAGATAAATAAAATAAGTAAAATACAAGACACAAGTATTTTTTTCTAACATATACTGCCATATTGAGGACAAGTCTTCTGCAGTGATGGCTGTAAAGATTCAAGAAGATCTGGTGAGAGCAGCAGACTATCTTCTGCTACTAGGGTAACCTAGTGTAATCTGCATTTATGATAACACGTGGCAAAAAGAGGTTAGACAACCAGAACAGATAACTCATTCACTTGTCAGTTAGCCCAGCGCCCCCCCCCCACCCCCGAGCCCTTATGCTAAATTTGTATTTGAAAAGGTGGAATAACTAGGTAACCACTGATGTCAGTAATAATGTCCTCCCATTTGTACCTATCTGCTCAATGGAATTGCTTTCAATCATTCTTCTACTTCACGTGCTTGTTTGTTGGCCTTTCTAGCTTTGGAAACTGATAAGATACTTCAGGGCTACAAGTGTTCTTTGAAGGCTTTTTCTTTTTTGATATCACCGCAGGATATTCAAATAGTTTTCGCTCCTGCCACTTGATGAACTCTCGTTCTAATGTACGGTAACTGGGAGCTTTCTTTAGCACTGATTGAATGTGGACCAAACGTTGCGAGTGTGCTTTAAATCTGACAGCTGATGTCAAAATGTGGGACATTGGTTTGTGCAAGGAACCTTAGGAAAAAACTGTTGCTAGCAGATTATGGTTGAAATATGGAATGAAGCACCACCTAGTGTAGGAAGTGGAAGAGGGTGGCTTCATTCTCGAGAGACCATTGCGATCCAGGCGAAGCTAAACAGAAACGAATATTGCTGGAACACATTATCCACATGTCACAATTGGCTCGAATATTACATGCAAATTGCACTAGTGGAGATGTTAGTTTTGGTTAGCACGCAATATATCAATAATTTACATGCCTGGATTTATATGGGCTAATTCAGAGCTTGTCTGTTCAGCAAGCACAGCCACACCTTCAGAGAGCACACCTTGTTAAATTCAGCATAGGCCTGAATGCTAGATCTAGCGATGAAAAATATAGGTACTTTTTCAATTAGCATATAAGAGCTTAATTCCACCTCTTAATTTAATTCAATCTTCTGTAATTTGATCCCACACCAAAACCACTGAATGTTTTTCAAACTGCCCACTCCTTTATAAATGCGTTTGTTGCTCTGGCCTTGGAGAGTTTCCTTCTTAACAATGTTATTGAATATGTTTTGCCTCAACTAAAGTTCTGTTTTTTGGGGACTTTTGGGGTATAAGTATGACTATTGTCTGTGGTACATAACTTCTTGTTGCTGATGTTTGGGGCACTTTTTTTTGCATTGCAGGGCAGTTTTTCTCCACTGTCCTTTTCTCACAACAGTCTTGCCGACAGCTTCCACTTCACTTGTAACATGCACATTTTTCAGCATCAAAGTTCCTTTCAACATTCCTGCATCCATTCTAGATTTGAGGAAGGAACAGGAGTGAGGGGATGCAAAGCAGGAGTGATCGTATCTCAGGTAGACCCAAAGGCACCTGCCTTCCCTCATCTGTGTTTCACAAGGGGAGGGACTGAGAGAGGTACACAGGATAATGATACACCAAAGAAGAAGACGGCACACTTAAGAGGTGCCCTTCCACCAGAGTCTACAGACCTGCAAAGACTCATCAGCAGGCTCTGTCACCACTGCACTGGTGGCCCGATCCTATATTCTACCAGCAACATAAGCAGGTTTCTGAGAGGGCTGGCTGAAAAAGTCACATGAGCTGCCATCAGGAGTGAGCATGGCATCATGAAGGCAGATTCTAGCCAAGCCTGGATCTCAATACTCACTGATCCTGGGTCCTGGAACTGATTGCTGACTAATTAAAAAAAAGACTTGCATTTATATCACGCCTTTCACGACCACCGGATTTGTCAAAGCGCTTTACAGCCAATTAAGTATTTTTGGAGTGTAGCCACTGTTGTAATGTGAGAAACGTGGCAGCCAATTTTTACATGAACAAGCTCCCACAAAAAGCAATGCGATAATGACCAGATAATGTGATTTTTTTTTGTTATGTTGATTGAGGGATAAATATTGGCCAGGACACCGGGGATAACTCCACTGCTCTTCTTTGAAATAGTGCCCTGGGATCTTTTACGGCCGCCTGAGAGAACAGACAGGGCCTCGGTTTAATGTCTCAGCCGAAAGATGGCACCTTTGACAGTGCAGCACTTCCTCAGTACTGTACTGGAATATCAGCTTAGATTTTTTTTGTGCTCAAGTCCCTGGAGTGGGACCTGAACCCAAAACCTTCTGACTCAGAGGCGAGTGTGCTACCCACTGAGCTGCAGCAAGAAAGCTGATCTGATGGCATCAATTAGGTCCTGCAGACCTCAAATTATGTTGCCCCAAAGCTCTCAGAAGCCAGTTTTCATTGTCTTATTCAAATGGTTCCGCAAACCCTGTGGTCAGTAGCCTTTGGATGCACAGACTGTTCTGGAGCCATCTCTATCAGAGGAATAGATGGAGTTGTTCTTGGTGCTACCACTTACTTCAGGAAGCACTGCAATGTGTTGAATCCTTTTTAGTTAGGTAACTTATCTTGACTGCTCTGGTAAGATCATTAAACTCTTACTGCACTGCAAAGGAAATCTGGGGCTCAAGTAGATGGCACTCATAGCCACAGCTACCTTTCCCCACAAATTGTTTTCTGCATTCTTTGCAACTATCAGGCTTTTGACCTCAAACATACCTCTTACTCTGTATCTCCATTAGAACGGTATGTAGTTCTGATTTCCTTAAGTTTGCGCTCATTTTTCAAACTGGCTGCCATCTTTGTTGCCCAAATTGCCTGCTTCTTCCAGTGTTGATATCACCCTTTTAAACAGCAACACATTTTAATTTCTGCTGCTGCTGCACCAGCTCTCTGCCTTGTTTCTAGGTATTTTCTGTCCCACGCCCATCATCACCCATTTGGAGACTAACTCTCTGTGGTAGTTTTCAGCCCCTGCATATCTGAGGCAATTCAAGCTGTATTAAGACATCTTGCGTGTCTGTGCAATTAGCTGACCCCACAGCTTACAGTGAGATCGGTGTCACAACTTCATGGCAGGCCGAAGTCCTGCTCTGCCTAAGTCCTGGCAGTGCAATGGTGCCATCAGGATTTTGGACCCTACATCTCCATATTGCCTACTTAACGTTGAGTCGTGGATGAGCCAAAACTTTTTTAACATTGAGACAACTGAATCCATATTAAATGATGCCTGCCATACGCTTGCCCCTGACACCATTCCCCTCCATCTGCTCACTCAAGCTGAAGCAGGTAGTGTCAGACTGTTTGCTTCCCTCTTCACAATAGTGCCAGTTTCCACTTTTTCCTTAAACCAACCACCGCTGAAATAATTAGCCACATTTTGTTATCTCAAGACTTTTCTCCAAAGCCCTGATCCAGAGCTCATAGAAACATAGAAACATAGAAAATAGGTGTAGGAGTAGGCCATTCGGCCCTTCTAGCCTGCACCGCCATTCAATGAGTTCATGGCTGAACATACAACTTCAGTACCCCATTCCTGCTTTCTCGCCATACCCCTTGATCCCCCTAGTAGTAAGGACTTCATCCAACTCCTTTTTGAATATATTTAGTGAATTGGCCTCAACAACTTTCTGTGGCAGAGAATTCCACAGGTTCACCACTCTCTGGGTGAAGAAGTTTCTCCTCATCTCGGTCCAAAATGACTTACCCCTTATCCTTAGACACAAATCCATGCTGACTTGGGCCTATCATGTCACCTCTTTCCAAATGCACTGCTATGACATCCTTAATAATTGATTCCATCATTTTACCCACTACTGAGGTCAGGCTGACCGGTCTATAATTCCCTGTTTTCTCTCTCCCTCCTTTTTAAAAAAAGGTGGGGTTACATTGGCTACCCTCCACTCGATAGGAACTGATCCAGAGTCAATGGAATGTTGGAAAATGACTGTCAATGCATCTGCTATTTCCAAGGCCACCTCCTTAAGTACTCTGGGATGCAGTCCATCAGGGCCTGGAGATTTATCGGCCTTCAATCACATCAATTTCCCCAACACAATTTCCCGACTAATAAGGATTTCCCTCAGTTCCTCCTCCTTACTCGACCCTCTGACCCTTTTATATCCAGAAGGTTGTTTATGTCCTCCTTAGTGAATATCGAACCAAAGTACTTGTTCAATTGGTCTGCCATTTCTTTGTTCCCAGTTATGACTTCCCCTGATTCTGACTGCAGGGGACCTATGTTTGTCTTTACTAACCTTTTTCTCTTTACATATCTATAGAAACTTTTGCAATCCGTCTTAATGTTCCCTGCAAGCTTCTTCTTGTACTCCATTTTCCCTGCCCTAATCAAACCCTTTGTCCTCCTCTGCTGAGTTCTAAATTTCTCCCAGTCCCCGGGTTCGCTGCTATTTCTGGCCAATTTGTATGCCACTTCCTTGGCTTTAATGCTATCCCTGATTTCCCTTGATAGCCACGGTTGAGCCACCTTCCCTTTTTTTGTTTTTACACCAGACAGGAATGTACAATTGTTGTAGCTCATCCATGCGGTCTCTAAATGTCTGCCATCGCCCATCCACAGTCAACCCCTTAAGTAACATTCGCCAATCTATCCTAGCCAATTCACGCCTCATACCTTCATACCTCCATCCTACATAAACTACAACTAAATCAAAACTTCATCACCTTCATCGTAGCCCACACTATGCTTATTCACCCGGCATACCCATCCTCACTGACTATCCCTTCAAAGCCTCACTCTCCCACACATCTTCCACTTCTAGAAGCTCAACAACCCAACCTGTGACCCTTGGCCCTCTGAATCTGGCCTCCAGAGTATTCCCCTCTCACCACTCCACAGTTGGTAGTAAAGCCACCAGTCACCTTAGCCCTACTCTGCAAAACTACCACCATAACTGTCATGTATTCAACCAGCATTGTAACCCATGTATAATCTGACCTAAGTTGTACACTGTGAGAACAATGACCATTAGGTGGTGAACTTGTGGGAGACACTCCTAACCTAGACCTTCAGATATAAAAGGGGAAGCTCCACCCACTTCCATCACTTGAGTGCTATGAAATAAAGGACAGCTCACAGACTGATCTTCGTGTGCATTTACACTGTACAGTAAGGACGTATCAATGGCGACAAGAAACTGGGATTTAAACCATGCGAGCATGGCCACTAGCACAACAGATGAGAGGTACTGTGTTAAGGAATGGTTGGGACAGAGATTCAACATTGTTAAAGCAGCACACAGTTCTCCAGGCGCACTCAAGGGCAATAACAGGGGCAGTCAGGGACGATCGACTGGCAAGGGACCTTTTGTTTCAAACAGCAGCTCATGCTGGAGGTGTGGAGGCACACACTCAGCCGGAGTTTGCAGAGGTGAGCAAAATACCTGCAGAAATTGCAGAAATGAACACTGGAGGAAATCGCTGGAAGCTGAAGTTCAGCGAGTTCATGTGGAGCATGCATACAGTTCATACACCAGGACGCCACCGATAATGATGAAAGTGCTCCTCAATGGCATCCCAGTATCAATGGAGCTAAACACGGGTGCCAGCCAGTCCCTGATGGGTATCAAACAGTTCAAAAAGTTGTGGTCGTCCAAGGCCAAGAGGCCAAAATTATCGCCGATTGACGCACAGCTACGGACATACACAAAGGAGATCATTCCGTTGCTATGCAGCGCCACGGTAGTCGTGACCCACAAAGATTCGGAGAACAGGTTGCCACTCTGGGTTGTCCCGGGAGATGGTCCCGCACTACTGGGGAGGAGTTGGCTTGCTGTCATGAACTGGAAGTGGGGCGATGTCAATGCAATTTCCTCTGTGGAGCGAGTATCATGCTCACAGATCCTGGACAAATTTGACTCATTATTTCAATCCGGCATTAGCACTTTCATGGGGGCCAAGGTAGTGATTCACATAAACCCGGATGCCAGGCCAGTACACCACAAGGCCAGAGCGGTGCTGTACGTGATGCGGGAAAAAATAGAAGGCAAATTGGACCGCCTGCTGAGGGAAGGCATCATCTCGCCAGTCGAATTCAGTGACTGGGCGAGCCCGATTGTGCCGGTGCTCAAGGCGGATGGGTCGGTCAGGATATGTGACGATTACAAGGCCACCATCAATCAGGTGTCACTCCAAGACCAGTACCCGCTACCGAGAGCGGAGGACCTCTTTGTGACGCTATCCGGTGGCAAACTTTTTTTCAAAATTGGACCTGACCTCAGCTTACATAACCCAGGAGCTGGCGAGTGAGTTGAAGAAGCTGACCACCATCACGACACACAAGGGGTTGTTTGAGTACAACAGATGTCCGTTCGGGATTCGCTCGGCCGCCGCGATCTTCCAACGAAATATGGAAAGCCTCCTCAAGTCGATTCCAGGGATGATGGTTTTTCAGGACGACATCCTCATTACGGGTTACGATACTGAAGAACACCTCCACAACCTGGAGGAGGTGCTACGCAGACTGGACCGGGTAGGGCTGCGACTGAAAAAGGCGAAGTGGGCCTTCCTAGCTCAAGAGGTAGAATTCCTGGGGATGAGGGTAGCAGCAGACGGGATCAGCCCTACTGCGTCCAAGACAGAAGCAATCCAGAGAGCACCCAGACCCCGTAACACGACGGAGCTGCGTTCATTCCTGGGGCTCCTGAACTATTTTGGTAATTTTCTTCCCAAATTGAGCACGCTGCTAGAGCCGCTACACGTGCTCCTACGCAAAGGTCGCGAATGGGTCTGGGGGGACAGCCAGGAAAGGGCTTTTAATAGAGCACGCAATTTGTTATGTTCCAACACTCTGTTAACACTATATGACCCATGTAAGAAACTTGTGTTAACGTGCGATGCGTCGTCCTATGGTGTCGGGTGTGTGTTGCAGCATGGCCCAGCATCCTCTCCCAGCACCTCCTCCTCCTCCTCCAGAGTCTCATCTTCCTCCTCCAGCACATCCTCCTCCTCCTCCTCCAGCATATCCTCCTCCTCCTCCAATGCCTCCTCCTCCTCCTCCAGCACCTACTCCTCCTCCTACAACGCCTCCTCCTCCAGAGGCGTCTCCTCCTACTCCAGCGCCTCCTCCTCCTCCAGCACCTCCTCCAGCGCCTCCTTCTCCTCCAGCATGACTCCTTCTCCTCCTCCAGAAGCTCCTTCTCCTCCTCCTCCAGCAATTCCTCTGCCTTCTCCCTCCAGCGCCTCCTCCTCCAGCACCTCCTCCTCCTCGCTCCAGCACCTCCTGCTCCTCCAGCGCCTCCTCATCCTCCTTCACCAGAACCTCCTCCTCCTCCTCCCTCTAAAGCCTCCTCCTCCAGCGCCTCCTTCTCCTCCTCCTCCTCCAGCACCTCCTCCTCCTTCAGCACCTCCTCCTCCTCCAGCGTTTCCTCCTTCTCCTCCAACGCTTCCTCCTCCTCCTCCAGAGCCTCCTCCACCTCCTCCAGCACCTCCTCCAGTGCCTGCTCCTCCTGCACCACCTTCTCCTCCACCACTTCCTACTCCTCCACCTCCTCCAGCACCTCCTCCTCTTCCAGAGCCTCCTCCTCCTCCAGCACCTCCTCCAGCGCCTCCAACTCCAACACCACCCCCACCACCTCCTCCTCCAGAAACTCCTTCTCCTCAAGAACCTCCTCCTCCTCCTTCAGCGCCCCCTTGTCCTCCTCCTCCAGCGCCTCCTCCTCCTCCTCTCCTCGTCCCTCCAGTGCCTCGTCCTCCATCACCTCCTCCTCCTCCTCCATTGCCTCCTCCTCCTACAGCACTTCCTCCTCCTCTAGTGCCTCCTTCTTCTCCTCCTCCTCCAGAACCTCCTCCTCGTCCAGCACTTCTTCCTCTTCCAATGCCTCCTCCGCCTCAAGTGCCTCCTCCTCCTCCAGCACCTTCTCCTCCAGCACTTCGTTCTCCTCCAGCGCCTCCTCCTCCACCACCTTCTCCTCCTCAGCGCCTCCGCCTCATCCTGCTGCTCACACTCTTCCTCCTCCAGCAGTGCCTCCTCCTCCTCCAACGCCTCATCTTCCTCCAGCACGTCCTCTTCCTCCAGCACCTACTCCTCTTCCAACGCCTCTTCCTCCTCCACCTCCTCCAACACCTCCTCTTCCTCCTCCTCCTCCTCCAGCACCTCCTCCTCCTCCAGTGCCTCCTCCTCCTCCAGCACCTCCTCCAGCGCATCCGCGTCCTGCACCGCCTCCTCTTCCTCCACCACTTCCTACTCCTCCTCCTCCTTCAGCACCTCCTTCTCCAGAGCCTCCTCCTCCTCCAACACCTTCTCCTCCCCCTCCTCCAGCATCTACTCCTCCTCCTTCTCCAACGCCTCCTCCTAAATCAGCACTTCCTCCTCCTCCTCCAGCACCTCCTCATCCTCCAGCACCTCCTCCTCCTCCAGCACTTCCTCCTCCTCCAGTGCCGCCTCCCTCTCCTCCTCCTCCAGAACCACCTCCTCCGCCAGTGCCTCTTCCTCCTCCTTCTCCAGTGCCTCCTCCTCCTCCTCCAGCACTTCCTCCTCATCCTCCTCCTTCCAGCACCTGCTCCTCCAGCGCCTCCTCATCCTCCTTCACCAGAACCTCCTCCTCCTCCTCCCTCCAAAGCCTCCTCCTCCAGCGCCTCCTTCTCCTCCTCCTCCTCCTCCAGCACCTCCTCCTCCTTCAGCACCTCCTCCTCCTCCAGCGTTTCCTCCTTCTCCTCCAACACTTCCTCCTCCTCCTCCAGAGCCTCCTCCACCTCCTCCAGCACCTCCTCCAGTGCCTGCTCCTCCTGCACCACCTTCTCCTCCACCACTTCCTACTCCTCCACCTCCTCCAGCACCTCCTCCTCTTCCAGAGCCTCCTCCTCCTCCAGCACCTTCTCCTCCAGCACTTCGTTCTCCTCCAGCGCCTCCTCCTCCACCACCTTCTCCTCCTCAGCACCTCCGCCTCATCCTGCTGCTCACACTCTTCCTCCTCCAGCAGTGCCTCCTCCTCCTCCAACGCCTCATCTTCCTCCAGCACTTCCTCTTCCTCCAGCACCTACTCCTCTTCCAACGCCTCTTCCTCCTCCACCTCCTCCAACACCTCCTCTTCCTCCTCCTTCTCCTCCAGCACCTCCTCCTCCTCCAGTGCCTCCTCCTCCTCCAGCACCTCCTCCAGCACATCCACCTCCTGAACCGCCTCCTCTTCCTCCACCACTTCCTACTCCTCCTCCTTCAGCACCTCCTTCTCCAGAGCCTCCTCCTCCTCCAACACCTTCTCCTCCCCCTCCTCCAGCATCTACTCCTCCTCCTTCTCCAACGCCTCCTCCTAAATCAGCACTTCCTCCTCCTCCTCCAGCACCTCCTCATCCTCCAGCACCTCCTCCTCCTCCAGCACTTCCTCCTCCTCCAGTGCCTCCTCCCTCTCCTCCTCCTCCAGAACCACCTCCTCCACCAGTGCCTATTCCTCCTCCTTCTCCAGTGCCTCCTCCTCCTCCTCCAGCACTTCCTCCTCATCCTCCTCCTTCCAGCACCTGCTCCTTCAGCGCCTCCTCATCCTCTTTCACCAGAACCTCCTCCTCCTCCTCCCTCCAAAGCCTCCTCCTCCAGCGCCTCCTTCTCCTCCTCCTCCTCCTCCAGCACCTCCTCCTCCTTCAGCACCTCCTCCTCCTCCAGCGTTTCCTCCTTCTCCTCCAACACTTCCTCCTCCTCCTCCAGAGCATCCTCCACCTCCTCCAGCACCTCCTCCAGTGCCTGCTCCTCCTGCACCACCTTCTCCTCCACCACTTCCTACTCCTCCACCTCCTCCAGCACCTCCTCCTCTTCCAGAGCCTCCTCCTCGTCCAGCACTTCTTCCTCTTCCAATGCCTCCTCCGCCTCAAGTGCCTCCTCCTCCTCCAGCACCTTCTCCTCCAGCACCTCGTTCTCCTCCAGCGCCTCCTCCTCCACCACCTTCTCCTCCTCAGCGCCTCCGCCTCATCCTGCTGCTCACACTCTTCCTCCTCCAGCAGTGCCTCCTCCTCCTCCAACGCCTCATCTTCCTCCAGCACGTCCTCTTCCTCCAGCACCTACTCCTCTTCCAACGCCTCTTCCTCCTCCACCTCCTCCAACACCTCCTCTTCCTCCTCCTCCTCCTCCAGCACCTCCTCCTCCTCCAGTGCCTCCTCCTCCTCCAGCACCTCCTCCAGCGCATCCGCCTCCTGCACTGCCTCCTCTTCCTCCACCACTTCCTACTCCTCCTCCTCCTTCAGCACCTCCTTCTCCAGAGCCTCCTCCTCCTCCAACACCTTCTCCTCCCCCTCCTCCAGCATCTACTCCTCCTCCTTCTCCAACGCCTCCTCCTAAATCAGCACTTCCTCCTCCTCCTCCAGCACCTCCTCATCCTCCAGCACCTCCTCCTCCTCCAGCACTTCCTCCTCCTCCAGTGCCTCCTCCCTCTCCTCCTCCTCCAGAACCACCTCCTCCGCCAGTGCCTCTTCCTCCTCCTTCTCCAGTGCCTCCTCCTCCTCCAGCACTTCCTCCTCATCCTCCTCCCTCCAGCACCTGCTCCTCCAGCGCCTCCTCCTCTTCCTTCTCCTCCTCCAGCACCTCCTCCTCCAGCACCTCCTCATCCTCTAGCACCTCCTCCTCCTCCAGCGCTTCCTCATTCTCCTCCTCCTCCAGCACATCCTCCTTCTCGTTCTCCAGCACTTCGTCCTCCTCATCCAATGCCTCCTGAGCCTCCAGCGGCTCCTCCTGCTCCTCCTCCAGTGCCTCCTCCTCCTCCAACACCTCCTCCTCCACCAGAGCCTCCTCCTCCTCTCCAGCGCTTCCTCATCCTCCACCTACTCCTCAGCCTTGTCCACCTCCAGCACCTCCTCCTCCTCCAGCGCCTCCAGAGCCTCCTCCTCCCCGCCAGCGCTTCCTATTCCTCCAACTCCGCCTCCGCCTCCGCCTCCTCCTCCTCCTCCGCCTCCTCCATTGACTCCTCCTCCAGCACCTCTTACTTCTCCTCCTCCACCAGTAACTCCTCCTCCTCCTGCTCCTCATCCTCCTCCTGCTCCAGCGCCTCCTCCTACGCCTCCTCCTCCTCCAGCACCTTCTCCTCCTCCAGATCCTCCTCCTCCTCCACCAACAACTGCTCCTCCTCCTACTCCAGCACCTCCATCTCCTGCAGCGCGTCCTCCTCATCCTCCAGCACCTCCTCCCACTCTTCCTCCTCCAGTGCCTCCTCCTGCAGCGCCTCCTCCTCCTTCCTCCGGTGCCTCCTCTTCCAGCGCCTCCTCCTCCTTCTCCACTGCCTCCTCTTCCTCCTCCAGCACTTCCTCCTCATCCTCCTCCCTCCAGCGCCTGCTCCTCCAGCACCTCCTCCTCCTCCTCCTCCAGCACCTCCTCCTCAAGCACATCCTCCTTCTCGTCCTCCAGCATTTCCTCCTCCTCCTCCAATGCCTCCTCCACCTCCAGCGCCTCTTCCTGCTCCTCCTCCAGCACGACGACTCCTCCTCTTCCTGCAACTCCTTCTCGTCAAGAGCCTCCTCCTCCTCCGGCAGCGCCTCCTCCTCCAGTGCCTCCTCCTCCTCCTCCTCCCTCCAGCGCCTCATCCTCCAGCACCTCCTACTCCTCCAGCGCCTTCTCCTCCGCCAGCACTTCCTCCTCCTCCAGTGCCTCCTCCTTCTCCTCCTCCTCCAGAATCTCCTCCTCTGCCAGCGCCTCTTCCTCCACCTTATCCAGTGCCTCCTCCTCCTCCTCCAGCACTTCCTCCTCCTCCAATGCCTCCTCCTCCTCCAGCATCTCCTCCAGTGCCTCCTTCTCCTCCAGCATGACTCCTCCTCCTCCAGCAGCTCCTTCTTCTCCTCCTCCAGCAATTCCTCCGCCTCCTCCTCCAGCACCTTCTCCTCCTCGCTCCAGCGCCTCCTCCTCCTTCCTCCAGTGCCTCCTCTTCCAGCGTCTCCTCCTCCAGCACCTCCTCCTCCTCCAGTGGCTCTTCCTCCTCCTTCTCCACTGCCTCCTCTTCCTCCTCCAGCACTTCCTCCTCATCCTCCTCCCTCCAGCGCCTGCTCCTCCAGCACCTCCTCCTCCTCCTTCAGGGCTTCCTCATTCTCCTCCTCCTCCAGCACCTCCTCCTCAAGCACATCCTCCTTCTCGTCCTCCAGCACTTCCTCCTCCTCCTCCAATGCCTCCTCCACCTCCAGCACCATCCTCCTGCTCCTCCTCCAGCACGACGACTCCTCCTCCTCCTGCAACTCCTTCTCCTCAAGAGCCTCCTCCTCCGTCAGCGCCTACTCCTCCAGTGCCTCCTCCTCCTCCTCCTCCTCCCTCCAGCGCCTCATCCTCCAGCACCTCCTACTCCTCCAGCGCCTCCTCATCCTCCTTCACCAGAACCTCCTCCTCCTCCTCCCTCCAAAGCCTCCTCCTCCAGCACCTCCTTCTCCTCCTCCTCCTCCTCCAGCATCGGCACCTCCTCCAACGCTTCCTCCTCCTCCTCCAGAGCCTCCTCCACCTCCTCCAGCACCTCCTCCAGTGCCTGCTCCTCCTGCACCACCTTCTCCTCCACCACTTCCTACTCCTCCACCTCCTCCAGCACCTCCTCCTCTTCCAGATCCTCCTCCTCCTCCAGCACCTCCTCCAGCGCCTCCAACTCCGACACCACCCCCACCACCTCCTCCTCCAGAAACTCCTTCTCCTCAAGAACCTCCTCCTCCTCCTTCAGTGCCCCCTTGTCCTCCTCCTCCAGCACCTCCTCCTCCTCCTCCATCGCCTCCTCCTCCTACAGCACTTCCTCCTCCTCTAGTGCCTCCTTCTTCTCCTCCTCCTCCAGAACCTCCTCCTCCGCCAGCGCCTCTTCCTCCTCCTTCTCCAGTGCCTCCTCCTCCAGCACTTCTTCCTCCTCCAATGCCTCCTCCACCTCAAGTGCCTCCTCCTCCTCCTCCTCCAGCACCTCGTTCTCCTCCAGCGCCTCCTCCTCCACCACCTTCTCCTCCTCAGCGCCTCCGCCTCATCCTGCTGCTCGCACTCTTCCTCCTCCTCCAGTGCCTCCTCCTCTTCCAGAACCTCCTCCTCCTCCAGTGCCTCCTCCTCCTCCTCCTCCAACGCCTCATCTTCCTCAAGCACGTCCTCCTCCTCCAACGCCTCCTCCTCCTCCTCCAGCACCTACTCCTCCTCCAATGCCTCTTCCTCCTCCACCTCCTCCAGCACGTCCTCTTCCTCCTCCTCCTCCTTCAGCACCTCCTCCTTGTCCAGTGCCTCCTTCTCCTCCAGCACCTTCTCCAGCGCATCCGCCTCCTGCACCGCCTCCTCTTCCTCCACCACTTCCTACTCCTCCTCCTCCTTCAGCAACTCCTTCTCCAGAGCCTCTTCCTCCTCCAAAACTTTCTCCTCCTCTCCTCCAGCATCTACTCCTCCTCCTTCTCCAACGCCTCCTCCTAAATCAGCACTTCCTCCTCCTCCTCCAGCACCTCCTCCTCCTCCAGCACCTCCTCCTCCTCAAGCACCTCCTCCTCCAGCACTTCCTCCTCCTCCAGTGCCTCCTCCCTCTCCTCCTCCTCCGGAACCACCTCCTCCGCCAGTGCCTCTTCCTCCTCCTTCTCCAGTGCCTCCTCCTCCTCCTCCAGCACTTCCTCCTCATCCTCCTCCCTCCAGCACCTGCTCCTCCAGTGCCTCCTCCTCTTCCTTCTCCTCCTCCAGCACCTCTTCCTCCAGCACCTCCTCATCCTCTAGCACCTCCTCCTCCTCCAGCGCTTCCTCATTCTCCTCCTCCTCCAGCACATCCTCCTTCTCGTTCTCCAGCACTTCGTCCTCCTCATCCAATGCCTCCTGAGCCTCCAGCGCCTCCTCCTGCTCCTCCTCCAGAGCCTCCTCCTCCTCCTCCAGCGCTTCCTCATCCACCAATGCCTTCTCCGCCTCCAGCGGCACCTCCTGCTCCTCCTCCAGTGTCTCCTCCTCCTCCAACACCTCCTCCTCCACCAGAGCCTCCTCCTCCTCTCCAGCGCTTCTTCATCCTCCACCTACTCCTCAGCCTTGTCCACCTCCAGCACCTCCTCCTCCGCCTCCAGAGCCTCCTCCTCCCCCGCCAGCGCTTCCTACTTCTACAGAGCCTCCTCCTCCGTCTCCTCCATTGCATCCTCCTTCAGCGCCTCTTACTTCTCCTCCTCCAGTAACTCCTCCTCCTCCAGCTCCTCATCCTCCTCCTGCTCCAGCGCCTCCTCCTCTGCCTCCTCCATTGCCTCCTCCTCCAGCGCCTCTTACTGCTCCTCCTCCTCCAGTTACTCCTCCTCCTCCAGCTCCTCATCCTCCTCCTGCTCCAGCGCCTCCTCCTCCAGCACCTCCTCCTCCTCCAGATCCTCCTCCTCCTCCACCAACAACTGCTCCTCCTCCTACTCCAGCACCTCCACCTCCCCCAGCGCGTCCTCCTCCTCCTCCAGCACGTCCTCCCACTCTTCCTCCTCCAGTGCCTCCTCCTGCAGCGCCTCCTCCTCCTTCCTCCAGTGCCTCCTCTTCCAGCGTCTCCTCCTCCAGCACCTCCTCCTCCTCCAGTGGCTCTTCCTCCTCCTTCTCCACTGCCTCCTCTTCCTCCTCCAGCACTTCCTCCTCATCCTCCTCCCTCCAGCGCCTGCTCCTCCAGCACCTCCTCCTCCTCCTTCAGGGCTTCCTCATTCTCCTCCTCCTCCAGCACCTCCTCCTCAAGCACATCCTCCTTCTCGTCCTCCAGCACTTCCTCCTCCTCCTCCAATGCCTCCTCCACCTCCAGCACCATCCTCCTGCTCCTCCTCCAGCACGACGACTCCTCCTCCTCCTGCAACTCCTTCTCCTCAAGAGCCTCCTCCTCCGTCAGCGCCTACTCCTCCAGTGCCTCCTCCTCCTCCTCCTCCTCCCTCCAGCGCCTCATCCTCCAGCACCTCCTACTCCTCCAGCCACTCCTCCTCCGCCAGCACTTCCTCCTCCCCCAGTTTCTCCTCCTTCTCCTCCTCCTCCAGAATCTCCTCCTCTGCCAGCGCCTCTTCCTCCTCCTTATCCAGTGCCTCCTCCTCCTCCTCCAGCACTTCCTCCTCCTCCAATGCCTCCTGCGCCTCCAGCGCCTCCTCTTCCTCCTCCAGCACCTCCTCCTCAATCACCTCGTTCTCCTCCAGCGCCTCCTCCTCCACCACCTTCTCCTCCTCCTCCTCCTCCAGCACCTCCACTACCTCCAGCTCCTCCTCCTCTCCTCCTCCAGCACCTCCACCACCTCCAGCTCCTCCTCCTCCCCCTCATCTTCCTCAAATGCTTCGTAATCCTCCAGTGCCACCTGCTCTTCCAGCACCTACTCCTACTCCTCCAGTGCCTCCTCCTCCTCCTCCAACACCTCATCTTCCTCCAGCACGTTCTCCTCCTCCAACACCTCCTCCTCCTCCTCCTCCAGCACCTCCTCCTCCTCCTCCTCCAGCACCTCTTCCTCCAGCACCTCCTCATCCTCTAGCACCTCTTTCTCCTCCAGTGCTTCCTCATTCTCCTCCTCCTCCAGCACATCCTCTTTCTCGTCCTCTTCCTCCAATGCCTCCTGAGCCTCCAGCGCCTCCTCCTGCTCCTGCTCCAGTGCCTCCTGCTCCTCTTCCTCCAGCGTCTCCTCCTCCTCCAGAGCCTCCTCCTCCTCCTCCTCCAGCGTTTCCTCATCCTCCAATGCCTCATCCGCCTCCAGCGCCTCTTCCTGCTCCTCCTCCAGTGCTTCCTCTCCTCTTCCTCCAACACCTCCTCCTCCACCAGAGCCTCCTGCTCCTCCTCCAGCACTTCCTCATCCTCCAGCTACTCCTCAACCTCCTCCACCTCCAGCACCTCCTCCTCCTTCTCCAGCAGCTCCTCCTCCTCCAGTGCCTCATCCTACTCCTCCAGCACTTCCTTCAGCGCCTCCTCCTCCACCACCCTCTCTTCCTCCTCCTCCTCCTCCTCCTCCTCCAGCATCTCCACCACCTCCAGCGCCTCCTCCTCCTCCTCCAGCACCTCCTCCTCCTCCTCCAGCGCCTCCTCTTCCTCCTCCTCCAGCACCCCTCCTCCTCCCACTCCTTCTCCTCCAGTGCCTGCTCGTCCTCCTACTGCGCCTCCTCCTCCTGCACCTCCTCCTCCTACTCCTCCTCCCCCAGCACTTCCTCCTCCTCCAGTACCTCCTCCTTCTCCGACTCCTCCTCCCCCTCCTCCAGCGCCTCCTCCTCCAGCGCCTCTTACTTCTCCTCCTCCAGTAACTCCTCCTCCTCCAGCTCCTCATGCTCCTCCTGCTCCAACGCCTCCTCCTACGCCACCTCCTCCTCCAGCACATCATCCTCCTCCTCCAGCGCCTCCTCCAGCAACTTCTCCTCCTCCAGATCCTCCTCCTCCTCCACCAACACCTGCTCCTCCTCCTACTCCAGCACCTCCACCTACTCCAGCGCCTCCTCCTCCTCCTCCAGCACCTCCTCCCACTCTTCCTCCTCCAGCACCTCCTCCTCCAGTGTCTCCTCCTCCAGCGGCTCTTCCTCCTCCTTCTCCAGTGCCTCCTCTTCCTCCTCCAGCACTTCCTCCTCCTCCTCCTCCAGCACCTCCTCCTCCTTCAGGGCTTCCTCATTCTCCTCCTCCTCCAGCAGATCCTCCTTCTCATCCTCCAGCACTTCCTCCTCCTCCTCCAATGCCTCCTCCGCCTCCAGCGCCTCCTGCTGCTCCTCCTCCAGTGCCTCCTCCTCCTCCAGCACGACCCCTCCTCCTCCTCCTGCAACTCCTTCTCCTCAAGAGCCTCCTCCTCCTCTGTCAATGCCTACTCCTCCAGTGCCTCCTCCTTCTCCCCCTCCTCCAGAATCTCCTCCTCTGCCAGCGCCTCTTCCTCCTCCTTCTCCAACGCCTCCTCCACCTCCAGCTCCTCCTCCTCCTCCTGCACCTGCTCCTCCTCCTCCAGTGCCTCCTCCTCCAATGCCTCCTCCTCCTAAAGCACCTCCTCCTCCTATGCCTCCTCCTGCTCCTGCTCCAGCACATCCTCCTCCAACGCCTCCTCCTTCTCCTCCTCCTGCACCACCTCCACCTCCTCTAATGCCTCCTCCTCCTCCTCTAGCGCATACTCCTCCTCCTCCAGCATCTCCTCGTTCTCATCCAGCACCTCCTCCTCCTCCAGAACCTCCTCATGCTCCTTCTCCAGTGCCTCCTCCTCCTCCAACGCCTCCTGCTCCTCCTCCAGCACCTCTTCCTTCTCCTCCAGCACCTCCTCCTCCTCTAGGGTCTCCTCCTCCTCCTCCAGCACCTCCTCCAGCTCCTCCAATGTCTCCTCCTCCAACGTCTCCTCCAACGCCTCCTCCTCCTCCAGTGCCTCCTCCTCCTCCAGCATCTCCTCCTCTTCCAGCGCCTCATCCTCCTCCTCCAGCGCCTCCTCCTCCACCCCTAATGCCTCCTCCTCCTCCTCCTCCAATGCTTCCTCCTCTTACAACGCCGCCTCCTCCTCTTCCTCCAGCACCTCCTCCTTCTCCAACGCCTACTCCTCCTCCTGCAGCAACTCCTCCTCCTGCGCCTCCTCCTCCTCTCCTTCCTCCTCCAGCACCTCCTCCTCCTCTGCCAATGCCTCCTACTCCTCCTCCTCCAGTGCCTCCTCCTCCTCCTCCCTCCAGCGCCTCGTCCTCCAGCACCTCCTCCTCCTCCAGCGCCTCCCCTTCCTCCAGAGCCTCTTCCTCCTCCTCCTCCTCCTGTACCTCCTCCTCCTCCAGCGCCTCCTCCTCCTCCTCCTCCTCCTCCTCCAGCGTCTCCTCCTCCACTCCTTCAACGCTTCCTCCTCTCTCAATGCCTTCACCTCCTCCTCCAATGGCTCCTCCTCTTCCTGCTCCTCAAGCACCTCCTCCTCCTCCTCCAGCGCCTCTTCCTCCTCCTCCTCCAGCACCACCTGCTCCTCTTCCAATGCCTCCTCATCCTCCTCCTCCTCCAGCACCTCCTCCTCCTCCAATGCCTGCTCCTCTTCCTCCAGTGCCGCCTCCTCCTCCAGGGCCTGCTCTTCCTCCTCCTCTAATGCCTCCTCCTTCTCCTCCTCCTGCACCACCTCCATCTCCTCCAATGCCTCCCCCTCCTCCTCCTCTAGCACGTACTCTTCCTCCTCCTCCAGTGCTTCCTCCTCCTCCAGCACCTCCTCCTCCTTCTCCTCCAGCACCTCCTGCTCCTCCTCCAGCGCCTCCTCCTCCTCCAGCGCCTCATCCTCCTCCTCCTCCACTGACTCCTCTTCCTCCTCCAACGATACCTGCTCCTCCTCCAATGCCTCCTCCTCCTTCTCCTCCAATGCCTCCTGCTCCTCCTCCTCCTTCATCGCCTCTTCCTTCAGCACCACCTCCAACGCCTCCTCCTCTTCCTCCAGCACCTCCTCCTCCTTCTCCAGCATCTCCTGCTCCAGCGCCTTCTGTTCATCCTCCAACGCCTTCTCCAGCCCCTCCGATGTTTCCTCCTCCAACGCCACCTCCTCCTCCAGCGCCTCCTCCTCCTCCTCCAGCACCTCCTCCTCCACCAGCGCCACCTCCTCCTCCTTCAGCACCTCCTCCTCCAGAACCTCCTCATGCTCCTCCTCCAGCGCCTCCTCCTCCTCCTTCTCCAATGCCTCCTCCTCCTTCTGCACCTGCTCCTCCTCCTCCAGCGCCTCCTCCTCCATCGCCTCCTCCTCCTCCTACAGCACCTCCTCCTCCTCCTCCAATGCCTCCTCCTTCTCCTCCTCCTGTATCACATCCACCTCCTCTAATGCCTCCTCCTCCTCCTCCTCTAGCTCGTACTCCTCCAACGCCTCCTCCTCCTTCTCCTCCAGCACATCCTGCTCCTCCTCCTCCAGCGCCTTCTCCTCCTCCTCCAATGCCTCCTCCTACTCCTGCTCCAATGCCTCCTCCTCCACCTCCAGCACCTCCTCCACCTCCTCCAATGACTCCTCCTCCTCCTTCTCCAACGACACCTCCTCCGCCAATGCCTCCTGCTCCTCCTCCTCCATCGCCTCTTCCTCCAGCACCTCCTCCTCCTCCAATGCCTCCTCCTCTACCAGCACCTCCTCCTCTTCCTCTTGCTCCTCCTCCTCCAGCGCCCCCTCCTCCTCCAGCACCTCCTCCTCCTCCTCTAGTGCCTCCTCTTCCTCCTCCAATGCTTCCACCTCTTCCAACGCCGCCTCCTCCTCCTCCTCCAGCATCTCCTCGTCCTCCTCCTCCAATGCTTCCTGCTGCTGCTCCTCCAATGCCTCTTCCTCCTCCTCCTACTCCATCGCCTTCTCCTCCTCCTCCAACTCCTCCTTCTCCTCCAACATCTCCTTCTCCTCCTCCTCCAGCGCCTACTCCTCCCTCTCCAGTGCCGCCTCCTCCTCCTCCTCCAGCACTTCCTCCTCCTCCCGCGCCTCCTCCTCCTCTTCTTCCATTGCCTTCTTCTCCTCCTCCTACATTGCCTCCTCCTCCTGCACTTCCTCCTCCTGCGCTTCCTCCTCCTGCGCCTCCTCCTCCTCCTTCAGCACCTCCTCCTCCTCAAGAACCTCCTCATGCTCCTCCTCCAGTGCCTCCTCCTCCTCTAACGCCTCCTGCTCCTCCTCCAGCACCTCTTCCTTCTCCTCCAGCACCTTCTCCTCCTCTAGGGCCTCCACCACCTCCTCCAGCACTTCCACTTCCTCCAGAGCCTTCTCCTCCTCCTCCTCCAGTGCCTCCTCCTCCACCAGCGTCTCCTCCTCCACTCCTCCAATGCTTCCTCCTCTCTCAATACCTTCACCTCCTCCTCCAACGCCTTCTCCTCTTCCTGCTCCTCAAGCACCTCCTCCTCCTCCAGCGCCTCCTCCACCTCCAGCTCCTCCTCCTCCTCCAGCGCCTCCTCCACCTCCAGCTCCTCCTCCTCCTCCTGCACCTGCTCCTCCTCCTCCAGTGCCTCCTCCTCCAATGCCTCCTCCTACAGCACCTCCTCCTCCTCCAATGCCTCCTCCTCCTCCTGCTCCAGCACATCCTCCTCCAACGCCTCCTCCTTCTCCTCCTCCTGCACCACCTCCACCTCCTCTAATGCCTCCCCCTCCTCCTCCATTAGCACGTACTCCTCCTCTTCCAGCGCCTCCTCCTCCTCAAGCACCTCCTCCTCCTACTCCTCCAGTGCCTCCTCCTCCTCCTCCAGTGCCTCCTCCTCCTCCTCCAATGACTCCTCCTCCTCCTCCTCCTCCTCCAGCACCTCCTCCTCCAGCATCTCCTCCTCCTCCAGCGCCTCCCCTTCCTCCAGAGCCTCCTACTCCTCCTCCTCCTCCTGTACCTCCTCCTCCTCCAGCGCCTCCTCCTACTCCTCCTCCTCCAACACCTCCTCCTCCTCCAGCGTCTCCTCCTCCACTCCTCCAACGCTTCCTCCTCTCTCAATGCCTTCACCTCCTCCTCCAACGCCTCCTCCTCTTCCTGCTCCTCAAGCACCTCCTCCTCCTCCAGCGTCTCCTCCTCCTCCTCCTCCAGCACCTCCTCCTCCTCCTCCAATTTCTCCTCCTCCTCTTCCTCCAGTGCCTTCTCCTCCTCCAGGGCCTCTCTTCCTCCTCTTCCAACGCCTCCTCCTGCTCCTCCTCCAGCACCACCTCCTCCTCCTTCTCCAACGCCTCCTCCACCTCCAGTTCCTCCTCCTCCTCCTGCACCTGCTCCTCCTCCTCCAGTGCCTCCTCCTCCAATGCCTCCTCCTCCTAAAGCACCTCCTCCTCCTCCTATGCCTCCTCCTCCTCCTGCTCCAGCACATCCTCCTCCAATGCCTCCTCCTTCTCCTCCTCCTGCACCACTTCCACCTCCTCTAATGCCTCCTCCTGCTCCTCCTCTAGCGCGTACTCCTCCTCCTCCAGCGTCTCCACCTCCTCCTCCAGCACCTCCTCCTCCTCCTCCTCCAGCGCCTCCTGCTCCTCTTCCTCCAGCGCTTCCTCCTCCTCCAGCACCTCCTCCTCCAATGACTGCTCCTCCTCCTCCAACGACATCTCCTCCTCCTCCAATGCCTCCTCCTACTCCTGCTCCAATACCTCCTCCTCCTCCAGCACCTCCTCCACCTCCTCCAATGACTCCTCCTCCTCCTCCTCCAACGATACCTCCTCCTCCTTCAATGCCTCCTCCTCCTCCTCCAGCACCTCCTCCTCCTCCAATGCCTCCTGCTCCTCCTCCTCCTCCATCGCTTCTTCCTCCAGCACCTCCTCCTCCTCCAATGCCACCTCCTCCTGCTCCAATGCCTCCTCCTCCGCCTCCAACACCTCCTCCTCTTCCTCCTGCTTCTCCTCCCCCAGCGCCTCCTACTCCTCGTCCAATGACTTGTCCTCCTCCAACGCCTCCTCTTTCTCCTCCAATGCTTCCTCCTCCTCCTCCTCCAGCACCTAATGCTCCTCCTCCAGCACCTCCTCCAGCTCCTCCAATGTCTCCTCCTCCAACGTCTCCTCCAACGCCTCCTCCTCCTCCAGTGCCTCCTCCTCCTCCAGCATCTCCTCCTCCTCCAGCACCTCATCCTCCTCCTCCAGCGCCTCCTCCTCCACCCCTAATGCATCTTCCTCCTCATCCAATGCTTCCTCCTCTTCCAACGCCGCCTACTTCTCTTCCTCCAGCACCTCCTCCTTCTCCAACGCCTACTCCTCCTCCTCCTGCAGCAACTCCTCCTCCTGCGCCTCCTCCTCCTCCCTTTCCTCCTCCAGCACCTCCTCCTCCTCCGCCAATGCCTCCTACTCCTCCTCCTCCAGCGCCTCCTCCTCCTCCTCCAATGCCTCCTCCTTCTCCTGCTCCAGCACCTCCTCCTCCTCCTGCTCCAATGCCGCCTCCTCCTGCAGCACCTGCTTCTCCTCCTTCAGTGCCTCCTCCTCCAACGCCTCCTCCGCCTGCAGCCCTCCCTCCTCCTCCTCCTCTATTGCCTCCTCCTCCTGCTCCTCCAATGCCTCCTCCTCCACCTCCGATGCCTCTTTTCCCCCTCCTGCTCCTCCTCCTCCTAGTCCATCGCCTCCTCCTCCTCCAACACCTCCTCCTCCTCTTCCTCCTCCAGCGCCTCCTCGTCCTCCTCCAATGCCTCCTTCTCCTCCTCCAACACCTCCTCCTCCTCCTCCTCCAGCACCTCCTCCTCCTCCTCCAGTGCCGCCTCCTCCTCCTCCTCCCTTGCCTCCTCCTCCTCCATCGCCTCCTGCTCCTGCTCCTGAGCCTCTTCCTCCTCCTCCTCCATCGCCTCCTCCTAATCCTCCTACTCCTCCTCCTCCATTGTCTTCTTCTCCTCCTCCTCCCTTGCCTCCTCCTCCTCCAGCATCTCCTCCTCCAGCGCCTTCTGTTCATCCTCCAGCACCTCCTCCAGCTCCTCCAACGCCTCCTCCTCCTCCAACGCCTCCTCCTCCTCTCCAGTACCTCCTCCTCCTCCTCCAGCACCTCCTCCTCCTCCAGTGCCACCTCCTCCTCCTTCAGCACCTCCTCCTCCTCGAGAACCTCCTCATGCTCCTCCTCCAATGCCTCCTGCTCCTCCTCCAGCACCTCTTCCTTCTCCTCCAGCACCTCCTCCTCCTCTAGGGCCTCCTCCTCCTCCAGCTCCTCCAATGTCTCCTCCAATGCCTCCTCCTCCTCCAGCGTCTCCTCCTCCACTCCTCCAATGCTTCCTCCTCTCTCAATGCCTTCACCTCCTCCTCCAACGCCTCCTCCTCTTCCTGCTCCTCTAGCACCTCCTCCTCCTCCAGTGCCTCCTCCACCTCCAGCTCCTCCTCCTCCTCCTGCACCTGCTCCTCCTCCTCCAGGGCCTCCTCTTCCAATGCCTCCTCCTGCTCCTCCTCCAGCACCACCTCCTCCTCCTTCTCCAATGCCTCCTCCACCTCCAGCTCCTCCTCCTCCTCCTGCACCTGCTCCTCCTCCTCCAGTGCCTCCTCCTCCTGCTCCAGCACATCCTCCTCCAATGCCTCCTCCTTCTCCTCCTCCTGCATCACCTCCACCTCCTCTAATGCCTCCCGCTCCTCCTCCATTAGCACGTACTCCTCCTCTTCCAGCGTCTCCTCCTCCTCCTTCTCCTCCAGCACTTCCTGCTCCTCCTCCTCCAGTGCCTCCTCCTCCTCTTCCAGTGCCTCCTCCTCCTCCTCCAATGACTCCTCCTCCTCCGACACCTCCTCCTCTTCCTCCTGCTCCTCCTTCTCCAGCGCCTCCTGCTCCTCCTCCAACGCCTCCTCTTCCTCCTCCAATGCTTCCTCCTCCTCCTCCTCTAGCATCTCCTCCAGCGCCTTCTGCTCCTCCTCCAGCGCCTCCTCCAGCTCCTCCAATGTCTCCTCCTCCAATGCCTCCTCCAATGCCTCCTCCTCCTCTAGTGCCTCCTCCTCCTCCTCCTCCAATGCTTCTTCCTCTTCCAACGCCATCTCCTCCTCTTCCTCCAGCACCTCCTCCTTCTCCAACGCCTACTCCTGTTCCTCCTCCTGCAGAAACTCCTCCTCCCGCGCCTCCTCCTCCTCTTCCTCCTCCAGCACCTCCTCCTCCTCTGCCAATGCCTCCTGCTCCTCCTCCAATGCCTCGTCCTCCTCCTCCTCCAATGCCTCCTCTTCCTCTTCCAATGCTTCCTCCTCCTGCTCCTCCTCCTCCAGCATCTCCTCCTCCTCCAGCGCCTCATCCTCCTCCTCCAGCGTGTCCTCCTCCTCCAATGCCTCTTCCTCCTCCTCCAGCACCTCCTCCTCTTCCTCCACCACCTCCTCCTTCTCCAACGCCTACTCCTGTTCCTCCTCCTGCAGCAACTCCTCCTCCTGCGCCTCCTCCTCCTCCCCTTCCTCCTCCAGCACCACTTCCTCCTCCGCCAATGCCTCCTCCTCCTCCTCCTCCTGCACCTCCTCTTCCAGTACCTCCTCCTCCTCCTCCAGCGCTTCCACCTCCTCCAGCACCTCTTCCTCCTCCAGTGCCTCCTCCTCCAGCGCATACTCCTCCTCCTCCAGCGCATTCTCCTCCCCCTCCTCCTCTAATGCCTCCTCCTCCTCCTCAAGCACCTCCTCCTCCAGCGCCTCCTCCTCCTCCTCCTCCAGCACCGCGTCCTCTTCCTCCAGTGCCTCCTCCTCCTCCACCTCCAGCATCTCTTCTCCTCCTCCGTCTTCTCCTCCAGCGCCTCGGCCTCCTCCTGCTCCTCGTCCTTTTCCTCCTCCTCCATCGCCACCTCCTCCTGCTCCTCCTCCAGAACATCATCCTCCAGTGCTTCTTCCTCCTCCTCCAGCGCCCCCTCATCCTCCTCCAGCGCCTCCTCGTCCTCCTCCTCCAGCACCTGCTCCTCCTCTTCCAGCCCTTCCTCCTCTTTCTCCAGCACCTCCTCCTCCTCCTCCAGCGCCATCTCCTCCTCAACCACCTCCTCCTCCTCCTCCAGTACCGCCTCATCCTCCAGAGCCTCCTCCTCCTCCAACGCCTTCTCCTCCTGCTCCTCCTCCACCACCTCCTCCCCCTCTTCCTCCTCCTCCAGCGCCTCCTCCTCCTACAGCGCCTCCTCATCCTCAACCTCCTCCTCCAGCACTTCCTCCTCCAGTCCCTCCTCCTCCTCCTCGAGCGCCTCCTCCTCCACCTCCACCTCCTCTTCCTCCAGCGCCTCCTCCTCCCCTAGTGCCGCTTCCTCCACCTCCTCCTCCTCCTCCTACTCCATGCCTCCTCCTTCTCCTCCTCCCCCTCCTCCAGCACCTCCTCATCCTCCTCCTCCTCCTCCAGTGCCTCCTCCTCCTCCTCCTCCACCTCCACCTCCTCCAGAACCTCCTCCAGTGCATCCTCCTCCTCCTCCAACAACTGCTCCTACTCCTCCAGCCCCTGCTCCTCCTCCTCCTCCAGCACCTCCACTTCCTCCGCCTCCTTCTCCTCCTCCATTGCCTCCTCCTCCAACGCGTTCTGCTTCTTCAGCGCCTCTTCTTCCTCCTCCTCATCCTCCTCCTGCAGCACCTCTTCCTCCTCCTCCAGCACCTCCTCCTCCAGTGTCTCCTCATCCTCCTCCTCCAGAACCTCCTCCTCCAGCACCTCTTACTCCATCGCCTCCTCCTCCTCCATCGCTTCCTCCTCCAGCGTGTCCTCCTCCTCCAGCGCCCCCACCTCCTCCTCTAGTGTCCCCTCCTCCTCTTCCTCCTCCAGTGCCTCCTTCTCCTCCCCCAGTGCCTGCTCCTCCTCCTCCAGCACCTCATCCACTTCCTCCAGCGCCTCCTCCTCCTCCAGCGCCTCCTCCTTCTCCCCCAACCCCCTCTCCTCCAGAACCTCTTCATTCTCCTCCTCCAGCGCCTCCTTCTCCTCCTCCAGCGCCTCTTCCTCCTCTTCCTGTACCTCCTCCTCCTCTAAGGCTTCCTCCTTCTCCTCCAGTGCCGCCCCTTCCTCCAGCGCCTCCTCCTCCTCCTCCTTCAGTGCCTCTTCCTCCTCCAGTGCCTCCTCCTCCTCCAGCGTCTCCTCCTCCAGCCTCCTCCTCCTCCTCCTCCTCCAGTGACTCCCCCTCCTCCTCCTCTAGCACCTCCTCCTTCTCCTCCTCCCGTGCCTCCTCCTCCTCCGTTGCCTCCTCCTCCTCCATCGCCTCCTGCTCCTCCTCCTGATGCTCCTGTGCCTCCTCCTCCTCGTCCAGCACGTCCTCCTCTTCCTCCTCCTAATCCTCTTCCTCCTCCTCCAGCGCCTCCTCCTCCTCCTCCCACGCCTCCTCCTCCTCCTCCTCCATCGCCTCCTCCTCCTCCTGTTGCTCCTGCACCTCCTCCTCCTCCTCCTCCTCCTCCTTGTCCATCGCCTTCTCCTTCTTCTCCTCCTCCAGTGTCTCCTCCTACTCCTCCTCCTACTGCTCCTCCAGCGCCTCCTCCTCCTTCTCCTCCTCCTGTGGTTCCTCCTCCTCCAGTGCCGCCTTCTCCTCCTCCTACATCGCCTCCTGCACCTCCTCCTCCTCTTCCTGCACCTCCTCCTTCTCCTCAGGTGGTACTGCTGGCTCTACCTCCAGAGGCTGTCCCCTCAGGATGGCCAGGTTGTGCAGCATGCAGCAGACCACCACGACTATGGAGACCCGTTGAGGAGAGTACTGCTAGGCACCAACAGAGTAGTCCAGGCACCGGAACCTTTGTTTGAGGATCCTGATGATGTGCTTGATGATGCACCTGTGTCATAATGAGCGTCGTTGTAGGCATGCTCAGCTGCTGTCCTGGGGTTCTGAAGTGGAGTCAGCAGCCAAGTGGACAGGGGATATCCCTTGACACCAAGCAGCCATCCACAATTGTGGTTTGGTCCGATGAAGATGGCGGGCACATTGGTCTGGCGCAGGATGAATGAATCATGGCTGCTGCCTGGATCCCTGGCCTCAGCTGTCAGGATCCTATGCTGCTGGTCTCACACCAGCTGCACATTCAGGGAGTGGAATCCCTTTCTGTTCATAAAGAGTTCGGGATGGTTCAGTGGGGCCCTCAAGCCAACGCGTGTGTAGCTGATGGCACCCTGCACCCTGGGGAACCCTGCAATCTGGACAAATCCGGCCTGCTGCTCCACCTGCTTCTCTCTGGTCATCAGGAAGGAGATATATTGCAGTCTTCTCTTATACAGAGCATTGGTCACCTGCCGGATGGAGCGATGGGCGGAGAATTGGAATATGTTGGATATGTCTGCAACGGCAGACTAGAACGAGCCCACCACGTAAAAGCTGAGAGCTATCGTGACCTTGGTCTCAACGGTGAGAGCTGTCCTCATCCTTGTCTGAGGCTGCAAATCTAGCTGCAGGAGATTGCACAGCTCCCTCAGGATGTCCTTTCTAAATCGCAGCCTTCACAAACATTGCTTATCACTGAGCTCCAGGAATAAAAACTGACGTCTGTAAACCCTTTGACGGAAGAGCCTCCTTCCCCCAGGTCTGTGCTGGGCCCCTCCGATGCCAGCTGGCTGATTGCCTTCTTCCTGTTCCTGCTGATATTCCTCAACCTCAGCAGGCTGCTGCTGGCAAGGCTCCTGGCCCAGTATATGGTGCGGGGGGGTCAGTATACCTGACCCTCCTCCTCACGCCATCTTCCTCCTGGCCATCCTTCCTATGCGGAGGTCTGTGGCCTTCTGCAGGCCATTCTCCATGTTGGGCAGCCATGGCTGCTGGCTCCCTTGCCCACTGTCTCTGTACCCGTTGCTGATGGCGCCGCCTTCTCCTGCGTGTCACCCTGACTCTCGCAAAGTGCACAAGGCGTTGCCCTGACAACACTGAGTCCATTCTGTCTGCAGGCTCGACCCTCACAAGCAGGCCTCTGTGGAGCAGCATATTGGGCCCACAAGCCACGATTAATCAGTGAGAGTGAAAAATTGTTCTCAATGCTCAAAAACAGAGATGAGGAGAAATTTCTTCTCTCAGAGGGTTGTAGATCTGTGGAATTTGCTGCCTCAGAGAGCTGTGGTAGCTGGGACATTGAATAAATTTAAGACAGAAAGAAACAGTTTCTTAAACGTTAAGGGAATAAGGGGTTATGGGGAGTGGGTGGGGAAGTGGATCTGAGTCCATGATCAGATCAGCCATGATCGTGTTGAATGGCGGAGCAGGCTCGAGGGGCCGTATGGCCTACTCCTGCTCCTATTTCTTATGTTCTTATATTCTTATGGACCACCCGTCCAGATGCCCGATTGTCCAGATGCCTCCTTTCTCCCTCCCTCCTGTTCCTCATCTTCTTCCTCATCTTCTTCCTCCTCCCTCTGCGCACATGTTTCTGTGTTCCTCGTTTTCTCTGCTCCCTCTGCCATAGATCCTGGAGGGTGAGGTGGACTGCCAGTACAGCCCTCATGAATTTTAGCAAATGTTGTAGGTTGAGTCTTTCAAGAATAAATTTTGCCCATTTTGTCACAACACGCCTGATAAGAAAGATCCTTCAAATCACTAAATAAAACTGTTGCAGTATCAGGAACTCACACACAGGCACTGAAACTTCACTAACCTTTCAGGTGCGAGTGATTGGAGCTGATACCTGGAGCCGGCTTCCTGGTGCTGCACGCCAGCTCTCCCAGTCGGTGTTTATGCCAGACAATGAGGTAAATGGCTATAATCAATTTGGGAGATTGGGTGTACAGTGAGCGTGTACACACACTGATGTCACGTTCTCCCTGATGTTGAAGCCCCCCGGTGATCGCTGTTACCAGCAATGTTATGGGGGTCGCGAGTTGACGGGCGGCATTGGATTTGACAGGAGCTGCTGTTACAGCTCTCAATGCCACATTGGTGCCATCTACTGGCACGAATGGGCAGTGCTAATGGGACAAATTTTTCCCCCATGCAATATGGGGCTGAAAATCCTCAGCACCAGTGGCAGATAGATTTAGGAGCCCAGAGAAGGCCAAAATTGGGGTTCGGAAATGCCAGCTTTAACTCCAAACACTGCAGCCTTCTAATTTGCATTCCCTCAAAACATGGTCCTAATATCATGGTTCAGTTGATGGCTCACGCACCTCTGAGTTAGAAGGTTATGGGTTCAAGTCCCACTCCAGAGACTTGAGAACAAAATCTAGGCTGACACTTCGGTGCAATATTGAGGAACTGCAACACTGTCTTTCATGTGAGACTTTAAACTGAGGACCAATCTGCTCTCTCAGGTGGATGTAAAAAATTCCATGGCACTATTCGAAGAAGAGCAAGGGAGTTCTCCCTGGTATCCCGATGAATGTTTATCCCTTAACCAACATCACTAAAACAGATGATCTGGTCATTATCACATTGCATTTAAAGGGTGCTTGCTGTGTGCAAATTTGCTGCTGAGTTTCCTACATTACAACAGTGACTACACTTAAAAAAGTATTGAATTGGTTGCACAGTGCTTTGGGACATCCTGAGGTTGTGAAAGACGCTGGAAGTAAGGCCTACCTGTCAGGGCAGCACTTGGGTCCTGCAATTAGACCCAGTCAGGGCTCCTCCCTCCCACCCCTGAGGGGATCCAGTGTATGGACGCAATGTAACGAGTTACCATGTGCAACCATTGTGGTGGTGCCACAGCCCCATTGATCAAGACTTCCTGACGTCCTTTGGACCATTGGAGCGCGGCAGAATCGCAGCTTTAGCGGGTTCCAGAATCGCTTTAAGGATCCTTGCAACCTCCTGCACTCGCTGCTTCCCAGCTCTCAGCAGCTCTGCTAATGCTAATGCAGGCGCTTCCAGCACTGTACTCGTTTAAATCAATGGATACATGATGATATATAAAACATCATAGTCACTGCGGCAATAGAGGCTGGGTCAGTTTCATTCATCCATTTAATTTTGCTTTTAGCAATTGTAGCAAATTTTATAGCGTATACAGTATCACTGTCTAGTAAAGTGTAGCAGCCCCAAATCGAACCTTTGTAGGGGCCTGCGCAGGGCAAAAGCTGCCCCTGTCACCTGGGGCCCAGCAGAATATTGACAGCTTGAGTAATATCAGCCTCGATATAAAGGGGCTGATTTAGCAGCAAATGGCTTTCTAACACAACAACAACAACAACAACTTGCATTTATATGTTGCCTGTAACGTTGCAAAATGCTTTAAGCATAATCAAACAAAGTTCGACACCGAGCCACATAAGAAGCTATCTGGACAGGTGACTAAAATCTTGGTCAAAGAGGTAGGTATTCAAGGAGGAGAGAGTGGAGAGATTTAGAAAGGGAAATCCACAGCTCCGAGCCGAGGCAGCTGAAGGCATGGCGCCAATTGTGGAGTGATGTAAGTTAGGGATGTGCAAGAGGCCAGAATTGGAGCAGCGCAGAGATCTAGGTGGGTGAGAGGAGGTTACAGAGATAGGGAGGGGCATGGCCATGGAGGGATTTCAAAACAAGGAGCACTGCTCTTCCTGCCTTCACCTCCCCCCACCTCCCCCCCCCCCCCCCCCCCCCCCAAAACAGGTGGCTGCAGCCTTCTCCTGGTTACTCCAGTGGTGTCGGGAGCTTAGGTTACTGGCACCAGCTCTCCCATATTATCATCAGTGGCGTCGGGCCAAGGGATTTTTTCCCCTTATGCCCAGTGGAGTTCACATTGCAGTTTAGTGCAACAGATACAACTGGTACTTTTTGAAGTTGCATGTTCAGCCATGAACTCATTGAATGGCAGTGCAGGCTAGACGGGTCGAATGGCCTACTCCTGCACCTATTTTCTATGTTTCTATGTTTCTATGTTTCTATGTTTCTATTTTATTGTCTATATTTCAAGTAGGGATATAGTAAATGTACAATATGCTATTGCTTCTGTTCACTTATCCATTTATCATTTAACAAATCTGTTTGGCAATTTGTAGTCTAAGCTACAGTCCAGTGAAATGTTTATTCCATTGCCTTCCAAAGCTGAGGGAGATCACGCGAGGCCCTGTAATATGGCGAGATGCTATTTTCTCTTCCGTCCCTGGACTCACTGTGAATGACCTAGATATTGAGAGGGTGTAGCGGCACACTGTAGGCTATGGCGAGTGAGCGGCTGACTTTCAGAGGTACTCTGAGGCACTGAACCCAAGAAAACCATCATGAGTAAAACCCCCAAAACACAACATATTTGTGCAGGGATAGCTTTGGATAATTTTAAAATAAGACTTCATAAACTGAGAAAGGAGGAGCATTTCTTTAAAAGCAGCAAATCTCCTGCCTAATCCCAGGGGTTGACCGATATGATACCATTCTGGTACACAATGGGTCCTTTCAAGGTCTATGTTTGTAACTTTATGCCATGGGCATAATATTTGATGATATTAGGAAGGTTAGGCGTTTCTGCAATATTTGTGAATTATACATTTCAAAATTTGCTGTTAAGTTTCTTTTTCCCACACATATTCTATAGCACAGGTGGTAGTCACACCACTGCAGATTGGAGAGTACAGATTCCATCTCTTTCATGAAATACAAAAATGTGCAATTATGAACCCATTCCCCGAAATACTGCTTATCAGATTAGACAGGTTTATGAATAATGATCAGAGATGATAACTTAAATAAGGGGAAAATATTACAGTTGCTTTGGTAAAACTGTTCCTGATATTTTAGATGTAAATCTTTTCTGACATTTCATAACAAAACATATTAATTATTTATGAAGTGCTGGAATACATGCAACACGTTTGTAAACTTAATTTGTTGGGTGATGAAACCTTTTGAATAATATTTTCATAGTATTTTAAACAATCTCATCACACGTTATTCTATAAGTTCAGACTCATTCTCCACTAAGTGGTTAACTCAGAATATTGTTACTGACAGGAAGGTAACTGGTCTGACTGTCCTGGCTGCATTGTTTCCTGCCCCACAACAATAGCACTCTACTCACTGACACCTGAATACCGGTTCTTTTTTAATGTTATGAGAGGGCAGGAAGGTTAGGTTTACACTTCAGTAAACTGCAATTCATATTGATCTAAGATTTTGAAAACAGACAGGCAATATTTTCATGCCCATTTGCTAACAGTGCACAAGTGGGAAAGGATATTAGACACAAAAGCAAGACTTGTATTTATATAGCGCCTTTCGCAACTTCAGGGCATCTCATAGCACTTTACAGCCAACAAAGTACATTTGAAGTGTTGTCACTGTTGTAATGTAGGAAACTCTGCATATAATTTTCGCACAGCAAGCTCCCACAAACAGCAATGTGATAATGACCAGATAATCTGTTTTTTAGTGATGTTGGTTGAGGGATAAATATTGACCAGGACACCGGGGATTACTCCCCTATTCTTCAAAATAGTGCCATAGAATCTTTTATGTACACCCGAGAGAGCCAACAGTCGGGTTAATGTCTCATCTGAAAGACGACACCTCTGGCAGTGCAACACTTCCTCAGTAGTGTCAACCTATATTTTGTGCTCAAGTATCTGGAGTGGGACTTGAACCCACAACCTTCTGACATAGGGGCAAGAGTGCTACCACGTGAAGGTAAAAATGTACCCCAAAGATTTTAAGTACAGCAACCCACAAACATTCGCATAACACCTTACAGTAAACCTGAAAGAGGCTCTGTGAGAAATCCAATTTGCTGGTTTCATTAATTATTAAGATCAAAAGATAACATTTGTTTATGTCCTTAATTTAGTCATCAGCAAAGTTACTTGGATCAAAAAATATTGTTTATCCCATGGTGAATATTTGTATGTTTGACACAGTATGCAAAGTATTTACATCTGTTTTCTATTGTTGATGGGGTGCCCATGTGAAGTATTGTTAAATAGGTCTGGGAACCTGTATGTTGAGGAGTTAAATGAAGAGTTGGTTTTGACAGATCAGCCATGATCTTATTAAATGGCGGAGCAGGTTCGAGGGGCCAAATGGCCTTCTCCTGCTCCTATTTCTTATATTCTTATTTTCTTATGTTAAGTCTGGGAGAAATTGTTCTTTATTGTGCCTGTTTTTTAACATGCAAAAATTTGAATTGGTGGGACCAACAAGAGGATTAACAACCAGTGACTCCCAAAGCCCACCTAAAACAGATGTTAGGCCCATTGAATGTTTTAGGATCCCGTTACTAAATTAGTCAAAAACTGGGTGGAGCATGCAGTAATCAGTTTTTATTGGTCGACAGTTGCCCATAAGAGACGGCTGGAGGCCACCAATGAAAATTGAAGTAAAACGTTCATCATGCCTGCCTCCCCCCGCCCCAACAGGACTTACCTAGCTGAATTTCCCAGGGTCCCGACTGGCAAGACTACATCGGGGTGCCAGATTAGTGTTTGCAGTTCACCGGTTTTATTTGACTGAGCCTCATGGCCCCAGACCCAATTTTGAGCTAGCCTCAAGCCGTCATCTTTGGGCAGGCTTTCCAGTCGCGCTGGCTTCAGGGGCAAAATCAATTTCTTTGTCAATATGTGAATTCTTTTCAAAATCTGGTGTTTGATCAGAACAAGAGTTTCATGCAGCTAAAAATCTTCCTGTTGAAAATGACAATGGAAAGTCAGTTGAGTGCAAAAATTGAATTTCCTGTTTTGTATCAAAGAAAGATAGAATGGTTACAGCACAGAAGGAGGCAGATTGTAGAAGAGATATAACTGTTAAATTATAAGGGACATGTCCACCTACAGGAACTGTCATTAGACTGTTGAGAGTGAAGAGAGTTCCAAAAACTGAAAACTGTAACAAATTCTACATTTAGTTAAATAAAGTACATATTTAGCAAGCTGCATTTCTACTGGAGCTGAAGTGAAAAGCATCCAGGTTAATGTTTCCAGGCCTTTAGTTTAGATGTGTGCCAGTGGGAATGTTTGTAGACTGACCACGGACAAGAAAAGGGAAGTGAAGTCATCATTTTAAAGAAAGAAGCCCAAAAATGATTGTGAAAGCAACTTACATCAAAGTGTAAGCCTTATATAGCTTAATTTTAACCCAGGAATTGGTGAGTCACTCAAAATGAATTCAGTTTGTGCTAAGAAAGTGGGAGAAACATTGCAAATATGTGAAAGGTGTGAGTGTGAGTGTTAGATATACAAGAACTCCACGAGGCTGAGTACTGTGAGTTAAACTTAGTATGACCTTAGTCGTCTTTATTACAACTCCAGAATGCCTAAACAACATGGCAGCCAACCTTTTATACTGGCCCTGCAAGTGTGTGCAGGTGACCATTAGGACTCCAACAGTCATACCCTCTGGTGGCAAGTATTACATAGTTACATACATAACATCACTCCCCCACCCCCTGCCAAAGTCTTCGGTACAAGTTATTTACAAGTTGAGGCGAGCCGGAGCCCTTCACACCCTGGTTGGTCATCTAAGTTCAAACCCTGGCGTGTGTGAGTTAGCCGGACCATTACTGCACTGCACCGTGGCTGGTCTGACCGGACTATCAGGAACGGTGGGTTCATCCTCATGCTTGACAGCGAGGTCGATTGCTCGTTGGGTGTGTGTTGGTGGATTGTCGATGGTGATGTCCTTTTCAAGTCGTTCCTGGTTGTCAGTAAATTGCAATTTGGTCTGATCTAAATGCTTTCTGCACGTTTGGCCATTTAACTGTTTTATTATAAACACCCTATTCCCTTCCTTGGCCAAAACAGTGCCAACAACCCACTTGGGACCATGACCATAATTCAGGATAAACACAGGGTCGTTGACATCAATGTCACGTGAAACAGTCGTGCGGTCATGGTACATATTCTGCCAGTGTCGCCGGGTTTCCATGTGATCATTAAGATTCGGGTGGACTAGGGAGAGCCTGGTTTTGAGGGCTCTCTTCATTAACAATTCTGCTGGGGTAACCCCGGTGAGCGAGTAGGGTCGCGTCCGGTAACTGAGCAGAATGCGAGACAAGCAGGTCTGCAGGGAGTCGTCCGTCACGCGTTTCATGCTCTGCTTGATTGTTTGGACTGCCCGCTCCGCTTGACCATTAGACGCAGGCTTAAACGGAGCAGACTTGACATGCTTGATGCCATTGCGGGTCATAAACTCGTTGAATTCCAAGCTGGTGAACCACGGTCCATTGTCGCTGACAAGGATGTCGGGCAAGCCATGGGTGGCGAACATGGCCCGGAGCTTTTCAATGGTGGCTAAGTACGTGCTGGATGACATGATTACGCATTCAATCCATTTGGAGTAAGCGTACACTATTACTAAAAACATCTTTCCGAGAAAGGGGCCGGAAAAATCTACGTGGATCCTGGACCACGGTTTGGAGGGCCATGATCACAGACTCAGTGGAGCCTCCCTTGGTGCATTGCTCAGTTGCCATCATCATGACAATGCCTGGGTGGGTTCTGCGTAGGTCACTTATAAGCATTTCCCTGCCTTTTTTCGGCAAAACCACGCGATTACCCCATAAGAGACAATCCGACTGGATGGATATTTCATCTTTGCGTTGGTTAAATGGCTTAATTTCATCTTGCATTTCCCTGGGAACTGCCGACCAGTTCCCATTTAGGATGCAACTCTTTACTAATGATAGCACAGGATCCTGGCTGGTCCAGGTCCTGATCTGGCGAACCGTGACGGGTGACCCCTCACTCTCAAAAGCATCAATGACCAGTAGCAAGTCTGTGGGCTGTGCCATTTCAACCCCGATAGTGGGTAATGGTAGCCAGCTGAGAGTATCGTCAAAGTTTTCAGTGCCTGGTCTGTGGCGGATAACGTAGTCATAGACGGATAATGTTAGTGCCCATCTTTGGATGCGGGACGAAGCGTTGGTATTTATACCTTTGCTCTCTGAAAACAGCGAAATGAGGGGCTTGAGGTCAGTTTCAAGCTCAAACCGAAGTCCAAATAGGTATTGGTGCATTTGCTTAACCCCATGTACACATGCTAACGCCTCTTTCTCAACCATACTATAGGCTCTCTCAGCCTTAGACAGACTTCTAGACGCGTATGCAACTGGTTGGAGGTTGCCCGATACATTGGCTTGCTGTAACAAACAGCCGAGCCCGTAAGATGAGGCGTCACAAGCTAGCACTAAACGTTTACATGGGTCATAGTGTACAAGTAACTTATTTGAACATAGCAGGTTCCTGGCCTTCTCAAAGGCTGTGTCTTGAGATTTGCCCCAAACCCAGTCGTCACCCTTACGTAGCAACATGTGCAAAATGCTCTAACAACGTGCTCAACCCGGGTAGAAAGTTACCGAAATAGTTGAGGAGTCCCAGGAACGAACGCAGCTCTGTTACATTCTGTGGTTTGGATGCATTCTTGATGGCCTCCGTCTTTGAGTCCATGTGTTTGATGCCATCTGCTGCAATGTTTCTCCACCAAAATTCGACTTCTGGCACCAGGAAAACACACTTGGAGCATTTTAGCCTGAGTCCCACTCTGTCTAGGCGACTTAGAACCTCTTTCAGGTTGTGTAGATGTTCGATGCTGTCACAGCCGGTGATCAGGATGTGATCTTGAAACATAAGGGTGCGCGGAACAGATTTCAGCAAACTCTCCATGTTTTTCTGAAAAATGGCTGCAGCCGAGCGAATCCCGAAAGGGCACCTGTGGTATATAAACAGCCCTTTGTGTGTATTGATGCACGTCAGTCTTTTTTGAAGATTCAGCCAGCTCCTGTGTCATGTAGGCGGAGGTTAGGTCCAACTTGGTGAACAACATCCCCCCCGCCGCTAACATTGTGAACAGGTCATCTGCCTTGGGTAGCGGGTACTAGTCCTGTAGTGAGACTCAGTTAATCGTTACCTTATAGTCTCCGCAGATTCTGACTGTGCCATCGCTTTTCAACACCAGAACAATTGGACTGGCCCATTCGTTGAACTCGACTGGCGATATGATTCCTTCGCATTGCTGTCTGTCCAGTTCGATCTCGACTTTCTCCCTCATCAAGTTAGTTTTCCAAACATCAATAGATTATAGCTTGGAATTTTCAAAGGCCCAGCATGGATCAGGAGAAATTAGAAATAGTAACTTAAATGTTTCAATCCAGACAGCGGTATGAAAGTATCAATGAATTTCACTTTATTGGACATGTTCGAGGATACGGATGAGGTCGAGGGGCACAGCAAGGCATGAGGCCATAGGAAGACAGCCAGCAGGACCCACTATTACTCCAGGCAGCACAGGAGACAGAAAGGCACCATCAGTCAGACCAGTGTCAGGCCTAATGACAGCATCGAGGACATTGAGGGCTCCAGCACTGCTAACATCCTGGAGCACACTCATCTTTTGGGGACCTCAGTGATGAGGAAGAGGAAGAGGAGGACACTGCTGGCAGCACCGCGTCACTGCTTCTACCCACCGCACAAGCTCAGATACTGGGCAGTCCAATCTTGTGCAGATAGTACAGATGTCTGCACTGGTTGTTGCACTGGGGAATAGCAGGCTGCAGCCTGGTAACAAGGCTAGGCAACCCCAGGTGCCATCTCTCCGGGGGGGGGGGGGGGCGAGTCCGCTCCAGAGTTCTGCTGAGGAGGACTCAGACGAGCTTATGAGAGAAGGGTGAAGGCCAGGCATTCCCAGATGTTGGGGGCACTGGCAAAGGTGCCAGAGAGGCTGTCAGAAGTGGTGAGGAGCGTGGAGGAGTCCGCCTACCATATCGTCGGCAGCTCTGCGCACTCCATGGAGCCCAGTGTGCAGGCGATGGTGGACCCCCAGATTGTGCAGATCCAGCTGTGATGCTGCAACCTGTAGGTGATGTGACAGCTGCCATTGCAGCACAGGCACGAGGGAATAAGCACATTGGTGCTGGTTTGAAGAGGATGGCCGTGGCCCTGGAAGTGCAAAATGCTCTTATGCACTCTGAACAACAGGCCACGGAGCGTCAAACTGTGCTGCCGTGTCTGCTGGTTTTGAGACTCTGGCTGCTCTTATGCAGACTCAGCTCTATGTCACCCGACACCTCAGTGTTGCCTTCACAGCTGGGTCCACCACGGGCCACAGGGGTCCTTCCGGTGTGGCGCCACAGCACAACCTGAGCTCCCTCAGATTGGTGGTGATGGTAATGTGCCGCCCCCGGTGAGTGACTCAGGCTCCTCAGACCAGGCTTATGGATGATGTGCTTCCTCAGGATCGCAGCATTCCTGGCCCCAGACCTGTCACTCTGCCAGTGCCTCTACGTGTGGCCTTGCCCAAGCCAAGCCAGACTGAACCCTCCCAGGAGGGTGTTGACCAGTCTCCAGCCGGCCCTTCCAGGCCCAAAGCTGGTCGAGGGTGTACACCTGCAGCTTCCACACAGGAAACACAGCAGCCTTCCAAGACCCATGAGGCAGCCACAGAGGAGACACTGAGGCATAGTAGTAGATTAGACATACGTAAGAGGGGTTAAACGGAAATGCACAAAGGTGAGAAATGACGTTATTGTGTAAGTTTTTTGCACTGATTTGGATGATGTCATAAATCTTTATGTTTTGCACCTATACCTGGGCAGGTGTATCATTTCAGAGTGGGCAATTATGTGTGAAGGCACTCATTGGGATGTCCATGGAAAATAGAAGCTGAAGGGTCATGTGGGGATGAGATTATGTGAATCGAGCAGCAATCAGACGTCTCTGCACCACCCTTGCAGGGTTGCGATGGCGACGACGCCTCCTGGGTGGGTGGCGACGGGGATCCTGGTCCTCCTCCTGCTGCTGCACCTCCTCTTCCTCAGGTGGTGTTGCTGGCTCAACCTCCAGCGGCTGGCCCCTCATAAGGACCAGGTTGTGTAGCATGCAACAGACCACCACGAATATGAAGACCCATTCAGGAGAGTACTGTAAAGCGCCACCAGACTAGTCCAGGCACCGGAACCTCTGTTTGAGGATCCCTATGCAGTTCTCAATGATGCACCTGGTGCAGAATGAGCGTCGTTGTAGACATGCTCAGCCGCAGACCTGGGGTTCCGAAGGGGAGTCAGCATCCAAGTGGACAGGGGATATCCCTCGCCACCAAGCAGCCATCCACAATTATGGTTTGGCCCGGTGAAGACGGCAGGCACACTGCTCTGGTGCAGGATGAACGAATCGTGGCTGCTACCTGGATACCTGGCGTCAACTGTCAGGATCCTACGCTGGTGGTCGCACGCCAGCTGCACATTCAGGGAGTGGAATCCCTTTCTGTTCATAAAGAGTTTGGGATGGTTCAGTGGGGCCCTCAAGCCAATGTGTGTGCAGTCGATGGGACCCTGCACCCTGGGGAGATTTGATTGAGGTGTTCTAAATCACGAGGGGTTTTGACAGAGTAAATAAGGAGAAACTATTCCCAGGAGCAGGATCGTCGGTAACCAGAGGGCCATTCGAATGCTATTGAATTCTCTACCGCAGAAAGTTGTTGAGGCCAGTTCGTTAGATATATTCAAAAGGGAGTTAGATATGGCCCTTTCGGCCAAAGGGATCAAGGGGTATGGAGAGAAAGCGGGAAAGGGGTACTGAGGTGAATGATCAGCCATGATCTCATTGAATGGTGGTGCAGGCTCGAAGGGCCAAATGGCCTGCTCCTGCACCTAATTTCTATGTTTCTATGACACAGATTGATGATAATCGGTGATAGAACCAGAGCGGGAGATGGGGAGAATGGTTTTACGCAGCGAGTTGTTGCGATCTGAACGCGCTGCCCGAAAGGGCAGTGGGACCAGATTCAATTGTGACTTTCAAAAGGGGAATTGGATAAATACTCGAAGGGGGAAAATGTGCCGGGCTGTGGGGAAAGAGCAGGTGGGAGTGGGACTGATTGGGTCGGTCTGTCACAGAGGCGGCACAGCACAGGCTCGATGGGCCCAATGGGATCCTCCTGTGTCTGGAGATTGTGTGAACAGCTGGATCGTTTCCTGGCACCGGGACCGTCATTCCCGGCTTCATCCCATTCCTGAAATAGATGAGCAGGAGGTGGAATCGGAGGGGGCGATGGTGAGAGGAAATGACGGGGAGGTGGAGAGAGAGGGGGATGGAGAGAGAGAGGGGGATGGAGAGAGAGGGGATTGAGAGAAAGGGGGAGGAAGCGAGGGGGGATGGAGAGAGAAAGGGGGAGGGAGGGAGAGGGGATTGAGAGGGCGGGCGATGAAGAGAGGGGGGGATGGAGAAAGAGAGGGGGAGGGAGAGAGAGGGGGATTGAGAGAGAGAGGGATGGAGAGAGAGGGGGAGGGAGGGAGAGAGGGACGTCAGCAAGGTCCAGATTGGTGATTGGGGCGTGGGCAGACACAGCAGGAGTGGCAAGAGACTGTAGAAGGATGTGACTGGGGCCCAGGGGAGGCGTGCGTTTGGGCACTGGGGCAGCACGGGCAGCCCACACTGCGATATGTGCACGCACTAGGTCCGTGCAGCAAAACTGGTCTTCATTCGTTTTGGTTAATCCTTGTCACTGGACCAAGACCGAACTCTGTCAAGCCCATGTGGTGGCTGGTGTGCAACGACCTCCCCACGTTAAAAATATTCCACGCACAGGCATCTTCCACCTTTGAGGATATAGTTCAGGACCTGGAATATTCAGTCCTTCTTTGAAACACCTGTGAACTTAAACCTTTTTGGCATGGAAGCAAGTCATCCTCGTTTCGAGGGACTGCCTATGATGATGATGATGCACCCTGGGGAATCCTGCAATCTGGACAAATCTGGCCCTCCGCTCCACCTGCTTCTCCCTGCTCATCGGGAAGGAGATATATTGGACTCTTCTCTTATACAGAGCATCGGTCACCTGCCGGATGGAGCGATGGGCAGAGAATTGGAATATGTTGGATATGTCTGCAGTCAAGTAAAAGTTGAGAGCTATGGTGACCTTGGTCTCAACATTGAGAGCTGTCCTTAGCCTTGTGTGAGGCTACAGATCTGGCCACAGGACATTGCACAGCTCCCTCAGTATGTCCTTTCTAAATCGCAGCCTTCGCAAATATTGCTCATCACTGAGCTCCAGGAAGGAAAACTGGCATTGGTACAACCTTTGACGGTAGGGCCTCCTTCTCCCAGGTCTGTGCTGGACCCCTCTGATGGCAGCCTACTGATCGCCTTCTCTCTGTTTCTGCTGATGTTCCTCAGCCTCTGCAGGCTGTTGTTGACAAGGCTCTTGGCCCAGTATGTGGTGCGGGTGGCCAGCGGACCTGAGCCTCCTCCTCACGCCATCTCCCTCCTGGCCACCCTCTCTACACGGAAGTCTGCGGCCTTCTGCAGGTCTTTCTCCACGTTGGGCAGCTGGCTCCCTTACCCACTGTCTCTGTACCCGTTGCCGATTGTAGGATTTCTGAATCTCTCTGGGCTTACATTTGACAGTGAGACGATTCTTTCAGAACAATTGGCAGTTTATTAAAAACACACACATGCATTTAACAACAGTCATCAAATATCCTATAGATCTATCTTAGTTGCAACAGATACAATGAGGTTTAATAAAAAGCAATATACGTTACATCCCTTTTGCTGGCTGGTTTGAACACATGGCATGTTGATTTGGCTGGTCTTCAATAGGACATCTTTTGCTGTGTGTCCAGCAGGGAGAGAAGAGAGAGAAAAGTTCCTGGCTTGCGTTTTTTATATTCCTCAAGGTCATTGTCCTCAGAAAAGCCCCACGATTGGACCCTGGCTCTAGGGCAGTTCCCCATTGGCTCTCCTCCTGTCTGGCCTGATTCAGTCATCTCTTGATTAGATTAAATGCCTTTCCAATACACAAAACCCATGCGGCAACCTGTGGAGGCTTTCATTTTGTTTCTTACAAAACTTAGCCCATGCTGGCAATCTGTGGGCTTCCATTTTATCTCAACACAACAGGCCTTTCCATTAATCTACTCTTTTAACATTTATACATACACAGAATCAATTAATAAACACTTTTATTCTTACATGATGGTGCCGCCTTCTCCTGCGTGCCACCCAGACTCTCGCAAAGTGCACAAGGTGTTGCCTTGCCAACACTGAACCCATTCTGTCTGCAGGCTCGACACTCAAAAGCAGGCCTTTGTGGAGCAGAGAATGAGGCCCACAGTCCATGACTAATCAGTGAGACTGAAAAATTATTCAAACTCTCAAAAAGTTATCCAAAGTCCACTGCAGGTTTAACAAACCCCTGCAAAAAAATCCGAGAAAGTTTGCCCAAAAAACCCGATTACACCAAACCTCCGTTCCCCTCCTCTGGAGCTCTCGAGTAGCCCGGCAAAGTGCACCAACCCAAAAAGCTGGCGCGGGCTGTAGGGGGTGGTCAGCTTGCCTTCCTGACCAGAGCGGTTGCGACTCACTCCCACTTCCTGGTTCTACGCTTGGATTTATTAATCAGGGTGTGATAAGATGCAGCAGACAGCTGCTTTGTACAAAGAAGGTTTGGATTTTATTCAAGAAAGCAAATAACACAAATACACTCAAATAAAACTGTGAAATCTTACAGAAGGGTTCTAAACAATGGGGAATACGTAATTACAGGTAATAAACACAACAGAAATACCTCCACCTCTCACTTACTCTCTAACTAGGTCAAACTCTAAGGCTCTAGGGATTAATGCTCACCAGATCATTCCTTTAACAGTTAGGGCTGTTTCGCGGTTTCGGGGTTCTTTGGTTGTAACCGGTTTGCCTTGCCGTACCCCGGACATGGTAGAAAACCTCTGTCGCTGGATAGTCTAGGCATAAATTGTAGAGTGGAAAACTTACGTGGACCCCGGTTTTCTTGGTGGTTAATTTTCCTGGCTGGTTTCGTCGGTCGTGGTGGTCTGGTTGATGGCTGTTACCAAGACAATTGGTATTGATGTTCCACTGATTGGTTTTCTTGAAGACCTTTTCTCCGATGTTGTGATGTTCCTTCCTGTGTTTCCTCGCTGTGTGCTCTTGACCTTGGTGTTCCGAAGTGATGGTCAGAATAGTCTTCCTCTCGTGTTTTCTGGTATGATAGGCCCTCAGTTTATACTCTGAGAGGCTGCTTAATTTTAATGCTAAATCAAGCCCGTTTCTTTGTTTAATTTTGGTGGGCTCGTTAATGGTAACTCGATTAAAGATGTGTCAATTATTGAAATTATCCTTTGGTTTCAAGTCGCAATTGTTAAAGTTAGTTTCTGGTTTCGAGTTGCCTGTCTGGGTCTGAGATTTCTATGTAGCCGGAAATATGATTAGCATTATGCATGTGTTGGATGGGTTCTGTGCTTGGACTAAAACTGTACTTCCTTGGGTCGATTGTTGAAATGTTAATGTCTTCTAGGGGGTAGGTCTGAGGGTAAACAGTTCCCCAGACAGTTTGATTAGCTCCAATGTCCCCAGACAGTTTGATTAGCTCCAATATCCAAACTGGATTTACAGAAGTCGGTCCCACCCCTGGTCTTGTGCCTTTTTATTTCCCTCACAGACCCAACATATGCCGTTTAAAATCCCACACTTGGTTAAAACTCATAGATTTCTTCCATATACATTTTAGGATCCCAGACTTTCTGTTTAATAGATCCAAATCGAATTTCCTTTTTAATGAGTCCAAACATTGAGGGGTTTCCACGAATTTTGGAATCTTACAGTCTTCCATTTGACACTCTTCTCCACAGAGTGTCATCCTAAGTGAACAAAATTCCTGATCCCCGAGAGCCAACCTTCCCCTGTAATTTATCTATCTAAAACCCGAAGCATACTTTAAATGTAGTGTTCAGATAAATTCAGTTATTCCAATTACATTACAGCATAGAGGTGATCCAACGCCCCTCCATTACACCAGTTTCACAAAAATACACAGTAAAACGCACACTGTACAAACTTTTTACAACACTTGACCTCTGCGGTTTTACAGCAGGTGGAATTTAAACTGGACATCACCAGGTGACTGCGATGTTTCTGCAGTGTTCTATCATATTTTGTGTTTCCCTTCCTGATACAATCCTTAAGTTCAGCTAGGGCTCATCCAGCACCCTCTGGTGCCGAGATCGACGCCTTCTCCCCCTCACCCTGCAGATAGAACACCATAAATAAAAAATAAGCTGACAGATGTCTAAAACGTGGGAAGCTATTCTGATCCAGGGAGGGACCTCTATATTTCTGACAATATCCCACCAGGGTGGAACGGTGATATCCGAAATTTCGCCTCCTATCTCAACTGTTTTTTGTTCTAGAGTATAGAAATGTTTCTGTGATACTTCTACAGCTTTCAGTCGGGTGGTAAGATGTTCGGGTAGAGAGGGGATTTCATATTCAAAATGTGCAACATAATCTTGTTGATTTGTGAAATTGTTATTTACAGTGAGGTGAATAGTGGAGGGTTCAGGAATAGGAACAATCCGTTCTTGGGCCACTTGAACTTCCGTCTCGGGTTTAAAACAAAAACTGCTGTCACTCACTGGACACCAAATGTAGTGGGGTGCTCTTGTGATGACACAATATGTCCCAATTCCTATGTATGCTACCTGTGGAGGAACATGATCTTGTGCCATTACCTCCATGGTACAGTTGATAGGTTGTGTGCCAGCAGCTTTAAACCCGCACTGTGGTTTGGAGTAGGCGTTCAAGTGCTGGGGGTACAGTATTATGTGTCCGCCCCAGCTCCGGCACCCGGAGAGGTCAGTACCTGTCATAGCGTGCTCCCACTTTATGACATAAGGTGGGAACGCTGTGAAACGAACATGTGCACCCCCTTGAATGACCCCAGTGTTCTCCACCTGGTATACCGGTGCGGGTCGGGCTGTCCCACCCATGACCGGCATCCTCACTACTATTCCCATGTTAGTGTAATTGGAACACTGCAATCCACTGGAACAGGGTAGGCTTCAGAAGCTAGACGGAGCTGACACGGGCTCAACGAATTGCTATACGCGTGGAGGGCTGCGAGGTGCTTGTTGCTGAGGGGACTTGGCCTTGCTTTAGATCCTCTAGGTTGCTGCGGCCCTCACCCAGCAACCATGCCCCATACAGCACACATCTCGTTCCTTGCAGCCTGATCCGAGGCATTCCTGTCCTCCCGTATAAGTGCATTTACTGTTTTTGCATGTCTTTCCAGCTCAGCAATAATTTCCTTTAAAATGGACCATCATAGCCTGGTCCTCATGTAGCTCTGAGCCTACCACTGTGTTCTCTTCCCTTAGGATCTTCCGTAGTTGTTTTTTTAGACCATTTATTTGCATTTGCAGTTCCATATCATCCATGCTATTTATCACAGAGGATCCTGTATTATATGCAGTGAAAATGTCGTTCCAGGTTTCCCTCCTTTGTCTCCCCGTGCCCATAGTGTTCCCAGCATATAGTGTGTATAAATTTGCTTTGTCTACGTTGCCAAAATCTAATTCGTAAAATTTCCTGAACATTTCTCTGAGTAGGGCCTGGTATAGCTGCTCTGTCTCCTTCGGGCACCATGCAGGTAAGTGTACTTCTATAAGGTTTCCTCGATGTCACCTCTGTGACCCGTACTCGCCTCCCTTAGGGCGAGCAGGAGCAAGGCCCCTCTCATTGTTTGGTTCCTTCCCTGTAGGGACACAAAATAGATAGCCTAGCCCTTGAGAGAAACAGCTCTCTGGCTTGGCAAAGGGATCCAGTTCTACAATCTTAAACTTACTTCTAAAATAATTAAAGTCTAAAAGTGAAACTACCAAAAATCTTAAAACACACTTAAAGTATCAGAAACGCTATGTGCATCCGTCGCCTGTCCCCGGGTGGCCAGGCTAATTCCTGTTCAACCTCTGCCTTGTGCAGCCTCTGGGCAGCTTGTATACCTGGGTGTAAGGTGGCCTGTACCGCAGGACCCGGAGAGTTCTTCTTAATGTTACTGGGGATTTCCCTGAGTCCCAGATGATCGGGGGAATGGTCTCTCCTGTACGGCAGCACACTACCCCCTTCTGTGTAGCTGCTGAGTCTATGTCCTGCCCTGTGGGTTCTGAGTAGCCTGAGGCCGCAGGCTGGGGACCCTTGTCGTTCTCGTGGCCCACCGCTATCTCTCCTGTGAGTCCCTCATCGTTGAAGGCTGCAGGCTTGGTATCCCTATCCCTAGAATGATCATTGACCTTGGGCATTCTTTTACGGGTTGCAACCTTCCTGGGGCTGAACCATTGAAACTGGTGTGCTGGTGACCAAGGTGTCTTTGGCCGTGGTGTACGGGGAGTCCTTCTTAGGGCTCCAGCTATTGGGGGTGCGCCCAAGTCCCAAACAATTAGGGAGATAGCCCCTCCAGTAATACAATTCAGCGCCCTCATCTGTACAGTCTGTGAGTCTGCAATGTCCCCTGTGGGCCTTCCACAGTCGGAGGTTGCTGGCTGAGGATCCCTGTCCTGAGGACGGTTCACTGCCCCCAATGGTAGCAGGATGGAGAACGACCCAGCCTGTTTGTTCCCTGTGAAACCCACTAGACTGTAAGGGACCCTGTTAGATAGAGGTGAGGCGGCTGGGTTATCTGTGTATACAATGGTGCGTGAAGCTCCAGTATCTAGCAGATAGGTCTCTGTCACCTTCTCCACCTTCATCTTAATGCACAGTCTTTTGTGTGCTTCATATTCTAGGGGACACAGGTACACAGGCGGCGCCGGTTCGAGTCATGGATCTGGATTTGGCGGGGCATATGAGATTTCCCTCCCGATGGCAGTAGCTACCTTCCCTGGGCCGCCCAATATGGACCGGAACGCGGCCACGAACTCCTCAAAGGAAGAGGGAGAGTTCTGTGCTCCGGGTCCGGGTCCGGCCTTTTGGGCAGGTGCTGGGGGTCCCTTAGCTATGTTATCCTTCCAAGGGTTCCTACAATCCTTTCTCCAATGCCCACTTTTCCCGCAACCAAAGCAGTTACGCTTGATGTCGGAAGAGATACCCCCTTCCTGGTGCCATTCCCACTTTGCTTGGTGGGGCCTTAACTCAAGTACCCTCCCCTTGGGTGGGTTCTCCTCCGTCCCTCGGCCGCTCCTAAAAGCCAGGGTTAGTTGCCTAATCACTGACTCCTTGGTGGCGTTGGGATCCCGAGGATTGAACCACAGCTCAGCTTTGGCCTTCACCCGTGGCAAACTATTTGCCACCAGGCTCCGGAACCAGTGGGCCCTCTCATCCCGGGTCAAGTGATCCCGAGCGACGGTCCCACTGGAGGCACTCTCGTAGATGGACCACAGCCTGTGGGGTTTCACAGCCTGTGCGAAAGCTTGTGGGGTTTCCCCTGCCTGTTGCATCGTCTTCTTCACTCGGGAGAAGGGACTCCCTTCATTTAGGCCCATAATTTCCAAGACTTCTTCCTTGACTGCAGCGTATGTATTCTGCTCTCTCTTGCTTTCCGCAGAGAGAGACTGGTATACTCTACTGTCTACGGAGAATAGGAGCATTTTTGTCATTTCGGAATCGTCGCAACTGTTTGTCTACCCGCCTGGTCCACCTCCATGAAGTGGACCGAGGGATTCCCTTTGTGAGCGAGCTTACCGCTTACCCAGGTGACTTACCATAGTCCTAAGCTGTTGGGTGTCGTGGGGAACCACGAACTGACTTTCGAGGGGCCCCTGGCCCCCACCACCGTTGGGCGAGCCAAACTTTTGCTGCCGGATCGGGCACATCGGCCCCGGTCTCGGCCCTTCTCGCATCGGCTCGCCCACCTCTCCCTGCTGCCAAACCGAGCTAAAACCCGGCACCACAGGTGGTGATTGTCCGCAATCCCTGCCCGCCTCACAAATTTATTTGTTGCTGGCAGGGGCCGTGGTCTCCCAACTCAAATCCCCTAGTGCTTGATCCTTTGTAAGCTGCCTGGATGTCTCTCAACCTCAGCTCCTGCTCTTTAATTATCCTGGTGAGACGGGCGTTTTCTTCCCGCAACACCAGTTCTTGACCCTTCGCTTCGGTGACCTGGCACTGAAGGTAATCCTGGCGATTTCTTTGTGTTTCCACTAACCGTAGTTTCCCTTGCTTTTGCTTGCCTGTCTCCTCAAATAATCTCTCCTCAAATAATCTCGAGTGTTCCTCGGACTCCCTGAGGTCTGCCTCCAGCAACTCAACTTTCTTGTCCAATTGCTGGATCTGTCGCTGTAGGCATACTAACCATATTGCTTGTGCCACAATAGGTTCAGTACGCATTTTTTTGTTATATTGACTTTCTTGAATATATAAGAGGAAATCCTCTCTTTCATTTTGCTACTTTCCTCAAAAACAGTGTCTACTGCATCACATCCTTTTGACCAAGCTCCTGGCTGACTCGCCATTCTGTAGGGGGCTGGTGGGTCTGTCAGTTTGCCTTCCTGACCAGAGCGGTTGCGAGTCGCTCCCACTCCCTGGTTCTACGCTTGGATTTATTAATCAGGGCGTGATAAAGTGCAGCAGACAACTGCTTTGTACAAAGAAGGTTTGGATTTTATTCAAGAAAGCAAATAACACAAATACACTCCAATAAAACTGTGAAATCTTACAGAAGGGTTCTAAACAATGGGGAATACTTTATTACAGGTAATAACCACAACAGAAATACCTCCACCTCCCACTTACTCTCTAACTAGGTCAAACTCTAGACCTCCAGGGATTAATGTTTACCAGACCCTTCCTTTGATAGCAAGGGCTGTTTCGCAGTTTTGGGGTTCTTTGATTGTAGCCAGTTTGCCTTGCCATACCCCGGACAGGGTAGAAGACCTCTGCCACTGGATAGTCTAGGCACAAATTGTAGAGTGGAAAATTTGAGTGGATCCCAGTTTTCTTGGTGGTTGATTTTCCTGGCTGGTTTCGTTGGTCACGGTGGTCCGATTGATGGCTGTTGACAAGTCAGTTGGTATTGATGTTCCACTGATTGGTTTTCTTGAAGTCCTTTTCTCCGATGTTGCGATGTTCCTTCCTGTGTTTCCTCGCTGTGTGCTCTTGACCTTGTTGTTCCGAAGTGATGGTCAGATTAGTTCTCCTCTCGTGTTTCCTGGTACGATAGGCCCTTAGTTTATACTCTGAGAGGCTGCTTAATCTTCGCGCCAAATCAAACCCGATTCGTTGTTTAATTTTGGCGGGCTCGTTAATAGTAACTCAATTAAAGATGTGTGGCAATTGTTGAAATTATACTTTGGTTTCAAGTCGCAATTGTTAAAGTTAGTTTCTGGTTTCGAGTTGCCTGTCTGGGTCTGAGATTTCTATGCAGGCCGGAAACGTGATTAGCATTATGCATGTGTTGGATGGGTTCTGTGCTTGGACTAAAACTGTACTTCCTTGGGTCGATTGTTGAAATGTTAATGTCTTCTAGGGGGTAGGTCTGAGGGTAAACAGTTCCCCAGACAGTTTGATTAGCTCCAATGTCCCCAGACAGTTTGATTAGCTCCAATATCCAAACTGGATTTACAGAGGTCGGTCCCACCCCTGGTCTTGTGCCTTTTTATTTCCCTCACAGACCCAACACATGCATTTTAAAATCCCACATTTGGTTAAAACTCGTAGATTTCTTCCATATGCATTTTAAGATCCCAAACTTTCTGTTTAATAGACCAGACCCAAATCGAATTTCCTTTTCAGTGAATCCAAACACTGTGGGGCTTTCCACGAATTTTGGAATCTTACAGGGCACTATCAGAAAAAAAGCAGACTTTTTTATAGTGAAAATAGGTGGCGTGGCAGAGCGGCAGCGGTGCGCACTCTAATGACGTCATTACGTCGCAAGCCCCATACCGCAGTGGAAGTCAGGGGTTTGGGATGGAAGTGGACACTGCCCAAAAACTCCCGCACTATATTTGGGTCATGGCGGCCAATGGACTGCAACACGGCTGCCACTCGATTCTGCCGCATGGATGCCGCAAAACGGCGGTAATGGGCCTTATCCCGACCCTGAATTTCGGCCCCAATATCTCCCAGTTGGATTAACAATGAGATGCTTCTTGCAGGCTAGAGAATGGATTGTTTTCAGCTAAAGCTGGAAGATAACCTGAGCCAACCAGTAGACAGTCACATCTTCCACTGCAGCACTGAGACTAATGGGAACACCCATTTGAGGTCTCATTACCTTTAGGAATTCTTGATTGCCTATAAAAGATAAAAAGAAATGACCTGAAGGCAGCAAAAATAGAAAGGTTGCAGCTAAGTGTTCATTTTTTAAAGTGCTTATTTAGGCAGATAGCTCTTTTTCAGCTGTGGCCTGTAATAAACATCCAGTCCAGGTTTAAACTCTACCAGACTGCCAGCTTGACAACTTTATAAATGGTATTTAAAAACATGCAATTGTTATCCCACAGCTGTTTTAAGGATTCTTGTCAGATCTGAAAAAAAGAACGAAAAGTTCTCCTGAAGATTTTTAAGAGACGCCAGTTAAAACTTTCTTTAATTTTCTGTAGTTTCCCTTTCACAAAAGATTGATTATTAGAAATAAAGTCATACAGTCAATGGTTGCGTAATCATTTGACTTATGTAAAATTAACAAAAACATACCCAAATCTTTTAAGTATAAAAGCCGATTAAGAATAATAACTTAATTTAGCCAAGGCATACCATCCATGAATAAACTCAATTCAAAGCTAAATGGGTGTAATTCAATCACTGAAGATTTACCTTGAGGTAATTATTCATTCTACGTTATTCAAACCATTTAAAAAAAAGAAGATTGTTATGATTTGCCAATCATCAAAATTCAATTCTCAACTGCTTGGACCATTTGACCAGGTGTGAGCTTTCATGTGCGATCAAAATAAAATATGCAAAGAAATGTGTCAGTGCAAATATCAGTGGATGAATGTTCATCATAGCAAGGCAGATTATGGAATGTGTTGAGGGGAGAGAGGGAAGGCTTCTTTTCCCACGAGCGGGCCCACTGATATAGAGGGTCGACGCTTGCCCCAGCCCACGTAGCAATTCTCGAAGTTAGCAGACAGAGACGGATGGCAAAGTATAATGATCTTTATTACGAACATCCGGGAACATCCCTCATCACAGCCGCCTGTGAGTGGAGATGCTCCCCGAACAGCACAATCATACAACTTTTATACATTTCAAAAACCCCTCCGTTCCCTGGTAAGACCTCCCTAGATCTCTAATTGGACTATCTTATCAGTACTACTCTGGATTGACAGGTCATGAGCTCTGACTGACAGGCCATGATCTTGTGACTATCTTAGACCGTTCCCAGAATGGTATCTCTAGGTTGGAATTTGTTATACATTTCCTTTGGTGCCATGAAGTCTATCTCGAGTCTCTTCGCAAGGTCTTATCAATGTCTGTTTACGTTCTCACATCGTATCCTGTCGGAATATTATTAAATTGATAACTTCTGGAGCCTTGGTACAAGACCGAAGAGAGGCCTTTTACCTCCCTCCTTATGGGTCGGTGCAGTAACCAGCACTTTAACCCTTGTCCCGCTGGTACCCCTAATGCCAAATTTCTCTTACAATTCCCCCTTTTTTGGCCCTTGACTATACGCCAAGCTGGCCATATTTCCCAATAACTATCTCCCTGTAGGCAAGTTCCAGATAGTCCGCTCACCTGGGTGGCCATCTCCCAAGCTTCGGGACCTCCAGAGACCTTTCCCGCAGAGTTATATAAGGTAAGTCCTTCCTGTAGGACTGCTTAAATTTTCATCCCTTATGGCCTTAATCATAGTGTGTGCTCTGATGTATCGTTTGACCTGTTTAATTCGTGCACATGTTAATCCCATCATGACCATCAGAACCAGGCCCTGTATTACTACAAGTACATGTGATATTATTCTTATCCATGGGTGAATTTGAATATCAAGTCCAATGTCCCACAGCTTTGAGTACCAGAGCTGATCAGTGTCTCTCTGTAGGTTGTCTACTTCTTCCATCAACTGGATATACTGTCGTCTTTGATTCTGGATTCCTTGCACCAAACGTAATTGTTCCTCATTTAATTCCGGTGCCTTGTGGTTCCCATACCACCTCCTTGTACCCCTCTCGGAGGGTATCCATGACCGTTCCGTGGATGATTTTCGTTGTCTTGGGATGTATGTGGTATCCATTTATGCCTAAATTTCCCATGGGCCTGAAACACAAGTTAGGGTTGGTGATGACACAGGGGGTGACTCCTCCCCTGGTCTTAATCATCGGGTTGGCTGCTCCTGTGCTCACGCACCAAATCTCCATTCCCTTGTGGAGCAGCGATTGTTTCGGAATCGTGTTTGAGAGGAGTGATACTCAGCATGCATCCGTTTGTTTGGTGGAACCTGCAATCATCATTCGTCCTTCGTGGCGTACTTCGACATAAAACCACTTGGTTAATTTTATAGCAGTCAGTTATGTCAGTGCCTTTGGTACTATTGTTAATTTTAATCACCCGTCTGGCAGGCTGATGGTAACGCAACCGAGTTTGGTTTCTCACTTCACCAATATTATCAATCTGGTATAAGGAGTCTCCCTTGTTACATCATATTGTGGTATGGACAACATAAATCCGATCATATTCACCCGTCCAGTAATACATCTGAAATTTGGCACCCATGCGTGACTATTCCTTCGTACCTCGCATGTGTTATTCATTTTTTTATCTGGAGTCCAATTGTTAAGTATGCTGTTTGGGATCCAATCTGGTATGTCCCCATTCTGGAGTTGCTCCAAGTTATGTTGTACTTCACTTAATCCAGGCCCCATACCCGGAGTAAACTATCTCAGCTTGTAATCGTTTACTTATGTCGTTCCCCATTGCATGAATCAAATTTGTCTTGGCATGCTTCTGTAATGTATTGTAACAGTTCCCTTTCCGTGCCATCTCCCAACCGCGCTTGTAGGGCTTGGTTATCCATGTCCCGCCCCAGTAAACCCCTCAAGACTACGCCATTAAATTGTTAACCCGGTCGTATATTGCATACAGGTCTATGGAATTCATCGTCGTAACCCCTGCCACATAACCCGTGCCTAGTGTTTCCAGTATTTCCTTTTTTGTTCGACCTTGCCCTGTTCCCTTTCTGACATTAAATCTCAGGGTAGTGGGTTCCGGGCCTTCAAGGATTCGTTGTGCCAGGTTCTGGTATAGACTTATAGTTTCATTCTCACAGAAGCTAGGAAAAATTATATCCATTAGGTTTAGGTTAAGTAGTCGCTGACGCAAATTATATCCTTTCTTTAGATTCTTTTATTACTAGCCCCCCTTTGGCTCCAGTCTTTATGGGCTTATGGGGGGACTTGCGTGGTTGTGCTGGGAAGAGTTGTTGTCCCCAGGGTGGTTGTCGGGGCAGTGGTTGGGCTTCCCAGGGTCCCTTTGGGCATGTTTGGTGTCCCAGCCAGACATTTATTGTCATCTTTCCTCCAGACTCCATCCGCCCCCCTTTTTAGGTTGTATTCCTTCTTGTTCGCGCTGCGCATAATCAATACCGGCTTCTCCGTGTTATAACCGTGTCACGCTTCAGGACATACACCTTATATTCCAGAGACCTCCCTTAGTCTTCATTTTATCCCACTGGCCAGTTTTCCTAAACATCCCACCCCCCTTTTGCTCCATTCTGTTCCCACCCTTTGGTTTCTTGCGGGGTGGATTTGGCTGCTTGATTTGCAGCTTCATCCGCCCAGGCATGAGCTTCTAGAACTGAAATTCCATCCAGTTGGATTTCTGCGCCCTTCCCCTTTTGGTCCTATGAACTTGCTCCTGTCCTCGGAATATACTGGCGCCCATGGCATCGGCAGCCTGCTGCATTACAACCTTACTTAATACACTAAACATAGCCATGCGTTAAAATACGTTCTGTCCTTGCTCCAATCCTTGGCTGCTGGGATGCATATTTCGGCAGTTAAATTTAAAAAAGCTAGTTCATGTAGTTGTGTCTTTCCTGCGTGTGCTATATCTCTTGTAGTCCATCTGTATTATCCAGTGCTTGCGTGAGCCTTAAGGTTCTCAGTATCCTGAGTCTCCAGAGTCGAAGTTGCCGCTGTGGTCCCATCTCAGTGAGTGTTTTATCTGCAAATTTTAAACAGATAGCCTGGTCGTCACCAGGTGTTAGGTTCTGGTCTACTCATCTTTTATCCATGCATGTTGCGGTCACTTTGTGAAATCGGAGGTAAGGGTTAGGTTAGGGTTTGTGGACTACACTTACCCACCGTGGAGTACATTGGCTCTATTGCCATAGGTGATGGTGCTATGGCTGCGCACTGCCCCGTTTAAAAAAAAATCTCTTCCAGCTTATTTATCTTAGCTTTTAACTCTTGAATTTGTTTTGTTTGAGTATCTTTCTTTTACTTGTATCAGGGGAGTATTATTACATAGGTTAGTTCTTTTTATATTTTTATTCTGACTATCTCACCATTTCCTCTATCTGTCAGGTGAGTCTTTTTTATTCTATTAAGAAATCCAAATTAATAACGTCCAGAATAAAACAGCTGTTATTAAAAGGGTTAACTCCTTTACAGGTTTGTGAGAAAGCCTGATGTCATTACGCGACTTCACGTAATCATCCGAAAAATTATTTTTTAAGTCTTTGTGCCTTCAAAACTTGCTTAGAAATTAGGTATCCGTTAAAACAGCAGAAATCATTAGTAAAGCCATCATAATAAAAGTCTTCTCATCAGGAAAGACAACATTTTAGATTGAACTCCAATTTTTTCTTAACTTCTAATTCAAGTACTTGCCAAAGATTTTTTTTTTAATTGATTTAAAACGAGACCACACATTTTTAATAGCTATTTTGTTTACTGAAATCCAATTTTCACACAAGCTGTATACATTCCAACATTTCGTTTTTTTTTCCGGTCCTGGTCACTGGGCAAATCTTGTGTTTGATTTCTCTCTCAGCACAAAATCTAAACATCCGTGCCAGTTCCATTTTCTATAAGAATTTAAAAATTCAGTAAGATTCCCAGTTTTTTCTTTCTGTGCTGAGTTCGCATAGCTTAGATCTTTTCTCCTCGTTATTTTCAAAACCCTCCTGCTTGTTTAGACTGTTCGGGACTTTTCTTAATAAACAACGTCCATTTTGGAAATCTTTCAAACTGCAGTGAAACTTTCTCATAATTTAAAATCATTATCAATGGAGAGTGTATTTTACCTCTTCAAATTCTTTTTTTTCAATTAAACCAATATCTTTTTCACAGCCAATATCAACTAGTATTTAGTAAGTTATGTCTTTTCCATCGCAAACACCCCTTTTTTTTCCCAGCACCTAATTAGTGCGTTACGTCTTTTTTTTTTTCAGATCAGCTTTCTTCAAATTAGGTTTTGTATTTTACACGGAGGGCTCGTGATTCCGTAAATTTGTTAATTTAAAATCATCAGACAATCGAAGACACTTTTTCTTTCAAATTCGTTCAATTTGTTTACTTTCAAAGTGGCGTCTTTATCTTTTTCTTTTCTCCATAACTAGAACGGAGTCTAGTACGTAGGCTTTGAGGGCTGCTTTTCATTATCTAAAAAGGTTCCAGTTTCAAGGTCGTTACAATGTTTTTTTCTAAACTGCTAAAGCTTGCTGTTTTAACATTTTTCAAAAGTCCCTTTTACACCTTCGCAGATAGTTCACCACTCGCCCAGGAGTTTGACCTGATCCCTGAAGGTATTTCTAGATTGTTTCCAAACCTTTTAGTTTTATATCCTCCTTTTTTCTTTAAGAGATCAGATTTAATTTAATCATTTTTTTTTTAATCCATCTCAGTATTTTGCTGTGCCTTCTCTTAATATCTCAAATGTTGTAATTTCAATCTTTATCCGAATAAATCCACACCTGCGTTTCTAACTTAAAATGTCTTAAAACTTCCCACATACAGGACAACACTACAAAGGGTTAAAAAAAACTTTCACTCTGTTTGGAAAAGTGGGTGGAGCTGCACTATCTTTCCAAACAGGCTTTCAGAAACATGAAAAATTCATTCCACAGTCAGAAAATCACACAAGGACTCTCACTCAACGACATACATTCACAAAAGTCTCTCTTCATTCAACCAAGCCTGTTAATTGTTTGGCAGGCTCTATTTTTAAGATAGTCACTATCAGTTTTTTTATGGCATTACGTAGTTACGCAAGTTACAATTAATGATTGGTTTTATTCGCCTTTTTAATAGCCGTGTTACCCATCTTCTTTGGGGTTATGAGGGCCTTGGGTACTCCCTTAAATTCGTGTTAGGTACGCAGGACACTATCTACATGTCTTCCCTTGGCGCTGTACACTCGTACTGCCACGCTTTGGGTCAATATATCCCGTCACTGCCAGGACGTTGTCTCTATGTCCTCACTCTCTCGTCCCTGCACCGTGCGCTCGTACTGCTTCAGGTCAATAGACCTTCCTCTATCTCTTCCCTTGCATCGTACCCTCGCACTGCCGTGCTACCTCCACGTGCGCATTTTAGGATGCACCTTTTGACCCCCTTTCACCCCTAGATCGTCCTTGTCCTCCGTCTCCATCCCTCCGGGACTCACTACAGATGGTTCTTTTGTACGGATGTCCTTCGCTTGCGGTTTACAATGCCACAGCTCTAACTTGAAGGTGGTAAATTAAAACATACTCACCCCAACAGCTGGGTCATTGTTCCGTTTGGGAAGTCCGTACCCTGCTCGCAGCGCCAAATGTTGAGGGGAGAGAGGGAAGGTTTCTTTTCCCACGAGCGGGCCCACTGATATAGAGGGTCGACACTCGCCCCAGCCCAGATCGCAATTCTCGAAGTTAGCAGACAGAGACGGATGGCAAAGTATAACGATCTTTATTACGAATGTCCGGGAACATCCCTCATCACAGCTGCCTGCCCCGAACAGCACAATCATACAACTTTTATACATTTCAAAAACCCCTCCGTTCCCTGGTAAGACCTCCCTAGATCTCTAATTGGACTACCTTATCAGTACTACTCCGGATTGACAGGTCATGAGCTCTGACTGACAGGCCATGATCTTGTGACCATCTTAGACCGTTCCCAGAATGGTATCTCTAGGTTGGAATTTGTTATACATTTCCTTTGGTGCCATGAAGTCTATCTCGGGTCTCTTCGCAAGGTCTTATCAATGTCTGTTTAGGTTCTCACATCGTATCCTATCGGAATATTATTGAATTGATAACTTCTGGAGCCTTGGTACAAGGCCGAAGAGAGGCCTTTTACCTCCTTATGGGTCGGTGCAGTAACCAGCACTTTAATCCTTGTCCCGCTGGTACCCCTAATGCCAAATTTCTCTCACAGAATGAATGTTTAATACAGGATTTTATAATTTGCTTTATTTGGCAAATGTGTCAGTCCCATCAAGTCAGGTGCATACAAAACACAAAGGTGCAGAATTTGCGGTTGGAGGCTGAAAAAAATTTGTCCTGAAAAAAATCTACAAACTTACCTAGTGGTCCGGGAGTTTTGGAGGCTTGCGTTCCTGGACCTCTATGCGTAGGCCTGTCTAGAGGCCCACGTAAACCGGGGCACAGGTGTTTTGCAAGCGTCCCTGGGACCACGTGGGCTGGCCCAACCAATCAAAATAGGGGTATTCCCAGTCATACGGAATCATCACAATTATGAATGGTAATACCTCCAAAAATACACAAACACTTAAAATAATGTTTTTTTAAATCACATATTTAAAATTAATGAAAATGGAATTTAATTAATTATTTAAAACAAAAATGTAATTTTTTGAAAAGTAAATTTACATATTTTAAAGTTCTAAAAATAAACTTAGCTTGTTTCACAGGTTTTTAACTGTTTAAATTATTGAAAAAATTATTTTTCTGTCCTTTAAAAGTCTTATGCTGACAAAAGCAGGCCTTAGTTAGGCTTAAGAATTTCATGGGCATTCGCTGGGCAACATTTGGGCAAATAGCCAACTCTCTGCCCGTGAATGCCCATTTCAGTTAGATTTGTACGCTCTGTCAAGAGGTTTTTTGACAGATCGCAATTTCTGGGTTTTAGCGCATCCTCAGTGCATGCCTGAAGCCGGAACTTGCGGAACCCCTACAGGCGTGTGCACACGTCGTAGGGGCCTTAAACTCAGCCCTCAAATAAATGAGTAAAATGCACAAAAGCAGCATAAGTGAACCAGTGGATGTGGTGTATTTGGACTTCCAGAAGGCATTTGACAAGGTGCCACATAAAAGATTACTGCACAAGATAAAAGTTCACGGGGTTGGGGATAATATATTAGCATGGATAGAGGATTGGTTAACAACAGAAAACAGAGAGTTGGGATAAATGGTTCATTCTCTGGTTGGCAGCCAGTAACTAATGGGATGCCGCAGGGATCAATGCTGGGACCCCAACTATTTACAATCTATATTAATGACTTGGAAGAAGGGACTGAGTGTAACATAGCCAAGTTTGCTGACAATACAAAGATGGGAGGAAAAGCAATGTGTGAGGAGGACACAAAAAATCTGCAAAAGGACATAGACAGGGCTAAGTGAATTGGGCAAAAATTTGGCAGATGGAGTATAATGTTGGAAAGTGTGAGGTCATGCACTTTGGCAGAAAAAAATCAAAGAGCAAGTTATTATTTAAATGGAGAAAGATTGCAAAATGCTGCAGTACAGCGGGACCTGGGGTACTTGTGCATGAAACACAAAAAGCTAGTATGCAGGTACAGCAAGTGATCAGGAAGGCCAATGGAATCTTGGCATTTATTGCAAAGGGGATGGAGGATAAAAACAGGGAAGTCTTGCTATAGTTATACAGGGTATTGGTGAGGCCACACCTGGAATATTTACGAAAGGGTATACTTGCTTTGGAGGCAGTTCAGAGAAGGTTCACTAGGTTGATTCCGAAGATGAGGGGGTTGACTTATGGGAAAAGGTTGAGTAGGTTGGGCCTCTACTCATTGGAATTCAGAAGATTCAGAGGTGATCTTATCGAAATGTATAAGATTATTAGGGGGCTTGACAAGGTGGATGCAGAGAGGATGCTTCCACTGATGGGGAGCTGAGAACTAGGGGGCATAATCTTAGAATAAGCAGCCGCCCATTTAAAACTGAGATGAGGAGAAATTTATTTTCTCAGAAGATTGTAAATCTGCGGAATTCGCTGCCTCAGAGTGCTGTGGAAGCCGGGACATTGAATAAATTTAAGACAGAGATAGACAGTTTCTTAACCGATAAGGGAATAAGAGGTTATGAGGAGCGGCAGGGAAGTGGACCTAAGTCCATGATCGGATCAGCCAAGATCGTATTAAATGGCAGAGCAGGCTTGAGGGGCCAAATGGCCTAATCCTGCTCCTATTTCTTATGTTCTTATAAAATAATTTTTATCTTTTCTTCTTTACCAAATAAAAATGGAAAAGCTGATCTCAGGCAAAGTACTACTGGAGTAATAAAATTGCCTTTGTCATCTCATGGATAGGGAGGGGAAAACTCAGCTAGGATTTTTGCTTCTGATCTCTGGTGGGAAGTGTGCATGTGTGGACGTCAAGTGAAAATAAGATTGAGTACAACTGTGATAATCCTACACAAAAGCAAAATACTGCGGATGCTGGAATCTGAAATAAAAACAGAAAATGCTGGAAATCTCAGCGGGTCAGGCAGCATTTGTGGAGCGAGACAGAGTTAACTTCAGACAAGTTGACCTGAAACGTTAACTCTGTTTCTCTCCATAGATGCTGTCTGACCCGCTGAGATTTCTAGCATTTTCTATGATAATCCTACAATTGAATAGCCTCCTAATATTCATGCATCTAGACAGGCCACAACAACAACTTTTATTTACATAATGCCTTTAATGTAGTAAAATGTCCCAAGGTATTTCACAGCAGTGTTACAAAACGAAACAGATAAATTTGACACCGAGCCACAAAAGAAGAAATTACGGCACATTACTAAAAGCTTGGTTACAGAGGTAGGTTTTAAGGAGGAAAGAGAGGTGGAGAGGTTTAGGGAGGAAGTTCCAGAGCTTAGGGACTAGACAGCTGAAGGCACGGCCACCGATGGTTGAGCGATTATAATCAGGGATGCTCAAGAGGGAAGAATTTGAGGAGCGCAGACATCTTGTGGGGTTGTTAGGCTGAAAGAGATTACAGAGATAGGGAACGTTGAGGCCATGGAGGGATTTGTAAACAAGGATGAGAATTTTGTAATTGAGGCATTGTTTCACCGGGAGCCAATGTAGGTCAGAAAGCACAGGGATGATGGGTGATCGGGACTTGGTGCAAGTTAGGATTCGGAGTTTCGGATGACCACGAGTTTATGTAGTGTAGAATGTGGGAGGCCAGCCAGGAGTGCACTGGAGTAGTCAAGTCTAGAGGTAACAAAGGCATGGATGAGGGTTTCTGCAGCAGAAGAGCTGAGGCGGGCTGGAGGAGGGCAATGTTATGGAGGTGAAAATAGGCGGTTTTAGTTTTGTCATGGATATGTGGCCAGAAGCTCAATTCAAGGTCAAATATAACACCTAGGTTGTGAACAGTCTGGTTTAGCCTCAGATAGATGCTAGGAAAAGGGATGGAGTCAGAGGCTAGGGAACGCAGGTTGTGGCGGGGACTGTAACGAGATAATGTATAGCGCCCTCGAGCTGGGAGATATAGGGAGCTGTATTGAGAGAGAGGTTCTGTGAAGGAGTGTCATCTTAAGCTCCACATGGCTGTCTGAGATTTCCCAAATAAATAGAGTTAAGTTGAACTAAGTGTTGTGTATCTGTAAAGCATGCACTCCCATGTTCCACCACCAGGGAGCTCATCTCCTGAAGTCCAAAGGAATCCCAGCATCCCTTGGAAGCACTTTATATAAGCCAGCTACTAAAGCCTGTTCCTCATGCTGGAGTGTCTCATTAAAGACTGAGGTCACTGTTACTTTAACCTCCCTGTGTGCAGCCTCACCTGTGTTAGAAACACAATAACTGGCGATGAGTACACGAATCCAACACAAAGATGCAGCAAACTGTGGGCATCCTGGAGAAGTTCTTGGAGGGTGAGTATTGGGATGCCTATGTCGAACGGCTAGACCAGTACTTTGTAGCCAATGAGCTGGACGGAGAAGGAAGCGCTGCAAAAAGGAGAGCGGTCCTCCTCACAGTCTGCGGGGCACTGACCTATAGCCTCATGAAGAATCTTCTGGCTCCGGTTAAACCTACAGATAAGTCGTATGAGGAGCTGTGTACACTGGTTCGGGAGCATCTTAATCTGAGGGAGAGTGTGCTGATGGCGAGTATTGGTTCTACACGTGCCAACGATCTGAAGGTCAGGAAGTGGTGAGCTATGTCGCTGAGCTAAGGCAACTTGCAGGACAATGTGAGTTTGATGGCTACCTGGAGCAAATGCTCAGAGACTTTTTTGTACTGGGCATTGGCCACGAGACCATCCTACGAAAACTTTTGACTGTAGAGACACTGACCCTCAGTAAGGCCATTGCGATCAGTGATAACACCAAACAAATCTCTCAGCACACAAGTGCTAGCAATGTTCATAAATTAACTGGAACTGTGTTTGCGAGCAGAAATGTACGGGTCAGAACCCACGAGTCTGCAACTGCCAGCAGGCCTCAGGTGACCCAGATGACTCAGAGTCCCCAACAAAGGATGAATGCAAGGCAATTCACACCTTTGTTGGCGTTGTGGAGCTTCCATTCAGCCTATTCATGCCACTTCAAAGAGTATGTTTGCAAGAGCTGTGGAACAATGGGCCACCTCCAACGAGCTTGCAAATGAGCTGCAAGCTCTGCAAAACCTGCAAACCACCACGTGGCAGAGGAAGATCGGTCCATGGTGGATCAAAGCAATCTCGAGCCTCAGAGAGAGGAGGCAGATGCTGAAGTATGCGGGATGCACATATTTTCGATGAAATGCCCACCTATAATGCTAAACGTAAAATTGAATGACTTACCCATAGCCAAGGAACTGGACACTGGCGCTAGCCAATCCATCATTAGTAAAAAGATGTTTGAGAGACTGTGGTGCAACAAGGCATTCAGACCAGCCCTGAGCCCCATCCACACGAAACTGAGAACGTACACCAAAGAGCTTATCACTGTCCTGGGCAACACCAAGAGCGAATCAACCCATTCCAGCGGCGAAAGGACGAGCTGTCCATTCAGGCAGACTGCCTGTTGTGGGGTAACTGCGTAGTGCTACCAAAAAAGGGCAGGGAGACGTTCATCTTGGATCTCCACAGCACACACCTGGATATAGTAATGATGAAAGCGATAACCAGATCACCACGTGTGGTGGCCCAGTATCGACTCTGACTTAGACTCCTGTGTACGGCAATGCAGCATATGTGCTCAGTTGAGCAACGCGCCCAGAGAGGCACCACTAAGTTTGTGGTCCTGGCCCTCCAGACCATGGCCGAGGATCCATGTTGACTATGCGGGCCCGTTTCTCGGTAAAATGTTCCTGGTGGTGGTGGATGCTTTTTCAAAATGGATTGAATGTGAAATAATGTTGGGAAGCACCGCCACCGCCACCATTGAAAGCCTGAGGGCCATGTTTGCCACCCACGGCCTGCCTGACATACTGGTCAGTGACAACGGGCCATGTTTCACCAGTGCCGAATTTAAAGAATTCATAACCCGCAACGGGATCAAACATGTCACCTCGGCCCCGTTTAAACCAGCCTCCAATGGGCAGGCAGAGCAGGCAGTACAAGCCACCAAACAGAGCCTTAAACGAGTCACAGAAGGCTCACTCCAAACCCGTCTGTCCCGAGTACTGCTCAGCTACCGGACAAGACCCCACTCACACACAGGGGTGCCCCCGGCTGAGCTACTCATGAAAAGGACAATTAAAACCAGACTCTCGCTGGTTCACCCCAACCTGCATGATCAGGTAGAAAGCAGGCGGCAGTAACAAAATGTAAACAATGGTTGCACCACCGTGTCATGGGAAATTGATCTGAATGACCCTGTGTATGTGCTAAACTATGGACATGGTCCCAAGTGGATCGCGGGCACGGTGATAGCTAAAGAATGGAATAGGATGTTTATAGTCAAACTAGACAATGGACAAATTTGCAGAAAGCACCTGGACCAAACGAGGCTGCGGTTCACAGACTGCCCTGAACAACCCACAGCAGACACCACCTTTTTTGAGCCCACAACACACACCCAAAGGATCAACGACACCACGCCGGACCAGGAAATCGAACCCATCATGCCCAACAGCCCAGCAAGGCCAAGTTCACCCAGCAGCCCTGCAGGGCCAACAACACGCCAGCCTAACGAGGGCACAGCCAACACACCAGAACAGACATTTGTACCGAGGCGTTCCACCAGGGAAAGAAAGGCTCCCGACCGCCTCACCTTGTAAATAGTTTTCACTTTGACTTTGCGGGGGCGAGTGATGTTGTGTATCTGTAAAGCATGCACTCCAATGTTCCGCAACCAAGGAGCTCATCCCCTGAAGTCCCAAGGGATCCCAGCATCCCTTGGGAGCACTGTATATAAGCCGGCCTCTAAGGCCTGTTCCTCACCCTGGAGTGTCTTATTAATGACTGAGGTCACTGTTACTTTAACCTCCCTGTGTGCAGCCTCATCTGTGTTAGGAACACAATACTAAGAGTATTCAAGAGTGTTCAAGAGATTATAAAATACATGGGGCTTGAACTTGATGGCCTTACCACCCAGTGCCGCTGGCTGCTGCCGAGTTTTAATTGTGGTCTCTCCTCGGTGCCATTTTTATGGAGGCCGGCGGGAGGGGAGGGCCCCTGGGAACTGCCCGCTGACGGCTGTTGGCGTGCAAGGTGCATAAGTATCCTCCCGCCTGCCGAGCTGCCAGTTTGGTGCGGCCGGGACTCGGCTGCAGCAGGGGGAAGGCCTGCTGCGTGAAGGCAAGTCTAACCCCAATGGTAAGTAAGAAGACCTGCAAAAAAAGGCTAGTGAACTTCTTTTATTTATTTTTTCCCAGCGATTTATATGTATGGGGTCCCTGAAGATCTTCCAGTGGTTTTATTGTTGGCGAAAATGTTTAATTTTATGTACTCCCCCCTCCTCAGCGGCACTTTGGCGAGGATTGCATTTGCCACCGAGATTGGGAGCTCCCGTCGCTGCTGCCCAGATTCACGGCAAAGTCGTTATTTTGCCGTCTAGCGGTACTGGCATATCTTTTCGAGGAATCTTCCAGGCAAAGTACCACCAGGTCTCCCGGCAGTCCTTTGGGCGGCACTTGCGTGGGCCTTGGCTTTGGCCAAGTTCGGGGTCATGGATTTAGAAGAGGAGACTTCCGATCTTTCGTCGAACACATCGACAATCACCATATTGGAATTGTAAGACTTGTCAAGCTGATCAAAATCGGTGTTAAGCAGTGCAGTATAGAGCATGCTTCCGACACATCGCGCGTGGATCCGTGAAGGATGATAAATAGTCATAAGCTTGTAAAATAATCAAGAGGCTTTAGTAAAGTAAACTTAAAGGGGCATAAGCTTTTGTAGAGCTGTGATTGAAAAAGTATTTCTACAAATACATGGCCACAATAATTTACTGTTAGACTTGTTCCACTCCTCTGGGTATTTGAACTGTATACGTGTATGTGGAAAAACTCAAAGTCCTAAACTGTAGCGAGCTATTATGACCACCATGGTGTCAACTCCTCTCCCATCTCCATTGCAGGTAACTGGTGATTTGAAAGCCAACTAGAAAAAATTCAAACATCTGTGGGACAGCTATGAAATTATCATGAATATTATGGAAAAAACAGATAGAGTTAGGGTTGCAAAATTTATTACTGCCATTTGCAGATATCCACAATAATCTTCTCTACAAATCAGAGGAAGACAAGCAGGAAATTGAGATTATTTTGAAGCTCTGGATAGAGCACTGTAAAGATAAAACCAACATCATCTCTGAATGGTACCAGTTTAACAACCGTATACAAGGGGACGAGCGGTTTGACAGATATCGCGTGAAAGTGAGAGAACTAGCATCATCATGTGATTTCGGCATTTTGAGGGATGATTTCATCTGATAACACTCTGCATAAGAGGCTGTTGCAAGAATGATGCCTAACACTCGATAAATGTGTGATGCTCTGTAAAGCTACAGAGGCCACAGTTGCGCAAATGAAATCCATGAAGGTCACTAAAACAGACTCTGAAGATGTCAAAGCTGTCAGACAGAAACCCTGACCCATAAAGAAAGAATTCACAGACAAAGAGTTCACGAACAATTGCAGATATTGTGGCAAACGACATGAGCTGTCAAAAACTAAATGCCCAGCATTTGGGAAGACCTGCACAAGTTGAGGCAAACAAAATCACTTTTCTCAAAAGTGCAGACAAAGTGGATCAAGGCAGAAGGATACGCATAACCCTAAATATAAGGGCAAGTCAAAAGTTCATGCACTATATGAAGAGAGTCATGATTCTGATTTTGAAGTCATGACTGTAAAGATGTTTGGTAAAGTTGATCGCACAAACAAGTACAAAGCTGACAGAAAGTATCCGAACAAGATTATGGCTACCTTCTCCATTAAAGGTCAAATGGTAAAAATGCAAATAGATTGTGGGGCCACATGCAATGTGTTACCTCTTAGATACTTACCAAAAGGCTTAAAGGTAAAAGAATCTAAGACAACACTGTCACTATATGACAACCATGCAACCATTCCAGCGGTAGGGACTTGTAATGTGCCACTGAAAAATACAAAGAACAGCAAAAGTACTTTGTGCCATTCATGATCATTGAGGGCCAAAGTGCACCACTGATTGGCTTGTGCACTGCTCAACAGCTACAACTGATAAAAGTGCAGCATCAGAATATCGCGGTGATAAATGAACCACGCGAAGTGCAAACTAAGAACAAGGCAAACGTCTCGCTAGCGTCAAAAACTGATGTCAACAATCCGTATCCGGATGTGTTTAAGGGACTTGGACACATGTCAGGGACAGTTCACCTTGAACTTAATGAATCAGCGACACCAGCTGTAATGCCACCCAGACGGGTGCCAATAGCTATCAAACAAATGCTAAAAAGAGGAACACAATCGTTTGGAAAAACAAATCATCTCGAAAGTAGTTGAACCGATGGACTGTGTATACAATTCAATGACTACAAAAAACAAATGGAAAGATACAAGTATGTATCGACCCTCAACATCTGAACAATGCTCTGAAACATAGACACTATCCACTTCCTATGATTGATAACATCTTGTCAGAGATGTCAAATGTAAAGGTCTTCACTAAAGCAGACTGCAAGGAGGGTTTCTTGCAATGTGAGCTTGACACAGAATCCTCCTTCCTCATGACCTTCCAGACTTCATGGGGACGATATTGATATAACAGAATGTCATTTGGCATCAGTCCTGCCCTGGAAATTTTCCAGGAGAAGCTAGAGCAGAACCTCGAGGGTCTAGATGGAGTCTACAAGATTGCAGATGATATCTTGATCACTGGACGCGGTGAGACACTTAAAGAGGCCAATCAGGATCACGACGCAAACTTACGCAAATTCATGCAGAGATGCAGAGAGTGAAACATCAAATTAAACTTCGATAAGTTCGAATACTCCCAAGTGGAATATTTGGGACACATACTGTCTCATCAAATCAAATCATAGACAATCCCTCGGAATCGAGGAAGACTTGCTTCCACTCCTGAATTGAGTTCTTTGGTGGCTGAACAGTCCAATATGAGACTTTGTCACAGGTGGGACAGAGAGTCACTGAGGGAAAGGGTGGGTGGGACTGGTTTGCCGTGCGCCCCTTCCGCTGCCTGCGCTTGATTTCTGCATGCTCTCGGCGTTGAGACGCGAGGTACTCAGCGCTCTCCTGGATGCACTTCCTCTACTTAGGGTGGTCTTTGGCCAGGGACTCCCAGGTATCAATGGGGATGTCGCACTTTATCAGGGAGGCTATGAGGGCATCCTTGTAACGGTTCCGCTGCCCACTTTTGGCTCGTTTGTCGTGAAGGAGCTCCGAGTAGAGCACTTGCTTTGGGAGTATCGTGTCTGGCACGCGAACTATGTGGCCTGCCCAACGGAGCTGATCAAGTGTGGTCAATGCTTCAATGCTGGGGATGTAAGCCTGGACGAGGACGCTGATGTTGGTGCATCTGTCCTCCCAGGGGATTTGTATGATCTTGCGGAGACATCATTGGTGATATTTTTCCAGCGACTTGAGGTGTCTACTGTACATGGTCCAAGTCTCTGAGCCATTCAGGAGGGCGGGTATTACTACAGCACTGTAGACCATGAGCTTGGGGGCAGCTTTGAGGGCCTGGTCTTCAAACACTCTTTTCCTCAAGCGGCCAAAGGCTGCACTGACGCACTGGAGGCGGTGTTGTATCTCATCGTCGATGCCTGCTCTTGCTGATAGGAGGCTCCCGAGATATGGGAAATGGTCCACATTGTCCAGGGCTGCACCGTGGATCTTGATGACTGGGGGGCAGTGCTGTGCGGCGAGGACAGGTTGGTGGAGGACCTTTGTCTTACGGATGTTTAGCATAAGGCCCATGCTTTTGTATGCCTCAGTAAATACGTCGATTATATCCTGGAGTTCAGCCTCTGTATGTGCACAGACGCAGGCATCGTCCGAGTACTGTAGCTTGATGACAGAGGTTGGGGTGGTCTTGGACATGCCCCAGAGACAACGAAGGTTGAACAGGTTCCCACTGGTTCTGTAGTTTAGTTCCACTCCATCGGGGAGCTTGTTGACTGTGAGGTGGAGCATGGCGGCGAGAAAGATTGAGAAGAGGGTTGGGGCGATGATGCAGCCTTGTTTGACCCCAGCATGGATGTCACGTACTGTCTAGTGATGGACTCAAAGTCGACCCAAGCAAAGTGGTCGCAATCAATGAAATGCAGAAACCGCAGGATGGCACAGGTGTACATCGGTTTGTCGATATGACAAAGTACCTCGCAAAATTCTTGCCAGATCTTTCAGACCTCAGCGAGCCTCTGTGATGGCTTACTCATAAAGACACAGTCTGGAAATGGACTGAAGAATAAGACAAAGCATTTGAAGCTATCAAATAATGCTGACAGCTTCTCCAGTGCCCAAGTACTTTGATCACAAACTTGCAACCAAAGGTCAAGGAGATGCTTCGAGCAAGGGTCTTGTGTTCGTCCTTCTGCAACAGTGACAACTAATCGCATACACGAGCCAAGCGCTCACTCCAGCAGAAACACGATACTCTCAAATCAAAAAGGAGCTGCTTGCTCAAGTCTTTGTAATGGAACTAAACCATCAATATGTATACAGTTGCAAGATCTTGCTATGGACAGAACATAAGCCTTTGGTTGCTATATAACTCAAGCCGTTATCTGCAGCACCCAAGTGACTACAACGTCTGCACATTCGTCAACAAAAGTATCAACCAGGAAAAGAAATGTTCCTAGCAGACACCCTCTCGCGCGCATACCTCAAAAACGTGGATAGATCACCGACTTTCTACCACTCTCCAAACAAGGACTGACTACCATGCAGTGCGCAACTGCAAACGGCTCCACACTACAACTGGTCATACAACAAATCACAACGGGATGGCCAGAAATGACACATGAATGCCTGCCTGAAACGTATGCATGCTACAAAGTTCATGACGAATTCACAACACAGGATGGCATAGTCTTCAAAGGCTACCGCTGTGTCATACCAAAATCCCTGAGATCGACATTCATCATTGACTTCATACTGCTCACACTGGCATCGAAAGCAATCTTCGACAATCCAGAGAATCTGTTTACTGGCCAGGACTGAATAGTGACATAAAAGACTATGTTTCAAGGTATGAAACATGTAACACCAATCAATCAAGCCAACCAAAAGAACCATTGATAAGTCACAACCTCCCTCAGAGACCGTGGGAAAAGATTGGTTCTGACATATTCACACTCGATGGCAAAGACTACTAATGCACAGTGGACGACTGCTCGGACTATTCTGAGATAGACAATCTGCATGGAAAGAAAGATGCCATTGTCATCATCAAACACTTCAAGAAACACTTCTTCAACCACGGTATTCAAGACAAGATTCAATCTGACAATGGACCCTCCTTCAACTCACACCAGAATATGGATTCAAGCATGCAACAAGCTCAACAGAATATCCACAAAGCAACGGAAAGGTTGAGAACACGGTTAGGCTCGCAAAGCGGTTAATCAAGAAGACAAAGAAAAACTGTGGTGACTTCTACATGAACCTTCTTGTGAAACACACCAACTGAAGGCCTTGATAGTTCTCCAGTACAATGCTTACTCAGTCGCCGCACAAAGACAAGCATCCCAAATGAACTACTCAAACCAAGAATCATACATGACATCATCGTCAACAAAGAAAGGAACCATGCCAAACAAGCACACTACTACTACAACAGAGGTGTTATAGCACTTCTTACACTTCAGGAAGGAGAAACAGTGAGACTCAAACAAACATGAGAAAGCAAAGAGTGGCAAAAAAGCTCAGATTCAGAAACAAGTCGGCATTCGTTCATATCAGATCATTACAGAAGATGGTTGTGAGTATCGCAGAAATAGGAAACATCTGAGAAAGAGCACTGAGACATTCATCGAAATTCCAGAGATCTCAGTGACACACACAGACGATCTGATGCCAACATAACCAACTAACACACGAAACAGCACTTCAACGACAACACGTGAAAACAGAGATATGTCGCCTGATAATTCCCCAGAGCACTGATAACGGGACTAATGCGATCAGTGCACAGAACACCACTGAAATAACCAGTTTGAGGTGAAGCAACAGAATCAGCACAACACCAAAATACTTGAAGCACAATGTACAGAAATAAGAAACCATGGACAGTGGACACTTGGATAAAGAATTAGTAAGACAATAGTTTTGTTGTTGTTGTTAAACTTGTAGTTGTTTAATACATGTATTCATAAGAAGTTAATTACCCATTTATATTGAAGCTAACTTAAATTCATTTTTGTTTCTTATGAAAGGAAAGCTGTAAGAAGATAATGTATAGTGCCCTCTAGCTAGGAGGTATAGGGAGCTGTCTTGAGAGAGAAGGTCTGTGAAGGAACGCCATCTTGAGCTCCACATGGCTGTCTGAGATCTCCCAAATAAATAGAATTAAGTTGAACTAAGAGTGTTCAAGAGACTATAAAATACTGGGACCAAAGACAAAGGCTTCGGTCTTCCCAATATTTAATTGGAGAAAATTTCTGCTCATCCAATACTGGATGTCAGACAAGCAGCCTGACAATTTAGAGACCATGGAGGGGTCGAGAGAAGTGGTGGAGAGGTAGAGCTGGGTGTCATCAGCGTACATGTGGAAACTGACTCTGTGCTTTCGGATGATATCGCCAAGGAGCAGCATATAGATGAGAAATAAGAGGGGGAAAAGGACAGATCCTTGTGGGACACCAGAGGTAAAGATGTGGGAGTGGGAAAGTAAGCCATTTCAGGAGATTTTTTGGCTACAATTAGATAGATAAGAATGGAACCAGGCGAGTGCAGTCCCACCCAGCTGGAGAGGCGTTGGAAGAGAATGAAGTGGTCAACTGTGTCAAAGGCTGAAGACAGGTCAAGAAGGATGAGGAGGGATAATTAATCTTTGTCACAGGCATAAAGGATGACAGTTGTGACTTTGATGAGAGCCATTTTGGTACTGTGGCAGGGGCGGAAACATGGAGTTCTGGGAAAGATGGGCACAGATTTGGGAGGCGACAACACATTCAAGGACTTTAGAGAGGAAAGGGAGGTTGGAGATAGGGCGATAGCTTGTATGCACAGTGGGGTCAAGGTTTGGTTTTTTGAGGAGAGGGGTGATGACCGCCGATTTGAAGGAGGGGGTACAGTACCTGGGGAGAGAGAACCGTTAACAATGTCGGCTAACATGGGAGCCAAAAAAGGAAGTTTGGTGGTCAGCAGTTTAGTGGGAATAGGGTCAAGGGAGCAGGAAGTGGGTCTCGTGGACAAGATGAGCGTGGAGAGTTCAAGTGAGGAGATCAGAGTTTACTACAAAAACTACAGAAAGTTGCGAGTTTAGGGCTAGGGCAGGGGAGATTGGCCCTATGGGATAGTGGAAGGAAGGGAACTGGCAGAGGCAGCTGATCGGATAGTCTCATTCTTTGAGACAAAGAAGTCCAGAAGTTCCTCACTCTTGTTGTTGGAGGTGAGTGTGGTGGAGATAGGGGAGAGGCGTTTAAGAAGTAGAGAATAGTAGCTAGGTGTAATCTTTGCATTCCAGACATTCGTTCAAGTCTGCGTCCCTTGGACTTGAGGGAGCAGGATGAGGGCTCTACCAGGGGGAACGGCCAGGGTGAGAGAGAGTAATGGTTTTAATAGGGACAAGGCATCAAAGGTTGTGGTGAGGGTGTAGTTGAGCAGATCAGAGTTTTTCTAACTCCTGCCATTACCATTTGAATTTGGGCCATCATCCCTTTTGTCTCTCCAATCTCTCCTGTCTTCCACCATATCACAGACCTTCCCTTTTGTATTTTCTTCCCCTCCCCCTTTCAGTGCTTGTTAAGACTCTGTTCTGTCCGAACACTCTCCAGTTCTGATGAACGGTCATCAACCCGAAACATTAACTCTGCTTCCTCTCCACAGCTGCTGTCTGACCCGTTGAGATTTCCAGCATTTTCTGTTTTTATTCCAGATTCCAGCATCCGCAGTATTTTGCTTTTATATTTCTGGTTGAGCATATTGGTGGCTGCAGAAATGTCATGGTGAAAGGAGGGCCAAAGTGTAAGAATAAAAGTGTTTAGTAGTGATAAAATTGTTTCTGTATATATATAAATGTTAGAAGTGTAGATTATACGAAAAGACAAGTTTTGAAAGAAACAAAATGGATAACTTCCCCAAGCCCATGTGTTCTCTGGCTGGGCAGAGCCCAATGAACAAAGGAAGCATGGCTTTGAAACTCACCAAACTAGAAAAGATGTTAATTGGAAAGCCATTAACCTAATCAAGGAATGATACCGGCTCTCCAGATAGACACATGTATGAGGAGAAGCCAGTCAGGAATGGCCCTGGAAACAATACCCAATCCTGAGGCTTTCTGAGAAACAATGGACTTAAGGGATATAAAAAGTCAAGCCAAAGATTGCTGGGTCTCTCTTTTCTTAAGCACACGGCAAAAGCAGAACCTTCCTCTACAGACAAAGAAGCAGGCCGTGTGCTTTGCCAGAGAGAAGTGAAGTATGCCTTTTTATAAATCATTGTTGTAACATCATTGTATCTGTTGTAACTAAGTAGATCCGTAGGATAGCTGATGACTGCTGATAGATGTGCATGTGTGTGTGTTTAATAAACTATTCCAAATTGTTTTAAAAGAATCGGTCTTGCTGTCAATTTAATGCCAGAGATTTAGAAATCTTACAAAAAGCTGGACAGCTTGGAGTTGATAAGTGCAGTTGTAAAAGCATTTGGAGAGAGTTTTTTTGAGGGGCGGATGCACAAGGAAGTAGGGTTGGATTGGGAAAGGGGATGTGGGTGGAGAGCGATATAAAGAAATGGTCAGAGATAGACTTATCTGTAATTGTAATTAAAAGAGTGACTAAAGTAAATGTTGGTCCCTTAGAAGATGAGAAGGGGGATTTAATAATGGGAAATGTGGAAATGGCTGAGACCTTAAACAATTACTTTGCTTCGGTCTTCACAGTGGAAGACACAAAAACCATGCCAAAGATTGCTAGTCACAGGAATGTGGGAAGGGAGGACCTTGAGACAATCACTATCACTAGGCGGGTAGTGCTGGACAGGCTAATGGGACTCAAGGTAGACAAGTTCCCTGGTCTTAATGAAATGCATCCCAGGGTATTAAAAGAGATGGCGGAAGTTATAGCAGATGCATTCGTTATAATCTACCAAAATTTTCTGGACTCTGGGGAGGTACCAGCGGTTTGGAAAGCAGCTAATGTAATGCCTCTGTTTAAAAAAGGGGGCAGACAAAAGGCAGGTAACTATAGGCCGGTTAGTTTAACATCTGTAGTGGGGAAAATGCTTGAAACTATCATTAAGGAAAAAATATCGGGACATCTAGATGGGAATAGTACAATCAAGCAGATGCAACATGGATTCATGAAGGAGAAATCATGTTTAACTAATTTACTGTAATTCTTTGAGGATATAACGAGCATGGTGGATAGAGGTGTACCGATGGATGTGGTGTATTTAGATTTCCAAAAGGCATTCGATAAGGTGCCACACAAAAGGTTACTGCAGAAGATAAAGGTACGCAGAGTCAGAGAAAATGTATTAGCATGGATAGAGAATTGGCTGGCTAACAGAAAGCAGAGAGTCGGGATAAATGGGTCCTTTTCGGGTTGGAAATCGGTGGTTAGTGGTGTGCCACAGGGATTGGTGCTGGGACCACAACTGTTTACAATATACATAGATGACCTGGAAGAGGGGACAGAGTGTAGTGCAACAAAATTTGCAGATGACACAAAGATTAGTGGGAAAGCGGGTTGTGTAGAGGACACAGAGAGGCTGCAAAGAGAGTTAGATAGGTTAAGCGAATGGGCTAAGGTTTGGCAGATGGAATACAATGTCGGAAAGTGTGAGGTCATCCACCTTGGGAAAAAAAACAGTAAAAGGGAATATTATTTGAATGGGGAGAAATTACAACATGCTGTGGTGCAGAGGGACCTGGGGTCCTTGTGCATGAATCCCAAAAAGTTGGTTTGCAGGTGCAGCAGATAATCAGAAAGGCGAATGGAATGTTGGCCTTCATTGTGAGAGGGATGGAGTACAAAAGCAGGGAGGTCCTGCTGCAACTGTATAGGGTATTGGTGAGGCCGCACCTGGAGTACTGCATGCAGTTTTGGTCACCTTACTTAAGGAAGGATATACTAGCTTTGGAGGGGGTACAGAGACGATTCACTAGGCTGATTCCGGAGATGATGGGGGTTACCTTATGATGATAGATTGAGTAGACTGATTTTTTACTCGTTGGAGTTCAGAAGGATGAGGGGTGATCTTATAGAAACATTTAAAATAATGACAGGGATAGACAAGATAGAGGCAGAGAGGTTGTTTCCACTGGTCGGGGAGACTAGAACTAGGGGCACAGCCTCAAAATACGGGGGAGCCAATTTAAAACCGAGTTGAGAAGGAATTTCTTCTCCTAGAGGGTTGTGACTCTGTGGAATTCTCTGCCCAAGGAAGCAGTTGAGGCTAGCTCATTGAATGTATTCAAGTCACAGATAGATCGATTTTTAACCAATAAGGGAATTAAGGGTTATGGGGAGCGGGCGGGTAAGTGAAGCTGAGTCCACGGCCAGATCAGCCATGATCTTGTTGAATGGCGGAGCAGGCTCGAGGGGCTCTATGGCCTACTCCTGTTCCTAATTCTTATGTTCTTATGTTCTTATGTTAATTCACATGGAGGGAGAGATTAAGGGAGGACAGGAAGTTAGTGAACTCAGAGGAGAGAGATCATGATGAATTGAGATGGAGGTTGAAATCACCGAGGATGAGAAGTTGCTTGGTGTAGAGATTAAAGAAGGAAAGCAGTGAGGCTTCTATGATAAAGTTCTTATCATACATGGAAGAAGAGATGGATGCAACTCGTGTCAACGGGTGGAAGCGTCCTGCGCATGCGCACTTCCAGTTCTTTTACCAACTTAAATGTGTGACGAAGACTTGTGCATGCGCAGAAGTTGGTTGGGACTCAACAGCGGAGTCCATCTTGTTTTGTCAGGAGCCAGGGAGAGAGTGGGTAACAGGGGCGTGGGAGAGACATGAGGTGGGTGGGGGGGGGGGTGGGGGGAGAGACACAGGGCGGGTGGTAGAGGGGGAGGGGGAGAGAGAAAGACACGATGGGGGTGGGGGGGGAGAGGGAGAAACATTGGAGCGAGAGAGAGAGACACGGGCGGGGAGAGGGAAAGGCACGGCGGGGGGGAGAGTGAGAGATATTGGGGCGAGAGGGAGAGACACGGGGGGCGAGGGAGAGACATGGAAGGAGAGGGAGACTCAGTGGGGGGGAGAGGGAGAGACAGTGGGGGGAGAGGGAGAGACAGTGGGGGGAGAGGGAGAGACATGGGGGGAGAGGGATGGACATGGGGGAGAGAGAGAGGCACAGGGGGAGAGGGAGAGACACAGGGGGAGAGGGAGAGACACAGGGGAGAGGGAGAGACACGGGGGAAGAGTGAGAGACAGTGGGGAAGAGAGGAAGAGACATGCGAGGGAGAGACACAGGGTTAGAAGGAGAGACACAGGGGGAGAGGGAAAGACACAGAGGGAGAGGGAGAGACATGGGGGAGTGGGAGAGACACAGGGGGAGAGGGAGAGACACAGGGGGAGAGGGAGAGACACAGGGGGAGAGAGGGAGAGACAAGGGGGAGAGAGGGAGAGACACGGGGAGAGAGGGAGCGACACGGGGACAGAGGGAGATACAGGGGGGAGAGGGAGAGACAGGGAGAGGGTGAGACATGGGGTTGAGAGGAAGAGACACGGCAGGGAGAGGGCGAGACACGGGGGAGAGGAGGAGAGGGAGAGACACAGGAGGAGAGGGAGAGGGAGAGACACACACACACACACATACACAGAATGACACACACAGTGACACACACAGAATGAGGCACACACAGTGACACACACAAACACAGAATGACATACACGGAGTGACACACACACACAGTGACACACACACACACAGAATGACACACACACACAGTGATACATATACACAGTGACACACAAAAACACAGAATGACATACAGAGTGACACACACACAAAATGACACATACAGAGTGACACACACACAGTGACACACACATACAGAATGACATACACAGAGTGACACACACACAGTGACACACACAGAGTGACACAGACACACACAGAATGGCAGGGTAGGGAGGGGGAGAGAGCTGAGGGGTGGGGGTAGAAACGAGGGAGGGAGGGGGAGAGAGACGTGGAAAGGAGGGGGAGAGAGCAGAGGTATCATTGGGGAGGGAGCTAATATGCCCTTACTATACAGTATAAATGCATATGAGGCCCATGCTTGAGAAAAGATCACTCTGTGACCAGTTACCTTTATTACCAAGACCTCAAGAGACAGACTTCCCCTTTTATACCGGAAAGTCCAAGTAAGGTGTGTCTCCCACAAGTTCGCCCCCTGTGGTCAGTGTTCTCAAAGTATACAACTTAGGTCAGCTTATACATGGGTTAAAATTATAGTTGAATACATGACATCACCACCCCCCCACAAAGTCTTATTGGGATCACAGGTTAAGTCTCTCTGGTGATTTACGCTCCCTTGTAGAACACCTGAGTTGGGGCTCCGTTTGTTGGGCGCTGGCCTGAGTGTCTGCTGTTTGCGGTGCCTCAGGCCTGTCTGGACTCCCCACAGTGACTGGGCTCTCCTCCACTTGGTTCCGGTGTTCGGTCAACTGTGGTGAAGTAAACTCTACGTCGTGTTCTTCCTCTGCTTCTTCTATGGGGTTGCTGGACCTCCTTTTAGTTTGATCCACGTGTTTGCGGCAGATTTGTCCATTGGTAAGTTTAACTACCAAAACCCTATTCCCCTCTTTGGCAATCACAGTGCCTGCAAGCCATTTGGGCCCTGCAGCATAATTAAGGAAAAAACAGGGTCATTGACATCACTACATTGCGCCCTCACATTCCTGTCATGGTAGTCACATTGTGACTGACGCCTGCTCTCAACAGTTTCTTTCATAGTCGGGTGTATAAGGGATAACCTGGTTTTGAGCATCCTTTTCATTAGCAGCTCTGCGGGTGGAACCCCAGTGAGCGAGTGTGGTCGAGATCTATTGGCCAACAGGAGGCGTGATAAGCAGCTTTGTAGGGAACCCCGTTGGATTCTGAGCAACCCCTCTTTGATTATCTGCACTGCTCGTTCCGCCTGGCCATTTGAGGCCAGCTTGAATGGTGCTGTTCTGACATGGTTGATTCCATTGCCTGCCATGACGTCCTGGAATTCAGTGCTTGTGAAGCATGCGCCATTGTCGCTGACCAAGACGTCTGGTAGACTATGGGTGACAAACATTGCCCGTAGACTTTCTACCGTGGCAGAGGATGTGCTTGAATTTAAAATGGTACACTCAATCCATTTGGAGTAGGCGTCTACTACAACCAAAAACATTTTTCCCATGAAAGGACCTGCGTAGTCCACATGGATGCGTGACCATGGCTTGGCGGGCCAGGACCAGGGGATAAGGGGGGCTTCCCTGGGTGCGTTGCCCAGTTGAGCACATGTGTTGCACCTGCGAACACAAAGTTCCAGGTCTGCATCTATCCCTGGTCACCAAACGGGACAATGCCCAGGTGCTCATTGTGAAGTTCTCTGATAAACAACTCTCTGCCCTTCTGGGGCATGACTACTCGGTTTCCGCACAGTAGGCAATCGGCCTGAATCGAGAATTCACCGTTGCGCCTATGAAAGGGTTTAAACTCCTCAGGGCATGCCCCGTACGTGGCTGCCCAGTCCCCATTCAGGACACATTTCTTAACTAAAGACAGTAACGGGTCTTTATTTGTCCAGACTTTAATCTGACGGGCTGTCACAGGTGAGCCTTCGCTTTCGAAAGCTTCAACAGCCATGACCATCTCAGCATCATGCTCAGCTGCCCCCTCAGTGGTGGCTAGTGGTAGCCTGCTGAGTGCATTGGCACAGTTTTCAGTGCTAACGTAAGTGCCCACCTCTGTATGCGGGCCGATGCATTCGCATTTATGGCCTTGTTATCAGCCAAAAGGGATGTTAAGGGTTTGTGATCTGTCTCCAGCTCAAATTTCCTGCCAAACAGGTACTGGTGCATTTTTTTTACTGCATATACACATGCTAGTGCTTCCTTTTCTACCATCCCATAGCTCCTTTCTGCCCGGGACAGACTTCTGGAGGCATAAGCTACCGGCTGTAACTGACCGTTGACATTCACATGCTGCAACACACACCCGGCACCATAGGACGATGCATCACACGTTAAAACTAGTTTCTTAAACAGGTCATATAACGTTAACAGTTTGTTGGAGCATAACAAATTGCGTGCTCTATCAAAAGCCCTTTCCTGGCTGTCCCCCCAGACCCAATTGCGACCTTTGCGTAGGAGCACGTGTAGCGGCTCTAACAGCGTGCTCAATTCGGGAAGAAAGTTACCAAATAGTTCAGGAGCCCCAGGAACGAACGCAGCTCCACCGTGTTATGGGGTCTGGGTGCTCTCTGGATCCCTTCCGTTTTGGACGCAGTGGGTCTGATCCCATCTGCTGCTACCCTCTTTCCCCAGGAATTCTACCTCTGGAACTCAGAAGACGCACTTTGCCTTTTTCAGTCGCAGCCCTACCCGGTCCAGTCTGCGTAGCACCTCCTCCAGGTTGTAGAGGTGTTCTTCAGTATCGCGATCCGTGATGAGGATGTCATCTTGAAAAATCACCATGTTTGGAATCGACTTGAGGAGGCTTTCCATATTTCACTGAAAGATCGCGGCGGCCGAACGAATCCCGAACGGACATCTGTTATACTCAAACAACCCCTTGTGTGTCATGATGGTGGTCAGCTTCTTCGACTCACTTGCCAGCTCCTGGGTCATGTAAGCTGAGGTCAGGTCCAATTTTGAAAAAGTTTCCCACCGGATAGCGTCGCAAAGTGGTCTTCCACTCTCGGTAGCGGGTACTGGTCTTGGAGTGACACCCGATTGATGGTGGCCTTGTAATCGCCACATATCCTGACTGACCCATCCGCCTTGAGCACCGGTATGATTGGGCTCACCCAGTCACTGAATTCGACTGGTGAGATGATACCTTCCCTCAGCAGGCGGTCCAATTCGCATTCTATCTTTTCCCGCATCACATATGGCACCGCTCTGGCCTTGTGGTGTACTGGCCTGGCGTTCGGGTTTATGTGAATCACTACCTTGGTCCTCATGAAAGTGCCAATGCCGGGTTGAAATAATGAGTCAAATTAGTCCACGACCTGTGAGCATGACACTCGCTTCACAGAAGAAATTGCATTGACATCGCCCCATTTCCAGTTCATGATAGCAAGCCAACTCCTCCCCGTAGTGCGGGACCGTCCCTGGGACAATCCAGAGTGGCAACCTGTTCTCTGAATCTTCATGGGTCACGACTACCGTGGCGCTGCCTAGCACCGGAATGATCTCCTTTGTATATGTCGGTAGCAGTGCATCAATCGGCAATAATTTTGGCCTCCTGGCCTTGGACACCCACAACCTTTCAAACTGTTTGATAGTCATCAGGGACTGGCTGACCCCCGTGTCCAGCTCCATTAATACTGGGATGTAATTGAGGAGCACTTGCATCATTATTGGTGGCGTCCTGGTATATGAACTGTATATGTGCTCCACATGAACTCGCTGAACTTCAGCTTCCAGCGATTTCCCCCGGTATTCATTTGGCCTCGTAGGGCTTACATTGGGCCTGTCCTCCTCATACATCAACCTGGCTGCAGGCTTCCTGCACATACGCACCAAGTGACCGCTGACATTGCAGTTTCAGCAGGTATATTGCTGATACCTGCAAGCTCTGGCTGGGTGTTTGCCTCCACACATCCAGCATGAGCTAGAGGCCCCATTGTTGGAAACAAAAGGTCCATTACCAGTCGATCATCTCTGACTGTCTCTGTAACTGTCCTTAAGCGCACCATTAACAGGTGTTGATGGCCCCATTACTGACCGCATTGTCCATTGCGATGGCATGAATCGCTGTTCAGCTAGCCATTGTCTCTGTTGAATTCCCCCTTTGGGTTCGACTGCATGCTGGGACATGTCCGATTGCCCTTGTCTGCCTAGAGAACTGTGTGCCATGTTAACAATGTTGACTCCCTGGTCATTTGCCACATTTGAGCCAATATTTTTGCCATAAATCATTCTGGTCTCTTCCTCCCCTGAAATAATTGTCTGGGCTATCATAGCCGCTGCTTCCAAGGTCAAGTCTTTGGTCTCAATCAGTTTCCTGAAAACCCCAGCGTGCCCGATGCCCTCAATAAAAAAGTCTCGCAGCATCTCCGCTCTGCATGCATCTGGGAACTTATATAGGCTCGCCAGTCGCTGGAGATCTTCCACAAGTCAAGAATGCTTTGCCCTTCTTGCCGCCGGTGCGTGTAAAACTGGTGTCTTGCCATGTGCATGCTGCTCGCCGATTTTACGGTGTTCCCTGATCAACTTACTGAGCTCTTCGAACGTCTTTTCCGCTGGCTTCTCTGGCGTTAGAAGGTCCTTCATCAGGGAGTACATTCTGGATCCACAAACCGTCAGGAGATGAGCCCTGCGTTTGTCGGCTGAATCCTGTCCCAACCATTCCTTAGTGACAAAACTTTGCTGTAGTCTCTCAATAAAGTCATCCTAATCATCATCAACACAGTACCTCTCTTCTGTGCTGCTAGTGGCCATGCTCGCGTGGTTTAAATCCCAGTTTCTCGTCGCCAATAATATGTCCTTACTATACAGTATAAATGCACACAAGGCCCATACTTGAGAAAAGATCACTCTCTGACCAGTTACCTTTATTACCAAGACCTCAAGAGACAGACGGTGGATAGAGCTTTCCCTTTTATACCGGAAAGTCCAGGTTAGGAGTGTCTCCCACAAATTCGCCCCCTGTGGTCAGTGTTCTCAAGGTATACAACTTAGGTCAGCTTATACATGGGTTACACTGATAGTTGAATACATGACAGGAGCGGATGGGGTGGGGAAGGGGTTCATTTGGGAGGAAGAATCTGGGGGGCTCCTGGGAATGCTGAGGGACTCCTGTGTCCTGTGCCTCGTGCTCTGTGCTCTGTGTCCTGCCCTGTGTCCTGTGTCCTGTGCTCTGTGTCCTGTGCTTTGTGCTATGTGTCCTGTGCCCATTGTCCTGTGCTCTGTGCTCTGTGTCCTGTGTCCTGTGCTCTGTGTTCTGTGTCCTGTGTCCTGTGCTCTGTGCTCTGTGCTCTGTGTCCTGTGTCCTGTGCTCTGTGCTTTGTGCTCTGTGTACTGTGCTCATTGCCCTGTGTCCTGTGTCCTGTGTCCTGTGCTCTGTGCTCTGTGTCCTGTGCTCTGTGCTCTGTGCTCCGTGTCCTGTGTCCTGTGTCCTGTGTCCTGTGCCCTGTGTCCTGTGCTCTGAATCCTGTATCCTGTGCCCTATGTTCTGTGCTCTGTGTCCTGTGCCCTATGCGCTGGGCCCTGTGTCCTATGTCCTATGTCCTGTGCTCCATGTCCTGTGCACTGTGTCCTGTGCTCTGTGCTCTGTGCTCTGTGCCCTGTGTCCTGTGCCCTGTGTCCTGTGTCCTGTGCCCTGTGTCCTGTGTCCTGTGCCCTGTGTCCTGTGCTCTGTGCCCTGTGCCCTCTGCTATGTGTCCTGTGCTCTGTGCCCTGTGCAATGTGTCTTGTGCTCTGTGCTCTGGACCCTGTGCCCTGTGCTCTGTGTCCTGTGCTCTGTGCCCTGTTTTCTGTGTCCTGTGCCCTGGACCCTATGCCCTGTGCTCTGTGTCCTGTGCCCTGTGCTCTGTGTCCTGTGCCCTGTGTCCTGTGCACTGTGCCCTGTGCCCTATGCTCTGTGTCCTGTGCCCTGTGCCCTGTGCTGTGTGTCCTGTGCCCTGTGCTTTATGTCCTGTGTCCTGTGCCCTGTGCTCTGTGCCCTGTGCTCTGTGCCCTGTGTCCTGTGCTCTGTGTCCTGTCCTCTGTGTCCTGTATCCTGTGTCCTGTGCTCTGTGTCATGTGCCCTGTGTCCTGTGCTCTGTGCTCAGTGTCCTGTGTTCTGTGCCCTGTGCTGTGTGCTCTGTGTCCTGTGCCATGTGCTCTGTGTCCTGTGCTCTGTGCTTTATGTCCTGTGTTCTGTGCCCTGTGCTCTGTGCCCTGTGTCCTGTGCTCTGTGTCCTGTCCTCTGTGTCCTGTATCCTGTGTCCTGTGCTCTGTGTCCTGTGCCCTGTGTCCTGTGCTCTGTGCTCAGTGTCCTGTGTTCTGTGCCCTGTTCTGTGTGCTCTATGTCCTGTGTCCTGTGCTCTGTGCCCTATTGTGTATGAAATAATCTCACAAGGCCGAGTACTGTAAGCTGAAACTAGTATGACCTTGGTCTCTTTATTATAAATCTAGAGTGTCCAAACAACAAGGTAGCAAGCCTTTTATACCAGCACAGCACGAGGTGTGGATGACCCGTAGGACTTCCGCAGTCATGCCTTCTTGGGGCAACTATATATAGCTACATACATAACATCATTCCCTCCAAAGTCTTTGACACAACTATTTACAGATTGTGATGGTCGGCGGCCCTTCGCTCCCGGGTTGATCGTCCCAGTTCGAAGCTGGGCGTGGGTGAGCCGGTCCGGGCATCGCTGCACTGCTGTGCAGTGGATCTGGCTGGACTGTCCCGGGGGAATGGGTTCTTCGTTATGGTTGGCAGCAAGGTTGATTGCAGGTTGTGTGTTGGGTCGTCAATGTTGATGTCTTCCATTTGTTCCTGATTGTCGGTGAAACACAACCTGGTCTGATCAATATGCTTTCTGCACATTTGGCCATTTGTCAATTTGACTACAAACACCCTACTCCGCTCCTTGGCCAAAACAGTGCCAGCAACCCACTTAGGACCTAAACCATAGTTGAGCACAAACACTGGATAATTCACATCAATATCACGAGTTACAGCCGCGCGGTCATGATAAATGCTCTGCTTTTGCCGTCGGGTTTCCACATACTCATTGTGGTCTGGGTGGACTAGGGAGAGCCTTGTCTTGAGGGCCCTCTTCATAAGAAGTTCGGTGGGTGGTACCCCTGTGAACGAGTGGGGTCGTGTCCGGTAAGCGAGCAGAACACGAGACAAGTGGGTCGGCAAAGAGCCATCCGTCATTCGCTTCAGGCTCTGATTAATCATTTGGAGGCCGGCTTGAAACAGGGTCGATTGTCACTGACAAGGACGTTGGGCAGGCCATGGGTGGCAAACATTGCCCTGAGGTTTTCAATGGTGGCTGTGGATGTGCTGGATGACATTATCACACATTCAATCCATTTAGAGTAGGCCTCCACAACTATGAGAAACATTTTCCCGAGGAAAGGACTGACATAATCTGTTATATATGTATACTTGTATTTACTCTATACAGCCATCAGAGGGCTCATCCCCTGGAGTTCCAAGTGATCCCATAATCCCTTGGGAGCACAGGTATTTAAGGGGGCTTCACAGGTTGGAGAGGCACTCTGGAGACCTGCAATAAAAGGCTAAGGTCACACTTTATTTTAAGCTCACAGTGTTCAGTCTGACTCTTTCGCCATACACTACAACTGGCGACGAGATACAGATAGCAAACCCAAAGAGGCACAGAACAGTGGTTATCCTGGAGAAATTCTCAGAGGTAGATGATTGGGAAACTTTTGTGGAGCGACTTGACCAATACTTCGTGCCAACGAGCTAGATGGGAAAGAGAGCGCTGCCAAACGAAGGGCGATCCTTCTCACTATTGTGGGGCACCAACGTATGGCCTCATGAAGAATCTGCTCACTCCAGCGAAGCCCACGGAGAAATCGTACGATGATTTGTGCACACTGGTCTGAGAGCATTTGAACCCGAAGGAAAGCATTCTGATGGCAAGGTAACGGTTCTACACCTACGAAAGGTCTGAAGGCCAGGAAGTGGCGAGTTATGTCGCCGAGCTAAGACGCCTTGCAGGACATTGCGAATTTGAGGTACATTTGGAGCACATGCTCAGAGACTTTTTCGTACTTGGCATTGGCCACGAAACCATACTTCACAAACTTTTGACTGTAGGGACCCCAACCTTGAGTAAGGCCATAGCGATAGCCCAGGCATTCATTGCCACCAGTGACAATACGAAGTAAATCTCTCAGCACACAAGTGCTGCTACAAGTACTGTGAACAAAGTGATGTTGTTTCGAATCGTCACGTACAGTGCAGGTCACACATACCGGCAGCTATACGTCTGCAGATGTCTCAGAGTCCACCATCAATGGTGATGAATGTAAGGCCATTAACACCTTGTTGGCGCTGCGGGAGTGATCATCATTTCTATTCGTGGCGATTCAAAGAGTACGTTTGCAAGGGCTGTGGAACAATGGGACATCTTGAACGAGTGTGCAGGTGTGCTGCAAAGCCTGTTAAACCTGCAAATCACCATGTTGCAGAGGAGGACAGATCCACGGAGGATCACAACGAACCAGAGCCTCAGATCGAGGGGGCAGAGGTACATGAGGTGCACACATTCACCATGAATTGTTCCCCGATAATGCTGAATGTTGAATTAGATGAACTCCTGGTGTCAATGGAGCTGGACACGGGCGCGAGCCAGTCCATCATGGGCAAAAAGACTTTCGAAAGATTGTGGTGCAACAAGACCTCAAGGCCAGTCTTAACTCCAGTTCACACGAAACTAAGAACTTACACGAAAGAGCTGATTCCTGTAATCGGCAGTGCTACCATGAAGGTCTCCTACGATGGAGCAGTGCACAAGCTACCACTCTGGTTGGTACCGGGTGATGGTCCCACGCTGCTTGACAGGCAGTGACTGGGAAAGATACGCTGAAACTGGGACAACGTTCGAGTGCTATCGCCCGCTGACGACACTTCGTGTGCCCAGGTCTTAAACAAATTTCCTTCACTGTTCAAACCAGGCATCGGAAAATGCCAAGGAGCAAAAGTGCAGATCCATCTAATTCCGGGGGCGCGATCCATCCATCACAAGGCGAGAGCAGTATCGTACATGATGAGAGAAAGAGTAGAGATTGAGCTAGACCGGCTGCAAAGAGAGGGCATAATTTCCCTGATCGAGTTCAACGAGTGGGCCAGTCCTATTGTTCCAGTCCTCAAAGGAGACGAGACGTCAGAATCTGTGGCGATTACAAAGTAACTATCAATTGTTTCCCCTGCAGGACCAATCCCCTCTACCAAAGGCCGATGACCTCTTTGCAACACTGGCGGGAGGAAAGACGTGCACGAAGCTGGATCTGACTTCAGCCTACATGACGCAGGAACTGGAGGAATCATCAAAGGCCCTCACCTGCAGCAGCACGCACAAAGGTCTTTTTATCTATAACAGATGCCCATTTGGAATCCGATCGGCGATGGCGATATTCCAGAGAAACATGCAAAGCATACTGAAGTCAGTCCTGCACACTGTGGTCTTCAAGGACGACATCTTGGTCACAGGTCGGAACACAGTCGAGCATCTGCAGAACCTGGAGGAGGTTCTGAGTCGACTCAACTGCGTGGGGCTCAGGTTAAAACACTCGAATTGCGTTTTCCTGGCGCCTGAAGTGGAGTTCCTGGGTAAGAGGATTGCGACAGACGACATCAGGCCCACCAACGCGAAGACGGAGGCAATTGAGAATGCACCGAGGCCACAGAACGTGATGGAGCTGCGGTCGTTTCTGGGACTCTTGAACTACTTTGGTAACTTCTTACCAGGTCTCAGCACACTGTTAGAACCACTGCATGTCTTTCTACGAAAAGGGGATGAATGGGTTTGGGGCAAAAGCCAAGAAAATGCCTTTGTAAAAGCGAGAAAATTGTTATGCTCAAACAAATTGCTTGTGTTGTATGATCCATGTAAGCGTTTGGTACAAGCATGTGATGCGTCGTCATATGGCGTCGGGTGTGTATTGCAACAAGCTAATGACTTCGGGAAACTCCAACTGGTTGGTTATGCTTCCAGGAGTCTGTCTAAGGCTGAGAGTGCCTACAGCATGATTGAGAAAGAAGTATTAGCGTGTGTCCATGGGGTAAAGAAAATGCATCAATACCTGTTTGGGCTAAAATTCAAATTGGAAACTGACCATAAGCCACTTATATCCCTGTTCTCCGACTGTAAAGGGATACATACCAACGCATCGACCTGCATCCAGAGATGGGCACTCACGTTTTCCGCATACAACTATGCCATCTGCCACAGGCCAGGCACAGAAAACTGCGCCGATGCTCTCAGTAGGCTGCCATTGCCCACCACGGGGGATGGAAATGGCGCAGCCCGCAGATCTAGCCATGGTTATGGAAGCATTTGAGAGTGAGTAATCACCTGGTCACTGCCCGGCAGATCAAAACCGGGACAAGCCAGGACTCTTTATTATCTCCAGTTAATAAGCTGTGTGCTTCATGGGAGCTGGTCCAGTGTCCCAGTGGAAATGCAGGAAGAGATAAAGCTGTTCCAGCGGCGCAAAGATGAAATGCCTATACAGGCAGACTGCTTTTTGTGGGGCAATCGAGTAGTGGCCCCCAAGAAGGGCAGGGACACCTTCATCAATGACCTCCACAGTACCCACCCAGGCATCGTAATGATGAAAGCGATAGCCAGATCCCACGTGTGGTGGCCCCGTATTGATACGGACTTCGAGTCCTACGTTCACAGATGTAATACATGCTCGCAGTTAAGCAATGTACCCAGGGAGGCACCACTAAGTTTCTGGTCTTAGCCCTCCAAACCGTGGTCTAGGGTACACGTCAACTATGCAGGCCCCGTTCCTGGGTAAAATGTTCCTTGTGGTTGTAGATGCGTACTCCAAGTGGATTGAAAGTGAGATAATGTCGGCTAGCACGTCCGCTACCACTACTGAAAGCCTGCGAGCCATGTTTGCCGCACACGGCCTACCCGATGTCCTGGTGAGTGACAACAGGCCATGTTTTACCAGTGCTGAGTTCAAAGAATTCATGACCCATAACGAGATCAAACATGTCACATCTGCCCTGTTTAAACCAGCGTCCAATGGTCAGGCAGAGAGAGCAGTGCAAACAATCAAGCAAGACTTGAAGAGGGTAACTGAAGGCTCACTGTAGACTCGCCGATCCCGAGTCCTGTTTAGCTACCGCATGAGACCCCACTCACTCACTGGGATCCTACCTGCTGAACTGCTCATGAAAAGAGCACTTAAGACAAGGCTGTTGTTAGTGCACCCTGATCTACATGAACAGGCAGAGAGTTGGCGGCTTCAACAAAGTGCATACCATGATAGTGTAAATGTGTCACGTGAGATTGAAATCAATGATCCTGTATTTGTATTAAATTATGAACAAGGTCCCAAGTGGCTTCCCAGCACTGTCGTGGCCAAAGAGGGGAGCAGGGTGTTTTGGGTCAAACTTTCAAATGGACTCATTCTCGGAGACACTTGGACCAAATCAAACTCAGATTCACGGACTATCCTGAGCAACCCACCTTGGACCCTACCTTTTTTGATTCCCCAACTTACACACCATTGGCAACCGGCACCATGATTGACCACGAAGCAGAACCCATCGTCCACAGCAGCCCAGCAGGGCCCAACACACCACACAGCCCAGCAAGGCCAGCTGCGCAGCAGCCCAGCGAGGGCCCAACAAATGATTCAACAACACCAGCTTTCACACTGAGATGATCAACCAGGGCAAGAAGGGCCCCAGATCGGCTCACATTGTAAATAGTTACACTATTGACTTTCGGGGGGGGGGGGAGTGTATTTACTCTGTACAGCCACCAGAGGGCTCATCCCCTGGAGTCCCAAGGGATCTCATAATCCCTTGGGAGCACAGGTATTTAAAGAGGATTCACAGGTTGGAGAGGCACTCTGGAGACCTGCAATAAAAGACTACAGTCACACTTTACTTTGAGCTTACAGTGTTCAGTCTGACTCTTTCTCCATACACTATATAATCCACATGAATCCTGGACCATGGTTTGGAGGGCCATGACCACAGGCTCAGGGGAGCTTCCCTGGGCGCATTGCTCAGTTGTGAGCAACTGTAGCATTGGTGCACGCATGATTCAAGATCTGAGTCGATGCCGGGCCACCACACATGCGATCTGGCAATGGCCTTCATCATGACTATGCCTGGGTGTGTACTGTGGAGGTCGCGTATAAAGGTCTCCCTGCCGTTTTTGGGCAAAACCATGCGATTACCTCATAATAAGCAGTCAGACTGAATAGAAATGTCATCTTTGCGGCGGTGAAAAGGCTTAAATTCGTCCAGCATTTCCCCGTGAATGGCTGACCAGTTCCTGCTTCGGACACAACTCTTTATTTGAGATAGCACTGGGTCCTGACTGGTCCAGATTTTGATCTGCCGAGCCGTGATGGGTGACCCCTCACTCTCAAAAGTCTCCATGACCATTACCAAATCTGCAGGCTGTTCCATTTCAACCCCGGTGGTGGGTAGTGGAAGCCGACTGAGTGCATCAGCACAGTTGTCGGTGCCTGGTGTGTGGCGAATAACATAGTCGTACGCAGATAGTGTCAGTGCCCATCTTTGGATGCAGGCTGAAGCATTGGTGTTTATACCTTTGCTTTCAAAGAACAGTGAAATGAGTAGCTTGTGGTCAGTTTCGAGCTGAAATTGCAGGCCGAATAGGTACTGGTGCATTTTCTTAACTGCATAAACGCATGCTAAGGCCTCTTTTTCAACCATACTATAGGCTCTTTCCACCTTGGAAAGGCTCCTGGACACATATGCAACCGAGTGGAGCTTCCCTGATACATTGGCTTGCTGTAGCACACAACCGATCCCGTACGATGAGGCATCACAAGCTAGCACTAATCGTTTGCATGGGTCATATAGTACGAGTAACTTATTAGAGCATAACAGGTTCCTAGCTTTCTCAACAGCTGTCTCTTGAGCTTTACCACAAACCCAGTCATTATCCTGACGTAGCAACATGTGCAAAGGTTCTAACAACGTGCTCAACCCAGTTAGAAAGTTACCAAAGTAATTGAGAAGTCCCAGGAATGAACGCAGCTCCGTCACATTTTAGGGTCGAGGTGCATTCTTGATGGCCTCCGTTTTGGAGTCCATGGGTCTGATGCCATCAGCTGCGATCTTCCTCCCCAAAAATTCAACCTCTGGCGCCAGGAAAACACACTTGGAGCGTTTCAGCCTGAGTCCCACTTTGTCCAGGCGACGCAGGACTTCTTCCAGGTTGTGTAGGTGTTCTGTGGTGTCACGACCGGTGATCAGGATGTCGTCTTGGAACATGACAGTCCTCGGGACGGATTTTAGCAAGCTCTCCATGGTCCTCTGGAATATTGCAGCAGCCGAATGAATCTGAAAGGGGCATCGGTGATAAATAAACAGTCACTTGTGTGTGTTAATTCATGTCAGCTTTTTCGAGGATTCAGCCAGCTCTTGAATCATGTAGGTGGAGGTCAGGTCAAACTTGGAAAATGACTTCCCGCCCACCAGCGTTGCAAGTAGATCGTCTGCCTTCGGTAGTGGGTACTGGTCCTGTAGCAAGACTCGGTTGATTGTCACCTTGTAGTCCCCACAAATTCAGACCATGCCGTCGCTTTTCAAAACTGGGCTGATGGGACTGGCCCATTCATTGAACTCGACAGGTGAAATGATTCCTTCACGTTGAAGTCGGTCCAGCTCGATCTCGACTTTCTCCCTCATCATATAAGGGACTGCCCGAGCCTTGTGATGGGCAGGCCATGCATCCGGGATGAGGTGGATTTGCACCTTAACTCCCGTGAAGTTGCCGATGTCTGGTTCAAATAGCAAGGGGAACGTGCTCAAGACCGGAGCACACGAGGCGTCATCCACTGATGTTAAGGCTTTGACGTCGTCCCAGTTCCATCTGATTTTTTGGAGCCAACTTCTGCCAAACAGCATTAGGCCATTGCCTGGAACACTCCATAAGGATAAATCCTGCACAGCTCCATCGTTCGACACCTTCACAGCCGCACTTCCCATGACTGGAATGAGTTCCTTGTTATAGGTACGAAGTTTTGCATTGACGGGGCTCAGCTTAGGCCTCTGTGTCTTGTTGACCCACAATTTTTCGAAAGCCTTCTGGCTCATTATTGACTGACTCGCACCCGTGTCTAACTCTATAGATACTGGAACTCCATTTAGCTTTACTTCCAGCATGGTAGGAGGACTCTTCGTGGTGAAGGTGTGCACCCCATGCACTTCTTCCTTGGGTTGAGTTGCCTGACTTGCGTGATCCATACTGGATCGATCATCCTTTGCCACGTGGTGTGTCGCAGCACGTCTGCACATTCGCTGGAGGTGCCCCATTGTTGCATAGCCTTTGCACACATAGTGCTTGAATCGGCATTGATGGGCCCGATGATTGCCCCTGGATTTGCATTCACCCATGGTGGCGGACTCTGAATCACTCCAGGTCTGCATTTAGGGTTAGGGTTAGGGTTAGGGTTTGGGCAGGCAAACTGGCCCAACCATGAGCAGTTCTGCCTGCTGGCGACATTAGTTTGTGTACCATTGAGCCTCGATGTTGAACCTTAGTGTTGTCGTCCGTGGACATGAATGCCTGGGTGATCATGATGGCTCTGCTCAGGGATAGGTTTTCGGCAGCCAGTAGCTTGCGAAGAATGACCTCGTGGCTGATTCCCAGCACGAGAAAGTCCCGCAGTATTTCCCCCAACGCAGCTCCAAATTTGCAGGGTCCAGCAAGATGTCTCAGGTCGGCGACAGATCCCGCCACATCCTGGCCCACAGTGCGATGGTGTGTGTAAAAGCGATACCTGGCCATACGAATGCTCTCCTTCGGTTTTAAGTGGTCGCGGACCAGCATGCTCAGCTCGATGTAATCCTTCTGTGATGGTTTCGTTAGGAGAGGAGATTCTTGATGAGTCTGTATTTTTTGGACCCACAAACGGTGAGGAGGACAGCCCTGCGTTTAACGGCGTTGTCGGCTCCTTCCAGTCCATTGGCCACGACGTACTGGTCGAGCGATCAACTAAATCTTCCCAATCTTCCCCTTCAACTATTCATTCTAAAATACCAATGGCAGCCATGGTTACATGAAAGTTCGTATTTCTTTACTGGTCACCAGTTATTGTGTATGAAATAATCTCACGAGGCTGAGTACTCTAAGCTGAAACTTGTATGACTTTGGTCTCTTCATTATAACTCCAGAGTGTCTAAACAACAAGGTAGCAAGCCTTTTATATCAGCATAGCACGAGGTGTGGGTGACCCGTAGGACTCCTGCTGTCATGCCCTCTGGTGGCAACTATATATAGCTACATGCATAACATGCCCTATGCTCTGTGCTCTGTGTTCTGTGTCCTGCTCTGTACTCTGTGCGCTGTGTCCTGCTCTGTGTCCTGTTCTGTACTCTGTGTCCTGCTCTGTACTATGTGCACTGTGTCCTGCTTTGTGCTCTGTGTCCTGCTCTGTGTCCTGTGTCCTGTGCTCTGTGTCCTGTGCTCTGTTCACTGTGCCCTGTGCTCTGTGTCCTGTGCTCTGTGCCCTGTGTCCTGTGCTCTGTGTGTCCTGTGCTCTGTTCACTATGTCCTGTGGTCTGTGTCCTGTGTTCTGTGCCCTGTGCTCTGTATCCTGTGCTCTGTGCCCTGTGTCCTGTGCTCTGTGTCCTGTGCTCTGTTCACTGTGTCCTGTGGTCTGTGACCTGTGCTCTGTGCCCTTTGTCCTGTGCTCTGTGCTCTGTGTCCTGTGCTCTGTGCTCTGTGTCCTGCTCTGTGCTCTGTGCTCTGTGTCTTGTGCTCTGTGCTCTGTGTCCTGTGCCTTGTGTCCTGTGCTGTGTCACTCGTATGTGTGTGCATATCACTGTGTGTGTGTGTGTGTCAGTGTGTGTGTCTGTCACTCTGTGTGTGTCTGTTTCAGTCTGCATGTGTGTCACTGTGTGTGTGTGTGTGTGTCAGTCTGCATGTCATGCTCCTCCCCTCCCATCGTCTCCCCCCCTCCCCTCCCGTCATCTCCCACTCCCGCCCCTCCCATCATCTTCCCAGCCCTCCCTTCCCGTCGTCTCCCCCTCCCCGCGTCTCCCCCCTCCCCTTGTCTCCCCACCCCCCCCGCCGTCTCACCCACCTCCCCCCCGTCGTCTGTCCCCCTGCCGTCATCTCTCCCCCCCACTCCCGCCATCTCTCCCCCCACCTCCTGTCGCCTCTCCCTCCCCTCCTGCCATCTCTCCCCCTCCCCCTTTCCGTTGTTTCATCCTCCCTCCCGTTGTTTCCCGGCTGTCTGGTCCCAACCCCAAAGCCTTGTTCTATCCCGTCGTACGGTGTAACGTGGTTGTGAGCAATGAGCTGTAAGCATTTTGCACATGCGCTGCGTATAAGGACACTGCGCAGCATTTAGTCATTGTCCATAAACACTCCGAAGAAGAGATACCAGAGTCCGGCCTATGTCTGTTATATTATGTCACTGACTCGATATTCCTGGGGCACGCTGTGCATTTATGCCCGTGAAGGGACAAAGATTTTAACTTTGCGATGTGCTGGGAGCGGGGGCGTCTGATTACGCGCGGGAAAGTGCAATGTGTCCGACAGTGCCTTTTTAACACAGCCACCTCATTATCATTTTACTTCTGGGTTTCCCGTCCAATCGGCGGGAGTGGGTGTCATGTGGACCCGCATGATGCAATCTCAACCCCAATATTTGGAGGGACAACCCAAACATGAAAGTTGAAGGAGCTGGAGTTGTCTGTCAGAGAACTGGAAGTGTGTGAATGGAGTCTGGATGGGCAAAGACTGCACCTCGTTTCACTGACACCTCCCTTGATGTGGACCTGGGGGCTGTGAGGGGTAGGAGAGAGATACTCTTCCCTAGAAATGGGGGGAAGAAGCCTGCTGCTGAGACAAAGAAGTCGTGCTAGGAGGTTCCCGAGGAAGTCAGCTCAAATGCGGCAAACGACCAGGGAGTCAACATTGTTAACGCGGCACACAGTTCTCTAGGCAGACAAGGACAATCGGACATGCCCCAGCGTGTAGTCGAACCCAAAGGGGGAATTCAACAGAGACAATGGCTAGCTGAACAGCGATTCATGCCATCGCAATGGACAATGCAGTCAGTAATGGGGCCATCAACACCTGTTAATGGTGCGCTTAAGGACAGTTACAGAGACAGTCAGAGACGATTGACTGGTAATGGAACTTTTGTTTCCAACAATGGGACCTCCGGCTCATGCTGGAGGCAAACACCCAGGCAGAGCTTGCAGGTATCAGCATATACCTGCAGAAACTGCAACGTCAGCGGTCACTTGGCGCGTATGTGCAGGAAGCCTGCAGCTAGGTTGATGTACGAGGAGGACGGGCCTGATGTAAGCCCTACGAGGCCAAATGAATACTCGAGGGAAATCGCTGGGAGCTGAAGTTCAGCGAGTTCATGTGGAGCACATATACAGTTCATATACCAGGACGCCACCGATAATGATGAAAGTGCTCCTCAATGGCATCCCAGTATTAATGGAGCTAGATACGGGGGCCAGCCGGTCCCTGATGAATATCAAACAGTTTGAAAGGTTGTGGGTGCCCAAGGCCAGGAGGCCAAAATTATTACCGATTGACGCACAGCTATGGACATATACAAAGGTGATCATTCCGGTGCTAGGCAGCACCATGGTAGTCGTGACCCACAAAGATTCGGAGAATAGGTTGCCACTCTGGATTGTCCCCGGGGATGGTCCCGCACTACTGGGGAGGAGTTGGCTTGCTGTTATGAACTGGAAATGGGGCGAAGTCAATGCAGTTTCTTCTGTGAAGCGAGTATCATGCTCACAGGTCCTGGAGAAATTTGACTCCTTATTTCAACCTGGCATCAGCACTTTCATGGTGGCCAAGGTAGTGATTCACATAAACCCGGACGCCAGGCCAGTATACCACAAGGCCAGAGCGGTGCCATATGTGATGCGGGAAAAGATAGAATGCGAATTGGACCGCCTGCTGAGGGAAGGCATCATCTCGCCAGTCGAATTCAGTGACTGCGCGAGCCCGATCGTGCCGGTGCTCAAGGAGGATGGGTCGGTCAGGCTATGTGGCGATTACAAGGCCACCATCAATCGGGTGTCACTCCAAGACCAGTACCTGCCACCGAGAGCGGAGGACCTCTTTGCGACGCTATCCGGTGGCAAACTTTTTTCAAAATTGGACCTGACCTCAGCTTACATGACCCAGGAGCTGGCAAGTGAGTCGAAGAAGCTGACCACCATCACGACACAAAAGGGGTTGTTTGAGTATAACAGATGTCCGTTCGGTATTCGTTCGGCCGCCGCGATCTTTCAGTGAAATATGGAAAGCCTCCTCAAGTCGATTCCAAGGATGGTGGTTTTTCAAGACGACATCCTCATCACGGGTCGCGATACTGAAGAACACCTCTACAATCTGGAGGAGGTGCTACGCAGACTGGACCGAGTAGAGCTGCGACTGAAAAAGGCGAAGTGCATCTTCTTAGCTCCAGAGGTAGAATTCCTGGGGAAGAAGGTAGCAGCAGACAGGATCAGACCCACTGCGTCCAAAACGGGAAGCGATCCAGAGAGCACCCAGGCCCCATAACACAACAGAGCTGCATTCGTTCCTGGGGCTCCTGAACTATTTGGTAACTTTCTTCCCAAATTGAACACGCTGTTAAAGCCGCTACACATGCTCCTATGCAAAGGTCGTGATTGGGTCTGGGGGGACAGCCAGGAAAGGGCTTTTGATAGAGCACGCAACTTTATTGCTCCAACAAACTGTTAACGCTATATAACCCGTGTAAGAAACTTGTTCTAACGTGCGATGCGTCGTCCTGTGGGGTCGGGTGTGTGTTGCCGCATATGAATGCCAATGGTCAGTTACAGCCTGTAGCTTATGCCTCCAGATGTCTGTCCCAGGCAGAAAGGGGCTATGGGATGGTAGAAAAGGAAGCACTAGCATGTGTATATGCAGTAAAAAAAATGCGCCAGTAACTGTTTGGCAGGAAATTTCAGCTGGAGACAGACCACAAACCCCTAACGTCCCTTTTGGCCGACAACAAGGCCATAAATGCGAATGCATCGGCCCGCATACAGAAGTGGGCACTTACGTTAGCCACCTATGACTACACAATTCAGCACAGACCGGGCACTGAAAACTGCGCCGATGCACTCAGCAGGCTCCCACTAGCCACCACTGAGGGGGCAACTGAGCATGATGCTGAGATGGTGATGGCTGTTGAAGTTTTCGAAAGCGAAGGCTCACCTGTGACAGCCCGTCAGATTAAAGTCTGGACAAATTAAGACCTGCTACTGTCTTTAGTTAAGAAATGTGTCCTGAATGGGGACTGGGCATGCCTGAGGAATTTAAACCGTTTCATAGGCGCAAGGATGAACTTTCGATTCAGGCCAATTGCCTACTGTGGGGAAACCGAGAAGTCATGCCCCAAAGGGGCAGAGAGGTGTTTATCAGAGAACTTCACAATGAGCACCCGGGCATTGTCATGATGAAGGCAATTGCCAGGTCACACATTTGGTGGCCAGGAATAGATGCAGACCTGGAACTTTGTGTTCGCAGGTGCAACATGTGTGCTCAGCTGGGCAATGCACCCAGGGAAGCCCCCCTTAGCCCCCTGGTTCTGGCCTGCCAAGCCATGGTCACGCATCCATGTGGACTACGCAGGTCCTTTCATGGGAAAAATGTTTTTGGTTGTAGTAGACGCATACTCCAAATGGATTGAGTGAGCCATTTTAAATTCAAGCACATCCTCTGCCTTGGTAGAAAGTCTACAGGCAATGTTCGCCGCCCATGGTCTACCGAACATCTTGGTCAGCGACAATGGCCCATGCTTCACAAGCACTGAATTCCAGGACTTCATGGCAGCCAATGGAATCAATCATGTCAGAGCAGCACCGTTCAAGCTGGCCTCAAACGGCCAGGCAGAACGAGCAGTGCAGATAATCAAACAGGGGATGCTCAGAATCCAACGGGGTTCCCTACAAAGCTGTTTATCACGCCTCCTGTTGGCCAATAGATCCCAACCACACTCACTCACAGGGGTTCCACTCGCAGAGCTGCTAATGAAAAGGATGCTCAAAACCAGGTTATCTCTTCTACACCCTACTCTGAAAGAAACTGTTGAGAGAGGACGTCAGTCACAATGTGACTACCATGACGGGAATGCGAGGGCGCGATGTATTGATGTCAATGACACTGTTTTTGTCCTTAATTATGCTGCAGGGCCCAAATGGCTTGCAGGCACTGTGATTGCCAAAGAGGAGAATAGGGTTTTGGTAGTTAAACTTACCAATGGACAAATCTGCCGCAAACACGTGGATCAAACTAAAAGGAGGTTCAGCAACCCCATAGAAGAAGCAGAGGAAGAACACAACATAGAGTTTACTCCACCACAGGTGTCCGAACACCGGAACCAAGTGGAGGAGAGCCCAGTCACTGTGGGCAATCCGGACAGGCATGAGCCACCGCAAACAGCAGACACTCAGGCCAGCACCCAACAACCGGAGCCCCAACTCAGGCGCTCTACAAGGGAGCGTAAACCACCAGAGAGACTTAACCTGTGATCCCAATAAAACTTTCGGGGGAAGGTGATCTCATGTATTCAACTATCATTGTAACCCATGTATAAGCTGACCTAAGTTGTACACCTTGAGAACATTGAACACAAGGCGGTGAACTTGTGGGATACACTCCTAACCTGGACTTTCAGGTATAAAAGGTGAAGCTCCACCCACCTTCATCACTTGAGGTCTTGGTAATAAAGGTAACTGGTCACAGCGTGACCTTCTCTCAAGCATGGGCCTCATGTGCATTTATACTGTATAGTAAGGACATATTAGATTCAATGAAGAAAGAGGTTTAATGACCTAACCAGATTGGGAAAGGTGAGAGCTGTGGCACATTCACCGACATGATGCTGTGTGCATCACCCTGCCCCCTCACTCTGCCATTTCAAGCCTTCTCCATTGCATCACACCGAACACCCACTTACTTGAAGGTACATCCGTCCTTCTATTTCTATGCAGTTGCTCACAACCCCATCCACCACACCCCCTGACCCTTATCCTTGTGCAAAGTCATATCGCTCCTTGATAGTTATATTAACCAGTGCAAGGGGAAGGGATTCAAATTCATGGGACATTGGAACCGGTTCTGGGGGAGGTGGGACCAGTACAAACCGGATGGTCTGCACCTGGGCAGGACCGGAACAGATGAACTAGGCAGAGTGTTTGCTAGTGCTGTCGGGGAGAGTTTAAACTAAAAAGGCAGGGGGATGGGAATCTATGCAGGGAGGCAGAGGGAAGTAAAAAGGGGACAGAAGCAAAAGGTAGGAAGGAGAAAAGTAAGAGTGGAGGGCAGAGAAATCAAGGGCAAAAATCAAAAAGGGCCACATTACAACATAATTCTAAAAGGACAAAGAGTATTAAAAAAACAAGCCTGAAATCTCTGAGTCTCAATGCGAGGAGCATTCATAATAATGTGGATGAATTGACTGCGTAGATAGCTATTAACGGATATGATGTAATTGGGATTACTGAGACATGGTTCCAAGGTAACCAAGGCTGGGAACTCAACCTCCAGGAGTATTCAATATTGAGGAAGGACAGACAGGAAGGAAAAGGAGGTGGGGCAGCATTACTGGTTAAAGAGGAGATTAATGCAATAGTAAAGTGTGATATCTTCACAGAGCACAGCACACACAGCTTCCTAACATGGCAGGCAGCTCTCTTGGAAGTCTCCGGAAATCTGTCTGGGTCTGTTTATTATTAACCCTGCACTTGCAGTACACAATACGCCCACATCCACAGTGTGGAGCTACAAACATTACAAGCTTACAGACATTACACTTCTCCCTCCTTAATGAAGAAGCCATCATAACAAACATCATACATAACTTTCATGTTTATACATAACACAGGATGTAAACTTATTTTTTTTTCCATATTTACATATTTAAATTTACCACTTGTTTTCTGTTTCGAAGAGGATACCTTCACTTTTGAACAGATCTTCCAAACATGGTATCGATTTCACACTCATTCGAGGCTCATCCTGAGGAACGTTTTCCTCCACGGAATTTCCTTGATTTTCTTTTGAATTCACTCGAGGCTCTTTATTTTCCTGACTCGGACTTGCTCCTGGTATTTCAAAACTATCTGATGAGTCAGAAATAATTGAATCATTCCCACCTTCAACTCCTTCCATGTCTGTTGGTAAAATATGATCAATATGAACAAGCCTAACCTGTCCATCATCAAACATCTTTACCAAATATGTGCGAGGACCACACATCTTCACCACTCTTCCTGGTAACCACTTTAACCATTTATGGTGATGGTTCTTCACTCTCACCTTCTGGTTTAATTTCACACTTCTCTCTTTTACTCTACCTCTATCGTGATTCTCTTTCTGTCTTAATTGTGTCTCTTCTACGGTGTGCCAAATTTGGTTTTAACAACGAGAATATGGTTCGAGGCTGTCGTTTGAGAAAGAACTCTGCTGATGTTCTACCAGTAGTTGTATGAGGAGTATTTCGATATGTAATCAAAAAATTAGCCAATTTGTGATCCAATGACAACTGTCGTTTCCTTGGATTTGGATCTAACATTTGTTTTATGAGGGCACGTTTTACAATTTGTACAGTGCACTCTGCTGCACCATTCGAAGCAGGATGGAATGGTGGAACCTTGGTATGTTTCACACCATTTTTGCTCGTGAATTGTGCAAATTCTTCTGATCGAAATTGTGGTCCATTATCCGAAACAATTTCTTCAGGGAGGCCAAATGAAAAATATAATTTTCGTAAAATGTCCAATGTTTTACTTGTTGTTATTTTCCACATTGAAAACACCTCAACCCACTTTGAATGGCTATCAATCACAATGAACAATTGTTGTCCTTCTAACTCAACAAAATCAATATGTAGCCTTTGCCACGCCCTGGGAGGCCATTTCCATGGCTGTAATGGTACTGGTGGTGGTTGCTTGCTTACCGATTGACATGTCGTACACAGACTCACGATGTACTCTATAACTTTATTAAGACCTACCCACCAGAAATAACTGCATGCAAAACTCTTGGTCAAGCACATTCCCAGGTGCTGTTCATGGAGGTCTCCTAATAATTTGGATCTGAATTTATTTGGTATAACCACTCTTGCACCCCACATGATACAATCTTTATCGACTGATAATTCATTCCTACGAATGAAGAATGGATGTGTATCTTTGTCTGTTACCTGGTTTGGCCATCCATTTGCAATATACTCATGCACCTTTGACATCACTGGGTCACATTTGGTTGCTCTACCAATCTCTTCAGCTATGACTGGCAGTTCATCAATGTATGAAATATAAAACACTTCTTCCCTGTCGGGTGTAACTTGTGATGGGGAAGGCAATCTAGACATTGCATCAGCATTACTGTGATCAGCTGATTGTCTGTATTCAATCTCATATGTATATGCTGACAAAATCAAAGCCCATCTCTGCATTCGGGCTGCAGCTAATGTTGGAACCTGGGACTTTGGATGGAGGATTGATGTTAGGGGCTTATGGTCCATAACAATATTAAACTTACGACCATACAACTATTTGTGGAACTTCTTGACCCCAAAATTTAATGCCAAAGCTTCCCTTTCAATTTGCGCGTAATTACTCTCACTGGCACTGAGAGTCCGTGAAGCAAAACCAATTGGTCTCTCCTCCCCACTACTTAATACATGGGAGATTAATGCTCCAACTCCATACGGAGAGGCATCACATGCTAGCTTAGTTTCCTTAGATATGTCATAGTGAACTAACATGGTGCTCTCTACCAATTTGTTTTTACACTCCTTGAATGCTGTATCGCATTCTTTTGACCACTTCCAATGGACCTGTTTTTTCAAAAGTTCATTAAGTGGATGTAATACTGTAGCCAAATTTGGTAGGAACTTCTCATAATAGTTCAAAAGACCCAAGAATGAACGAAGTTCCGTGACATTCCTGGGAGTGGGTGCATTTCTAATTGCATCCAATTTTTCCATAGTTGGATGTAAACCATCTTTGTCTACTCTGTACCCTAAGTACTCCACTGAGTTTTTAAATAACTCACACTTACGAGCAGACACTCCTACTCTGTGCTTCTCTAGCCGTTTGGGGACTTCATTCAATATGTTATTATGAATTTGCCTATTTGGTGCTGAAATTAGTATGTCATCCAAATAACATACTACCCCTTCAATACCTTGCAAAATGTGTTTCATCACCCCTTGGAATAAGGCAGGGGCGGAAGACACTCCAAACAGTAGCCTATTAAATTGATATCGGCCGAGATGAGTATTTATAGTCAAACATGACTTAGACTCCTCATCTAGTTCAAGCTTAAGTAGGCATTCGTAAGGTCCAGTTTTGAGAAGATCTGACCACCTGTCAGTGTTGGGAACAAATCTTCTATATTTGGCAATGTATTGGGGACATTACCCTCTCGAACCTGGTTTACGGTTACTTTATAATCACCACACAATCTTACCTTACCATCGGACGTAGGTACAACAACAATGGATGTAGCCCAATTACATCGATCTATCTTACAAACAATGTTCTCAGTCTCTAGTCTTTTGAGTTCTTGCTCAACTTTCTCCTTAAGTGCATATGGTACGGAACGTGTCTTGTAGTAAACCGATCTTGCGTCCTTCTGCACCCTGACACGCGCCTTGAAGCCTTGGGTCGGACTGCCCGTTTCGCAGAACACCTTTGGATACTGCTTGATAACCTCATCCGTTGATGAAAATCTCGCTTCCACGCAGAAAATCTTACTCCAATCCAGCTTCAGTGAGCTCAACCAATTTCTTCCTAGTAAGGCAGACTTGTCTCCTTTCACTACTATTAGAGGCAAGTTCTGAAATTGATCTTTATATTTCACCGGTACGGTGATACGGCCTACTACAGGAATTTTATCTCCCGAGTAGCCTCGCAGCTCTATCTTGGATTTCTCCAGTTGGAAATCATGCAATTTGTCGAGGTACAGTGACTCCGGTACTACACTCATGGATGCACCAGTGTCAATTTCCATTGGTATCTTGAATCCCGCAACATCTATGTGGATTTTGATGCTTTCCGAATCGCTGTCGCTTAACCTCGTGTTCCTGATTATGTGTAATTCTAACATCTCCTCGTCCTGTTGTTGTTCTTCCAAGCTATGTAGTCTCTTGGGATTTCTACTCATAGCTTTGAACGCTGGACTCATAGCTTTGAAAGCTGATTTACCCTTCAGTCGGCATGCCTTCGCAAGATGCCCAGTCTGCCTGCAGAAGAAACACTCTGCCTTCATGTATGGATAAATTTGAGCAATGTGTTGTCCCATGAACCGATAGCATGACTTTGACACTCTGTTAGAATTTCCAGTTTCTGACACTTTTGGCCCCCACCATCTTTTACTTTGAACCTGGAGGTGATTTACCTCAGTTGACTGATGACCTTACTTATTATTTAATTCTCGGGAATATTGTTCGGCCATGCCCATCAACCTCGCTGTCTGACAAGCAATCTCAAAAGTCAAGTCATCCGTCGTCAATAACTTCCTTCTGATTGCATCATTTTTCACCCCACAAACAAAACGATCCCGTAATGCTCAGTTTTGAAAGTTTCCAAAATTACAGTGCATCGATAGCTTTTTTAATGCTACGATGTAATCACTGATACACTCATCAGTCTTTTGATTCTGAATCCCAAAACGATAGATTTCAGCAATGTCTAACCGTTTGGGGTTATAGTGCTGCTCCAACTTCGTTAAAATCTCTTTAAGCGTTGTGTCCTTTGGCTCGTCAGGCACAAGCAGATTTTCAAGGGTCTCGTATAATGCCAGACCTGCCTCCAATAAGAAGATCGCTCTCTTACATTCCAACACAGCCCGGTTCTGGACTGCATTGTCTGGAACTTCGATTATGTTATTTGCAGTGAAATACATTTCTAGCCGATTCACATACGCTTTAAAACATTCCCGGTCGTGTCTATATTCTTCCAAATGTCCCAATACACCTGCCATTTTAATCTCTAGCTGTTCACACCGTGTGCTGTATTTTACCTCGGATTTTGTAGCTTTTTTCCAAAGGCAGAAACTTCCAAAGTCTCTCTGTCGACTGGCTGAATCCTTCACCAACATAAATTAAGCTTTAAATTATCCGAAAAATCCCATCTCAGTCGCCAACTGTGATATCTTCACAGAGCACAGCACACACAGCTCCTAACATGGCAGGCAGCTCTCTCGGACGTCTCCGGAAATCTGTCTGGGTCTGTTTATTATTAACCCCGCACTTGCAGTACACAATACGTCCACATCCACAGTGTGGAGCTATAAACATTACAAGCTTACAGACATTACATAAAGAAGGACATTAGCGTGGATGATGTGGAATCTATATGGGTAGAGCTGAGAAACACCAAAGGCAGAAAGCGTTAGTGGGAGTTGTGTACAGACCACCAAACAGTAGTAGGGAGGTTGGGGATGGCATCAAACAGGAAATTAGGGACGTGTGCAATAAGGGTACAGCAGTTACCATAGGTGATGTTAATCTGCAGATTGATTGGGCTAACCAAACTGGTAGCTATACTGTGGAAGAGGATTTCCTGGTGTGTATAAGGGATGGTTTTCTAGACCAATATGTCGAGGAACCAACCGGAGAGCAGGCCATCTTAGACTGGGTCTTGTATAATGAGAGAGGATTAATTAGCAATCTGGTCGTGCAAGGCCCCTTGGGGAAGAGTGAACATAATATGTTGGAATTCTTCATTAAGATGGAGAGTCACATAGTTAATTCAGGGACTAGGGTCCTGAACTTAAAGAAAGGAAACTTTGACAGTATGAGACGTGAATTGGCTAGGATAGACTAGAGAATGATATTTAAAGGGTTGCTGGTCGATAAGCAATGGAAGACATTTAAACATCACATGGATGAACTACAACAATTGTACATCCCTGTGTGGAGTAAGAATTAAAAAGGGAAGGTGGCTCAACCATGGCTAACAAGGGAAATTAGGGAAAGTGTTAAATCCAAGGAAGAGGTATATAAATTGGCCAGAAAAAGCAGCAAATCTGAGGACTGGGAGAAATTTAGAATTCAGCAGTGTTTAATTAGAAGGGGGGAAATAGCGTATGAGAGTAAGCTTACAGGGAACATACAAACTGACTGCAAAAGCTTCTACAGATATGTGAAGAGAAAAAGATTAGTGAAGACTAGTGTAGGTCCCTTGCAGTGAGAATCAAGGGAATTCTTAATGGGGAAAAAGGAAATGGCAGACCAATTGAACAAATACTTTGGTTCTGTCTTCACTAAGGAAGAAACGAATAACCTTCCGAAAATACTAGGGGACCGAGAGTCTAGCGAGAAGGGGGAGCTGAGGGAAATCCTTATTAGTCAGGAAATGGTGTTAGGGAAATTGAAAGGACTGAAGGCCGATAAATCCCCAGGGCCTGATAGTCTGCATCCCGGAGTACTTAAGGAAGTGGCCTGAGAAATAGTAGATGCATTGGTGGCCATATTCCAACATTCCATGAACTCTGATTCAGTTCCTATGGATTGGAGGGTAGGTAATGTAATCCCATTTTTTAAAAAAGGAGGGGGAAAGAAAACGGAATTATAGTCTGGTTAGCCTGACATGGTGGTGGGAAAAATGCTGGAATCAATTATTAATGATGTAATAGCAGCGCATTTGGAAATCAGTGACAGGAGCGGTCCAAATCAGCATGGATTTATTAAAAGGAAATCATGCTTGACAAATCTTCTAGAGCTTTTTGAGGATGTAGCTAGCAGAGTGGATAAGGGAGAACCAATGGATGTGGTGTATTTCGACTTTCAAAAGGCTTTTGACAAGGTCCCACACAAGAAATTAATGTGCAACATTAAGGCACATGGTATTGGGGGTAATGTATTGACGTAGATAGAGAACTGGTTGGCAGACAGGAAGCAAAGAGTGGGAATAAATGGGTCCTTTTCAGAATGGCAGGCAGTGACTAGTGGGGTGCCACAGGGCTCAGTGCTGGGACCCCAGCTATTTACAATATACATTAATGATTTAAACGAAGGAATTGAATGTAATATCTCCAAGTTTGCAGATGACACTAAGCTGGGTGGCAGTGTGAGCTGCGAGGAGGATGCTAGGAGGCTGCAGGGGACTTGGACAGGTTAGGTGAATGGGCAAATGCATGGCAGATGCAGTATAATGTGGATAAGTGTGAGGTTATCCACTTTGGTGGCAAAAATCGGAAGGCAGATTATTATCTGAATGGTGACAGATTAGTAAAAGGGGAGGAGCAACAAGACCTGGGTGTCATAGTACATCAGTCAGTGAAGGTAGGCATGCACGTACAGCAGGCAGTAAAGAAAGCAAATGGCATGCTGGCCTTCATGGCGAGGGGATTTGAATATAGGAGCAGGGAGGTCTTACTGCAGTTATACAGGGCCTTGGTGAGACCACACTTTGAGTATTGTGTGCAGTTTTTGTCTCCTAACCTGAGGAAGGACATTCTTGCTATTAAGGGAATGCAGCGAAGGTTCACCAGACTGATTCCCGGGATGCCAGGACTGACATATGAAAAAAGACTGGATCGACTAGGCTTATATTCACTGGAATTTAGAAGAATGAGAAGGGATCTCATAGAAACATATTAAATTCTGACGTAATTTGACAGGTTAGATGCAGGAAGAATGTTCCCGATGTTGGGGAAGTCCAGAACCAGGGGTCACAGTCTAAGGATAAGGGGTAAGCCATTTAGGACCGAAATGAGGAGAAACTTCTTCACTCAGAGAATTGTGAACCTGTGGAATTCTCTACCACAGAAAGTTGTTGAGGCCAGTTCGTTAGATATATTCAAAAGGGAGTTAGATGTGGCCCTTATGGCTAAAGCGATCAAGGGGTTTGGAGAGAAAGCAGGAATGGTGTACTGAAGTTGCATGGTCAGCCATGATCATATTGACTGATGGTGCAGGCTCGAAGGGCCGAATGGCCTACTCCTGCACCTACTTTCTATGTTTCTATGTTTCTATGCACTCCATGCATCGGGTGAACACATGAATTTACACGCAATCATATGTCTCACTTTCCCTCCTTGCAGGAAAAGAGAGCACAGATACCAGGGAGAAGGAGAGAACTGGAGGGGACCCTCCCCAGATCACGCAGCTCACAACTGCAGGGAGGCACTGGATATCAGTGGAATTATGATGTCCCTGGCTGTCAGAGTTGGAGAGACGGGGAGCTCCCAGCTACTTGTTAACACAATTAAATAAGAACTACCGATATGTTATACAGCGCTCAGTTATAAGAACATAAGAATATACGAAATAGGAGCAGGAGTAGGCTATATGGACCCTCGAGCCTGCTCCGCCATTCAATAAGATCATGGCAGATGTGATCTTAGCCTCAACTCCACTTCCTTGCCCGCTCCCCATATCCATTGACTCCCTTATCATTCAAAAGTCTGTCTATCTCCATCTTAAATATATTCAATGACCCAGCCTCCACAGCTCTCTGGGGTTGAGAATTCCGAAGATTCACGACCATCTGAGAGAAGAAATTCCTCCTCATCTCTGTTTTAAATGGGCGACCCCTTATTCTGAAATTATAAACCCTAGTTCTAGATTCCCCCACGAGGAGAAACATCCTCTCTGCATCTACCTTGTCGAGCCCCCACAGAATCTTATACGCTTCAATAAGATCATCTCTCAGTCTTCTAAACTCCAATGAGCATAGGCCCAACCTCCTCAACCTTTCTTCATATGACAAACTCTTCAGCTCAGGAATCAACCTCGTGAACTTTCTCTGAACTGACCCCAATGCAAGTATATCCTTCCTTAAATAAGGAGACCAATACTGTACACAGTACTCTAGGTGTGGTCTCACCAACACCCTGTACAGTTGTAGCAGGACTTCCTTACTTTTATACTCTATCCCCCTTGTAATAAAGGCCAACATTCCATTTGCCTTCCTAATTACTTGCTGTGCCTGCATGCTAACATTTTGAGTTTCATGTACAGGACTCCCAAATCCCTCTATACTGCAGCATTTTGTAATCTCTCTCCATTTAAATAATAATTAGCTTTTTTATTTTTTCTACCAAAATGGATAACCTCACATTTTCCCACATTATACTCCATCTGCCAAATTTTTCCCACTCACTTGCAGATTCTTTCCATCCTCCTCACAACTTGCTTCCCCACTTATCTTTGTATCATCAGCAAATTTGGCTACGTTACACTTAGTCCCTTCATCCAAGTCATTAATATAGATTGTAAATAGTTGAGGCCCCAGCACTGATCCGCGTAGCACCCCACGAGTTACAGTTTGCCAACCTGAAAATGACCCATTGATCCTGACTCTCTGTTAGCCAATCCTCTATCCATGCTAATGTATTACCCCCAACCCCATGAGCTCTTATCTTGAGCAGTAACCTTTTATGTGTCACCTTATCGAATGCCTTCTGGAAATCCAAATATACAACATTTAAGTCATGATGACTTGGTTTCAACAGCGAGTGAAATATGATCATCTTCATTATGATAACTTGCAACATTCTTACCTTGCCACAACTAATTCACGTCTTTTATCCCCCTTCACCCTTGCAGCAGAATTCGTTGGACTTGGTGGGCAATGAGTCCTCAGAGGAGCTGAGTCCTTTTGAAGGTGCTCTGTCACAGGACTCATGCAGACCATGCAACAGCTCAGATACTCACACATCAGTGGGAACAGTAAGACAGATAGTTGGGTTTTTCCCCTGGTGACACACTTCAGTGAGCAAGAGCAGATGTTGGAGACAGGGACAGCTGTGGAGAGCCCGCATTGGAGGGGCAGCCCTCTCTAAGCTCTGTTCAGCTGGACAGAGATGCTGTGCTCTGGGAGCCATTGATGAAGAGGAGTATCATTGAACCGCACCAGAGAATATGCAATGCACTGACAGACCTTCAAAGTTGACTCACTACAATTGCAGAGAGATTGGAGGAGTCCACTTCAAGTATGAGGGACTGATGTTGCAGGCCAATGAGATGATGTCTTCCTCCATGGATAGAGTGGCCATGCCATGGATTGTCAAACGCTCCAATCAAATGAGTCCATGCACACCTTCAGCACCACTGTGCAGAATCTGGATGTCAACACGTCTACCACCTTAAATAGGTTGACAGCTACCTTAGCCTTGACCTTGCAGGGCTGCAGTGATCGGCACCAAAGTCCAGCACAGTGGTAGCAGTGATGTTGGCTGGGCCATGAGAGGGATGATGGCGAAAGGGGTCATAGAAATGGGGATTCCACTCAAAGCCCTCTTACTTTTCACCCACAGCCCATGAGAATTCTAAAACCGAGGTGCTATTTAACCAGGAGACAATGCCAGAGATGCCCTTATTAATGCACGGTTCACTTAGGTTGCAGCAATGAGCTCACGAAAGAAGTGGTGGTGAGGAAGAGCTGGGTGTCATCAGCATACATGTGGAAACAGACGCTGTGTTTTTGGATGATGTCGCCAGTGGGCAGCATGTAGATGAGAAATAGGAGGGGGCCAAGGATTGATCCTTGGGGACACTAGAGGTAACGAGTGGGAAGAGAAGTCATTGCAGTGATTCTCTGGCTACAATGAGATAGGCAAGTGCTGCCCCACCCAGCTGGACGATGGTGAAGAGGCGTCGGAGGAGGATGGAGTGGTCAACCATGTCAAAGGCTGCAGACAAGTCAAGGAGGACGAGGAGGGATAGCTTGCCTTTGTCGCAGTCACAAAGGATGTCATTTGTGACTTTGATGAGAGCCGTTTCAGTACTGTGGCGGGGTTGAAACCTGATTGGAGGGATTCAAACATGGAGTACCAGGAAAAATGGGCATGGATTTGGGAGGCGACAATACGTTCAAAGACTTTGGAGAGGAAAGGGAATTTGGAGATGGGGCGGTAGTTTGCAAGGACGAAGGGATCAAGGGTTGCTTTTTTGAGGAGGGGGTGATGACGGCAGATTTGAAGGAGAGGGGTACAGTACCTGAGGAGAGAGAACCATTAACAATATCAGCTGACATGGGAGCCAAAAAATGAAATTTGGTGGTCAGCAGTTTAGTGGGAATAGGGTCAAGGGAGCACGAAGTGGCTCTCATGGACAAGATGAGGATGGAGAGATCTTGAGGGCAGATCAGAGGGAAATTCAAGAAAGATGCAAGTTCAGGGCTAGGGCAGGGGGGAACCTTCGAGGAAGTTTGACCCGGTGGACCAGGGCAAGGAAGGAAGGAAGGGAAGTGGCAGAGGTAGCTGATTGGATGGTCTCAATCTTAGAGACAAGGAAGTCCATGAGCTCCTCGCACTTATTGTTGGAGGTGAAGATGGAGACTGGGGAGAGGGGTTTAAAAACATGGATAGCTGTGGAGAATAGAAGCCGGGATTATCATTGCATTCTAGAATGATCCTGGAATAGTGAGCAATTTGGGAAAATGAGAGCAGGACCAGATAGTGCTTTATGTGGTCCAGCCAAATCTGGCGATGAATGGCTAAACCAATTGTCCATATATCCGTTCAAGACTGTGTCCCATGCACTTAAGGGAGCGAAGGTGCAGGCCATACCAGGGAAATGGCCAGAGTGAGAGAGAGTAATTGTTTTAATAAGGACTTGGGCATCAAAGATAGTGGTGAGGGTATGGTTGAGCAGATCGTGAGCTGCAGAAATGTTATAATAAATGGAGGGCCAAAGACTGGACAGTTGGGATTTCGTAAGTGCAGTTGTAAGAGAGTCAGGAGAGAGTTTTTTCCAGAGGCAGATACAGAAGGAAGTAGGGTTGGAGGGGGAAGGGTGATGTGGGTGGAGAGCGATACAAGGAAGTGGTCAGAGATAGTCTTATCTGCGATTGATATGATGGGAGTAGCGAGGCCACGAGAGATGGCAAGACCAAAGTGTGGCCATGAATATAGGCTGAGGAAGTTACATGGAGAGAGATTAAGGGAGGATAGAGCACAGCAAACCAGGATGATCCTGGAGACCTTGGCTGATGCATACTGAAGGGTGCCTCCAGATCTGTTGAGGAACCTAAAATGCATGTTCAGCATGCCGATGGCCTGTTCAATCACACATCTGACATTCATTATTCTGATTGGTGCCATGAACCAAGGTTGCAGTGGGCATCCCTTGTCACCTAGCAACAACTCCTTAAGTCTGCTTTCAGGTCCGAGAACATCAGGAAGCTTGGATTGCCGCAGGACAAAAGCATCACGGCAGCTGCACAGGAATCTTGCGCACAGCTGCATAAACATATTATTACGGTTGCACATCAGCTGCACATTGATGGAATGGAAGCCTTTGCGGTTGACGAATACTCCTGGTCGTTTTGGGGGTGCCTGGATTGCCACGTGTATCATCATTATCATAGGCAGTCCCTCGAATGAGGATGATTTGCTTCCACATGGGTTCACAGGTGTTTCAATGAAGTACCCGATTTCCAGTGCTGAACTCCAGTTGAGGGGGTGGAAGATGTCTGTGCGTGCATTTTTTTTAACGTGTGGTGACCATTGCACACCAGCCACCACACGGGCTTGACAGAGCTCGGCCTTTATCCAGTGGCAAGGGTTAACCAGGACGACTGGAGACCTGCTCTGCTGAACGGACCCAGTGTGCACACATCGCAGTGTGGACAGGTCCATGCTGCCCCTGGGGCCTCAGCTCTTCTAGTCCCTGTACCCTCATTTGCCGCACCTCCGCCATGATCTCTTGCCGTTCCTCCACCACAAACATTCGTCGCACCTCCGCCACAATCAAGGTGAGGAGTAAGGTTGGATCAACAGCATATACTATTAATATATGCTTGTCAGCATTCCAGGGATGGGAGACTACTGGCCCTTTCTCTAGCAAGTTAACACACAGCTCCAAAGGTTTAACCCAGATTTTTCTTCTATAATAATTACATGATGTTCAACTGAATGCTGTTTACAAACATGCTTCAGCTTTCTCTGTGCACATCACCAGCCTGATGATCTGATAACAATCACACACTGATGTGAGCGACAGACACAGGCAGAAAGAGGCACCATTCTATTAAAATAAGAATTTTGACCCAGCGACGATGAAGGAACGGCAATATATTTCCAAGTCAGGATGGTGTGTGACTTGGGAGGGGAACTTGCAGGTGATGGTGTTCCCATGCATCTGCTGCCCTTGTCCTTCTAGGTGGTAGAGGTTGCGGATTTGGGAGGTGCTGCCAAAGAAGCCTTGCTGAGTTGCTGCATTGCTTCTTATAGATGGTACACACTGCAGCCACGGTGCACCGGTGGTAAAGGGAATGAATGTTGAAGGTGGTTGATGGGGTGCCAATCAAGCAGGCTGCTTTGTCCTGAATGGGGTCGAGCTTCTTGAGTGTTGTTGGGGCAGCACTCATCCAGGCAAGTGGAGAGTATTCCATCACACTCCTGACTTGTGCCTTGTAGATGGTGGAAAGGCTTTGGGGAGTCAGGAAGTACTGGTCCAGTTAAGTTTCTGGTCAATGGTGACCCCCAGGATGTTGATGGTGGGGGATTCAGCGATGGTAGTGCTAGTGACTATCAAGGGGAGATGATGGCGCCCTGCACATGTGAGAAGTCAGCCATAGCCACACAGCTGAGTACCTGCTCATTTTTACAGGCATCATCGCAGGTAAAATTATTAGCCAGGCCTGGCAAACGACCCAGCAGTCACCTATCTTATGCATTTGTGGACGGTTCACTGGAACATCCTAGATATGTCTGTGGCAGAGCCTGGAAAGTTCCAGAGACAAAATTGTTGACTTCGACAGCAATGTGTAACCACCAGGTCCAGCAGGCAGCAGGTCACCTTCCAGGAGGCTGCAAATGTCTGTCACCACCTGACGTGGCATGCTGAGCCTCCAGAGAAACTGCCATTCAGGCATCTCAAGGAAACTGAGCCTCTGCCTCTAAACCCTGTTTTGTGGGTCGTGTTTCCTGTGAACGTCACCTCTCTGCTTGTCCCTCGCTACTGATCCCCTCTCTGCTGGTCTGCTTTCTGTTGGTCATGTCGTTGCTGATCCCCTCTCTGGTGTGCAGCTATAGGTCTGTGATCAGCAAGCTGCTGTTGGTGCTGAGGCTGGTCATCTTGGTCCTCATCTAAGGTTCAATCTAAGGCAGCATAAGCATGTTGAATGTGATGGAGGAAACCTCCAAAATGTATAAAGCTACCTCCAAAGTATAGAAAGTACTTCTCAGCAAAAGTACTGTGAACAAACCCTTTCCCACAAGCAGGTAAGAAAGCAGCTGTAAGTACTGAGTATCATTGGCATTTTTACATATGATTAATTCAGCCCTCTCAATTGTCAGTGTGTACTCGCTTTTCTTTCACTGGGGAGTCCCAGCAAGCCTGGGAAACCCGTGGACCCGATGTTAAAGTCAAAAGGGATGGAAATTAGACTGAGGGCTTCTTAGGGCACCAATGGTGGTGTGCCGGTAAATTTTGCACTGGAAAATGGTTTGCGACAGGAGCCAAAATATTCGGTTGCTGCGCCCCGAGAGTGGAGAGGAGCGCTAAGGGAGCTAGGTCAGATGAACAACTGAAAATTCGTTGCTAATGAGCCGGCCTCATAGCGCCCTAACAGAGGCCTCCCTGGAAAAAAAAATTGGGACAACAAAACATTACCGATAAATTACTTCCCTCCAAATACAGGTGAATCGCATAAATAAAGCAGAGAAATATTTATTTAACTTACTTTTTCCAATCATTCTTACCTGTAGCACCCCGGGACAGCTCTGCACACCAGCTTTCAAAGGCGCTATCACCATGGGACGATATGGATGCCGCTACAACTTAATATCGAAACGCTGTCGAAACTGGGGGAGTTGGACACCAGCTCGACGCTCTCGGCCGATATTGGTCAGTATCGCTGGCACCAGCACACTGAATATGCCAAGCAGCGCGAATGCCAGTGCTGGCGGCGCAGACCCCTTTAGCGCCCCTGTTCCGACCCTTTCCAGGGGCATTAAGCGACCAAATTTCTACCACAAAGTGTGTTGAAATATCGCTCTAATTGAGCGATTAACATATGGTAAACTGACAATCCTCCTCTCCCAAGGGGGTCGCGTGCACTCACAGCCTAACACGCTCCAGTGAAATGCAGAGGTCGGGGGGGGCTGGAGCCGGCTTCCTGACACACTGTCAATTTTGCCGGTTTTAATCCCTCACCCGCACGTGCTCCTGCAGATTAACATTCAGCCCTGTGGGCCTGATCCTGGCACTGCCAGACTCTGCCCATTTACATCCATTCTGGTAGGGAGCACTGTGGGTAGATTTTACATACTATGTCAAGTGAACGTGTTGGGGGAGTTCTCAGGAAATTATTCCCATTATGCAGGTAAAAGGCCTTAACAGAACTCACAGCATTTAAGAGTTGGCATGAATCTCTTTGAGGCCTTCTAAAGTTCCAAACCTTAACCAGAGCAAGCTAATCAATCCTGGAGGGGATCAAATACCTTTTCTAGTCGGAGTGGCTGTTGTGGAAACCGAAGACTTAAAAACTAAATTCTGCTACCTTAAATTCTGCTGCCTAATTGGACCTCTGGAGGAGAAGTTGGGACGCTGTCTCCGAACTTGGGCAAAGGTGGGCCGGAGTTCCGTCACGCTCCAGGAAATTCCAGGCCACCATCTACAGGGAAGAAGTGGTAAAGAAAAATTGGAGGAAATAAAATGTCCAACAAAATAAATAGAAACAAATAACAAAAACAACAATGACTTCTCATCACTTCTGCAATACATATAGCTCCACCTGTGGACTACTGTGGCACTGCAGCCAGTACTGTGGACAAATAAAGAGGGAACAGGTCACCTGACTAGAATTCCGGAGTGTTCTGCCACCTTAAGGCTGTGTGTGTGTTTGTGAGTTGTACTGAAGATATAACAAATTGACGATGAGAATGGGATAATTGAGAAAAAAAAGCTGCAATTTTTGTTGGTGGAGGATTCAGCCAACTGACAGAGAGACTTTGAGAGCTTCTCTGTTTTGATTAACAGCTACAAATCCATGGTAAGTTACAAGCACACTTGTTTGAACTGCCAGAGTCCAGATGGCCATGCCTATGGGAATCATTGAGCATTTGGTGGAGTTTCAATGCGACTGTGAAAATTTTGGAACGTATGTGGAGTGGCTAGAAATGTTTTTCACTGCAAATAATATCATCAAAGTCCCCAATGATGAAAACCATAACAGGGTGGTGTTAGAAAGACAACGGGCAATTTTATTAACTGAAGCAGGGCCCGAGGTTATGACATCCTGAAAAATTTGCTTGTTCCTGTCAAGCCAAAGGACACAACTCTTAAGCAGATTTAGAACAGCACTACAGTCCTGAGCCTATGGAAATTGCTGAAAGTTATCGTTTCGGAATACGAGATCAGTTAACCGAAGAAAATATCAGTGAGTACACTGTAGCATTAAAAAGCTATCTATTCACTGTATTTTCAGAAACTTTCAGGACCGAGCATTGCCTGACCGCTTTGTTTGTGGGATGAAAAATGATGCGATCAGAAGAAAGTTATTGACAATGCCTAACTTGACTTTTGATTTAGCTTATCAGACAGAAATGTCAATGGATATGGCTGACCAATATTCATAGAAACATAGAAAATAGGTGCCAGAGTAGGCCATTTGGCCCTTCAAGCCTGCACCACCATTCAATAAGATCATGGCTGATCATTCCCTCAGTACCCCTTTTCTGCTTTCTCTCCATACCCCCTTGATCCCCTTAGCCGTAAGGGCCATATCTACCTTCCTCTTGAATATATCCAATGAACTGGCATCAACAACTCTCTGCGGCAGGGAATTCCACAGGTTAACAACTCTCTGAGTGAAGAAGTTTCTCCTCATCTCAGTCCTAAATGGTCTACCCCTTATCCTAAGATTGTGTCACCTGCTTCTGGACTTCCCAAACATCAGGAACATTCTACCCGCATCTAACCTGTCCCGTCCCGTCAGAATCTTATACGTTTCTATGAGATCCCCTCTCATCCTTCTAAACTCCAATGTATAAAGGCCCAGTTGATCCAGTCTCGCCTCATATGTCAGTACTGCCATCTTGGGAATCAGTCTGGTGAACCTTCACTGTACTCCCTCAATAACAAGAACGTCCTTCCTCAGATTAGGAGACCAAAACTGAACACAATATTCCAGGTGAGGCCTCACCAACGCCCTGTACAACTGCAATAAGACCTCCCTGCTCCTATACTCAAATCCCCTAACTATGAAGGCCAACATACCATTTGCCTTCTTCACCGCCTGCTGTACCTGTATGCTAACTTTCAATGACTGATAAACCATGACACCCAGGTCTCGTTGCACCTTCCCTTTTCCTAATCTGCCGCCATTCAGATAATATTCTGCCTTCGCGTTTTTGCCCCCAAAGTAGATAACCTCACATTTATCCACATTATATTGCATCTGCCATGCATTTGCCCACTTATCTAACCTGTCCAAGTCACCCTACAGCCTCCTACCGTCCCCCTCACAGCTCACAACACCACCCAGTTTAGTGTCATCTACAAACTTGGAGATATTACACTCAATTCCTTCTTCCAAATCATTGATGTATAATGTAAATAACTGGGGTCCCAGCACTGATCCCTGCGGCACTCCACTAGTCTGCCTGCCATTCTGAAAAGGACCCGTTTATCCCGACTCTCTGCTTCCTGTCTGCCAACCAGTTCTCTATCCACGTCAGTATATTACCCTCAATATAATGTGCTTTGATTATGCACACCAATCTCTTGTGTGGGACCTTGTCAAAAGTCTTTTGAAAGTCGAAATACAACATATCCACTGGTTCTCCCTTGTCCACTCTACGAGATACATCCTCAAAAAATTCCAGAAGATTTGTCAAGCATGATTTCCCCTTCATAAATCCGTGCTGACTTGGACCGATTCTTTCGCTGCTTTCCAAATGCGCAGCTATTTCATTCTAAATAATTGATTTCAACATTTTCCCCACTACTGATGTCAGACTAACCGGTTATAATTACCCGCTTTCTCTCTCCCTCCCTTTTTAAAAAGTGAGGTTACATTAGCTATACTCCAGTCCATCAGAACTGGTACAGAGTCGATAGACTGTTGGAAAATGATCACCAATGCATCCACTATTTCTAGGGCCACTTCCTTAGGTACTCTGGGATGCAGGCTATCAGGCCCCGGGGATTTATCGGCTTTCAAACCCATCAATTTCCCTAACACAATTTCCCGCCTAATTCGGATATCCTTCAGTTCCTCCTTCTCACTGGACCCTCGGTCCCCTAGTACTTCCGGAAGGTTATTTGTGTCTTCCTTCGTAAAGTCAGAACCAAAGTATTTGTTCAATTGGTCTGCTATTTCTTTGTTCCCCATTATAAATTCATCTGAATCCGACTGCAATGGACCTACATTTGTCTTCACTAATCTTTTTCTCTTCATATATCTATAGAAGCTTTTGCAGTCAGTTTTTATGTTCCCGGCAAGCTTCTTCTCGTACTCTATTTTCTCCCTCTTAATTGAACCCTTTGTCCTCCTCTGTTGAATTCTAAATTTCTCCCAGTCCTCAGGTTTGCTGCTTTGTCTGGCCAATTTATATGCCTCTTCCTTGGATTTAACGGTCTCCTTAATTTCCCTTGTTAGCCACAGTTGAGCCACCTTCCCTGTTTTATTTTGACTCCAGACAGGGATGTACAATTGCTGAAGTTCATCCATGTGATCTTTAATTGTTTGCCATTGCCTATCCACCGTCAACCCTTTAAGCATCATTTGCCAGTCTATTCTAGCCAATTCACGTCTCGAAGTTACCTTTTCTTAAATTCAGGACACTAGTTTCTGAATTAACTGTGTCACTCTCCATCTTAATAAAGAATTCTACCATGTTATGTTCACTCTTCCCCAAGGGGCCTCGCAAAATAAGATTGCTAATTAGTCCTTTCTCAGCACACATCACCCAGTCTAGGATGGCCAGCTCCCTAGTTGGTTCCTCGACATATTGGTCGAGAAAACCATCCCTAATACACTCCAGGAAATCTTCCTCCACTGCATTGCTACCAGTTTGGTTAGCCCAATCAGCATGTAGATTGAAGTTACCCATGATAACTGCTGTACCTTTATTGCATGCATCCCTAATTTCTTGTTTGATGCTGTCCCCAACCTTACTACTACTGTTTGGTGGTCTGTACACAACTCCCACTAGCATTTTCTGCCCCTTGGTATTCCGTAGCTCCACCCATACCGATTCCACATCATCCAAGCTAATGTCCTTTCTTACTATTGCATTAATTTCCTCTTTAACCAGCAATGCCACCTCACCTCCTTTTCCTTTCTGTCTATCCTTCCTAAATGTTGAATACCCCTGGATGTTGAGTTCCCAGCCTTGGTCACCCTGGAGCCATGTCTCCGTGATGCCAATTACATCATACCCGTTAACTGCTATCTGCGTAGTTAATTCATCCACCTTATTCTAAATACTCCTCGCATTGAAGCACAGAGCCTTCAGGCTTGTCTTTCTAACACACTTTGCCCCTTTAGAATTTTGCTCTAATGTGGCCCTTTTTTGCTTTGTGCCTTAGGTTTCTCTGCCCTCCACTTTTACTTTTCTTCTTTCTATCTTTTGCTTCTGCCCCCATTCTACTTCCCTCTGTCTCCCTGCATAGGTTCCCATCCCCCTGCCATATTAGTTTAATTCCTCCACAACATCACTGGCAAACATTCCCCTTAGGACATTGGTTCCAGTCCTGCACAGGTGCAAACCGTCTGTACTGGTCCCACCTCCCCCAGAACCGGTTCCAATGTCCCAGGAATTTGAATCCCTCTCTTCTGCACCACTCCTCAAGCCTCATATTCATCTGAGGTCTCCTACGATTCCTACTCTGACTAGCACGTGGCACTGTAGCAATCCTGAGATTAATATTTTTGAGGTCCTCATTTTTAATTTAGCTCCTAGCTCCCTAAATTCATCTTGTAGGACCTCACCCTGAGAATTTCATACTATTTCCAGTCGTCAGACAACTGAGGTGAATCACCGTCAGACAACCGAAGTGAATCACCTGCAGATTTAAAGTAAAAGGCAGTTGGGCCCCAAGGTCTCAGAAACTGGCAATGGTAACAGAGCATTGAAGTCCTGCTATCGGTGCCTGGGACAATACATTGCTCAAAGTTATCCATATGTGAAGACAGAGTGTTTCATCTGCAAGAAAACTGGGCATCTTGTGAAGGCATGCTGACTGAAAGGTCCAGCTTTCAAAGCTATGAGTAGAAATCGGCAGAGACTACATAGCGTGGAAGAACAACAACAGGACGAGGAGATGTTAAAGCTAAACATCATCAGGAGCATGAGGTTAACTAACTGCGATTCGAAAAGTATCATAATCCACATAGATGTTGCAGGAACCAAGATACCCATGGAAATTGACATTGGTGCATCCGTGAGTGTAGTACCGGAATTGCTATACCTCGACAAATTGTGTGATTTCCCATTGGAGAAATCCAAGATATAGCTGCGAGGCAACTCGGGAGAGAACATTCCTGTGCTAGGTCGTATCACCGTACCGGTGAAATACAACGATCAATTTCAGAGCTTGCCTCTATTAGTAGTGGCAGGAGACAAGCCTGCCTTACTAGGAAGAAATTGGTTGGGATCACTGAAGCTGGATCGGTGTGAGATTTTTCCTGTCGAAACGAGATTTGCATCAAAGGATGATGTCATCAAGAATTATCCGAAGGTCACTGAAAGTGGGCACGCAGGTACAGCAGGCGGTGAAGAAGGCAAATGGTATGTTGGCCTTCATAGCTAGGGAATTTGAATATAGAAGCAGGGAGGTCTTACTGCAGTTGTACAGGGCCTTGGTGAGGCCTCACTTGGAATATTGTGTTCAATTTTGGTCTCCTAATCTGAGGAAGGACGTTCTTGTTATTGAGCAAGTGCAGCGAAGGTTCACCAGACTGATTCCCGGGATGGCAGGACTGGCATATGAGGAGAGACTGAATTGACTGGGCCTTTATTCACTGGAGTTTAGAAGGATGAGAGGGAATCTCATAGAAACATATAAGATTCTGACGGGACTGGACAGGTTAGATGTGGGAAGAATGTTCCTGATGTTGGGGAAGTCCACAACCAGGGGACATAGTCTTAGGATAAGGGGTAGGCCATTTAGGACTGAGATGAGGAGAAACTTCTTCACTCAGAGAGTTGTTAACCTGTGGAATTCCCTGCCGCAGAGAGATGTTGATGCCAGTTCACTGGATATATTCAAGAGGGAGTTAGATATGGCTCTTACAGTGAAGGGGATCAAGGGGTATGGAGAGAAAGCAGGAAAGGGGTACTGAAGGAATGATCAGCCATGATCTTATTGAATGGTGGTGCAGGCTCGAAGGGCCGAATGGACTACTCCTGCACCTATTTTTCTATGTTTCTATGTTTCTATGTTCCGCGAAATGGTAGTCCAATCCAAGGCTTCAAGGTGAGTGTCAGGGTACAGTAGGATGCTGGATCAGTTTACTGCAAGTCATGTTCCGTACCATGTGCACTCAAGGAGAAAGTTGAGTAAGAACTCAAAAGACTAGAGACTGTGAACATTATTTCTAAGATAGATCTATGTAATTGGGCTACACCCATTGTTGTTGTACCTAAGTCCGATGGTAAGGGAAGATTGTGTGGTGATTATTAAGTAATCGTAAACCAGGTTCTAGAGGGTAATCTCCCCAATACATTGCCAAATGTAGATGATTTGTTCACAACACTGACAGGTCGTCAGGTCTACTCAAAGTTAGATCTTACAAATTCCTACTTACAACTTGAACTGGACAAGAAGCCCAAGTCATGTTTGACTATAAATACTCATCTAGGCCTAGATCAATTTAATAGGCTACCATTTGGAGTGACTTCCACCCCTGCCATATTCCAAGGGGTGATGAATCAGACTTTGCAAGGTATTGAAGGGGTAGTATGTTATTTAGATGACATACTAATTACAGCATCAAATAGGCAAATTCATAACATATTGAATGAAGTCCTCAAATGGCTAGAGAAGCACAGAGTACGAGTGTCTGCTCGCGAGTGTGAGTTATTTCAAAACTCAGTGGAGTACTTAGGGTACAAAGTAGACAAAGATGGTTTACATCCAACCAAGGGAAAGCTGGATGCAATCAGAAATGCACACACTCCCAAGAATGATCTTCGATGATTTTTGGGTCTTTTGAACTATTATGGGAAGTTCCTACCAAATTTGGCTACAGTATTACATCCACTGAATGAACTATTGAAAAAACAGGTCCGTTGGAAGTGGTTAGAAGAATGCAATACAGCATTCAAGGAGTGTAAAAGCAAATTGGTAGAGAGCACCATGTTAGTTCACTATAACGTATCTAAGGAGATCAAGCTAGCATGTGATCCCTCTCCGTATGGAGTTGGGGCAGTGATCTCTCATGTACGACATAGTAGGGAGGAGAGACCAATTGCTTTTGCTTGACGCACTCTCAGTGCCTGTGAGCAGAATTCTGCACAAATCGAAAGGGAATCTTTGGCATAAATCTTTGGGGTCAAAAAGTTCCATAACTACTTGTATGGTCGTAAGTTTACCATCATTACGGACCATAAGCCCCTGACTGCAATCCCCCAGTTCCAACATTAGCTGCAGCCTGAATGCAGAGATGGGCTTTGATTTTGTCAGCATATATATATGATGTTGAATACAGATGATCAGCTGATCACAGTAATGCTGATGCTATGTCTAGATTGCCTTCCCCGTCACAAGTTACACCCAATAGGGTAGAAGTGTTCTAATTTTCATACATTGATTAACTGCCAGTCGCAGCTGAAGAGATTGGTAGAACAACCAAATGTGACCCAGTTATGTCAAAGATTTATGATTATATTGCAAATGACTGGCCAAACCACACCCATACATGCCTTCAGTCCATCTGAGTTCCCTCCCTCTCTGTCTCCTCTTCTGCGCATGTCACAGTGACCCTTGACCTCCTGAATCGCAGGAATCGAGCAATGCCATGCCGTTGCTAAGGACAGCCACACTTTATGGCAGAAGGTAAAAAAATGTAACGTTACTGCCCATTTGATATCGCTCACGGTAATGCCCATTTTCAAAAATTTAAACTAGGTGTTTAGAGAATGGGTGAGAAGCCAGTGATCTGAAAACCCTTTGATACCGCTCACACCGGAAATAATGCTCATTTTTGGACGATAAGCTCAAAAGTGGAGGTTCTAGCCCATAGAATACATCGTCAATCAGTGTACAACATGTCAATCGGTCAGTAGGAAACCACTATCAGTACCATTACAGACATGAAAATGCTCTCCCAGGGTGTGGCAAAGGCTACATATCGATTTTGCTAAGCTAGAAGGACATTTGTTCATTGTGATTGATAGCAATTCGAAGTGGGTCGAGGTGTTTCCAATGTGGAAAGTAACAACAATTAAAACATTAGACATTTTACGAAGATTATTTTCTTCATTTGACCTCCCAGAAGAAATTGTTTCTGATAATGGACCACAATTTCATTCAGAGGAATTTGCACAGTTCACGAGCAAAAATGGTGTGAAACATACCAAGATTCCACCATACCACTCTGCTTCAAATGGTGCAGCAGAGCGCACAGTACAAATTGTAAAATGTGTCCTCATCAAACAGATGTTGAATCCAAATCCAAGGAAACGACATTTATCATTGGACCACAAATTGGCTAATTTTCTAATTATATTGTAATACTTCTCATACAGCTACTGGTAGAACACCAGCAGATATGTTTCTCAAACTACAGCCATGAACCAGATTCTCATTGTTAAAATCAAACTTGGTACAGTCCATAGAAGAGAAACAATTAAGCCAGAAAGAGAATCATGATAGAGGTAGAGTAAAGAAGAGAAGTGTGAAATTAAATCAGAAGGTGAGAGTGAAGAACCATCACCATAAATGGTTAAAGTGGTTACCAAGAAGAGTGATGAAGATATGTGGTCCTCACACATATTTGTTCAAGATGTTTGATCATGGAAAGGTTAGGTTTGTTCACATTGATCATATTTTACCTACAGATGTGAAAGTAGTTGAAGCTGGGAATGATTCAATTATTTCTGACTCATCAGATAATTTTGATACAAGTAAAGTACCAGTAGCATATCTCTATCCAATGTACTGGAAACAAATCCAAGAGAAAGTCAGAATTTAAGTCTGAGTCCGAGTCAGGCAGACAAACAGTTTGAAGTTATAGAGAGTTCAAATGGAAGTCAAGGACATCCCTTGAAGGAAAACTTTCCTCAGGATCAGCCTCGAATGAGTTTATGCTCGACACCATGTTTGGAAGGTTCTGTTCGAGAGTGAAGGTATCCTCTTCGAAACAGAAAACAAGTAGTTAAGTTTGGTTTGTAAATACAGTAAAGTAAGTCCATATCTTTTGTTATGAATAACCATGCAAGTTATGTAGGGTGATTATTTTGTTATAATTACTTCTTCATTAAGGAGGGAGAAGTGTAGTATATATAGCTCCACCTGTGGACTGCCGTGGCTCTGCAACCAGTGCTGTGTACAAATAAAGAGGGAACAGATCACCTGACTAGCGTTCCGGAGTGTTCTGCCATCTTAAGGCTGTGTGTATGTTTGTGAGTTGTACTGAAGATATAACAACTTGAAATGGCTATTTTCACCAAAGCAACATGTTCAAACACTAGAAACAATAACTAACGCGGTTCTGCATCGTTAGTATGATTGGTCCTCTCAAATCAATTGTGAGACTTTCCTGCATCAAGTTATCAGAAGAAGTAATGAGGTGGAGGATTAGGGAGATACAGTGAAAGATTCCCACCAGCCATGTCTCGTGGTGCTGCATTGATGGGAGATGAAGCTAAAGTAGGAATGAAAGATCTGCATGAGAGACAAGCACAGTTGTTGGAGAACAAAGGCCGAGACAGGTAGAGTTTAGTAAACAATGTCAATGGAAGACACCAAAGGGAAGAGGACAAGAAGGAGGACAAGAACATGTATCAACAAAATACTTTTAAGGATTGTAGATTAGAGAAAAGGAGAGATCATTTTGCCTGTTGCCCTCCATCATGATGTTTCATTTGGAGGCAGGACTGATGGGTCAATTACAATGTGGGAAGTGGCATAACCACAATGGAGCAGCCAGCAGATGAATTGTATATTTTGGTCACTAGGATTATTGTCGGGGTAGACAGGCAGGCAAAAGTCCTTGCCCACCTCACTTCCAGCAGCAGAGCAGTGCTCCCAGAATTTCTCAGCTCTTGTCTCCTGCTCTTCATTTTCAAATTTGTTAAGGGAAGACAGCTTCTATTTTAACTTCAGTTCCTTTAAAACAGTGCATGGCTGACAGACAGTTGTAGAATGGCTGTCCATTATATACCACACACAGTTTTGCTTTCCATTGACATGTTAACCTGTGGAACAAGTTGCGAGTGCAGATATGCTACAAGTGTTTACAATTCCTTATCGGAAAGTTCCTGAAAGTGGCCAAAATAACTGCATTTAGAAGATAGGTGAGTACTGGGGGCTGTGTCTTCCAGTCAGCATGGTCTCCTGGAACTTGTTTGATCGCCTTTGCGAATTTAAGAGGAATTTCCAGAGTTTTTCCTAAGTTAGCTTAATATTTTTCCTCTGTTTTTTCCCCCTCTCCCAGATGATTGTGTGGCTGGTGGGCAGGAGAGGTGGATGAATGGGGGTGATTGAGTGCAGAAGTTATACTATGACAGTATAGGGCAAGCTCGATGGACCAGCTGGTTTTTATCTATCCTTTTTTTATGTATATTCACATGTTTCTTTAATGACTGGAGCATGACCTGATAAATTAGATAGCAAACGGGAACATTTGTCTCAGCTATCTATTTGAAGTTTGATGGTACTGCAGTAACTTATTCTCTTGAAGAGGAGGATACTTCACAGTGAAAACATTTTCTAGCCTTATACTTATTTCTCAGATTAATGGCTAGAACGTTAGCTGATAAATTAAACAGGAAACCTGGAGGTTGGCGAGTGGGGAAGTACTGAGTGGGATGCCCTGGGACTCAATGCTAGGACTGTTACTGTTTCTCATTTACATACTCAACTCCAGGACATAGTCGACGTATTTACCGAGGCGTATGAAAGCATGGGCCTTATGCTAAACATTAGTAAGACAAAAGTCCTCCACCAGCCTGTCCTCGCCGCACAGCACTGCCCCCCAAACATCAAGATCCACGGCATGGCCCTGGACAATGTGGACCACTTCCCATGTCTCGGGCATCTCCTATCAACAAGAGCAGGCATTGATAATGAGATCCAACACCGCCTCCAGTGCGCCAGTGCAGCCTTCGGCTGCCTGAGGAAAAGAGTGTTTGAAGATCAGTCCCTCAAAACTGTCACCAAGCTCATGGTCTACAGGGCCGTAGTAATACCCGCCCTTCTATGTTTCCTGTATGGCTCAGAGACGTGGACCATGTACAATAGACACCTCAAGTCGCTGGAGAAATACCACCAGCGATGTCTCCGCAAGATCCTGCAAATCCCCTGGGAGGACAGACGCACAAACATTAGCATCCTCGACCAGGCCAACATCCCCAGCATTGAAGCACTGACCACACTTGATCAGCTCCGCTGGGCAGGCCACATAGTTCGCATGCCAGACACGAGACTCCCAAAGCAAGTGCTCTACTCGGAACCCATCCACGGCAACCGAGCCAAAGGCAGGCAGAGGAAACGTTACAAGGACACCCTCAAAGTATCCCTGATAAAGTGCGACATCCCCACTGACACCTGGGAGTCCTTGGCCATGGACCGCACTCAGTGGAGGAAGTGCATTCAGGAGGGCGCTGAGCTCCTCGAGTATCATCGCCGAGAGCATGCAGAAATCAAGCGCAGGCAGCAGAAGGAGCGTGCAGCAAACCAGGCTCCCTGCCCACCCTTTCCCTCAACGACTATCTGTCCCACCTGTGACAGAAACTGTGGTTCTCGTATTGGAATGTACAGCAACCTACAAACTCATGCTAAGAGTGGAAGCAAGTCTTCCTCGATTCCGAGGGACTGCCTATGCTGATGATGACATACTCATAATGCAAAAGTCAATCTAAAATGGTCAAATTTGCTGAATATACTAAACTGGGATATGCATCGACCATGTGCATTGAAACATTGGTGTACAATCAATAAATCATCAATGAATATTGTGAGTACTGCCAAAACTGCAGGTATAACAAGAGAGATGGAAAGTTTGGAGATGATGGGAGAGAAAAGGAATAAAAAAGGATAGAAAGTTTAAAGCAATAAAGGGAAAAGGGTGAAAACAATGAGAGAAACTAAAGGAAATTAAACAATAAAGAGGAAAAATATCAGCAATTATTTTGTCCATTTGGATCAGATATGTCCAATAAACACGGTCTAGGGATCAACGATCCAGAAAGATAAGGCCTATGTTGTGATCTTGCAGTAAGTCGTAATAGGCAACACAGGGCTGGTTTATCCTAATTGCATCTGACTGCTATTAAATCACAAACATTATGAAGCCGGTTAATTATTTAATTTAGTTAATATTATTGTCCCTTTATGTTTTTCTTTCTATGATTGTTCTCTCATAACAAGAATACAGAACAAGTACAGATGAAAAAGGTTCCTTTAACCATTTGGTTTCAGCCTTTCAGAATAAACCCTACCATTTCACAATACCATTATTTTTATGAGTTCAATGTCCTGACCTCTTTCAGAGTCTTGCTGGATTACAGTGCTACGAATACCAGTAGCACTTCAGTATCTCAGCCATGTTATTCTCTCAGTAGTAACTCTGGCTTATTTTTTCACTCCCTAACCCAAGCACATTGAGGTTAATTATAGTACCTTAACTCCCACCCCAGATAAGATCAGGTTAACTCAGCACAGGCAAAAGATTGAACTTGGGTCTTTATGGCCTGTATGCCTCAGCACTGCATCAGGTGGCACTTGTATGTAAGAACATAAGAACATCAGAATTAGGACCAGGAGTAGGCCATACTGCCCCTCTCACCTGTTCCGTCATTCAATAATATCATGGCTGATCTTCAACCTCAGCTCCACTTTTCTGCCCTATCCCCATATCTCTTGATTCATCTGGAGTTCAAAAATCTAGCTATTTCAGCCTTGAATATACTCAAAGACTCAGCATCCACAGCTCTTTGGGACTGAGAATTCCAAAGATTCACAACCCTCTGTGAGAAGAAATTCCTCCTCACCCTTATCCTGATACTATGCCCCGAGTTCTAGACTTTTCAGCCAGGCAAACTAATCTCTCAGCATTTATCCTGTCAATTATCCTCAGAATCTTATATGTTTCAATGAGCTCACCTCTCATTCTTCTAAACTCCAGAGAGTATCGGCCAAATCTACTCAATCTCTCCTCATTGGACCACCCTCTCATCCCAGGAATTAATCTAGTGCCTAATGAGTTTATCACTTTGGGTCTGATCTATTCAGTGTCTCCTCATAGAACAACCCTCTCATCCCAGGAATCAATCTAGTACCCAATGAGTTTATCACCTTGGGCCTGATATTCCCGGATAACTGCTTTGCCGGTAGAAGTGCAGCAGAATTGAACGCCCAGCTGCCAACAGACTTGAACGCAAATCCCGTCCTCAAACAGATGCGGGAAAGAAATGTTTAACAGTTGGGCCAGGTGGCCTGCATCAGAGGTGCCCATCCGTTCAGCCAGGAAGAAAATTGCAACATGCCGTGCGCTTGAAGGGCAGATCTGCGATCCCTGAATAGGCTAAAGGGAATGGTGAATAAATTTTCTTCTGGTCCTAAGAGAGCAAGCAGACCTTTATTTGAAGATAGTCAATCCCTCCAGGATTGATGACCAATGTCCCGGACAGTCTTGGGGTCTTACTATCTCTAACTGGCGCTTAGGTAGTGAGAATTCTGTTGTGCACAATGAGGGCATAATGGATGGAATTCACAAAGGAGTCAGGGAATGCCCCAAACACATCCTCTTGACATGGGGAAGGGCTCTCCCCCCCTCCCGTAAATTAGTGGTGGTCCCACAAATGCTGAATTGGATTCTGCAGTACTGTGTTGGTGCTAGTAGTGGTAGTGTTTGTTGTGGAGATGTCTGATATGGCTGACTTCTTATTCCAGAAGGTCCATGCTCTCTAAGCTAGAAAATAAGGCCCCGGTTTTCATGAGCTGCAAGACCTGCCCAAGTGCCGCCCAAAGGGTCGCTGATGGCCGCCGAGAGACTGGGCGGTACTTTGCCTGAAAGATTCCTCTAAAAGAGATGGCAGTGCCGCCCGGCGGCAAAATAACGGCTTACGCCGTCAATCTGGACGGCAGCGGGCAGGAGCTCTCAATCTCAGCGGCAAAGGAGCTTGCCGCCCAAGTGCCGTTGAGGATGGAGTTGGGTCCAGGGAGGGTGAAAGAGCTAAAAAGTAAAAACATTACAAAGAAAAAACAAATCACCAGAACATCTTCAGGGAACCCCATCCAGGTAAGGCGCTGTAAAAAAAAAATTAATAGATGTTCACTGACCTTCTTTTGCAGGTCTTCATACCTACCATCGGGGTAAGAACAGCCTCCATCCACACAGCGGTCCTTCCCCCTGCTGGCACCGATTCCCGCAGACTCCTGCCTGCACCAATCTGGCATCTCGGAGGGCGGGAGGCCACTTACGCGACTTGGCCGCCAGAGGACATCAGCGAGCAGTTCCTGGCAGTGCTCCCTCCCGCCCGCTCCAGCCCAAGTGGAGACTGGGAGCGAGAGGAAAACAGCAGAAAAACTCAGCGGCAGTCGGCGGCAGCAGGCGGTAGTGGGTGGTAAGGCCACCAATATGGGGGCGTAAGTACAATTAGCTTCTTCCTGAGGTAGCTCAATAATATTACAATAGTCTGCATTCAACCATATTCATTCCTAAGATATGCGCCAAATTATTACATATAAGTGTGGTATTCAGGCAAATATTTTGTCTAATTTACACTATTTGTAATGCACACCATTCGTTAAAGGTAGATAAATCGATAAGAGAGTGACATATAGTAGAATTGCTGGATCTCTGATTGCTCAAATATAAGAACAGAGAATAGTCCAACCATCATCCCATTAACCAGAGTTACCAATCCTTCAGTGCATTCATGGAGTTTATGTCAAACAGAATTTCACCAACTTTCTTGATTTGCTAAGTCACTTTTGAATATCTTTTTAACCCCACATCTTATGAGAGATTGTACATAGCTGCCTAGTTACCTCATTCTAAAACTCCTGCGCTGATATGTGCCAAATATAATCGCTTGCTTCTCTTAGCACCACATCCACTATCAGATTAACTTAACGTGAACTTAGTATTGCAAGTGCTTTTGATCCACAGCACTATTACCATCATACTTATTAATTAGGGTAAGTGGCACTTACACGCATTGTACAATTATCACTACACTGGTCTCCACGGATGGCTTCAATCATCACTGGTGGATTTAAACTGCATATTAGAGTCATGTGTTGTCTTAAGTACTTGCGCGATTCTTCTTTACAATATTATTTATGAGAAATTCATGGAAATTCACTTTCAGAGCTATGATTTGGTAGAGATGAGCAACTTCAAACCTGAAAAAGTATTTGTGTTCAAAAGGGTTTATTAGTTGAAGCTTAATTACTTGTATTTTATGCTGTATTTAAGCACTAGGTAGTTCCACAGCTGTTAAATATCTTGCATACCAGCATTTAATGATTGAATCAAAGGCATTTTATGGAGCGAAAAGAAGTTAAATGGTTAGAGCTCAGTTCCAAAGCAGGAACAGCTGGATCTGCATTAATTATGTGCACTTGAATTTTGCAGCATTAAATACTATGGTGTGGTGGAATTACCATGGATGTATCCCGATCCACTGCCGTAACTTCAGCGGAAGATTCATTTACAGTTACAGTTTACAGTTTTTTTTGCCATTTATGCCATTTCCACAGAGGTTCCACCGATCTTCCTATGTAAAATTATTTATGGGATCAGCTTCCACCATCTTTTCAGGTAGTGCATTCCAGATCCCGAAACGCGCTGCGTGAAAAAACTTCTCTTCAACTCCCCTCTATATCTGTTGTCAACGATTTTGAATCTATGATCTCTGGCTATTGACCCACTCACTAAAGGGAATCATTTTTCTCCATCAACTCTATCAAAACCTCTTATTTTCTTGAAAACCTCTATTAGGTCACCTCTTAATCTTCTCTGTTCCAAGGAGAATTGTCCTAACCTTTCCAATCTCTCCGCAGACTGAAGTCCCGCATTCCTGGTGACAGCCTGGTAAACCTCCTCTGCATCCTTTCTAAGGCCTTTACATCTTTCCTGAAGTGTGGTGCCCAGAATTGTCCACAATTCTAGCTGAAGCATAACTTGTGATTTGTAAAATTCTAGCATGATCTCTTTGCTTTTATATTTTATGCCTCTATTTATAAACCCAAGTAACCCAAATGCTTTTTTAACCATCTTATTAATGTGTCTTGCTACCTTTAAGGATTTGTGTAAATGGACACAGAGATCTCTGCTCATCTAAACTTTCCAAAATCACGCCATTTCTAGTATACTGTCTTTCCATATAAGTCCTCCTAAAGTGCAACACTTCATACTTCTCCGCCATCTGCCATGCTTCTTCCATTTTGCCATCCTGTCTATGTCATCCTGAAGCATATAACTATCCTCATCACTATCTATTACTTTGCCACGTTTCATATCATCTGCAAACTTTATTCTTCTTCTTAGGCAGTCCGCTGGAGTAGGGGATGACTTGCTTCCACATTAACATGAGTTCTAATGTGACTGATACAGAGTCTGTCACTGGTGGGGCAGATGGTGGTTGAAGGGATGGATGGGTGGGGTACTTGGTTTGTCGTATGTTCCTTCCGTTGTTTGTACTTGGCTTCCGCGTGCTCCCGGTGAAGAGACTCGAAGTGTTCGGCACCTTCTCGGATTCTTCTCCTCCACTTTAGGCCAGAGATTCCCAAGAGTTGGTGGGGATGTTACATTTTTTCAAGGAGGCTTTGAGGGTATCTTTGAAGTGTTTTCTCTGCCCTCCTAAGGCTTGCTTGCCGTGGCGGAGCTTGGAGTAGAGTGCTTGCTTCAGGAGTCTTGTATCAGGCATGCGGACAATAATTATAATGCTGCTCCCTACACCTGAGTCTAGGTCATTCATAAAAATGATAAAGAGAAATGGACCAAAAACTGACCCTTGTGGAACACCACTGCAAACTATCTCCCAGTCTGAAAAACATCCATCTACCACCATCCTTTGCTTCCTGTCACTGAGCCAATTTTGTATTCATACCGTCACTTTCCCCTTACTTCCATGGGCTTCCATCTTCTTAATAAGCCTCCTATGTGGTACTTTGTCAAGAGCCTTCCGAAATTTCATATATACAACATCTACTGCACTACCTTGATCAACCTTCTCTGTTACTTTGTCAAAGAGTTCAATCAGGTTAGGCAGACACAATTTAACTTTAACAAATCCATGCAAGCTCTCCTTAATTAACCTATGCCTTTCCAAATGAAAGTTTATTTTGCCTCTGATAATGGTTTCCATTAACTTCCCACCATCAATGTTAAGCCGACTGACCTGTAATTTCCTGGTTTAACCCTCTCCCCTGTCTTGAATAGTGGTATAACATTAGCAACTCTCCAATCCTCTGGTATTATTCCTGTATCCAATGAGGACTAAAAGATTGTGACCAATGCCTCTGCTGTTTCCATCTTTGCTTCTTTCAGCAACCTAGGATGCATTCCACCTGGACGAGCTAACTTCCCAATTTTCAGTAATGCTAATATTTTTAGTACAGCTTCTCTATCTATTACTAGCTATTACCATAATTTCCCTCTCCTCTTTGAATGTAACCTTCACATCATCCACTATTTTTGTGAAGACAGATGCAAAGTACTCATTTAATACTTTAGACATGACCTCTGCCTCAGCATTAAGATTTCCCTTTGGGTCCTTAATAGCCCCGACTTTTTCCCTAGCTAACCGTTTACACTTTATGGGGCCGAAATTGCCCCTTCCCTTAAGGCCTGTTACTGCAGGAAATCAGCAGCCATGCTGTGGAGTGCAATGGCTGCTGATGTTTTGTAGATGACCGCCATTTTGAAAATTACACTCCCGCGGTATCCTGGCGGTGACCCGCTCCCCCCACTACCACTCCGCTGCTGCCGATCCATCCTAAGTGCGTCATCAGAGTGTGCACCGCCAATGTCCCCCCCACCGATTGTGAAATTCCACCGAGAAAATCTTTCTCCCGCCGCTTGGTGCCACCGGCAGCTTTTTCTGCCAGTGCACTGTGCTTGGAGTGTGCTCCAAATGGCAGTGCGGCTGCCATTAAAGGGGAGGACCTATTGCCGCTGCCGCCATGTTTTTTTTTGTCAGCTGACTGCCATGTCGGCCCAACAATTATGCCCCCGGTTTTGGCCGGGCCGCCAACAGGATCGGCTGGCCCGGCCGAAACCCTCCCTGGTGATCCAGTGGACCCAACTTAAATAATAGCAGCGGCTCTCCCCTTTAAGTGAAAGGCAGAGATGTGGTGATGTTCCAACGCGATGACATCATCAGCGCTATGCTGATGACTGACAGCGGCGGACACACCGCCCGCCCCCCACTTCCGCCCCTCTAGTGTGCGAACTTCTGCATACCACCGCACTTCCGTCCCCATTATGACCGACTTCCGGGCCACTGGAAAAAAAAAGCTAAAGAGCGGAATTTCGTTCACGAGGCCACCGCATCAACAGCGCCGGTAAAAACACCTGAAACAGGGCAGGTGCGCCGCATTTCTGGCGGTGGGCATTTTCAGCCCCTATATGTTTATAAAATGTTTCAGGTTTCAATTTAATGTTGCCCGCTTTTGACTCTTTTTTGATAATAAGGTAATGTTAACCACTTTCTAATCCTTAGGAATCCCTACTGAATTTGGCAAACATACAAAGATATTGCCCCGAACTTGGTGGAAACTAAGTTCCACCCAAGTGCCACCCAAAGGACTGATGAGATACCTGATGGTACTTTGGGCGGGAGTTTCGTGGAAAAGTCCAGGAAAGACCATCTGGCGGCAAAAAAGCGACTTATGCCCTGAATCTGGATGGCAGCAGGCAGGAGCTCCCAATCTCAGCGGCAAAGTACCACTGAGGATTGAGTCGGGCCCAGGGAGGGGGGAACATCTAAATTAAAAAATTTTCAAAATATGAAAAAAAGGACTGGAAAACCTTCAGGGGACCCCATCCACCTGAATCGCTGGGAAAAAAAAGAAAAGAAGTTTACTAACCTTTTTTTGCAGATCTTCATACTTACTGTTGAGGTTAGACCTGCCCGTCTTTTCCCCTGCTGCAGCGGACTCCCGCCCAGACCAAACTGGCAGCTCGGTGGACAGGAGGACACTTGCATGCGTTGCACGCCACTGGACGTCAGCGGGTGGTTCCCAGTGGTCTTCCCTCCCTGTCGGCAGGCAGACCACCCAGAAAACTCGGCGGCAGTCAGCAGTAAGTCCACCAAGTTCAGGGCCATTAGCTAAAATGTCACAAATTTCACTCACCATTTGCTTGAAGACTCATGGATGATAGTTATCTGGATCAGGTGCCTTGTTTAATTTAAGAGCATTTATAATTTTCAAAATCATGTTCTTAGTTAATTGCATACTGTCTATCTCCTCTTCTGCTGCTCCTGGATATCTAACTTTCCCTTAATCTGCTATGTAAAGCCAGCTGTGAATTAACTCTTTAATATCTGCTGTTTCTTTGTCCATGAATTCCAGCTTTTTGCTGTCATTTTTATTTGGACCAATACTTTATTTCACCCTTTGTTAATTCCATAACAAATTGTTACCTTCAGGGGAGAAGGGGAAAAAATGTTTGAGTGAATGCCTCTTACCGATTTTCTTTCAAAGCTGTAATGCCCTGGGCGTTGCTTTATAAATTACAATGTTCCCTCAAATTGGTAGGTGCAAGAAAGCCTAGATGTGAACTGAGTGCTCTCCTGGCCCATTCATTGTGAAGATAAAGATCACGATCAGTAATAAACTTATTGCCTGCACTGCCAACACTCATTCCTCACTTTGAGATCTGTCGTTCTGACGGGTGAGAAACTAAGGGTGAAAAGCCAAGAGAGTATGCAGTGCAAGTAAGAATACACAAGCTAATTCTGCCCCATCAAGAAACACTTTGGATGGCATAAATACATTCAAAAAGTAGAACTAAGGTCACATCAGGTTAATTATTTAATTCTATATTAATCTATGTAAACACCTTCTTTACTATAGAATGCAATGCAAGCATGTGTACATGTTACCAATTCACCTCTGGCAGAGGTGTCTATTCAAATCCCGTGATGTCAGTGGCTCTCTGAAGCCTTTTTACTGCGATTGACTTCCACTGCCCTGTATCTGCTAGGACATCCTCAAAGCCTCCTTGATTAAGTGCAACATCCCCACCGACACCTGGGAGTCCCTGGCCAAAGACCGCCCTAAGTGGAGGAAGAGCATCCGGGAGTGCGCTGAGCACCTCGAGTCTCATCGCCGAGAGCATGCAGAAAATAAGCGCAGGCAACGGAAAGAGCATGCGGCAAACCAGACTCCCCACCCACACTTTCCTTCAACCACTGTGTGTCCCATCTGTTACAGAGACTGTAGTTCCTGTATTGGACTGTACAGTAATCTGAGAACTCACTTTTAGAATGGAAGCAAGTCTTCCTTGATTCCAAGGGACTGCCTATGATGATGATGAGTGTGGTAGTGGGACTTGAAAAGGTAACAATGAAACTCCCTTGTGATTGGGACCAGATTTCAACATCTTAAGAGCATTTACCCCTTTAATCACATTGCAGGCAGACAGAGTTAGCACTGGATGAGGCATCATTTGGTTTGGTTCATAAACTGCTTTATTCCATGGTGGACAAAACATACAGAGCACTGAGTATGATGAACATCACATGGAACAATTAGTTCAACTTTTAATTGCTTAAGAACAGGAGTAGGCCTCCATGCCTTCAGGACATGTACTCCTTTAATCTCTCTGAAGGCAAACCCAGTTAACATCAGTTGCATTGTTTGGTTTGGTTCATAAACTGCTTTATTCTATCGTTGACTAAAACATATAGAACAATGGGTATGCTTGAAAGTCACGAGGTACAATCAGTTCAAATTCTACGTGTACTATTATAAAAATAAAGTAGACATGTACACTACCCCACTTAAGGAGATTCTTACTTAATGTAGAAAGATAGATTAGTTCTACTATTCTACAACAGTGCCAAGATTATTTCTCTTTTGCAGCCTTTCTGCTGTTTCTTGTTTCCCCTTGGGTTCCTCTGTTGATTCCTAAAAAGCATTGCTTCAAAAATTAGCAGAAATCAAAGGAATTGGTTCATACAAGGGGCGGGAATTTCCTCTATCCGACGTAAACCAAAATTGCACCGATATTTACGCTGGCTTCTACACCAATCTTGCTAACAGCAACTTATGCCAACATTTTCTGAGAATCACATTATTATATACTGGAATGTAAAAAACAGTGTAAAACAAGCAGACATCAGCATCAACAATTGGGCCTGAGGAAAGTGTGAAATACACACCATCTTCCTTCTTTAAGTCCTTGTTTTCTGCCCACCCAGCACTGATAGAAGAGGGTTTAACTGTAAAAGGATTTTCAGTGGAGTGGTGGGGTCAATTAAGGACCAAAATGGAGATCTATTGGTGAAGGCAGAAGGCATGGCTATGGTACTAAATCAGTACTTTGCATCAGTGTTTTCCAAGGAAGAGGACGTTGCCAAAGCTGCAGCAAATGAGGAGGATATCGAGATAAAAACAGAAAATGCTGGAAATACTCAGCAGGTCAGGGAACATCTGTGGAGCGAGCTTTTGTCAGAACTGGTTGTTGGGATACTGGATGGGACCAAAATAGATGAAGAGTGGGTACTAAAAAGGCTGGCAGTACTTAAAGTGGATATGTCACCCGGTCAGAATGGGATGCTGAGGGAAATAAAAGTCGAAATTGCAGAAGTGCTGGTCCTGATTTTCTAATTCTCCTCAGAAATAGGAGTGGTGCCAGAGGACTGGAGTATTGCAAATGTTACTCCCTTGTTCAAAAAAAGGGAGAAAGATAAATGTGGCAATTACAGGGCAGTCAGTTTAACGTCGGTGGTGGGGAAGCTTTTAGAAACAATAATCCGGGAGAAAATTATCAGACACTTGGACAAGTATGGACTAATAAAGGAGAGGCAGCATGGATTTGTTTAGGGCAGATCATGTTTGATTAACTTGATTGAATTTTTTGATGAGATAGCAGAGGGCAGTGCAGTTTATGGTTGTGTATATGGACTTTGAAAAGGTATTTGATAAAGTACCACATTATAGGCTTGTTAGCAAAATAGAAGCCCAATGGGATAAAAGAGATGTTAGCAGCATGGATACAGAATTGGTTAGGGGGTAGAAAACCGAGAGTTGTAGTAAATTGCTGCTTTTTAGACTGGAGGAAGGTACACAGTGGTGTTCCCCAGGGTTCAGTACTCGGAAGCCATTTTTTCCGGGCAATACCACAAATTCCATTCCCAAGCCAACAACTCCATTTTACTCAAAAAATGGTAAGTTGGGCCGGAACATCACCCAAAGATTGCCGGCGCAACTTTCGGCACACAAGAATTTCACATTGCCGAGGTGATCGCCCACGGCAACTTTCGCCACATTGCCCATACATTGCTGGGCTGATTGCTCGCTGAGAAGATCACTGGAGATCGCTGGAGAAAAGCTGCTCCTATCTGGCATTGTTCACAGGACTCGGCACTACGGATGCCATTTTGAACGTCGGAGGAAGTGAGAGGCTGCTTGAAGAAGGGGCTTATCAGGATAATTTTAATTTGTGAGTTATTTAAGGGCCTTACTGACTGATCTACTCACATTTATATTTATTGAGGACAAAATGCATTTATAGCAATAGTGATGGGGTTTGTAAATGCTCACATGCTGGAGACTGAAGTTGGGTTTAGTGATGAGCCCACTCAACGAGGTGGCAGACTGATGCAAAGGCGGAGACCTTGCACCTGACCAATTTACAGGGAAAAGAAATCATACCTGTACTTGTCTGATAACATGTGCCTTAGGAGGCAGCGCTTCCGAAAGGAGGTTATCGCTGAGCTATGCCAGCTAATTAAGGGAGATCTGCAGCCTAACAGCATCATCAGGACCACACTGCCTGTTGAGGTAAAGGTTACTGCAGCACTTTCCGTCTAAGCATCGGGCTCCTTTCAGACTTCAGCTGGCGAAATCTGTGGCATCTCTCAGCATGCCACACATTGCTCCATTTGATAGGTGACTAAAGCCCTTTATAAGCTTCTCTATGACCAGGGAGGCACAGACCGGGAGGGCTTTGGGTTTCTCGAGAATAGCAAACTTCCCCAATGTGCAGGGAGCAATAGACTGTGTGCATAGCGCCCTGAGAGCACCTTTACAGAATGCGGAGGTGTTTCATAACCGAAAGGGATTCCACTCTCTGAATGTGTAGCTCGTTGTCGACCACAACCAAATAATCATGGCAGTAAATGCTAATTTTCCAGGCAGCATTCATGATGCGCACATCTTACGTGAGAGCACTGTCTCTGACCTGTTTAACAGTCAGCCACAAGGTTATGGTTGGATGCTGGGGGATAAAGGATATGCCCTTGCCGGCTGGCTCATGACTCCCCTGTGTAATCTGCAGACGGAAGCCAAGAAGCGTTACAACAAAAGTCATATAGCTACACGCAATATTGTCGAAAAGACAATTGAAGTGCTAAAGCAGCGCTTCAGATGCCTGGAGCACTCTGGAGACAGTCTGCAATACCACCTTGACCAGGTCGCTGAGTTTATTGTGGTGTGCTGCATGTTGCGTAACCTAGCTATAAGGAGAGGACAACAATTGCCAGATGGGGCTGCCGGTCCACCTCAGGAGGGAGTGGAGGCGGAAGAGACAGACGAGAAGGAGGAGGAGGAAGAGGATGATGAAGACAATCAGCCTGGCGATGAATCCATGGCCCCACCAAAGACTGGAAAAACCTGGGAGTTATGCAGCTACAAAACTCTTGCACCAGCAGTTCATAAATGAACGCTTTGCATGAACTTACATTGGTGGCAGTTACAGTTACAGTTATGGAAAGACAACAGTTGCAGTTGCATTACATTTCATCGTTGCCTGGCTGGCCTGGCCATTGTTTTCCAACAATTGTATTCATGTTTTACCTTACCTGACGTTATTATAAGACATTGCACAACAATTGTAAAGCTCAATAAAAAATGTTAATAATTGAACACTTTTCATTTTTAAAATGTAACCCCCCCCTGCCCCCCAAACGGTCACACAACAATAAATTTAAAAAACAACAATAACAACAACAGTAATAACACCCCCCTCCCTACTTGCGGCCACGCTTCCCTCCAGGTCCTCTACCCTCCGTGTCTTAGCCCCCTGCTTGAATCCCTGGGTAGCGGGACGAGGCGGATGTGCAGCGGGTGACGGCAAGACTTCCTGCTGTGAGGGGGGGGGCGGTGACGGTGGTAGGATCGGCTCAGTGGGTGGTGGAGGGGAAGACGTTCCCGCGAAAATGACTTCCGAGCCAGAAGGAAGTTCTTCCTCCTGACTTGCATCTGTGCTGGTGGTTGGTGAGACGGCACCTTGGGCTTCAGTGCTGTCCCCTACCAGTCTCTCATGCCTTAAGGCATGGATGGCGGCGGTCTGCTCATGCATCTCCTGGATTATCTGTTGCATATCCTCCGATATACGAGCAGACCCATGAACACAACAAACGCCTGGAGTAGCTCGCGACTTATCTCCATGTATAGTCTGGCCATGCCCTCAATCTGATCTTCCGGTAGCGGCGTGTGCTGACCTCGCTGACTCAACCTCCGTGGGGTTAGCGTGAGCATTAAAGGCCTTGGAGTCGCCGGCTGCAAGCTTCTTGGTCCCGCTACTTTTTCTGTCAAAGATGATGATGAAGAAGGCTGCAGGTATGCAAGGGACATCTTCCTCCCTTTCCATAACATTCTCCTCCTCTGGTTCTGGTTCTGTGGTGGAGTCTCCCTCCTCCGCACCCGTGGTAATGACCAGCTGCACGTTGCCAGGTGCAGGGGCAGGTGCAGATGTGGCCTCCCTCTACGCCATCGAAGTTGTGGGGCCTGCAAAACACAATTGAACTTATTGAGCTTATTAGAACAGAAGGGATTCTTGCGCTGCGCTGGCATACGTATGAAGAAACCGCACCGCTACAATAAATGTGGTCGAGAGACGGTTCATATTAATGTATCATATGGTAGTACATCTATGTAGAATTCGCTGCCCTAGAGAGCTGTGGAGGCTGGATCAGTCAGAGACAGACAGAATGCTAAGGGAGTGAAGGTTTATGGGGAGCGGGTAGGGAAGTGGAGCTGAGCCCTACATCAGATCAACAATGATCTTATCAAATGGCGGAGCAGGCTCGAGGGGCCAGTTGGCCTGCTCCTGCTCCTATTTCTTATGTTCTTATGTTGTTAACCTGAGAGTAGGACAGAAGATACATGCATAACATGACATAATTCGTATATGAATTACCGTTACATTACTTTGAATTAACACTGCTTTAAACATTACTCACGTGACACAAGGGAGGGTTCTGCCTCACCACGGGTGGTGGCTGAGTCACTGTGGCTGCCGACCAGTGTCGCAGCGCATTTCTCGAGGTCAGTCAAGACAGCGAGATAGGCAGGGCCTCCTCCCGTGTGCCTGCGCTCAGCTCGATTCTTAGATATCTTCCTCTGTAAACGCGACAATAGCATGGCATAAGCTAACTGACTAGGTACTATCATGGAAAGACAACGGTTTCCAACATTATATGCCAATAGGGTTTGTATCCACAAGTGATGCATGGTTATAACAAAGATCATATTTAGGATCTAATGCTTGACACAAATATCTCGACTACAATCTCCATTGAAGGGCCCCTGGGGGTGATGGGAATCATATTGCTGATGATATAGCAGCACATTTGGAAAGCAGTGACGAGATCGGCCCAAGTCAGCATGGATTTATGAAAGGGAAATCCTGCTTGATAAACCTTCTAGAATTTTTTGAGGATGTAACTAGTAGAGTGGACAAGGGAGAACCAGTGGATGTGGTGTATTTGGACTTTCAAAAGGCTTTTGACAAGGTCCCACACAAGAGATTCGTGTGCAAAATTAAAGCATATGATATTGGGGGTAATGTACTGACGTGGATAGAGAACTGGTTGGCAGACAGGAAGCAGAGAGTCGGGATAAACGGGTCCTTTTCAGAATGGCAGGCAGTGACTAATGGGGTACCGCAGGGCTCAGTGCTGGGACCCTAGCTATTTACAATATACATTAATGATTTGGATGAGGAAATTGAGTGTAACATCTCCAAGTTTGCAGATGACACTAAACTGGGTGGCAGTGTGAGCTGTGAGGAGGACTCTAAAAGGCTGCTGGGTGACTTGGACAGGTTAGGTGAGTGGGCAAACGTATTGGCAGATGCAGTATAATGTGGATAAATGTGAGCTTCTCCACTTTGGTGGCAAAACATGAAGGCAGAATATTATCTGAATGGCGGCAGATTAGGAAAATGGGAGGTGCAGCGAGACCTGGGTGCCATAGTACATCAATCATTGAAAGTTGGCATGCAGGTTCAGCAGTTGGTGAAGAAGGCAAATGGTATGTTGGCCTTCATAGCTAGGGGATTTGAGTTTAGGAGCAGGGAGGTCTTACTGCCATTGTACAGGGTCATTGTGAAGCCTCACCTGGAATATTGTGTTCAGTTTTGGTCTCCTAATCTGAGGAAGGACGTTCTTGCTATTGAGGGAGTGCAGCGAAGGTTCACCAGACTGATTCCCGGGATGGCTGGACTGACATATAAGGAGAGACTGGATCAACTGGGCCTGTATTCACTGGAGTTTAGAAGGATGAGAGGGGATCTCATAGAAACATATAAAATTCTGACCGGACTGGACAGGTTAGATGCAGGAAGAATGTTCCCGATGTTGGGGAAGTCCAGAACCAGGGGACACAGTCTAAGGATAAGGCGTAAGCCATTTAGGACTGAGATGAGGAGAAACTTCTTCACTCAGAGAGTTGTTAACCTGTGGAATTCTCTACTGCAGAGAGTTGTTGATGCCAGTTCATTGGATATATTCAAGAGGCAGTTAGATATGGCCCTTATGGCTAAAGGGATCAAGGGGTATGGAGAGAAAGTGGGAAAGGGGTACAGAGGTGAATGATCAGCCATGATTTTATTGAATGGTGGTGCAGGCTCAAAGGGCCGAATGGCCTACTCCTGCATCAATTTTCTATGTTTCTATGGGCTAGAATTTCCACGTTCTGGCTAAGGCCGAAAAAAATGGGCCTTGTTGCAGCGATGCGGGGCCTATCGCCCGTGCTTATCGGCGGCTCAAGGCCCATTTTTTTTTTGCGATTTTCCACTCGGCCTTAGCCCAGCGATGTCAAATGGGCGATGTGATTTCTCGATGATCTCACGATCGCCCAAAGAAAACGGAAGTGAATGAAAAAAAAAAATCTTCCCTAGCAACACATTACTGCGCATGTGCAGGTTGATTTTTTTTTCAGGTTGATGCTCATTCCTGCATTTTGGGAGGTCAGGGGTCATCACACATGCTCAGAAGCTCTGTGAGGATCAGGGAGAGAGAGAGATAGAGGATAAAGCATTTCGTGGTTGAACGCGCTGATTTATGTGTTAATAATCGACATTCTTCGAATTTATTTTTCCATTTAAAATAATTTTCTGTACTGTTAGTTACACTGATAATAATTTAACAAGTTAAAAATATTGGAAAAAAAACTGATAATTACTGGTAATTCAAGTAAAACATTTATCAGTACCAACTTGTTTAATAAAAATGGAGGGATCAGTTGAGAGGCGTAGGGCCAAGCCCTTCAGCGAGGAGGCCAATGAGGCCCTGGTGAATGTTGTCAGCAACAGGTGGGAGGATCTGACAAGGGGTGGGCATGGGATACCTCCACCCCATGCATATCAGAGGATTTGGGCAGAGATTGCCGACGTGGTCACGTTGGCATCAAATGAAGCCCGGACACTGGACCAGTGCCGCAAGCGTTGGAACAGCCTACTTGCTGCTGCGAGAGCAAGTTGAAATTTATATTTATGTATTATTTAATGATCTAAACAGTAACTAGAATTTGCAATGTTATTTGGTTACATATAAACATAACTAAATTATGAATAAATTTATGCAACCCAGCATAAAGTTAAATGTTGTAGTGTGAAATATGCAACCTAATGCTAATTTGTAATAGAACATTTAAATCTGTCAGTCTTAAATGTCTTCAATGTCTTAAATTGCCTGATCCATTTGCTTATGCCGTGCAATGTTATCGTATCATTTACAGAAGAAGATCTCGGGCAATAATCAGGAGCAGCGCAGGATGGACGGGGGCCCTGCAATGTTGAACACTTTGACAGCTTACGAGGAGCTCGCGGTGGCCTTAGTGGGGCCAGAAAGCCGTTCGGTCACATCCCGTGATGTGGCCGAACCCACCCTTGAGACATGTGAGTAATGAGAAATGTGCAATGTTCAATGTGTTGAATCATTAGCAAATATTGAAAATATCGTAGTTACGCATGTAATGTTATACAATTAAAATGTAATTTGATGTTATGCAATGTTATGCAATTACAATGTAATGTTATGCAATTATAATATAATCCAATATATAATGGTGATGTTCGAATGAGGTCATGTTAGGTCATGTTAAAGCTTGTGATCACCTGTGCATATAGGGTAAATGAAAGCATTGCAATGTTTTGACTTCGAGAAAAATTGTAATGCAATGATTTGAATTGTTAATCGTTGTTTATCAAATTAAAGGTCAAGTGGTCGTCGAATCAGTGGAGTCCACTACCACTGAACCGTCTCCAGCAGCGCAGGAGGCAGAGGAAGAAGAGGAGCCACTGCAGACTCCTGCTGCTGTGCTTCAGCAGGAGGATGAGGAGGAGGAGGAGACGGAGACGGAAGAGGAAGAGATTTTTTTGGTGGAGGGGGAAACAACCTGCGGCCATCTCGGTTGAGATGGAAGAAGCACGGGGACCAAGTGGTGTGCAGGTGGTGACGCCAAGGTGCGTCATGTTACAAACGCCGATCCCACGGAGGTTCGGTCAGCGTGGCGAGCAATCGCCTGCCTTGGAGGGCCAGACAGAGAGCTTGATTTCCCTGTGCAGGGAGACGGTCGCGATTGGTCGCGACCTTATCCAGGGGTTCGAGGGATTCTCTGCGAACTGGAGCCAGTTTCCAGCATCCTGGAGCGAGTTCTGCCAGAACTTCTCAAACTGGTCTTCTGAGAAGTCACAGACTGCAAGGGAGACCTTGGAGGCTATTCGGCAGCAGACAGCCACAACCAATGCCCTACGGCATGCGTTGCTTGCTGGACACGGCACTGCACCCCAAGGTGTCGTGTCTGCTCACAGCGACACCCCGAGCAGGAAAGCGAGTACGGAGGGCACAGTTACTCCGGACTTGGAAGTAGAGCCTCAGGCTTCCACTTCCTCTCCGTCACCTCCACCATGGCAGGAAATCTTGACATCCCACTCTGCACGACGTCTTGGTGTCGGTCTGCGTCGAACAAAACAGGCGGGTGGGGTGCGAACACGGGGTGGGACAGGATCTGGCCGCAGTTAGGGAGGGGGGAGTGTTTCTCTATAGTTCACTTGTTTTAAAATTGCTAATATCAATTTATTATACTCTTGTTATTGTTATTGTTATTGTTTTGTTACTAAATTGGCCAATTGTATTCAATAGTTAAATGTTCACTTGTTATTATTACTTAACTGTTCACTTTCCATTCTTTCTGAAATGGTCACTTGTTAGCATGACTGAAATGGTCACTTGTTTTCATCACTGAAATGGTCACTTGTTAGCATGATTGAAATGGTCACTTGTTAGCATGACTGAAATGGTCACATGTTGCCATAACTGAAATGGCCACTTGTTATCATCACTGAAATGGTCACTTGTTGTCATGACTGAAATGGTCACTTGTTCCTTAAAATGTATTTCTTCTTCTTTTAACGTTTTGGAGATTTTGAGGGAAGGGTGGGTTGGTGCGGGGGTTGAGGGGTTGGAGGGAGGGTGTTGTTCATTAGTTCTTTAAATGTTTCTTAATAAAAAAAATAGTACATAAACCTGCAGGAGAAGATGCAAGTATAAACTTAAGAAACGGGTTTAGGAAAAAAACTTGGTTTGTTGTGGATCATTTACGATTAACACCATCATGGAATTAACAGAATCTAATCTGAAGGAGGCAAATGAACACACTGTGTCAGAAGGTATACCTTCTCTCTTAGTTACATAAATTTTACAATATACAGTTTTTCATGCATATTTGTTTGTTTATTCAGTTTCCCCACGGAAATGAAATGTTTGATTAACCGTAACTGTAATTGAATGTTTGAATATCAACAATAATAGTTCATGCGAAGCGTTCATTAATGAGCTGCTGACGCAAAAGCTTAGCGGCCGTGTAACTGCCACTGGCTACTGGTCTTCGGGAAAGGTAAGGTGGTACCGGTGCTAGATCGTCAGGTTGATTACGCTCCCCTCTGTCCTCGCCTGCGTCCTCTCCCGCCTGTTCCTCCTCTTCATCTTCGCCGGCTGCCTCATCTGTCTCATCTCCTTCTGGAGGTGGACCTGTAGCATGATCTGGCATTATTTGTCCTCTCTTTATAGCTAGGTTATGCAGCATGGAACACACCACAATAAACTCTGTTACCTGACCAGGGTGGTACTGGAGGCTGCCTCCGGAATGATCCACGCATCTGAAGCACTGCTTTAAGACTCCAATTGTCTTTTCAACGATGTTCCGAGTCGCTATGTGACTTTCAGTATACCGTCTCTGTGCTTCAGTGACAGGATTACGCAGAGGGGTCATGAGCCAACTGGCAAGGCCATATTCTTTATCCCCCAGCATCCAACCGTAACCTTCTGGTTGATTGACAAACAGGTCAGGGATAGCACTTTCACGTAAGATGTGCGCATCATAGATGCTGCCAGGAAATGTAACATTTACTGTCATGATTGTTTGATTGTAGTCGACAACAAGCTGCACATTTAGGGAGTGGAACCCCTTTCTGATACGAAACACCTCTGCGTTCTTTAAGGGTGCTTTCAGGGCAATGTGTGTGCAGTCTATTGCTCCCTGCACCTTGGGGAAGTCTGCTATTCTCAAGAAACCCAAAGCCCTCTTGGTCTATGCCTCCCTGGTCATTGGGAAGCTTATGAAGTCCATCCTGCGAGCATAAAGGGTTTCAGTCACCTGTCGAATGCAGCAGAGTGTAACGTGCTGAGAGATATGGCAGATGTCGCCAGCTGAAGCCTGAAAAGATCCCGATGCGTAAAAGGCTAGGGCAGCAGTAACCTTCACCTCAACAGACAGTACGGTTCTGATGGTGCTGGAAGGCTGCAGATCATACTCTCTAAATAACTCAGAACTAATTCTCCACCCTTCCTCCGAAGTTAAAAATGGCGTCCGTAGTGCCCATTTCCCTCTCTAAGGCCCTGAAAAAGCAACTATTTTTGAGAACTCTTTTGGGCCTTGCATCGGCCCAGCGAAGTGCATGCTAAGTGCCGAAACTTGGGATGGGTCTTGTGTGGGCGATCAATCGGGCGATCATCTCGGCGATCAAAGTGGAAACTTAGGGGCCTGTTTTTCCGGCGATGTTTCCACTTTTTGCTCAAAATGGGCGATGGAGGTCCATTTTGGGCGATAGATGGGCTATAGATGGGCGATGTGAAGTGGAAAGTCTAGCCCAATGTTTCTATGAACTCGGCAATGACAGGAGCTAATGTCCCAAAGTGTCCCAGGGCAGACAGTCAGCCAGGGCAGCACTCCCTCAGTCCAGGCTGGGTCACTGTGTAAGTGACAGCAGCCAGAGAGACTGACACAGTCTGGGTAAAGGTGACCGGACACCTCAGTGCTCAGTCGTGCTCCATCCACCAACGTAACCAAAAAGGAGACAGTGCCAAAATTAGACTTAAAAAGGGCGCAGGTTCTGAGCCCTGTCCAGATCTTAGCAAGGAATATATGCAAGAATAACAAGCTTAATTTCAATCCGGGAGATTTGCATATTATGTGGATCATTACAATTTAAAATCTATTTCATACTTACTCTTGCCGAAGCAACCAGGCTGCTTCAGCGCTTGCAGCACTGGTCGGACCCCCTTGCCTCGTGGGATACCGACGAGACCACGTCGATGATCTCACCCCAAATCTTCCTGTAGGCCCGGGGTGGAGGTTTTCTATGCCCACCCCAGGTTAATTGGGCCTACCGGGAGCGCACCTCCTGGACGAGGGCCTTGTTGGAGAAGGGTTTGGCCCTCTTTCTCCCTGCAACTTCCTCCACTCTCTCCCCTGAGTCCTCGTGTGACATCTCCATAATGTTTGATATATTTCTGATGATAACTAACTCCTTCACTTGACAATTCACCAATCCTTCACACCTTCCTTCACAAAAGCTCCTCTCTCCACACAGACACTCTCTCTCCCTCCCTTTGCCTTCTGCGCATGCGTGGATGACCCCTGACCTCCCAATCACGGGAAACTTGTTTGCAAAAAAACCAACAAAAAAACGCATGCGCAGAAAGGCCGTTGCTAGGGAAGCCTTGCCTTCCACATTGCTGAGGCCCATTTCACATCGCTAAGGCCCAATCCACATTGCTGCGCTATCGCTGAGCTATCACCGGGAAAAAAAGCCAAAAGTAGTGATCCGAAAAATGGGCGATCTTCCAGCGATCCTGAAAGCTGAAGCATCGCTAAGGCTGGAACATCGGCCATTTTTTGGGCCCCAGCAATCTGAGTGAAAAGTCTAGCCCATGCGATCCTGGGCTTTATTATTAGGGGCATAGAGTACAAAAGCTAGGAAGTTTTGCTAAACCTATATAAAATATTAGTTTGGCCCTAGCAGGAGTATTGTGTCCAATTTTGGGCACCGCACTTTAGGAAGGACATGAAGGCTTTCAAATGGGTACATAAGAGATTTACTAGAATGGTTCCAGGGATGCGGAATTACAATTACATGGATGGAATAGAGAAACTATGGGGTGTTTTCCTTAGAAAACAGAAGGCTCAGACGAGGTTTTATCAAGGTGTTTAAAATCATGAAGGGTTTAGAAAGAGTACATAAAGAAAAGTTGTTTCCAGTGGCTGAAGAGTCGATAACAAGAGGGCATAGGCAGGCTGGTGGAATGGGTGATTGGCAAAAGAACCAGAGGCAACACAAGAACAAACCTTTTTATTCAATGATTGGTTAGGATCTGGAATGCACTGCCTGATAGAATTGTGCAAACAGCTTTAATTGTAGCTTTCAAAAGGGAATTGGATAAATATTTGAAAGGGAAAAATTTGCAGGAATATGGAGAAACAGCCGGGGAGTGGGACTAACTGGATTGCTCTTCGAAAGAGCTGGTTCAGACTCGATGGGCTGAATGGCCTCCTTCTGTGCTGTACTATTCTATGATTCTATGAAATGACAGAGCTCAGTAGGAGCAGAAATAACAAAGCACATGTAATGAAGTGAATTTTTAAAAAATCATTCTCGCGATGTGAGTGTCGCTGGCAAGGCCGGCATTTATTGGCCATCCTTTGTTGCTTTGAAATGAGGTTGTGGGCCTTCTCCTTGAACCACTGCAGTCTGTGTGTTGACAGTGTGTAGACCATAATGGTGTAATGTAGGGTATTCCAAGATATGGACCCAAAGAAGAAATGGCAATATAGTCCAAGTCAGCATAGTCTGTGCGTTAGAGGGGAACTTGGAGGTGATGGTGCTTCTATGACTCTGTTGCTCTTGTCCTTTTTGGTGACAGAGATCATAGCAGAAAGAGGTGCTATTGAAGTAGCCTTAGTGAGTTGTTGCAGTACTACCTGTAGATTGTATATACTGCAGCCACAGTGTGCCAGTGGTGGAGGGGTGGATACCGGTGCAGAATTTCCTGAAAATGCTCGCCAAAACAACAACATCATTATGGCATCATTCCGATTATCAACATAAAAGAATGATGAAATTCAGTCGCAAGTGACTTAGACCTATTTTTATGTTGTACCTGAATTTTCTCTGTGTTTTGTGTCGATTCAGTTAAACCTCTGCCGAAACCCTCCGCCAGTCATTAACACAGCTCCAGCCCAATGTAAAAGATCAGAGAACGTGAGTTTCCGGCATACGCATCAGTTCTGAACAGGCATAAATTTATGCCTAAAATGTATGCCTAACTACAGGACCCAAACTCATATTTCTGGTCTTTGCGATTTTTAAACATTTTTTAAAATATCTGCTCACTGAGACCTACACTGTGTTTTGTGGGTCTTTTAATGTATTTTTATGGCATCAGAATCAGTTATATTAAAAATGTAATTAAAAGTAAAAAAACTTCCAATGTTGCAGTTTCTTAAACATGTGCATAAAGGAGCGTTTGATAACATCAGACTTTTAAATTTCATACATTAAAGAACTATGATGTAAGGTCTGTGCTTTCCTTGGGTCCTAATTGTTTACGTTGATTTCTGCTTGTTTTATGCGGTTATACGTTTGCAAATGCTAATGAGATTTCTCAGGAAATTTCGGCACAAGTTGCCGACGGCAAGATCAGTATACAATTCAGCATAACTTGGCAGTTGCACATCTGAGAAAATTCCCGGTGATTGAGTCCAGTGGCAGGGTGCTGATCAAGTGGACTGCTTTGTCCTGGATGGTCTTGATCTTTTTTGAGTGCTGTTTTCACAGCCCCTCAGTCGAGACTCTGCCTTTGACTCAAGTGTTCTCAACTCCATCCCGCAGCATGTTACCCGCCACCACCTCAGTAAAACCCCAGTGATCGTGACCATCTTTAAAAAAGGGGACAAGTCCGACTGCGACAACTACAGAGGAATCTCCCTGTTATTAGTCACTGGGAAAGTCATCGCTAGAGTCCTCCTCAACAATCTTCTCCCTGTGGCTGAGGAGCTCTTCCCGGAGTCACAGTGCAGATTTCGTCCCCTATGGGGCACAATGGACATGATTTTTAAAGCATGACAGCTGCAGGAAAAATGCAAGGAACCGCACCAGCCCTTATACATGACCTTCTTCAACTTTATAAAAGCCTTTGACACTGTCAACCGCAAGGGTCTATAGAGCGTCCTCCTCCGCTTCGGATGCCCCCAAAAGGTCCATCATCCTCCGCATGCTCCATGACGGCATGCAGGCCGTGATCATTACCAACAGATCCAACGTTACCATTACAGACCCAATCCACATCCGGACCGGGGTCAAACAGGGCTGTGTATTCGCCCCAACCCTCTTCTCAATCTTCCTCGCTGCCATACTCCACCTCACAGTTGAAAAGCTCCCCGCTGAAGTGGAACTAAACTGCAGAACCAGTGAGAACATGTTCAACCTTCGTCGTCTCCATGCCAAGTCCAAGACCACCTCAACATCTGTCATCGAGCTACAGTACCCGGACGACGCCTGTGCCTGCACACAAACAGAGGCTGAACTCCAAGTCATAGTCAAAATATTTACGGAGGCGTACGATAGCATGGGCCTTATGCTAAACATCCGTAAGACAAAGGTCGTCCCCCAGCCTGTCCACGCCGCTCAGCACTGCCCCCCCAGTCATCAAGATCGATGGCGCGGCCATGGACAACATGGACCATTTCCTATGTTTCCCAGATCTCAGGAGCCTCTTATCAACAAGAGATTCAACACTACCTTCAGTGCACAGTGCAGCCTTCGGCAACCTGAGGAAAAGAATGTTTGAAGACCAGGCCGACAAATCTGCCACCAAGCTCATGGTCTACAGGGCTGTAGTAATACCCATCCTCCTGTATGGCTCAGAGACATGGACCATACACAGTAGACACCTCAAGTCGCTGGAGAAATACCACCAACGATGGCTCCGCAAGATCCTACAAATCTCCTGGGAGGACAGACGCACTAACCTTAGCATCCTCAACCAGCCCAACATCCCCAGCATTGAAGCACTGACCACATTTGATCAGCTCTGCTGGGCAGGCCACATTGTTCGCATGCCAAACATGAGACTCCTAAAGTAAGCGCTCTACTCGGAACTCCTTCATGGCAAACGAGCCAAATGTGGGCAGCGGAAATGTTACAAGACACCCTCAAAGCCTCCCTGATAAAGTGCAACATCCCCACCGACACCTGGGCATCCCTGGCCAAAGACCTCCCGAAGTGGAGGAAGTGCATCCGGGAGGGCACTGAGCATCTCGAGGCTCATCGCCGAGAGCATGCAGAAATCAAGCGCAGGCAGCGGAAAGAGCATGCGGCAAACCTGCCCCACCCACCCTTTCTCTCAACAACTATCTGTCCCACCTGTGACAGAGACTGTGGCTCTCGTATTGGACTGTTCAGCCACCTAAGGACTCATTTTTAGAGTGGAAGCAAGTCTTCCTGATTCTGAGGGACTGCCTGTGATGATGGTGATACCCAGATGAGTAGTGAGTATTCCATCACACTTGAGTGTTTTAGATGGTGGAGAGGGTTTGAGGCTCCAGGACGTAAGCCACTCATTGCAAAGTACTCGGCCTCTGCCTTAACAATAGCCATGGTGTTAATTTGGTTAGTGCAGATAAGCTTCAGGTCAGTGAATGTTGATGATGGGGTGGGGGGGGGGGGTTTCTCAGTGACAATGGTGCTGTTGAAGGTCAGCAAAAATATAAGGGTCATTCCTTGGCAAATGTTACTTGCCACTTGTCATCCTAAGCCTGGATGTGGTCCAGTCCCACTTTAGGCAAGCATTATTAGAGGAGTTGTGAATGGAGAAGAATGATATAGAAATGTCTTTGAGCAGTCCCACTAGTGATCTTATGATGAAGGGAAGGTCATTGACAAGGCAGCTGATGATGGTTGGGCCAAAGATGCTGATCTCAGGAACTCCTGCAGCAATGTACTGGGGCTGTGATTATTGGCCTCCAATAACCACAACTATCTCAATTTGTGTCAGCTATGATTTCAGCACAAGGGTCAGCCCCTTAACGCGACTAACCTCAGTTTTGCTAGGGCTCCTTAGTACCATACATGCTTACATCCTGCCTTTATTTCAAGAAGAGATAATCTCAACTATCCTTGGGCATTTAGCTTGTGTCCATGCCTGGATCAATGCTGTGACTTGGTCTGGAGCCAAATGATTCCAGCGGAACTTAAACTGAGCATCATAAGCAAGTTATTGGTGTGTTGGTATTGCATAATGATATTATTTCTGACTTCTTCCATCACTTTGCTGATGATTTGGGAGGAGACTGATAGTGTGTTAATGGCCAGGTTAGATTTATCTTGGGTGGCAAGTGGTTGGGGATTTTTAAAATATATTACATAGTTTCCATAGGGTTCAATGTCACACAGAGGTTCTTCCTGTATGTCTTTTAGGAAATACACTTTGTTTGTATGGAGCACTTGATTGTAGCCCTTGTCCGACAAACCCTGAGTTTACATATAAGCAATCAAATTCAAAGCTGCAACCTTGCACTTAAATAATATTCGCCTCCTGTAGTGATATTAGCGTCAAAGCAACTTATCTTCATAAAATCACTGTTTAAAATCGAACTATGAATTATAATATAGTGAGATGTAATAATATTGCAATCCACATTCATTGTTTTGCAGTTCAGTATTTAACAGTGCTTGCTTGACATATCCTAATAATAGCTTTTTCTTTATAAATTTTGAAGTGATCATAAAAGCTACTGAATTTTCACAGATAAAACAGCTCTGGTATTAAATACTGCATCTCTCTTTATATAGAATTACGTAGGATATATGGCACAGAAACAGGCCAGTCGGCCCAACCAGTCCATGCCGACGATTATGCTCCACTTGAGCCTCCTCCCATCTTTCCTCATCTAAATCTATCAGCAAAACCCTCTATTCCCTTTTCCCTCATATGCTTGTCTAGCCTTCCCTTAAATGCATCTATACTATTCGCTTCAACCACTCCCTGTGGTAGCGAGTTTCACATTCTCACCATTCTTTGGGTCAAGAAATTTCTTCTGAATTCCCTATTGGATTTCTTGCTGACTATCTTATATTGATGACCTCTAGTAATGCTCTTCCCCACAAATGGAAACATTCTCTCTGTATCCAGTCTATCAAAACCTTTCATAATTTTAAAGACCTCTATTAGGTCACCCCTCAGCCTTCTTTTTTCAACAGTAAAGAGAACCAGCCTGTTCATGATTTCCTGATATATATACCCTCGCATTTCAGGTATCATCCTTGTAAATTTTCTCTGCACCCTCTCCAGTACCTCGATATCCTTTTTATAATATGATGGCCAGAACTGCACGCAGGACTCTAAATGTGGTCTAACCAAACTTCGATACAGGTTTTGCATATCCCTCTAGAAATAAACCCTCGTTTTTGGCTTGCATTTTTAAAGGCCTTGCTAAACTGTGTCCCAACTTTTAGTGATTTGTGTATTTGTACTCCGTGATCCCTTTATACCTCTACCCCACCCAGACTCGCACCCTCCAAGTAATACGTAACCTCAGGATTCTACCTACCAAAATTTAATACATCACATTAATCTGTGCTGAATTTGTTTTGCCAATTATATGCACATTTTGCAAGTTTATTAATATCCTCCTGTAATTTGTTGCAGTCCTCTTCAATATTGAATATCCCCCACTCCCCCAATTTGGTGTAATCTGCAAATTTAGAAATAATGTTTTTGATTCCAAAGTCTAAATCATTAATGTAAATTGTGAATAACAGTGATCCTAGCACTGATCCTTGTGGAACATCACTACCTATCTTCTACCACTGTGAATAGATACCCTTTACTCCTAATCTCTGCTTTCTGTCTTGAAGTCAGCTAGCTATCCATTCTGCTACTTGTCCCCTGACTCCACATTCCCTGACCTTATTCATCAGTCTATTATGGGGTACCTTATCGAAGGCCCTTTGAAAATCTCGATAAATTACATCTACTGCATTACCATTGTTTACTCTCTCTGTTAACTCTTCAAAAGATTCGATTTTCTCCTTTAGCAGGGATTTAATTATTTTTCCTACCACCGATGTTAAGCTGACGAGTCTATAATTCCCTTCTTTCTTTCCCCTCTAATCTACAATGACTGATCATCATATCAAATGAGAAAACAAGGTCAGGAACTGTTGTTCTTTCAGTGTGAAAGAAATAATCATCAAATAATAGTGTACTTGTACCTTTGTGAATAAATGACATACAGTCGTGAAATTTGTATACATTATTATGCAAAATCATGCTCTGCATGAATGTGCCGGCAGTGTGATGTGGGTTTACAGGAATGCCACCTGAAACTATGCCTACTTTCCAGGAGATTGTTTACTGTACCTAGCCCGAAAGAAATAAAGACATTAACAAAAAAAGGGACGAGCAGCCAGAACAGTCAGGATGCCAATAATCTCACTAGAGCAATACAGACCTCACTTCATAAAATGCACATGCACGCAGGCACAAAATCCAATCAGCATGTACCGCCCCCCCCACCCCCCACCCGCATCACCCCACGCTACTTGGGAATATAAATTGAGACTGATTATTTGCCAGTGTCAACATGACCTAGTGGTAGCAATCTCACCTCTGAATCAAAGGTTTATGTGTTCAAGCCTTGCTATGGTGCTTAACACTATATGACAATTCGATGCAGTACTGAGGAAGTGCTGCATTGTTGCAGGTGCAGTCTTTCAAATGCTATGTTAAACTCAGGCACCACCTGAGTGTTTGGAAGCAGGGGAGTTCTCCCAGTATCCTAGTCAACATTCACCCCATAATCAATACTTCTAAAATTAGCTAAACTTGTTTACACAAATTAGCTGCAGCATTTATCATCAAATCAATAGTGAATACATGTCTAAAAGCAATTCATTGGCTATGACATACTTGGGATGCCATGAAGATATGAACGATACTATTAATATGCAATTCGTATCTGCTTTCTTAGAATGTCACTCACCCACTGGGAGCCAGTGTCACGGTCTCACTGGAAGCCAGTGTCACTGTCCCACTGGGAGCCAGTATCCCTGTTCCACTGGGAGCCAGTAACTCTGTCCAACTGGGAGAGAGAGCCACTGTCCCACTGGAAGCCAGCGTCAATGTCCCACTGGGTGCCAGTGCCTCTGTTCCACTGTGAGACAGTGTCATGGCCCCACTGGGAACCAGTGCCTGTGCGCCACTGGGAACCAGTATCACTGCCCCACTGGGAGCCAGTGTCACTATCCCACTGGGAGCCAGTGTCTCTGCCGCATTGTGATCCAGTATCACTGCCCCACTGGGAGCCAGTCTCACTGTCACACTGGGGGCCAGTGCCAATGTCCCACTGGGAGCCAGTGCCACTCTCGCACTGGGTGCCAGTGGAACTTCCCCATAGTGAGCCAGTGTCACTGCCCATTGGGAACCAGTGGAACTGTACCACTGGAAGCCAGTGTCACTGTCCCACTGGGAGTCAGAGCCACTGCCCCACTGTGAGCCAGTGCCGCGGTTGCATTGGGAGTGAGTGTCACTGTCCCACTGGTAGCTTGTATCACTGACCCACTGAGAGAGAGGCACTGTCCCAATGGGAGCCACTGGCACTGTCCCACTGGGAGCTAGTGTCACTGTCCCACTGGGAGCTAGTGTCACTGTCCCACTGCGAGAGAGTGTCGCTATATCACTGGGGGCCAATGACACTGTTCCACTGGGAGCCATTGTCACTGTCCCACTGGGAGCCAGTGTCTCTGACCCACTGGGAGCCAGTGCCACAGTCCCACTGGGAGCCATTGTCACTGTCCCACTGGGAGCCAGTGCATCTGCCCCTCCGGGGTAGAGTTTCACTGTCGCACTGGGAGCCGGTGTCGTTGTCCCACTGGGAGCCAGTGTCATTGTCCCACTGGGATCCAATATCACTGTCCCACTGTGATCCAGTAACACCGTCCCACTGAGAGCCAGTGTCGATGTCCCACTGGGATCCAGTGTCACTCTCCCACTAGGGGTCAGTGTTGTTGTCCCACTGGGATCCAGTGTCTCTATCCCACTGGGAGACAGCATCTCTGCCCCACTGGGATCCAGTATTATGGTCTCACTGTGAGCCTGTGTCAATCTCCCAATGGGAGAGACTGTCACTGTCCCATTGTGAGCCAGCGTCGCTGTCCCACTGGGAGCCAGTGTCACTGTCCATCTGGGTGCCAGTGTCACTGTCCCATAGGGAGTCGGTCTCACTTTCCCACTAGGAGCCAGTGTCACTGCCCCACTGGGTGCTAGTGTCACTGTCCCACTGGTCGAGAGTATTTCTGTTCCATTGGGAGCCAGTGTCACTGTCCCACTGGGAGAGAATGCCACTGTCACACTGGAAGCTAGTGTCACTGTCCCATTGTGAGCCAGTGTCACTGCCCCACTGGATGCCAGTGCCACTGTCCCACTGGTAGAGAGGGTTACTGTCCCATTTGTAGCCAGTGTAACTCTACCACTGACAGCCAGTGTTGCTGACCAATGGGGGCCTGTGTCACTGCCCCACTGGATGCCAGTGTCACTGTCTCACTGGGATCCAGTGTCACAGTCACACTGGTAGCCAGTGCCACTGTCCCACTGGACGCCAGTGTCACTGTCCCACTTGGAGCCTGTATCCCTGTCCCACTGGGAGCCAGTATATCTGTCCAACTTGGAGGGAGAGCCAATGTCCCACTGGGAGTCAGAGTCATTGTCCCACTGGGAGCCAGTACCACTGTCCAAATTGGAGCCAGTGTGACTGCCTCACTGGGAGCCAGTGTGACTGTCCCACTGGAAGCAAATGTCACTGTTCCGATGCGAGAGAGTGTCACTGTCCCACTGGGAGCCAGAGTCACTGTCTCACTGGGAGCCAGTGTAACAGTCACACTGGGAGCCTCTGCTTCTGTCCCACTGGGAGCCAGTGTCTTTGCCCCATTGGAAAAGTGTGTCACTGTCCAACTGGCAGCCAGTGTCACTGTCCCACTGTGAGCCAGTGTCGCTGTCCCACTGGGAGCGAGTGTCTCTGTCCGACTGGTAGCCAGTGTCACATTCCCAATGGGAACCTGTGTCACTGTCCCACTTGGAGCCAGAGTCACTCTCTCACTGGGAGCCAGTGTCACAGTCACACTGGTAGCCAGTGCCACTGTCCCACTGGGAGACAGTATCCCCATCCCACTGGGAGCCAGTATCTCTGTCCAACTGGGAGAGAGAGCCACTGTCCCACTGGGAGCCAGCATCAATGTCCCACTGGGAGCCAGTGGCTCTGTTCCACTGGGAGCCAGGGTCACAGTCCCACTGGCTGCCAGTGTAATTGTCCCACTGGGAGCCAGTACCACTGTCCAAGTGGGATCCTGTGTGACTGCCTCACTGGGAGCCAGTGTGACTGTCCCACTGGGAGCAAATGTCACTGTTCCAATGCGAGAGAGTGTCACTGTCCCAGTGGGAGCCAGAGTCACTGTCTCACTTGGAGCCAGTGTCACAGTCACACTGTGCGCCTCTGTCACTGTCCCACTGGGAGCCAGTGTCACTGTCCCATTGGAAAAAAGTGTCACTGTCCAACTGTGAGCCAGTGTCACTGTCCCAATGGGAGAGTGTCACTGACCCAATGGGAGCCAGTGCCACTGTCCCACTGGGGGCCAATGTCACTATCCCACTGGGAGCTAGTGGCATTATCCCACTGGAAGCCAGTGTCACTGTTCCACTGGGAGCCAGTATCACTGTTCCACTGGGAGCTAGTGTCGCTCTCCCACCTGGAGCCAGTATCACTGTCCCACTGGGAGCCAGTGCCATGGCCCCACTGGGAACCAGTGCATGTGCCCCACCAGGAACCAGTATCACTGCCCCACTGGGAGCCAGTGTCACTATCCCACTGGGAGCCAGTGTCTCTGCCCCACTGTGATCCAGTATCACTGCCCCACTGGGAGCCAGTCTCACGGTCACACTGGGAGCCAGTGTCAATGTCCCACTGGGAGCCAGTGCCACTCTCGCACTGGGTGCCAGTGGAACTTCCCCATAGTGAGCCAGTGTCACTGCCCCATCGGTAACCAGTGGAACTGTGCCAATGGAAGCCAGTGTCACTGCCCACTGGGAGTCAGAGTCACTGCCCCACTGTGAGCCAGTGCCGTGGTTGCAATGGGAGTGAGTGTCGCTGTCCCACCGGTAGCCTGTGTCACTGACCCACTGAGAGAGTGGCACTGTCCCAATGGGAGCCACTGGCACTGTCCCACTGGGAGCTAGTGTCACTCTCCCACTGGGAGCTAGTGTCACTGTCCCACTGTGAGAGAGGGTCACTGTATCACTGGGAGCCAGTGCCACAGTTCCACTGGGAGCCAATGCCACAGTCCCACTGGGAGCCATTGTCACTGTCCCGCTGGGAGCCAGTGCCTCTGCCACTCCGGGATAGAGTTTCATTGTCCAACTGGGAGCCAGTGTCGTTGTCCCACTGGGAGCCAGTGTCCCTTCCCCCACTGGGATCCAGCATTACTGTTCCACTGGGATCCAGTAACACCATCCCACTGAGAGCCCGTGTCTATGCCCCACTGGAATCCAGTATTACGGTCTCACTGCGAGCCTGTTTCAATCTCCCAATGGGAGAGACTGTCACTGTCCCATTGTGAGCCAGCGTCGCTGTCCCACTGGGAGCCAGTGTCACTGCCCATCTGGGAGCCAGTGTCACTGTCCCACAGGCAGTCGGCCTCACTTTCCAACTAGGAGCCAGTGTCACTGCCTCACTGGGTGTCAGTGTCACTCCCACTGGGAGAGAATGCCACTGTCACACTGGGAGCTAGTGTCGCTGTCCCACTGGATGCCTGTGTCACTGACCCACTGAGAGAGTGGCACTGTCCCAATGGGAGCCACTGGCACTGTCCCACTGGGAGCTAGTGTCACTGTCCCACAGGGAGCTAGTGTCACTGTCTCACTGGGAGAGAGTGTTGCTATATCACTGGGCGCCAGTGCCACTGTTCCACTGGGAGCCATTGTCACTGTCGCACTGGGAGCCAGTGCCTCTGCCATTCCGGAATAGAGTTGCACTGTCCCACTGGGAGCCGGTATCGTTGTCCCCCTGGGAGCCAGTATTGTTGCCCCACTGGGATCCAGTATCACTGTCCCACTGGGATCCAGTAACACCGTCCCACTGAGAGCCAGTGTCGATGTCCCACTGGTATCCAGTGTCACTCTTCCACTAGGAGCCAGTGTCATTGTCCCACTGTGAGCCAGTGTCTCTATCCCACTGGGAGCCAGCGTTTCTGCCCCACTAGGATCCAGTATTGCGGTCTCACTGCGAGCCTGTGCCAATCTCCCAATGGGAGAGACTGTCACTGTCCCATTGTGAGCCAGCGTCGCTGTCCCATTGGGAGCCAGTGTCACTGTCCATCTGAGAGCCAGTGTCACTGTCCCACAGGGAGTCGGTCTCACTTTCCCACTAGGAGCCAGTGTCACTACCCCACTGGGTGCTGGTGTCACTGTCCCACTGGTAGAGAGTGTTACTGTTCAATTGGGAGCCAGTGTCACTGTCCCACTGGGAGAGAATGTCACTGTCCCATTGGGAGCCTGTGTCACTGCCCCACTGGATGCCAGTGTCACTGTCCCACTGGTAGAGAGGGTTACAATTCCACTGGTAGCCAGTGTCACTCTCCCACTGACAGCCAGTGTTGCTGACCAATGGGAGCCAGTGGCACTGTACCACTGGTAGCCAGTGGCATTTTTCCACTGGGCGCCAATGTTACTCCCCATCTGAGCCAGTGTCACCGTCCCAATGGGAGCCAGTGTCACTATCCAACTGGGAGAGTGGGTCACTGTCGCACTGAGCCAGTGTCGCTGTCCTACTGGGAGCCAGTGTCATGGACCCACTGGGAGCCAGTGTCTGTGCCCCCCTGGGAACCAGTGTACTTGTCCCACTGGGAGCAAGTGCCTCTGTCCAACTGGTAGCCAGTGTCACAGCCCAATTGGGAGAGTGTCACTGTCCCAATGAGAGCCAGTGTCAATGTCCCACTGGGGACCAATGTCACCATCCCACTGGGAGCTATTGTAATTATCCCACTGGGAGCCAGTGTCACTGTCACACTGGGAGCCAGTGCACTGTCCCACTGGGAGCCAGTGTAGCTGTCCCACCTGGAGCCAGGAGTTTCACTCACACTGAGAGCCAGTGCAACTGTCCCACTGGGTGCCAGTGCCACTCTCGCGCTGTGTGCCAGTGTCGCTGTCCAACTGGGAGCCAGTGGATCTGTCCCACTGGGAGCCAGTGTCACTGTCCCACTGGGAGCCCGTATCTCCGTGCTGCTGGGAGCCAGGATCTCTGTCCCACTGGGAGAGAGAGTTACTGTACAACTGGGAGCCAGTGTCACTGTCCCACTGGGAGCCAGTGGCACTGTCCCAATGGGAGCCACTGGCACTGCCCCATTTGGAGCTAGTGTCACTGTCGCACTGTGAGCCAGTGCCTCTGCCCTTCCGGGATCGAGTGTCACTGTCCCACTGGGAGCCGGTGTCGCTGGCCCCCTGGGAGCCAGTGTCGTTGTTCCACTGGGAGCCAGTGTCCCTTCCCCCACTGGGATCCATTATCACTGTCCCACTGGGATCCAGTAACACCATCCCATTGAGAGCCAGTTTCGATGTCCCACTGGTATCCAGTGGCACTCTCCCACTAGGAGCCAGTGTCATTGTCCCACTGTGAGCCAGTGTCTCTATCGCACTGGGAGTCACCGCTTCTGCACACTAGGATCCAGTATTGAGGTCTCACTGCGAGCCTGTGCCAATCTCCCAATGGGAGAGACTGTCACTGTCTCATTGTGAGCCAGCGTCACTGTCCCATTGGGAGCCAGTGTCACTGTCCATCTGGGAGCCAGTGTCACTGTCCCAAAGGGAATCGGTCTCACTTTCCCACTAGGAGCCAGTGCCTCTGCCCTTCCGGGATAGAGTTTCCCTGTCCCACTGGGAGCCAGTGTCTCTGCCCCACTGTGATCCAGTATCACTGCCCCACTGGGAGCCAGTCTCACGGTCACACTGGGTGCCAGTGTCAATGTCCCACTGGGAGCCAGTGCCACTCTCGCACTGGGTGCCAGTGGACCTTCCCCATAGTGAGCCAGTGTCACTGCCCCATCGGGAACCAGTGGAACTGTCCCACTGGAAGCCAGTGTCATTGCCCACTGGGAGTCAGAGTCGCTGCCCCACTGTGAGAGAGTGTCACTATCACTGGGAGCCAGTGCCATTGGTCCACTGGGAGCCAGTGTCACTGTCCCACTGGGAGCCCGTGTCTCTGACCCACTGGGAGCCAGTGTCACTGTTCCACTGGGAGCCGGTGTTGTTGTCCCATTGGGAGCCAGTGCCGTTTCCCACTGGGAGCCAGTGTCCCTTCCCCCACTGGGATCAAGCATTACTGTTCCATTGGGATCCAGTAACACCATCCCACTGAGAGCCAGTGTCGATGTCCCACTGGGATCCAGTGTCACTCTCCCACTAGGAGCCAGTGTCGTTGTCCCACTGGGAGCCAGTGTCTCTATCCCACTGGGAGCCAGCGTCTCTGCCCCACTGGGATCCAGTATTACAGTCTCACTGCGAGCCTGTTTCAATCTCCCAATGGGAGAGACTGTCACTGTCCCATTGTGAGCCAGCGTCGCTGTCCGACTGGGAGCCAGTGTCACTGCCCATCTGGGAGCCAGTGCCACTGCCCCACAGGGAGTCGGCCTCACTTTCCAACTAGGAGCCAGTGTCACTGCCTCACTGGGTGTCAGTGTCACTGTCCCACTGGGAGAGAATGCCACTGTCACACTGGGAGCTAGTGTCGCTGTCCCACTGGATGCCTGTGTCACTGACCCACTGAGAGAGTGGCACTGTCCCAATGGGAGCCACTGGCACTGTCCCACTGGGAACTAGTGTCACTGTCCCACAGAGAGCTAGTGTCACTGCCTCACTGGGAGAGAGTGTTGCTATATCACTGGGCGCCAGTGCCACTGTTCCACTGGGAGCCATTGTCACTGTCGCACTGGGAGCCAGTGCCTCTGCCATTCCGGAATAGAGTTGCACTGTCCCACTGAGAGCCAGTATCGTTGTCCCCCTGGGAGCCAGTGTTGTTGCCCCACTGGGATCCAGTATCACTGTCCCACTGGGATCCAGTAACACCGTCCCACTGAGAGCCAGTGTCGATGTCCCACTGGTATCCAGTGTCACTCTCCCACTAGGAGCCAGTGTCATTGTCCCACTGTGAGCCAGTGTCTCTATCCCACTGGGAGCCAGCGTTTCTGCCCCACTAGGATCCAGTATTGCGGTCTCACTGCGAGCCTGTGCCAATCTCCCAATGGGAGAGACTGTCACTGTCCCATTGTGAGCCAGCGTCGCTGTCCCATTGGGAGCCAGTGTCACTGTCCCACTGGTAGAGAGGGTTACAGTTCCACTGGTAGCCAGTGTCACTCTCCCACTGACAGCCAGTGTTGCTGACCAATGGGAGCCAGTGGCACTGTACCACTGGTAACCAGTGGCATTTTTCCACTGGGAGCCAATGTTACTCCCCACTCTGAGCCAGTGGCACTGTCCCAATGGGAGCCAGTGTCACTATCCAACTGGGAGAGTGGGTCACTGTCACACTGAGCCAGTGTCGCTGTCCTACTGGGAGCCAGTGTCACGGACACACTGGGAGCCAGTGTCTGCGCCCCCTGGGAACCAGTGTACTTGTCCCACTGGGAGCAAGTGCCTCTGTCCAACTGGTAGCCAGTGTCACAGCCCAATTGGGAGAGTTTCACTCTCCCAATGAGAGCCAGTGTCAATGTCCCACTGGGGACCAATGTCACCATCCCACTGGGAGCTAGTGTAATTATCCCACTGGGAGCCAGTGTCACTGTCACACTGGGAGCCAGTGCACTGTCCCACTGGGAGCCAGTGTAGCTGGCCCACCTGGAGCCAGGAGTTTCACTCACACTGAGAGCCAGTGCAACTGTCCCACTGGGTGCCAGTGCCACTCTCGCACTGTGTGCAAGTGTCGCTGTCCAACTGGGAGCCAGTGGATCTGTCCCACTGGGAGCCAGTGTCACTGTCCCACTGGGAGCCCGTATCTCCGTGCTGCTGGGAGCCAGGATCCCTGTCCCACTGGGAGAGAGAGTTACTGTACAACTGGGAGCCAGTGTCACTGCCCCACTGGGAGCCAGTGGCACTGTCCCAATGGGAGCCACTGGCACTGCCCCATTTGGAGCCAGTGCCATTGTCCCACTGTGAGCCAGTGTCTCTATTGCACTGGGAGCCAGCGTTTCTGCACACTAGGATCCAGTATTGAGGTCTCACTGCGAGCCTGTGCCAATCTCCCAATGGGAGAGACTGTCACTGTCCCATTGTGAGCCAGCATCACTGCCCCACTGGATGCCAGTGTCACTGTCCTACTGGGAGCCAGTGTCACTGTCCCACAGGGAGTGGGTCTCACTTTCCCACTAGGAGTCAGTGTCACTGTCCCACTGGTAGAGAATGTCACTGTCCCATTGGGATCCTGTCACTGCCCCACTGGATGCCAGTGTCACTGTCCCACTGGTAGAGAGGGTTACAGTCCCACTGGGAGCCAGTGTCACTGTCCCACTGGGTGCCAGTGCCACTCTCGCACTGTGTGCAAGTGTCGCTGTCCAACTGGGAGCCAGTGGATCTGTCCCACTGGGAGCCAGTGTCACTGTCCCACTGGGAGCCCGTATCTCCGTGCTGCTGGGAGCCAGGATCCCTGTCCCACTGGGAGAGAGAGTTACTGTACAACTGGGAGCCAGTGTCACTGTCCCACTGGGAGCCAGTGGCACTGTCCCAATGGGAGCCACTGGCACTGCCCCATTTGGAGCCAGTGTCATTGCCCCACTGTGAGCCAGTGTCTCTATTGCACTGGGAGCCAGCGTTTCTGCACACTAGGATCCAGTATTGAGGTCTCACTGCGAGCCTGTGCCAATCTCCCAATGGGAGAGACTGTCACTGTCCCATTGTGAGCCAGCATCACTGCCCCACTGGATGCCAGTGTCACTGTCCTACTGGGAGCCAGTGTTACTGTCCCACAGGGAGTGGGTCTCACTTTCCCACTAGGAGTCAGTGTCACTGTCCCACTGGTAGAGAATGTCACTGTCCCATTGGGATCCTGTCACTGCCCCACTGGATGCCAGTGTCACTGTCCCACTGGTAGAGAGGGTTACAGTCCCACTGGGAGCCAGTGTCACTGTCCCACTGGGAGCCCGTATCTCCGTGCTGCTGGGAGCCAGGATCTCTGTCCCACTGGGAGAGAGAGTTACTGTACAACTGGGAGCCAGTGTCACTGTCCCACTGGGAGCCCGTATCTCCGTGCTGCTGGGAGCCAGGATCTCTGTCCCACTGGCACTGCCCCATTTGGAGCTAGTGTCACTGTCGCACTGTGAGCCAGTGCCTCTGCCCTTCCGGGATAGAGTTTCACTGTCCCACTGGGAGCCGGTGTCGCTGGCCCCCTGGGAGCCAGTGTCATTGTCCCACTGTGAGCCAGTGTCTCTATTGCACTGGGAGCCAGCGTTTCTGCACACTAGGATCCAGTATTGAGGTCTCACTGCGAGCCTGTGCCAATCTCCCAATGGGAGAGACTGTCACTGTCCCATTGTGAGCCAGCGTCACTGTCCCATTGGGAGCCAGTGTCACTGTCCATCTGGGAGCCAGTGTCACTGTCCCAAAGGGAATCGGTCTCACTTTCCCACTAGGAGCCAGTGCCTCTGCCCTTCCGGGATAGAGTTTCCCTGTCCCACCGGGAGCCAGTGTCTCTGCCCCACTGTGATCCAGTATCACTGCCCCACTGGGAGCCAGTGCCACTCTCGCACTGGGTGCCAGTGGACCTTCCCCATAGTGAGCCAGTGTCACTGCCCCATCGGGAACCAGTGGAACTGTCCCACTGGAAGTCAGTGTCACTGCCCACTGGGAGTCAGAGCCACTGCCCCACTGTGAGCCAGTGCCGTGGTTGCAATGGGAATGAGTGTCGCTGTCCCACCGGTAGCCTGTGTCACTGACCCACTGAGAGAGTGGCACTGTCCCAATGGGAACCACTGGTACTGTCCCACTGGGAGCTAGTGTCACTCTCCCACTGGGAGCTAGTGTCACTGTCCCACTGTGAGAGAGTGTCACTATCACTGGGAGCCAGTGCCATGGTTCCACTGGGAGCCAGTGTCACTGTCCCACTGGGAGCCCGTGTCTCTGACCCACTGGGAGCCAGTGCCACAGTCCCACTGGGAGCCATTGTCACTGTCCCGCTGGGAGCCAGTGCCTCTGCCACTCCGGGATAGAGTTTCACTGTCCCACTGGGAGCCGGTATTGTTGTCCCATTGGGAGCCAGTGTCGTTGTCCCACTGGGAGCCAGTGTCCCTACCCCACTGGGATCCAGCATTACTGTTCCATTGGGATCCAGTAACACCATCCCACTGAGAGCCAGTGTCGATGTCCCACTGGGATCCAGTGTCACTCTCCCACTAGGAGCCAGTGTCGTTGTCCCACTGGGAGCCAGTGTCACTGCCCATCTGGGAGCCAGTGCCACTGCCCCACAGGGAGTCGGCCTCACTTTCCAACTAGGAGCCAGTGTCACTGCCTCACTGGGTGTCAGTGTCACTGTCCCACTGGGAGAGAATGCCACTGTCACACTGGGAGCTAGTGTCGCTGTCCCACTGGATGCCTGTGTCACTGACCCACTGAGAGAGTGGCACTGTCCCAATGGGAGCCACTGGCACTGTCCAACTGGGAGCTAGTGTCACTGTCCCACAGAGAGCTAGTGTCACTGTCTCACTGGGAGAGAGTGTTGCTATATCACTGGGCGCCAGTGCCACTGTTCCACTGGGAGCCATTGTCACTGTCGCACTGGGAGCCAGTGCCTCTGCCATTCCGGAATAGAGTTGCACTGTCCCATTGTGAGCCAGCGTCGCTGTCCCCCTGGGAGCCAGTGTTGTTGCCCCACTGGGATCCAGTGTCACTGTCCCACAGGGAGTCGGTCTCACATTCCCACTAGGAGCCAGTGTCACTACCCCACTGGGTGCTAGTGTCACTGTCCCACTGGTAGAGAGTGTTACTGTTCCAATGGGAGCCAGTGTCACTGTCCCATTGGGAGCCTGTGTCACTGCCCCACTGGATGCCAGTGTCACTGTCCCACTGGTAGAGAGGGTTACAGTTCCACTGGTAGCCAGTGTCACTCTCCCACTGACAGCCAGTGTTGCTGACCAATGGGAGCCAGTGGCACTGTACCACTGGTAGCCAGTGGCATTTTTCCACTGTAAGCCACTGTTACTCCCCACTCTGAGCCAGTGTCACTGCCCCAATGGGAGCCAGTGTCACTATCCAACTGGGATAGTGGGTCACTGTCGCACTGAGCCAGTGTCGCTGTCCTACTGGGAGCCAGTGTCACGGGCCCACTGGGAGCCAGTGCCAGTGCCCCCTGGGAACCAGTGTACTTGTCCCACTGGGAGCAAGTGCCTCTGTCCAACTGGTAGCCAGTGTCACAGCCCAATTGGGAGAGTGTCACTGTCCCAATGAGAACCAGTGTCAATGTCCCACTGGGGACCAATGTCACCATCCCACTGGGAGCTAGTGTAATTATCACACTGGGAGCCAGTGTCACTGTCACACTGGGGGCCAGTGCACTGTCCCACTGGGAGCCAGTGTAGCTTCCCCACCTGGAGCCAGGAGTTTCACTCACACTGAGAGCCAGTGCAACTGTCCCACTGGGTGCCAGTGCCACTCTCGCACTGTGTGCCAGTGTCGCTGTCCAACTGGGAGCCAGTGGATCTGTCCCACTGGGAGCCAGTGTCACTGTCCCACTGGGAGCCCGTATCTCCGTGCTGCTGGGAGCCAGGATCTCTGTCCCACTGGGAGAGAGAGTTACTGTACAACTGGGAGCCAGTGTCACTGTCCCAATGTGAGCCAGTGCCTCTGCCCTTCCTGGATAGAGTTTCACTGTCCCACTGGGAGCTGGTGTCGCTGGCCCCCTGGAAGCCAGTGTCATTGTTCCACTGGGAGCCAGTGTCCCTTCCCCCACTGGGATCCATTATCACTGTCCCACTGGGATCCAGTAACACCGTCCCATTGAGAGCCAGTGTCGATGTCCCACTGGTATCCAGTGGCACTCTCCCACTAGGAGCAAGTGTCATTGTCCCACTGTGAGCCAGTGTCTCTATCGCACTGGGAGCCAGCATTTCTGCACACTAGGATCCAGTATTGCGGTCTCACTGCGAGCCTGTGCCAATCTCCCAATGGGAGAGACTGTCACTGTCCCATTGTGAGCCAGCGTCGCTGTCCCATTGGGAGCCAGTGTCACTGTCCATCTGGGAGCCAGTATCACTGTCCCAAAGGGAATCGGTCTCACTTTCCCACTAGGAGCCAGTGTCACTGCCCCACTGGGTGCCAGTGTCACTGTCCCACTGATAGAGAATGTCAGTGTCACACTGGGAGCTAGTGTCACTGTCCCACTGGGAGCCAGTGTAGCTGTCCCACCTGGAGCCAGGCGTTTCACTCACACTGAGAGCCAGTGCAACTGTCACACTGGGTGCCAGTGCCACTGTCCAACTGGGAGCCAGTGGATCTGTCCCACAGGTAACCAGTGTCACTCTCCCACTGACAGCCAGTGTTGCTGGCCAATGGGAGCCAGCGGCACTGTACCACTGGGAGCCAGTGATATTGTCCCACTGCGAGCCAATGTTACTCCCCACTCTGAGCCAGTGCCACTGTCCCAATGGGAGCCAGTGTCACTATCCAACTGGGAGAGTGTGTCACTGTCGCACTGAGCTAGTGTCGCTGTCCTACTGGGAGCCAGTGTCACTGTCCCACTGGGAGCCAGTGACACTGTCGCACTGGGAGCCAGTGATGATGTCCCACCTGGAGCCAGTGTCAATCCCACTGGGAGAGAGTGACGCTATATCACTGGAAGCCAGCGCCACTGTTCCACTGGGAGCCAGTGTCACTGTCCCACTGGGAACCAGTGTATCTAACCCACTGGGAGCCAGTGCCACAGTCCCACTTGGAGCCATTGTTACTGTCGCACTGGGAGCCAGTGCCCCAGCCCTTCCGGGATAGAGTTTCACTGTCCCACTGGGAGCCGGTGTCGCTGTCCCCCTGGGAGCCAGTGTCGTTGTTCCACTGGGAGCCAGTGTCCCTTCCCCCACTGGGATCCAGTATCACTTTCCCACTGGGATCCAGCAACACCGTCCCACTGAGAGCCAGTGTCGATGTCCCACTGGTATCCAGTGTCACTCTCCCACTAGGAGCCAGCAACACCGTCCCACTGAGAGCCAGTGTCGATGTCCCATTGGAAGCCAGTGTCACTGTCCATCTGGGAGCCAGTGTCACTGTTCCACAGGGAGTGGGTCTCACTTTCCCACTATGAGCCAGTGTCACTGCCCCACTGGGTGCCAGTGTCACTGTCCCACTGGTAGAGAATGTCACTGTCCCATTGGGAGCCTGTGTCACTGCCCCACTGGATGCCAGTGTCACTGTCCCAATGGGAGCCAGTGTCACTATCTAACTGGGAGAGTGGGTCACTGTCGCACTGAGCCAGTGTCGCTGTCCTACTGGGAGCCAGTGTCACTGTCCCACAGGGATCCAGCAACACCGTCCCACTGAGAGCCAGTGTCGATGTCCCACTGGTATCCAGTGTCACTCTCCCACTAGGAGCCAGCAACACCGTCCCACTGAGAGCCAGTGTCGATGTCCCATTGGAAGCCAGTGTCACTGTCCATCTGGGAGCCAGTGTCACTGTCCCACAGGGAGTGGGTCTCACTTTCCCACTATGAGCCAGTGTCACTGCCCCACTGGGTGCCAGTATCACTGTCCCACTGGTAGAGAATGTCACTGTCCCATTGGGAGCCTGTGTCACTGCCCCACTGGATGCCAGTGTCACTGTCCCAATGGGAGCCAGTGTCACTATCTAACTGGGAGAGTGGGTCACTGTCGCACTGAGCCAGTGTCGCTGTCCTACTGGGAGCCAGTGTCACTGTCCCACAGGGAGTGGGTCTCACTTTCCCACTAGGAGCCAGTGTCACTGTCCCACTGGTAGAGAATGTCACTGTCCCATTGGGATCCTGTCACTGCCCCACTGGATGCCAGTGTCACTGTCCCACTGGTAGAGATGGTTACAGTCCCACTGGTAGCCAGTGTCACTCTCCCACTGATAGCCAGTGTTGCTGACCAACGGGAGCCAGTGGCACTGTACCACTGGGAGCCAGTGGCATTGTTCCACTGGGAGCCAGTGGCATTGTTCCACTGGTAGCCAGTGTCCCTTCCCCCACTGGGGTCCAGTATTACTTTCCCACTGGGATCCAGTAACACCATGCCACTGAGAGCCAGTGTCGATGTCCCACTGGTATCCAGTGTCACTCTCCCACTAGGAGCCAGTGTCATTGTCCCACTGTGAGCCAGTGTCTCTATTCCACTGGGAGCCAGCGTTTCTGCCCCACTAGGATCCAGTATTGCGGTCTCACTGCAAGCCTGTGCCAATCTCCCAATGGGAGAGACTGTCACTGTCCCATTGTGAGCCAGCGTCGCTGTCCCATTGGGAGCCAGTGTCACTGTCCATCTGGGATCCAGTGTCACTGTCCCACAGGGAGTGGGTCTCACTTTCCCACTATGAGCCAGTGTCACTGCCCCACTGGGTGCCAGTGTCACTGTCCCACTTGTAGAGAATGTCACTGTCCCATTGGGAGCCTGTATCACTGCCCCACTGGATGCCAGTTTCACTGGACCACTGGTAGAGAGGGTTACAGTCCCACTGGTAGCCAGTGTCACTCTCCCACTGACAGCCAGTGTTGCTGACCAATGGGAGCCAGTGGCACTGCACCACTGGTAGCCAGTTGCATTTTCCACTGGGAGCCAATGTTACTCCCCACTCTGAGCCAGTGTCACTGTCCCAATGGGAGCCAGTGTCACTATCCAACTGGGAGAGTGGGTCACTGTCGCACTGAGCCAGTGTCACTGTCCTACTGGGAGCCAGTGTCACGGACCCACTGGGGGCCAGTGTCACTCTCCCACTGACAGCCAGTGTTGCTGACCAATGGGAGCCAGTGGCATTGTCCCACTGGGAGCCAGTGTCACTATCCAACTGGGAGAGCGTGTCACTGTCGCACTGATGCAGTGTCGCTGTCCTACTGGGAGCCAGTGTCACTGACCCACTGGGAGCCAGTGTCTGTGCCCCACTGGGAACCAGTGTAATTGTCCCACTGCGAGCAAGTGCCTCTGTCCAACTGGTAGTCAGTGTCACAGCCCCATTGGTAGAGTGCCACTGTCCCAATTGGAGCCAGTGTCACTGTCCCACTGGGCACAAATGTCACTATCCCACTGGGAGCTAGTGTAATTGTGCCACGGGGAGCCAGTGTCACGGTCACACTGGGAGCCAGTGCCACTGTCCCACTGGGAGCCAGTGTCGCTGTCCCACCTGGAGCAATCATCACTGCCCCATTGGGTGCCAGTGTCACTGTCCCACTGCGAGCCAGTGTGTCTGCCCCACTGGGATCCAGTACCACTGCCTCACTGGGAACCAGTTTCACTGTCACACTGGGATCCAGTGCCACTGTCCCTCTGGTCACCAGTGCCACTCTCGCACTGGGTGCCAGTGGCACTTTCCAACTGGGAGCCAGTGGATCTGTCCCACTTGGAGCCAGTGTCACTGTCCCACTGGGAGCCAGTATCTCCGTGCTGCTGGGAGCCAAGATCTCTGTCCCACTGGGAGAGAGAGTTACTGTACAACTTGGAACCAGTGTCACTGTCCCGCTGGGAGCCAGTGGCACTGTCCCAATAGAGTCACTGGCACTGTCCCACTTGGAGCTAGTGTCACTGTCGCACTGGGAGCCAGTGCATCTGCCCTTCCGGGATAGTATTTCACTGTCCCACTGGGAGCCGGTGTCGCTGTCCTCCTGGGAGCCAGTGTCGTTGTTCCACTGGGAGTCAGTGTCCCTTCCCCCACTGGGATCCATTATCACTGTCCCACTGGGATCCAGTAGCACCGTCCCACTGAAAGCCAGTGCCGATGTCCCACTGGTATCCAGTGTCACTCTCCCACTAGGAGCCAGTCTCATTGTCCCACTGTGAGCCAGTGTCTCTATCCCACTGGGAGCCAGCGTTTCTGCCCCACTAGGATCCAGTATTGCGGTCTCACTGCGAGCCTGTGCCAATCTCCCAATGGGAGAGACTGTCACTGTCCCATTGTGAGCCAGCGTCGCCGTACCATTGGGAGCCAGTGTCACTGTCCATCTGGGAGCCAGTGTCACTGTCCCACAGGGAGTCGGTCTCACTTTCCCACTAGGAGCCAGTGTCACTGCCCCACTGGGTGCCAGTGTCACTGTCCCAATGGTAGAGAGTGTTACTGTTCCATTGGGAGCCAGTGTCACTGTCCCACTGTGAGAGAATGTCAGTGTCACACTGGGAGCTAGTGTCACTGTCCCATTGGGAGCCTGTGTCACTGCCCCACTGGATGCCAGTGTCACTGTCCCACTGGTAGAGAGGATTACTGTACCACTGGTAGCCAGTGTCACTTTCCCACTGGGAGCCATTGTCACTATCCAACTGGGAGAGAGTGTCACTGTCACACTGAGCCAGTGTCGCTGTCCTACTGGGAGACAGTATCCTGACCCGATGGGAGCCAGTGTCTGTGTCCCACTGGGAACCAGTGTCATTGTCCCACTAGAGCAAGTGTCTCTGTCCAGCTGATAGCCAGTGTCACAGCCCCATTGGGAGAGTGTCACTGTCCCAATGGGAGCCAGTGTCACTGTCCCACCGGGGACCAATGTCACTATTCCACTGGGAGCTAGTGTAATTGTCCCACTGGGAGCCAGCGTCACTGTTCCACTGGGAGCCAGTTTCACGGCCCCACTGGGAGAGAGTGTCACTCTCCCACTGGAATCCAGTGTCACTGTCCAACTGGGAGCCAGTGTCACTGTCCAACTGGGAGGCAGTGCCACTGTCCCACTGGGAGCCAGTGCCACTGTATCATTGTGAGCTAGTGTCACTCTCCCACTGGGAGCCAGTGTCACTGCACAACTTGAAGCCAGTATCATTGTGACACTGGGAACCAGTGTTACTGCCCACTGGCAGCCAGTGTCACTGACCACTGGGAGCCAGTGTCACTGTGCGATTGGGAGCCAGTCTCATTGTCCCACTGGGAGCCAGTGTCGATGTCCCAATGGGAGCCAGTATCACTGTCCCACTGGAAGCCAATGTTACTGTCCCATTAGGAGCCAGTGTCACTGTCCCTCTGGGAGAGAGTGTCACTGTAAAACTGGGAGCCAGAGTCACTGTCCCACTTGAAGCCAGTGAAACTGTCCCACTGAGCGCCAGTGACACTGTCCCACTGGGAGAATGTGTCACTGTCCCACTGCGAGCCAGTGTCACTGTCCCACAGGGCGCTAGTGGCTAGTGTCACTGTCCCACTGGGAGCCAGTGGCACTGTCTCACTGGGAGAGAGTGTCAGTCTCCCACTCGGAGCCAGTGTCGCTGTCCCACTGGGAGTCATTGGCACTGTACCACTGGGCACCAATGTCACTGCCCATTGGGAGCCAGTGTCACTTTCCCACGATGAGCCAGTATCACTCTCCAACTGGGAGACAGTGCCACTGTCCCACCGGGAGCCAGTCTCACTGTCCCATCAAGAGGGAGTGTCACTGTCCCACTGGGAGCCAGTGTCACTGTCGCAATGGGAGCCAGTTTCACTGTCCCATTGGCACATGGTGTTACTGTCCCACTGGTAGAGTTAGTCACTGTCCCACTATGTGCCAGTGTCACTGCCCAACTGGTAGCCAGTGTCACAGTCCCAGTGGGAGCCAGTGTCACTCTCCCACTGGGAGCCAGTGTCACTCTCCCACTGGGAGCCAGTGTCACTGACCCATTGTGAGCCAGAGTCACTGTCACACTGGGAGAGACTGTCAATATCCCATGTGATCCAGTGTCACTGTCCCACAGGGAGCCAGTGTCACTGTCCAACTGGGAGAGAGTGTCACTGACCCACTGGGAGCCATTGTCCCAGTGTCCCAGTGTCCGAGTGTCTCCGTGCCTCTTTGTCTCAGTGTACCAGTGTCACTGTGTCCCAGTGCCCGAGTGAAACCGTATCTTTTTGTCCCAGTGTGCCAGTGTCCCAGTGTCCCAGTGCCCTATTGTCTCCGTGTCCCTTTGTCTCAGTGTCCCAGTGTTCCAGTGTCCCAGTGTCCTAGTGTCTCTGTGTCCCAGTGTCGCAGTGTCCAAGTGTCCCAGTGTCCTAGTGTCTCTGTGTCTCAGTGTTCCAGTGTCCCAGTATCCGTGTGTCTCTGTGTCTCAGTGTTCCAGTGTCCCAGTATCCGCGTGTCTATGTGTCCCACTGTCCGAGTGTCGTGGTGTCTCTGTGTCTCCTTGTCTCAGTGTTTTTGTGTCCAAGTGTCCTAGTGCCCTGTTGCCTCTGTGTATCTGCGTCGCAGTGTCCCAGTGTACCAGTGTCCCAGTGTCCCAACATCTCTGTGTCTCAGTGTCCTGGTGTCTCTTTGTCTCAGTGTCTCGGTGTCCTAGTGTCCTCGTATCTCTGTGTCTCTGTGTCCCAGCGCCTCAGTGTCTCAGTGTCCCAGTGTCCCAGTGTCCCAGTGTGCCAGTGTCCTAGTGTCTCTGTGTCACAGTGTCCAAGTGTCCTAGTGTCCTGATTTTTCTGTGTCTCAATGTCTCAATGTCACAGTGTCCCAGTGTGCTAGAGTATATGTGTGTCTGCATCTCAGTGTCTCAGTGTCCCAGTGTTCTAGTGTCTCTGTGTCTCTGTGTCTCAGTGTCTCAGTGTCTCTGTGTCCAAGTATCCCAGTGCCCTAATGTCTCTGTGTATCTGCATCTCAGTGTCTCAGTGACCCAGTGTGCCAGTGTACAAGTGTCTCTGTGTTTCTGTGTCTCATTGTCCCAGTGTCCCATTGTCCTAGCGCATCTGTGTCTCAGTGCCCCAGTGTCCCAGGGTCCCAGCATCTCTGTGTCTTAGTGTATCAGTGCCCCAGTGTCCTAGTGTCTCTGTGTCTAAGTGCCTCAATGTCCCAGTGTCCACATATCTCTGTGTCTCAGTGTCTCAGTGTTCCAGTGTCCTAGTGCCTCTTTGTTTCAGTGTCCCAGTGTCCCAGTGTCCCAGTGTCATAGTGCCTCTGTTTCTCAGTGCCGCAGTGTCCCAGGATCCCAGCGTCTCTGTGTCTCAGTGTCCCAGTGCCCCAGTGTCCTAGTGTCTCTGAGTCTAAGTGCCTCAATGTCCCAGTGTCCACATATCTCTGTGTCTCAGTGTCTCAGTGTCTCAGTGTCCCAGTGTCCTTGTGTAATAATTTCTCTGTGTCTCAGTGTCTCAATGTCCCAGTGTCCCAGTGTGCTAGTGTATATGTGCCTCTGTGTCTCATTGTCTCATTGTCTTAGTGTCCCAATGTACTTGTGTCTCTGTGTCTCAGTGTCTCAGTGTCCCAGTGTCCCAGTGTCCCAGTGTCCCAATGCCCCAGTGTCTCTGTGACTCTGCATCTCAGTTTCCTAGTGCTTCTGTGTCTCAGTGTCCCAATGTCCCAGTGTCTCCGTGTCCCTTTGTCTCAGTGTCCCAGTGTTCCAGTGTTCCAGTGTCCCAGTGTCTTAGTGTCTCTGTGTCTCTGTGTCTCAGTGTCTCAGTGTCCCAGTGTCCCAGTGTCCGCGTGTCTATGTGTCTCAGTGTCCCACTGTCCGAGTGTCCTGGTGTCTCTGTGTCTACTTGTCTCAGTGTTTCTGTGTCCAAGTGTCCTAGTGCCCTGTTGCCTCTGTGTATCTGCGTCGCTGTGTCCCAGTGTACCAGTGTCCCAGTGTCCAAGTGTCTCCGTGTTTCTGTGTCTCAGTACCCCAGTGTCCCAGTGTACCAGTGTCCCAGTGTCCAAGTGTCTCCGTGTTTCTGTGTCTCAGTACCCCAGTGTCCCAGTGTCCCAGTGTCCCAGGGTCCCAGCGTCTCTGTGTCTCAGTGTCCTGGTGTCTCTTTGTCTCAGTGTCTCAGTGTCCTAGTGTCCTCGTATCTCTGTGTCTCTGTGTCCCTGCGTCTCAGTGTCTCAATGTCCCAGTATCCCAGTATCCTAGTGTGTATGTGTCTCAGTGTCTCAGAGTCCCAGCGTCCCAGTGTCATAGTGTCTCTGTGTCACAGTGTCCCAGTGTCCTAGTGTCCTAATTTTTCTGTGTCTCAATGCCTCAATGTCACAGTGTCCCAGTGTGCTAGTGTATATGTGTGTCTGCATCTCAGTGTCCCAGTGTCCCAGTGTTCTAGTGTTCTAGTGTCTCTGTGTCTCTGTGTCTCAGTGTCTCTGTGTCCAAGTGTGCCTTTGCCCTAATGCCTCTGTGTATCTGCATCTCAGTGCCTCAGTGACCCAGTGTAACAGTGTACAAGTGTCTCTGTGTTTCTGTGTCTCATTGTCCCAGTGTCCTAGTGCCTCTGTGTCTCAGTGCCCCAGTGTCCCAGTGTCCCAGGGTCCCAGCATCTCTGTGTCTCAGTGTCCCAGTGCCCCAGTGTCCTAGTGTCTCTGTGTCTAAGTGCCTCAATGTCCCAGTGTCCACATATCTCTGTGTCTCTGTCTCTCATTGTCTCAGTGTCCCAGTGTCCTTGTGTCCTAATTTCTCTGTGTCTCAGTGTCTCAATGTCCCAGTGTCCCAGTGTGCTAGTGTATATGTGTCTCTGTGTCTCATTGTCTCATGGTCTCAGTGTCCCAATGTTGTTGTGTCTCTGTGTCTCAGTGTCTCAGTGTCCCAGTGTCCCAGTGTCCCAATGTCCCAGTGTCTCTGTGACTCTGCATCTCAGTTTCCTAGTGCCTCTGTGTCTCAGTGTCTCAGTGTCCCAATGTCCCAGTGTCTCCGTGACTCTGTGTTTCAGTGTCCCAGTGTCCCAGTTTCCTAGTGCCTCTGCGCCTCAGTGTCTCAGTGTCCCAATGTCCCAGTGTCCATTGTCTCTGTGTCTCAGTGTCTCAGTGTCCCAGTGTCCCAGTGCCCTAGAGTCTCTGTGTCTCAGTGTCTCAGTGTCCAGTGCTCAGTGTCCCAGTGCTTTAATGTCTACGCGTCACTGTGTCTCAGTGTCCCAGCAATCCATGTCCTAGTGTCTCTGTGTCACAGTGTCTCAGTGTCCCAGAGGCCTAGTGTCCTAATTTTGCTGTGTCTCCGTGTCTCAATGTCCCAGTCTCCCAGTGCGCTAGTTTATATGTGTCTCTGTGTTTCTGTGCCCCAGTCTTCTAGTGTCTCTCTGTCTCTGTGTCTCAGTGTCTCTGTGTTCAAGTGTCCCAGTGCCCTATTACCTCTGTGTATCTGCATCTCAGTGTCCCAGTGTCCCAGTGTCCAAGTGTCTCCGTGTTTCTGTGTCTCAGTGTTCCAGTGTCCTAGTGCCTCTATGTCTCAGTGCCCCAGTGTCCCAGTGTCCCAGTGTTCCAGTGTCATAGTATCTCTGTGTCTCAGTGTTCCAGTGTCCCAGTGTCCCTGTGTCCCAGTGTCTCAGTGTCCTAGAGTGTGTGTGTCTTTGTGCTTAAGTGTCCCAGTGTCCCGGTACCTCGGTGTCCTAGTGTCTCTGTGTCTCAGTATCTCAGTGTCCCTGTGTCCTCGTATCTCTGTGTCTCTGTGTCTCTGTTTATCTGCATCTCAGTGTCCCAATGTCCCAGTGTCCCAGTGTCCAAGTGTCTCTGTGTTTCTGTGTCTCAGTGTTCCAGTGTCCTAGTGCCGCTGTGTCTCAGTGCCCCAGTGTCCCTGTGTCCCAGTGTCATAGTGCCTCTGTTTCTCAGTGCCGCAGTGTCCCAGGATCCCAGCGTCTCTGTGTCTCAGTGCTCCAGTGTCCCAGTGTCCCTGTGTCCCAGTGTCTCAGTGTCCTAGAGTATGTGTGTCTTTGTGCTTAAGTGTCCCAGTGTCCCGGTACCTCAGTGTCCTAGTGTCTCTGTGTCTCAGTGTCTCAGTGTCCTTGTGTCCTCGTATCTCTGTGTCTCTGTGTCTCTGTGTATCTGCATCTCAATGTCCCAGTGTCCCAGTGTCCCAGTGTCCAAGTGTCTCTGTGTTTCTGTGTCTCAGTGTTCCAGTGTCCTAGTGCCGCTGTGTCTCAGTGCTCCAGTGTCCCTGTGTCCCAGTGTCACAGTGCCTGTTTCTCAGTACCGCAGTTTCCCAGGATCCCAGCGTCTCTGTGTCTCAGTGTTCCAGTGTCCCAGTGTCTCAGTGTCCTAGAGTCTGTGTGTCTTTGTGCTTAAGTGTCCCAGTGTCCCGGTACCCCGGTGTCCTAGTGTCTCTGTGTCTCAGTGTCTCAGTGTCTCAGTGTCCCTGTGTTATCGTATCTCTGTGTCTCTGTGTCTCAGTGTCTCAGTGTCTCAGTGTCCCAGTGTCCCAGTGTCTCAGTGTTTCAGAGTACCAGTGTCCTAGTACTCAGTGTCTTAGTGTCTCTTCATTACTGCATCTCAGTGTCTCAGTGTCCAGGATTCTAGTGTCTCTGTGTCACAGTGTCTCAGTGTCTCAATGTCCCAGTGTCTCCGTGACTCTGTGTCTCAGTGTCCCAGTGTCCTAGTGCCTCTATGCCTCAGTGTCTCCGTGTCCCAATGCCCCAGTGTCCATTGTCTCAGTGTCCCAGTGTCCCAATGTGTCCATGTCTCAGTGTTCAGTGTCCCAATGGCCCAGTGCCCTACTGTCTCTGTGTCTTTCTCTGTCTCAGTGTCCAAGTGTCCCCGGGTCCCAGTGTCTCCGTGTCTCTGTTTCTCTGGGTCCCAGTGGCCCAGTGTCCTAGTATCCTAGTGTCCCCGTATCTCTGTGTCTCAGCGTCCCAGTGCCCTAGAGCCTTGGTGTCTCAGTGCCCCAGAGTCCCAGTCTCCCAGGATCCCAGCGTCTCTGTGTCTCAGTTTCCATGTGTCCCAGTGTCCCAGTGTCCCGGTGTCCACGTGTCTCCGTGTTTCTGTGTCTCAGTGTCCCAGTGTCCTAGTGCCTCTGTGTCTCAGTGCCCCAGTGTCCCAGTGTCCCAGTGTCCCAGTGTCCTAGTGCCTCTGTTTCTCAGTGCCGCAGAGTCCCAGGATCCCAGTGTTTCTGTGTCTCAGTGTTACAGTGTCCCAGTGTCCCTGTGTCCCAGTGTCCATGTGTCCCAGTGCCTCAGTGTCCTAGAGTCTCTGTGTCTTTGTGCTTCAGTGCCCCAGTGTCCCAGTGTCCCAGTGTCCCGGTGTCCAAGTGTATCCGTGTTTCTGTGTCTCAGTGTCCCAGTGTCCTAGTGCCGCTGTGTCACACTGCCCCAGTGTCCCAGTGTCCCAGTGCCCTTGTGCCTCTGTGTCCCAGTGTCTCAGTGTTTCAGTGTCCCAATGTCTTCGTATCTCTGTGTCTCAGTGTCTCAGTGTTCCAGTGTCCCATTGTCATAGTATCTATGTGCCTCAGTGTTTCAGAGTCCCAGTGTGCCAGTACTCACTGTCTTAGTGTCTCTGCGTCACTGCGTCTCAGTGTCTCAGTGTCCCAATGTCCCAGTGTCCATTATCTCTGTGTCTCAGTGTCTCAGTGTCCAAATGTTCGAGTGTCTCCATGATTCTGTGTCTCAGTGTCGCAGTGTCCCAGTGTCCTAGTGCCTCTGTGTCTCAGTGTCTCAGTGTCCCAATGCCCTGGTGTCCCAGTGTCCTAGTGCCTCTGTGTCTCACTGCCCCAGTGTCCCAGGATCCCCGCACCTCTGTGTCTCAGTGTCCCAGTGTCCCTGTGTCCCAGTGCCTCAGTGTCCTAGAGTCTCTGTGTCTTTGTGCTTAAGTATCCCAGTGTCCCAGTGTCCCAGTGTACCTGTGTCCCAGTGTCCCAGTGTCTCAGTGTCTCAGTGTCTCAGTGTCCCAATGTCCTCGTATCTCTTTGTCTCAGTGGCTCTGTGTCCCAGTGTCCCAGTGTCATAGTGTCACTGTGCCTCAGTGTTTCAGAGTTCCAGTGTCCCTGTACTCACTGCCTCAGTGTCTCTGCGTCAATGCATCTCAGTGTCCCAGTGCTCCAGTGTCGCAGTGTCCCAGTGTCTCTGTGTCACAGTGTATCAGTGTCCAAATGTCCCAGTGTCTCCATGACTCTGTGCCTCATGTCCCAGTGTCCCAGTGTCCAGGTGCCTCTGTGCCTCAGTGTTTCAGAGTCCCAGTGTCCCAGTACTCACTGTCTCAGTGTCTCTGCGTCAATGCGTCTCAGTGCCCCAGTGTTCCAGTGTCTCAGTGTCCCAGTGTTCCAGTGTCCCAGTGTCACAGTGTCTCAGTGTCCAAATGTCCCAGTGTCTCCATGACTCTGTGTCACAGTGTCCAAATGTCCCAGTGTCTCCATGACTCTGTGTCTCAGTGTCCCAGTGTCCTAGTGCCTCTGTGTCTCAGTGTCTCAGTGTCCCAGTGTCCCAGTGTCCTACTGCCTCTGTGTCTCAGTGTCTCAGTGCCTCAGTGTCCCAGTGTCCCAGTGTCCTAGTGCCTCTGTGTCTCAGTGTCTCAGTGTACCAATGTCACAGTGTCCCAGTGTCCTTTGTATCAGTGTCTCAGTGTCCCAATGCCCCAGTGTCCCAGTGTCCTTTGTCTCAGTGTCTCAGTGTCCCAGTGCCCAGTGTCCCAGTGTCTTAGTGTCTCAGTGTTTCAGAGTCCCAGTGTCCCAGTACTCACTGTTTTAGTGTCTCTGCGACACTGCGTCTCAATGTCTCAGTGTTCCTGTGTCATAGTGTCTCTGTGTCACAGTGTCTCAGTGTCCCAGTGTCCAAGTGTCGGAATTTCTCTGTGACTCAGTGTCTCAATGTGCCAGTGTCCAAGTGTGCTAGTGGATATGTGTCGCTCTGTCCCAGTGTCCATTGTCTCTGTGTCTCAGTGTCCTAGTGTCCTCGTATCTCTGTGTCTCTGTGTCCCTGCGTCTCAGTGTCTCAATGTCCCAGTATCCCAGTATCCTAGTGTGTATGTGTCTCAGTGTCTCAGAGTCCCAGCGTCCCAGTGTCATAGTGTCTCTGTGTCACAGTGTCCCAGTGTCCTAGTGTCCTAATTTTTCTGTGTCTCAATGCCTCAATGTCACAGTGTCCCAGTGTGCTAGTGTATATGTGTGTCTGCATCTCAGTGTCCCAGTGTCCCAGTGTTCTAGTGTTCTAGTGTCTCTGTGTCTCTGTGTCTCAGTGTCTCTGTGTCCAAGTGTGCCTTTGCCCTAATGCCTCTGTGTATCTGCATCTCAGTGCCTCAGTGACCCAGTGTAACAGTGTACAAGTGTCTCTGTGTTTCTGTGTCTCATTGTCCCAGTGTCCTAGTGCCTCTGTGTCTCAGTGCCCCAGTGTCCCAGTGTCCCAGGGTCCCAGCATCTCTGTGTCTCAGTGTCCCAGTGCCCCAGTGTCCTAGTGTCTCTGTGTCTAAGTGCCTCAATGTCCCAGTGTCCACATATCTCTGTGTCTCTGTCTCTCATTGTCTCAGTGTCCCAGTGTCCTTGTGTCCTAATTTCTCTGTGTCTCAGTGTCTCAATGTCCCAGTGTCCCAGTGTGCTAGTGTATATGTGTCTCTGTGTCTCATTGTCTCATGGTCTCAGTGTCCCAATGTTGTTGTGTCTCTGTGTCTCAGTGTCTCAGTGTCCCAGTGTCCCAGTGTCCCAATGTCCCAGTGTCTCTGTGACTCTGCATCTCAGTTTCCTAGTGCCTCTGTGTCTCAGTGTCTCAGTGTCCCAATGTCCCAGTGTCTCCGTGACTCTGTGTTTCAGTGTCCCAGTGTCCCAGTTTCCTAGTGCCTCTGCGCCTCAGTGTCTCAGTGTCCCAATGTCCCAGTGTCCATTGTCTCTGTGTCTCAGTGTCTCAGTGTCCCAGTGTCCCAGTGCCCTAGAGTCTCTGTGTCTCAGTGTCTCAGTGTCCAGTGCTCAGTGTCCCAGTGCTTTAATGTCTACGCGTCACTGTGTCTCAGTGTCCCAGCAATCCATGTCCTAGTGTCTCTGTGTCACAGTGTCTCAGTGTCCCAGAGGCCTAGTGTCCTAATTTTGCTGTGTCTCCGTGTCTCAATGTCCCAGTCTCCCAGTGCGCTAGTTTATATGTGTCTCTGTGTTTCTGTGCCCCAGTCTTCTAGTGTCTCTCTGTCTCTGTGTCTCAGTGTCTCTGTGTTCAAGTGTCCCAGTGCCCTATTACCTCTGTGTATCTGCATCTCAGTGTCCCAGTGTCCCAGTGTCCAAGTGTCTCCGTGTTTCTGTGTCTCAGTGTTCCAGTGTCCTAGTGCCTCTATGTCTCAGTGCCCCAGTGTCCCAGTGTCCCAGTGTTCCAGTGTCATAGTATCTCTGTGTCTCAGTGTTCCAGTGTCCCAGTGTCCCTGTGTCCCAGTGTCTCAGTGTCCTAGAGTGTGTGTGTCTTTGTGCTTAAGTGTCCCAGTGTCCCGGTACCTCGGTGTCCTAGTGTCTCTGTGTCTCAGTATCTCAGTGTCCCTGTGTCCTCGTATCTCTGTGTCTCTGTGTCTCTGTTTATCTGCATCTCAGTGTCCCAATGTCCCAGTGTCCCAGTGTCCAAGTGTCTCTGTGTTTCTGTGTCTCAGTGTTCCAGTGTCCTAGTGCCGCTGTGTCTCAGTGCCCCAGTGTCCCTGTGTCCCAGTGTCATAGTGCCTCTGTTTCTCAGTGCCGCAGTGTCCCAGGATCCCAGCGTCTCTGTGTCTCAGTGCTCCAGTGTCCCAGTGTCCCTGTGTCCCAGTGTCTCAGTGTCCTAGAGTATGTGTGTCTTTGTGCTTAAGTGTCCCAGTGTCCCGGTACCTCAGTGTCCTAGTGTCTCTGTGTCTCAGTGTCTCAGTGTCCTTGTGTCCTCGTATCTCTGTGTCTCTGTGTCTCTGTGTATCTGCATCTCAATGTCCCAGTGTCCCAGTGTCCCAGTGTCCAAGTGTCTCTGTGTTTCTGTGTCTCAGTGTTCCAGTGTCCTAGTGCCGCTGTGTCTCAGTGCTCCAGTGTCCCTGTGTCCCAGTGTCACAGTGCCTGTTTCTCAGTACCGCAGTTTCCCAGGATCCCAGCGTCTCTGTGTCTCAGTGTTCCAGTGTCCCAGTGTCTCAGTGTCCTAGAGTCTGTGTGTCTTTGTGCTTAAGTGTCCCAGTGTCCCGGTACCCCGGTGTCCTAGTGTCTCTGTGTCTCAGTGTCTCAGTGTCTCAGTGTCCCTGTGTTATCGTATCTCTGTGTCTCTGTGTCTCAGTGTCTCAGTGTCTCAGTGTCCCAGTGTCCCAGTGTCTCAGTGTTTCAGAGTACCAGTGTCCTAGTACTCAGTGTCTTAGTGTCTCTTCATTACTGCATCTCAGTGTCTCAGTGTCCAGGATTCTAGTGTCTCTGTGTCACAGTGTCTCAGTGTCTCAATGTCCCAGTGTCTCCGTGACTCTGTGTCTCAGTGTCCCAGTGTCCTAGTGCCTCTATGCCTCAGTGTCTCCGTGTCCCAATGCCCCAGTGTCCATTGTCTCAGTGTCCCAGTGTCCCAATGTGTCCATGTCTCAGTGTTCAGTGTCCCAATGGCCCAGTGCCCTACTGTCTCTGTGTCTTTCTCTGTCTCAGTGTCCAAGTGTCCCCGGGTCCCAGTGTCTCCGTGTCTCTGTTTCTCTGGGTCCCAGTGGCCCAGTGTCCTAGTATCCTAGTGTCCCCGTATCTCTGTGTCTCAGCGTCCCAGTGCCCTAGAGCCTTGGTGTCTCAGTGCCCCAGAGTCCCAGTCTCCCAGGATCCCAGCGTCTCTGTGTCTCAGTTTCCATGTGTCCCAGTGTCCCAGTGTCCCGGTGTCCACGTGTCTCCGTGTTTCTGTGTCTCAGTGTCCCAGTGTCCTAGTGCCTCTGTGTCTCAGTGCCCCAGTGTCCCAGTGTCCCAGTGTCCCAGTGTCCTAGTGCCTCTGTTTCTCAGTGCCGCAGAGTCCCAGGATCCCAGTGTTTCTGTGTCTCAGTGTTACAGTGTCCCAGTGTCCCTGTGTCCCAGTGTCCATGTGTCCCAGTGCCTCAGTGTCCTAGAGTCTCTGTGTCTTTGTGCTTCAGTGCCCCAGTGTCCCAGTGTCCCAGTGTCCCGGTGTCCAAGTGTATCCGTGTTTCTGTGTCTCAGTGTCCCAGTGTCCTAGTGCCGCTGTGTCACACTGCCCCAGTGTCCCAGTGTCCCAGTGCCCTTGTGCCTCTGTGTCCCAGTGTCTCAGTGTTTCAGTGTCCCAATGTCTTCGTATCTCTGTGTCTCAGTGTCTCAGTGTTCCAGTGTCCCATTGTCATAGTATCTATGTGCCTCAGTGTTTCAGAGTCCCAGTGTGCCAGTACTCACTGTCTTAGTGTCTCTGCGTCACTGCGTCTCAGTGTCTCAGTGTCCCAATGTCCCAGTGTCCATTATCTCTGTGTCTCAGTGTCTCAGTGTCCAAATGTTCGAGTGTCTCCATGATTCTGTGTCTCAGTGTCGCAGTGTCCCAGTGTCCTAGTGCCTCTGTGTCTCAGTGTCTCAGTGTCCCAATGCCCTGGTGTCCCAGTGTCCTAGTGCCTCTGTGTCTCACTGCCCCAGTGTCCCAGGATCCCCGCACCTCTGTGTCTCAGTGTCCCAGTGTCCCTGTGTCCCAGTGCCTCAGTGTCCTAGAGTCTCTGTGTCTTTGTGCTTAAGTATCCCAGTGTCCCAGTGTCCCAGTGTACCTGTGTCCCAGTGTCCCAGTGTCTCAGTGTCTCAGTGTCTCAGTGTCCCAATGTCCTCGTATCTCTTTGTCTCAGTGGCTCTGTGTCCCAGTGTCCCAGTGTCATAGTGTCACTGTGCCTCAGTGTTTCAGAGTTCCAGTGTCCCTGTACTCACTGCCTCAGTGTCTCTGCGTCAATGCATCTCAGTGTCCCAGTGCTCCAGTGTCGCAGTGTCCCAGTGTCTCTGTGTCACAGTGTATCAGTGTCCAAATGTCCCAGTGTCTCCATGACTCTGTGCCTCATGTCCCAGTGTCCCAGTGTCCAGGTGCCTCTGTGCCTCAGTGTTTCAGAGTCCCAGTGTCCCAGTACTCACTGTCTCAGTGTCTCTGCGTCAATGCGTCTCAGTGCCCCAGTGTTCCAGTGTCTCAGTGTCCCAGTGTTCCAGTGTCCCAGTGTCACAGTGTCTCAGTGTCCAAATGTCCCAGTGTCTCCATGACTCTGTGTCACAGTGTCCAAATGTCCCAGTGTCTCCATGACTCTGTGTCTCAGTGTCCCAGTGTCCTAGTGCCTCTGTGTCTCAGTGTCTCAGTGTCCCAGTGTCCCAGTGTCCTACTGCCTCTGTGTCTCAGTGTCTCAGTGCCTCAGTGTCCCAGTGTCCCAGTGTCCTAGTGCCTCTGTGTCTCAGTGTCTCAGTGTACCAATGTCACAGTGTCCCAGTGTCCTTTGTATCAGTGTCTCAGTGTCCCAATGCCCCAGTGTCCCAGTGTCCTTTGTCTCAGTGTCTCAGTGTCCCAGTGCCCAGTGTCCCAGTGTCTTAGTGTCTCAGTGTTTCAGAGTCCCAGTGTCCCAGTACTCACTGTTTTAGTGTCTCTGCGACACTGCGTCTCAATGTCTCAGTGTTCCTGTGTCATAGTGTCTCTGTGTCACAGTGTCTCAGTGTCCCAGTGTCCAAGTGTCGGAATTTCTCTGTGACTCAGTGTCTCAATGTGCCAGTGTCCAAGTGTGCTAGTGGATATGTGTCGCTCTGTCCCAGTGTCCATTGTCTCTGTGTCTCAGTGTCCCAGTGTCCCAGTGTCCCAGTGTCCCGGTGTCCAAGTGTCTCCGTGTTTCTGTGTCTCAGTGTCCCAGTGTCCTAGTGCCTCTGTGTCTCAGTGTCTCAGTGTCCCAGTGTCCCAATGTGTCCATGTCCCAGTGTTCAGTGTCCCAATGGCCCAGTGCCCTAGTGTATCTGTGTCTCTCTCTCTCAGTGTCCATGTGCCCCGTGTCCCAGTGTCTCCGTGTCTCTGTGCCTCTGGGTCCCAGTGGCCCAGTGTCCCAGTGTCCTAGTGTCCTAGTGTCCAAGTGTCCCCGTATCTCTGTGTCTCAGCGTCCCAGTGTCCTAGAGTCTCTGTGTCTCAGTGCCCCAGTGTCCCAGTCTCACAGTGTGCTGGTGTCCTAGAGTCTCTGTGTCTTTGTGCTTAAGTGTCCCAGTGTCCCAGTGTCCCAGTGTCCAAGTGTCTCCGTCTTTCTGTGTCTCAGTGTCCCAGTGTCCAAGTGCATCTGTGTCTCAGTGTTCAGTGTCCCAATGGCCCAGTGCCCTAGTGTCTCTGTGTCTCTCTCTGTCTCAGTGTCCAAGTGTCCCCGGGTCCCAGTGTCTCCGTGTCTCTGTTTCTCTGGGTCCCAGTGGCCCAGTGTCCCAGTGTCCTAGTATCCCAGTGTCCCCGTATCTCTGTGTCTCAGCGTCCCAGTGTCCTAGAGCCTCGGTTTCTCAGTGCCCCAGAGTCCCAGTCTCCCAGGGTCCCAGCGTCTCTGTGTCTCAGTTTCCATGTGTCCCAGTGTGCTAGTGTCCCAGTGTGCTAGTGTCCTAGAGTCTCTGTGTCTGAGTGCTTAAGTGTCCCAGTGTCCCAGTGTCCCGGTGTCCACGTGTCTCCGTGTTTCTGTGTCTCAGTGTCCCAGTGTCCTAGTGCCTCTGTGTCTCACTGCCCCAGTGTCCCAGTGTGCCAGTGCCCTAGTGACTCTGTGTCTCAATGCCCCAGTGTCTCAGGATCCCAGCGTCTCTGTGTCTCTGTGTCCCAGTGTCCCAGTGTCCCAGTGTCCCTGTGTCCCAGTGCCTCAGTGTCCTAAAGCCTCTGTGTCTTTGTGCTTCAGTGTCCCAGTGTCCCAGTGTCCCAGTGTCCCGGTGTCCAAGTGTATCCGTGTTTCTGTGTCTCAGTGTCCCAGTGTCCTAGTGCCGCTGTGTCACACTGCCCCAGTGTCCCAGTGTCCCAGTGGCCTTGTGCCTCTGTGTCCCAGTGTCTCAGTGTTTCAGTGTCCCAATGTCTTCGTATCTCTGTGTCTCAGTGTCTCAGTGTTCCAGTGTCCCAGTGTCATAGTGTCTATGTGCCTCAGTGTTTCAGAGTCCCAGTGTCCCAGTACTCACTGTCTTAGTGTCTCTGCGTCACTGCGTCTCAGTGTCTCAGTGTCCCAATGTCCCAGTGTCCATTATCTCTGTGTCTCAGTGTCTCAGTGTCCAAATGTTCAAGTGTCTCCATGACTCTGTGTCTCAGTGTCGCAGTGTCCCAGTGTCCTAGTGCCTCTGTGTCTCAGTGTCTCAGTGTCCCAATGCCCCGGTGTCCCAGTGTCCTAGTGCCTCTGTGTCTCATTGCCCCAGTGTCCCAGGATCCCCGCACCTCTGTGTCTCAGTGTCCCAGTGTCCCTGTGTCCCAGTGCCTCAGTGTCCTAGAGTCTCTGTGTCTTTGTGCTTAAGTATCACAGTGTCCCAGTGTCCCAGTGTACCTGTGCCCCAGTGTCTCAGTGTCTCAGTGTCTCAGTGTCCCAATGTCCTCGTATCTCTGTGTCTCAGTGTCTCAGTGTTCCAGTGTCCCAGTGTCATAGTGTCTATGTGCCTCAGTGTTTCAGAGTCCCAGTGTCCCAGTACTCACTGTCTTAGTGTCTCTGCGTCACTGCGTCTGTGTCTCAGTGTCCCAATGTCCCAGTGTCCATTATCTCTGTGTCTCAGTGTCTCAGTGTCCAAATGTTCAAGTGTCTCCATGACTCTGTGTCTCAGTGTCGCAGTGTCCCAGTGTCCTAGTGCCTCTGTGTCTCAGTGTCTCAGTGTCCCAATGCCCCGGTGTCCCAGTGTCCTAGTGCCTCTGTGTCTCATTGCCCCAGTGTCCCAGGATCCCCGCACCTCTGTGTCTCAGTGTCCCAGTGTCCCTGTGTCCCAGTGCCTCAGTGTCCTAGAGTCTCTGTGTCTTTGTGCTTAAGTATCACAGTGTCCCAGTGTCCCAGTGTACCTGTGCCCCAGTGTCTCAGTGTCTCAGTGTCTCAGTGTCCCAATGTCCTCGTATCTCTGTGTCACAGTGTCTCAGTGTCCCAGTGTCCCAGTGTCAAAGTGTTACTGTGCCTCAGTGTTTCAGAGTTCCAGTGTCCCAGTACTCACTGCCTCAGTGTCTCTGCGTCAATGCGTCTCAGTGTCCCAGTGTTCCAGTGTCGCAGTGTCCCAGTGTCTCTGTGTCACAGTGTCTCAGTGTCCAAATGTCCCAGTGTCTCCATGACTCTGTGCCTCAGTGTCCCAGTGTCCCAGTGTCCAGGTGCCTCTGTGCCTCAGTGTTTCAGAGTCCCAGTGTCCCAGTACTCACTGTCTCAGTGTCTCTGCGTCAATGCGTCTCAGTGCCCCAGTGTTCCAGTGTCTCAGTGTCCCAGTGTTCCAGTGTCCCAGTGTCTCTGTGTCACAGTGTCTCAGTGTCCAAATGTCCCAGTGTCTCCATGACTCTGTGTCACAGTGTCTCAGTGTCCAAATGTCCCAGTGTCTCCATGACTCTGTGTCTCAGTGTCCCAGTGTCCTAGTGCCTCTGTGTCTCAGTGTCTCAGTGTCCCAGTGTCCCTGTGTCCTACTGCCTCTGTGTCTCAGTGTCTCAGTGTCTCAGTGTCACAGTGTCCTAGTTCCTCTGTGTCTCAGTGTCACAGTTTCCCAATGTCCCAGTGTCCCAGTGTCCTTTGTCTCAGTGTCTCAGTGTCCCAATGTCCCAGTGTCCCAGTGTCCTTTGTCTCAGTGTCTCAGTGTCCCAGTGCCCAGTGTCCCAGTGTCTTAGTGTCTCAGTGTTTCAGAGTCCCAGTGTCCCAGTACTCACTGTTTTAGTGTCTCTGCGTCACTGCGTCTCAATGTCTCAGTGTCCCTGTGTCATAGTGTCTCTGTGTCAAAGTGTCTCAGTGTCCCAGTGTCCAAGTGTCGGAATTTCTCTGTGAGTCAGTGTCTCAATGTGCCAGTGTCCCAGTGTGCTAGTGGATATGTGTCTCTCTGTCCCAGTGTCCATTGTCTCTGTGTCTCAGTGTCCCAGTGTCCCAGTGTCCCAGTGTCCCGGTGTCCCGGTGTCCAAGTGTCTCCGTGTCTCTGTGTCTCAGTGTCCCAGTGTCCTAGTGCCTCTGTGTCTCAGTGTCTCAGTGTCCCAGTGTCCCAATGTGTCCATGTCCCAGTGTTCAGTGTCCCAATGGCCCAGTGCCCTAGTGTATCTGTGTCTCTCTCTCTCTCAGTGTCCATGTGTCCTGTGTCCCAGTGTCTCCGTGTCTCTGTGCCTCTGGGTCCCAGTGGCCCAGTGTCCCAGTGTCCTAGTGTCCAAGTGTCCCCGTATTTCTGTGTCTCAGCGTCCCAGTGTCCTAGAGCCTCTGTGTCTCAGTGCCCCAGTGTCCCAGTCTCCCAGTGTGCTGGTGTCCTAGAGTCTCTGTGTCTTTGTGCTTAAGTGTCCCAGTGTCCCAGTGTCCCAGTGTCCAAGTGTCTCCGTCTTTCTGTGTCTCAGTGTCCCAGTGTCCTACTGCATCTGTGTCTCAGTGCCCCCGTGTCCCAGTGTCGCAGTGTCCCAGTGCCCCTGTGTCCTACTGCCTCTGTGTCTCAGTGTCTCAGTGTCTCAGTGTCCCAGTGTCCTAGTGCCTCTGTGTCTCAATGCCACAGTGTCCCAGGATCCCAGCGTCTCTGTGTCTCAGTGTCTCAGTGTCCTAGTGTCCTCGTATGTCTGTGTCTCTGTGTCTAAGTGTCTCAGTGTCACAGTGTCCCAGTGTCTCTGAGTCTCAGTGTTTCAGAGTCCCAGTGTCCCAGTACTCACTGTCTCACTGTCTCTGCGGCACCGCGTCTCAGTGTCCCAGTGTCCCAATTTCCTTTGTCCCACTGTCCTTTGTCTCAGTGTCTCAGTGCCCCGGTGTCCCAGTGTCCCAGTGTCTTAGTGTCTCAGTGTTTCAGAGTCCCAGTGTCCCAGTACTCACTGTCTTAGTGTCTCTGCGTCACTGCATCTCAGTGCCCAGTGTCCTAGTGTCTCTGTGTCACAGTGTCTCAGTGTCCCAGTGTCCAAGTGTCCTAATTTCTCTGTGACTCAGTGTCTCAATGTGCCAGTGTCCCAGTGTTCTAGTGTATATGTGTCTCTCTGTCCCAGTGTCACAGCGTTCTAGTGTCTCTGTGTCTCAGTGTCGCAGTGTCCCAGTGACCCAATGTGTCCGTGTCTCATTGTTCAGTGTCCCAATGGCCCAGTGCCCTAGTGTATCTGTGTCTCTCTGTCTCAGTGTCCATGTGTCCCCGTGTCCCAGTGTCTCCGTGTCTCTGTGTCTCTTGGTCCCAGTGGCCCAGTGTCCTAGTGTCCAAGTGTCCCCGTGTCTCTGTGTCTCAGCGTCCCAGTGCCTTAGAGCCTCTGTGTCTCAGTGCCCCATTGTCCCAGTCTCCCAGTGTGCTAGTGTCCTAGAGTCTCTGTGTCTTTGTGCTTAAGTGTCCCAATGTCCCAGTGTCCCAGCATCCCGGTGTCCAAGTGTCTCCGTCTTTCTGTGTCTCAGTGGCCCAGTGTCCTAGTGCCTCTGTGTCTCAGTGCCCCAGTGTCCCAGTGTCGCAGTGTCCCAGTTTCCTAGTGCCTCTGTGTTTCAATGCCCCAGTGTCCCAGGATCCCAGCGTCTCTGTGTCTCAGTGTCCCAGTGTCCCAGTGTCCCAGTGTCCCTGTGCCCCTGTGTCCCAGTGTCTCAGTGTCCTAGAGTCTGTGTGTCATTGTGCTTAAGTTTCCAAGTGTCCCGGTGCCCCAGTGTCCTAGAGTCTCTGTGTCTCAGTGTCTCAGTGTCCCAGTGTCCTCGTATTTCTGTGTCTCAGTGTCTCAGTGTCTCAGTGCCCCAGTGTCTCTGAGTCTCAGTGTTTCAGAGTCCCAGTGTCCCAGTACTCACTGTCTTAGTGTCTCTGCGTCACTGCGTCTCAGTGTCCCAGTGTCCCTGTGTCATAGTGTCTCTGTGTCACAGTGTCTCTGTGTCACAGTGTCTCAGTGTCCCAGTGTCCAAGTGTCCTCATTTCTCTGTGACTCAGTGTCTCAATGTGCCAGTGTCCAAGTGTGCTAGTGTATATGTGTCTCTGTCCCAATGTTCTAGTGTCTCTGTGCCTCAGTGTCTCAGTGTCCCAATGTCCCAGTGTCCATTGTCTCTGTGTCTCAGTGTCTCAGTGTCCCAGTATCCCAGTGTCCCAGTGTCCATAGTCTCTGTGTCTCAGTGTCTCAGTGTCCCAGTGTCCCAGTGCCCCAGTGTCCATGTGTTTCCGTGTTTACGTGCCTCTGTGTCCCAGTGTCCTAGTGCCTCTGTGTCTCAGTGCCCCAGTGTCCCAGTGTCCATTGTCTCTGTGTCTCAGTGTCTCAGTGTCCAAGTGTCCCAGTGTCCCAGTGTCCCAGTGTCCATAGTCTCTGTGTCTCAGTGTCTCAGTGTCCCAGTGTCCCAGTGCCCCAGTGTCCATGTGTCTCCGAGTTTCTGTGCCTCTGTGTCCCAGTGTCCTAGTTATTCAGTGTCTCAGTGTCCCAATGTCCCAGTGTCCATTGTCTCTGTGTCTCAGTGTCTCAGTGTCCCAGTGCCCCAGTGTCCCAGTGTCCATAGTCTCTGTGTCTCAGTGTCTCAGTGCCCCAGTGTCCCAGTGTCCCAGTGTCCCGGTGTCCATGTGTCTCCGTGTTTCTGTGTCTCAGTGTCCCAGTGTCCTAGTGCCTCTGTGTCTCAGTGCCCCAGTGTCCCAGTGTCCCAGTGTCCTATTGCCTCTGTGTCTCAATGCCCCAGTGTCCCAGTGTCCTAGTGCCTCTGTGTCTCAATGCCCCAGTCTCCCAGGATCCCAGCGTCTCTGTGTCTCAGTGTCCCAGTGTCCCAGTTTCTCTGTGTCCCAGTGTCGCAGTGTCCTAGAGTCTGTGTGTCTTTGTGCTTAAGTGTCCCAGTGTCCCGGTGCTCCAGTGTCTCTGTGTCTCAGTGTCTCAGTGTCCTAGTGTCCTTGTATGTCTGTGTCTCTGTGTCTCAGTGTCTCAGTGTCTCAGTGTCCCAGTGTCTCTGAATCTCAGTGTTTCAGAGTCCCATTGTCCCAGTACTCACTGTCTCACTGTCTCTGTGGCACTGCGCCTCAGTGTCCCAGTGTCCCAATTTCCATTGTCCCAGTGTCCTTTGTCTCAGTGTCTTAGTGTCTCTGTGTCTCAGTGTCTCAGAGTCTCAGTGCCCAGTGTCCCAGTGTCTTAGTGTCTCAGTGTTTCAGCGTCCCAGTCTCCCAGTACTCACTGTCTTAGTGTCTCTGCGTCACTGCGTCTCAGTGTCCAGTGTCCCAGTGTCCTAGTGTCTCTGTGTCACAGTGTCTCAGTGTCCCAGTGTCCAAGTGTCCTAATTTCTCTGTGACTCAGTGTCTCAATGTGCCAATGTCCCAGTATGCCAGTGTATATGTGTCTCTCTGTCCCAGTGTTCCAGCATTCTAGTGTCTCTGTGCCTCAGTGTCTCAGTGTCCCAATGTCCCAGTGTCCATTGTCTCTGTGTCTCAGTGTCTCAGTGTCCCAGTGTCCCAATGTGTCCGTGTCTCAGTGTTCAGTGTCCCAATGGCCCAGTGCCCTAGTGTCTCTGTGTATCTCTCTGTCTCAGTGTCCAAGTGTCCCCGGGTCCCAGTGTCTCCGTGTCTCTGTTTCTCTGGGTCCCAGTGGCCCAGTGTCCCAGTGTCCTAGTATACCAGTGTCCCCTAATCTCTGTGTCTCAGCGTCCCAGGGTCCTAGAGCCTCGGTTTCTCAGTGCCCCAGAGTCCCAGTCTCCCAGGGTCCCAGCGTCTCTGTGTCTCAGTTTCCATGTGTCCCAGTGTGCTAGTGTCCCAGTGTGCTAGTGTCCTAGAGTCTCTGTGTCTGAGTGCTTAAGTGTCCCAGTGTCCCAGTGTCCCAGTGTCCCGCTGTCCACGTGTCTCCGTGTTTCTGTGTCTCAGTGTCCCAGTGTCCTAGTGCCTCTGTGTCTCACTGCCCCAGTGTCCCAGTGTGCCAGTGCCCTAGTGACTCTGTGTCTCAATGCCCCAGTGTCTCAGGATCCCAGCGTCTCTGTGTCTCTGTGTCCGTGTCCCAGTGTCCCAGTGTCCCTGTGTCCCAGTGCCTCAGTGTCCTAAAGTCTCTGTGTCTTTGTGCTTCAGTGTCCCAGTGTCCCAGTGTCCCAGTGTCCCGGTGTCCAAGTGTATCCGTGTTTCTGTGTCTCAGTGTCCCAGTGTCCCAGTGCCGCTGTGTCACACTGCCCCAGTGTCCCAGTGTCCCAGTGCCCTTGTGCCTCTGTGTCCCAGTGTCTTAGTGTTTCAGTGTCCCAATGTCTTCGTATCTCTGTGTCTCAGTGTCTCAGTGTTCCAGTGTCCCAGTGTCATAGTGTCTATGTGCCTCAGTGTTTCAGAGTCCCAGTGTCCCAGTACTCACTGTCTTAGTGTCTCTGCGTCACTGCGTCTCAGTGTCTCAGTGTCCCAATGTCCCAGTGTCCATTTTCTCTGTGTCTCAGTGTCTCAGTGCCCAAATGTTCGAGTGTCTCCATGACTCTGTGTCTCAGTGTCGCAGTGTCCCAGTGTCCTAGTGCCTCTGTGTCTCAATGCCACAGTGTCCCAGGATCCCAGTGTCTCTGTGTCTCAGTGTCTCAGTGTCCTAGTGTCCTCGTATGTCTGTGTCTCTGTGTCTCAGTGTCTCAGTGTCTCAGTGTCCCAGTGTCTCTGAGTCTCAGTGTTTCAGAGTCCCAGTGTCCCAGTACTCACTGTCTCACTGTCTCTGCGGCACCGCGTCTCAGTGTCCCAGTGTCCCAATTTCCTTTGTCCCACTGTCCTTTGTCTCAGTGTCTCAGTGCCCCAGTGTCCCAGTGTCCCAGTGTCTTAGTGTCTCAGTGTTTCAGAGTCCCAGTGTCCCAGTACTCACTGTCTTAGTGTCTCTGCGTCACCGCGTCTCAGTGCCCAGTGTCCCAGTGTCCTAGTGTCTCTGTGTCACTGTGTCTCAGTGGCCAAGTGTCCTAATTTCTCTGTGACTCAGTGTCTCAATGTGCCAGTGTCCCAGTGTTCTAGTGTATATGTGTCTCTCTGTCCCAGTGTCCCAGCGTTCTAGTGTCTCTGTGCCTCAGTGTCTCAGTGTTCCAATGTCCCAGTGTCCATTGTATCTGTGTCTCAGTGTCTCAGTGTCCCAGTGACCCAATGTGTCCGTGTCTCAGTGTTCAGTGTCCCAATGGCCCAGTGCCCTAGTGTATCTGTGTCTCTCTGTCTCAGTGTCCATGTGTCCCCGTGTCCCAGTGTCTCCGTGTCTCTGTGTCTCTTGGTCCCAGTGGCCCAGTGTCCTAGTGTCCAAGTGTCCCCGTGTCTCTGTGTCTCAGCGTCCCAATGTCTTAGAGCCTCTGTGTCTCAGTGCCCCATTGTCCCAGTCTCCCAGTGTGCTAGTGTCCTAGAGTCTCTGTGTCTTTGTGCTTAAGTGTCCCAATGTCCCAGTGTCCCAGCATCCCGGTGTCCAAGTGTCTCCGTCTTTCTGTGTCTCAGTGGCCCAGTGTCCTAGTGCCTCTGTGTCTCAGTGCCCCAGTGTCCCAGAGTCGCAGTGTCCCAGTTTCCGAGTGCCTCTGTGTTTCAATGCCCCAGTGTCCCAGGATCCCAGCGTCTCTGTGTCTCAGTGTCCTGGTGTCCCAGTGTCCCAGTGTCCCTGTGCCCCTGTGTCCCAGTGTCTCAGTGTCCTAGAGTCTGTGTGCCATTGTGCTTAAGTTTCCAAGTGTCCCGGTGCCCCAGTGTCCTAGAGTCTCTGTGTCTCAGTGTCTCAGTGTCCCAGTGTCCTCGTATTTCTGTGTCTCTTTGTCTCAGTGTCTCAGTGTCTCAGTGTCCCAGTGTCTCTGAGTCTCAGTGTTTCAGAGTCCCAGTGTCCCAGTACTCACTGTCTCACTGTCTCTGCGGCACTGCGTCTCAGTGTCCCAGTGTCCTAATTTCCATTGTCCCAGTGTCCTTTGTCTCAGTGTCTTAGTGTCTCTGTGTCTCAGTGGCTCAGAGTCTCAGTGCTCAGTGTTCCAGTGTCTTAGTGTCTCAGTGTTTCAGAGTCCCAGTGTCCCAGTACTCATTGTCTTAGTGTCTCTGCGTCACTGCGCCTCAGTGCCCAGTGTCCCAGTGTCCTAGTGTCTCTGTGTCACAGTGTCTCAGTGTCCCAGTGTCCAAGTGTCCTAATTTCTCTGTGACTCAGTGTCTCAATGTGCCAGTGTCCCAGTGTTCTAGTGTATATGTGTCTCTCTGTCCCAGTGTCCCAGCGTTCTAGTGTCTCTGTGCCTCAGTGTCTCAGTGCCCCAATGTCCCAGTGTCCATTGTCTCTGTGTCTCAGTGTCTCAGTGTCCCAGTGATCCAATGTGTCCGTGTCTCAGTGTTCAGTGTCCCAATGGCCCAGTGCCCTAGTGTATCTGTGTCTCTCTGTCTCAGTGTCCATGTGTCCCCGTGTCCCAGTGTCTCCGTGTCTCTGTGTCTCTTGGTCCCAGTGGCCCAGTGTCCTAGTGTCCAAGTGTCCCCGTGTCTCTGTGTCTCAGCGTCCCAGTGCCCTTGTGCCTCTGTGTCCCAGTGTCTCAGTGTTTCAGTGTCCCAATGTCTTCGTATCTCTGTGTCTCAGTGTCTCAGTGTTCCAGTGTCCCAGTGTCATAGTGTCTATGTGCCTCAGTGTTTCAGAGTCCCAGTGTCCCAGTACTCACTGTCTTAGTGTCTCTGCGTCACTGCGTCTCAGTGTCTCAGTGTCCCAATGTCCCAGTGTCCATTATCTCTGTGTCTCAGTGTCTCAGTGTCCAAATGTTCGAGTGTCTCCATGACTCTGTGTCTCAGTGTCGCAGTGTCCCAGTGTCCTAGTGCCTCTGTGTCTCAATGCCACAGTGTCCCAGGATCCCAGCGTCTCTGTGTCTCAGTGTCTCAGTGTCCTAGTGTCCTCGTATGTCTGTGTCTCTGTGTCTCAGTGTCTCAGTGTCTCAGTGTCCCAGTGTCTCAGTGTCCCAGTGTCTCTGAGTCTCAGTGTTTCAGAGTCCCAGTGTCTCAGTACTCACTGTCTCACTGTCTCTGCGGCACCGCGTCTCAGTGTCCCAGTGTCCTAATTTCCATTGTCCCAGTGTCCTTTGTCTCAGTGTCTCAGTGCCCCAGTGTCCCAGTGTCCCAGTGTCTTAGTGTCTCAGTGTTTCAGAGTCCCAGTGTCCCAGTACTCACTGTCTTAGTGTCTCTGCGTCACTGCGTCTCAGTGCCCAGTGTCCCAGTGTCCTAGTGTCTCTGTGTCACAGTGTCTCAGTGTCCAAGTGTCCTAATTTCTCTGTGACTCAGTGTCTCAATGTGCCAGTGTCCCAGTGTTCTAGTGTATATGTGTCTCTCTGTCCCAGTGTCCCAGCGTTCTAGTGTCTCTGTGCCTCAGTGTCTCAGTGTCCCAATGTCCCAGTGTCCATTGTCTCTGTGTCTCAGTGTCTCAGTGTCCCAGTGACCCAATGTGTCCGTGTCTCAGTGTTCAGTGTCCCAATGGCCCAGTGCCCTAGTGTATCTGTGTCTCTCTGTCTCAGTGTCCATGTGTCCCCGTGTCCCAGTGTCTCCGTGTCTCTGTGTCTCTTGGTCCCAGTGGCCCAGTGTCCTAGTGTCCAAGTGTCCCCGTGTCTCTGTGTCTCAGCGTCCCAGTGTCTTAGAGCCTCTGTGTCTCAGTGCCCCATTGTCCCAGTCTCCCAGTGTGCTAGTGTCCTAGAGTCTCTGTGTCTTTGTGCTTAAGTGTCCCAATGTCCCAGTGTCCCAGCATCCCGGTGTCCAAGTGTCTCCGTCTTTCTGTGTCTCAGTGGCCCAGTGTCCTAGTGCCTCTGTGTCTCAGTGCCCCAGTGTCCCAGAGTCGCAGTGTCCCAGTTTCCGAGTGCCTCTGTGTTTCAATGCCCCAGTGTCCCAGGATCCCAGCGTCTCTGTGTCTCAGTGTCCTAGTGTCCCAGTGTCCCAGTGTCCCTGTGCCCCTGTGTCTCAGTGTCTCAGTGTCCTAGAGTCTGTGTGTCATTGTGCTTAAGTTTCCAAGTGTCCCGGTGCCCCAGTGTCCTAGAGTCTCTGTGTCTCAGTGTCTCAGTGTCCCAGTGTCCTCGTATTTCTGTGTCTCTTTGTCTCAGTGTCTCAGTGTCCCAGTGTCTCTGAGTCTCAGTGTTTCAGAGTCCCAGTGTCCCAGTACTCACTGTCTCACTGTCTCTGCGTCTCAGTGTCCCAGTGTCCCAGTGTCCTAATTTCCATTGTCCCAGTGTCCTTTGTCTCAGTGTCTTAGTGTCTCTGTGTCTCAGTGGCTCAGAGTCTCAGTGCTCAGTGTTCCAGTGTCTTAGTGTCTCAGTGTTTCAGCGTCCCAGTGTCCCAGTACTCACTGTCTTAGTGTCTCTGCGTCACTGCGTCTTACTGTCCAGTGTCCCAGTGTCCTAGTGTCTCTGTGTCACAGTGTCTCAGTGTCCCAGTGTCCAAGTGCCCTAATTTCTCTGTGACTCAGTGTCTCAATGTGCCAGTGTCCCAGTATGCCAGTGTATATGTGTCTCTCTGTCCCAGTGTTCCAGCATTCTAGTGTCTCTGTGCCTCAGTGTCTCAGTGTCCCAATGTCCCAGTGTCCATTGTCTCTGTATCTCAGTGTCTCAGTGTCCCAGTGTCCCAATGTGTCCGTGACTCAGTGTTCAGTGTCCCAATGGCCCAGTGCCCTAGTGTCTCTGTGTCTCTCTCTGTCTCAGTGTCCAAGTGTCCCCGGGTCCCAGTGCCTCCGTGTCTCTTTTTCTCTGGGTCCCAGTGGCCCAGTGTCCCAGTGTCCTAGTATCCCAGTGTCCCCGTATCTCTGTGTCTCAGCGTCCCAGTGTCCTAGAGCCTCGGTTTCTCAGTGCCCCAGAGTCCCAGTCTCCCAGGGTCCCTGTGCCCCTGTGTCACAGTGTCTCAGTGTCCTAGATTCTGTGTGTCATTGTGCTTAAGTTTCCAAGTGACCCGGTGCCCCAGTGTCCTAGAGTCTCTGTGTCTCAGTGTCTCAGTGTCCCAGTGTGCTAGTGTTCCAGTGTGCTAGTGTCCTAGAGTCTCTGTGTCTGAGTGCTTAAGTGTCCCAGTGTCCCAGCATCCCGGTGTCCAAGTGTCTCCGTCTTTCTGTGTCTCAGTGGCCCAGTGTCCTAGTGCCTCTGTGTCTCAGTGCCCCAGTGTCCCAGTGTCGGAGTGTCCCAGTTTCCTAGTGCCTCTGTGTTTCAATGCCCCAGTGTACCAGGATCCCAGCGTCTCTGTGTCTCAGTGTCCCAGTGTCCCAGTGTCCCAGTGTCCCTGTGCCCCTGTGTCCCAGTGTCTCAGTGTCCTAGAGTCTGTGTGTCATTGTGCTTAAGTTTCCAAGTGTCCCGGTGCCCCAGTGTCCTAGAGTCTCTGTTTCTCAGTGTCTCAGTGTCCCAGTGTCCTCGTATTTCTGTGTCTCTGTGTCTCAGTGTCTCAGTGTCTCAGTGTCCCAGTGTCTCTGAGTCTCAGTGTTTCAGAGTCCCAGTGTTCCAGTACTCACTGTCTTAGTGTCTCTGCGTCACTGCGTCTCAGTGTCCCAGTGTCCCTGTGTCATAGTGTCTCTGTGTCACAGTGTCTCAGTGTCCCAGTGTCCAAGTGTCCTCATATCTCTGTGTCACAGTGTCTCAGTGTCCCAGTGTCCCAGTGTCCATAGTCTCTGTGTCTCAGTGTCTCAGTGTCCCAGTGTCCCAGTGTCCCAGTGTCCCAGTGTCCTGGTGTCCATGTGTCTCCGTGTTTCTGTGTCTCAGTGTCCCAGTGTCCTAGTGCCTCTGTGTCTCAGTGCCCCAGTGTCCCAGTGTCCCAGTGTCCTATTGCCTCTGTGTCTCAATGCCCCAGTGTCCCAGTGTCCTAGTGCCTCTGTGTCTCAATGCCCCAGTCTCCTAGGATCCCAGCGTCTCTGTGTCCCAGTGTCCCGGTGCTCCAGTGTCTCTGTGTCTCAGTGTCTCAGTGTCCTAGTGTCCTCGTATGTCTGTGTCTCAGTGTCTCAGTGTCTCAGTGTCCCAGTGTCTCTGAATCTCAGTGTTTCAGAGTCCCATTGTCCCAGTACTCACTGTCTCACTGTCTCTGCGGCACTGCGCCTCAGTGTCCCAGTGTCCCAATTTCCATTGTCCCAGTGTCCTTTGTCTCAGTGTCTTAGTGTCTCTGTGTCTCAGTGTCTCAGAGTCTCAGTGCCCAGTGTCCCAGTGTCTTAGTGTCTCAGTGTTTCAGCGTCCCAGTCTCCCAGTACTCACTGTCTTAGTGTCTCTGCGTCACTGCGTCTCAGTGTCTAGTGTCCCAGTGTCCTAGTGTCTCTGTGTCACAGTGTCTCAGTGTCCCAGTGTCCCAGTTCCAAGTGTCCTAATTTCTCTGTGACTCAGTGTCTCAATGTGCCAGTGTCCCAGTATGCCAGTGTATATGTGTCTCTCTGTCCCAGTGTTCCAGCATTCTAGTGTCTCTGTGCCTCAGTGTCTCAGTGTCCCAATGTCCCAGTGTCCATTGTCTCTGTGTCTCAGTGTCTCAGTGTCCCAGTGTCCCAATGTGTCCGTGTCTCAGTGTTCAGTGTCCCAATGGCCCAGTGCCCTAGTGTCTCTGTGTATCTCTCTGTCTCAGTGTCCAAGTGTCCCCGGGTCCCAGTGTCTCCGTGTCTCTGTTTCTCTGGGTCCCAGTGGCCCAGTGTCCCAGTATCCTAATATCCCAGTGTCCCCTAATCTCTGTGTCTCAGCGTCCCAGGGTCCTAGAGCCTCGGTTTCTCAGTGCCCCAGAGTCCCAGTCTCCCAGGGTCCCAGCGTCTCTGTGTCTCAGTTTCCATGTGTCCCAGTGTGCTAGTGTCCCAGTGTGCTAGTGTCCTAGAGTCTCTGTGTCTGAGTGCTTAAGTGTCCCAGTGTCCCAGTGTCCCAGTGTCCCGCTGTCCACGTGTCTCCGTGTTTCTGTGTCTCAGTGTCCCAGTGTCCTAGTGCCTCTGTGTCTCACTGCCCCAGTGTCCCAGTGTGCCAGTGCCCTAGTGACTCTGTGTCTCAATGTCCCAGTGTCTCAGGATCCCAGCGTCTCTGTGTCTCTGTGTCCGTGTCCCAGTGTCCCTGTGTCCCAGTGCCTCAGAGTCCTAAAGTCTCTGTGTCTTTGTGCTTCAGTGTCCCAGTGTCCCAGTGTCCTAGTGCCGCTGTGTCACACTGCCCCAGTGTCCCAGTGTCCCAGTGCCCTTATGCCTCTGTGTCCCAGTGTCTCAGCGTTTCAGTGTCCCAATGTCTTCGTATCTCTGTGTCTCAGTGTCTCAGTGTTCCAGTGTCCCAGTGTCATAGTGTCTATGTGCCTCAGTGTTTCGGAGTCCCAGTGTCCCAGTACTCACTGTCTTAGTGTCTCTGCGTCACTGCGTCTCAGTGTCTCAGTGTCCCAATGTCCCAGTGTCCATTATCTCTGTGTCTCAGTGTCTCAGTGTCCAAATGTTTGAGTGTCTCCATGACTCTGTGTCTCAGTGTCGCAGTGTCCCAGTGTCCTAGTGCCTCTGTGTCTCAATGCCACAGTGTCCCAGGATCCCAGCGTCTCTGTGTCTCAGTGTCTCAGTGTCCTAGTGTCATCGTATGTCTGTGTCTCTGTGTCTCAGTGTCTCAGTGTCTCAGTGTCCCAGTGTCTCTGAATCTCAGTGTTTCAGAGTCCCATTGTCCCAGTACTCACTGTCTCACTGTCTCTGCGGTACTGTGCCTCAGTGTCCCAGTGTCCCAATTTCCATTGTCCCAGTGTCCTTTGTCTCAGTGTCTTAGTGTCTCTGTGTCTCAGTGTCTCAGAGTCTCAGTGCCCAATGTCCCAGTGTCTTAGTGTCTCAGTGTTTCAGCGTCCCAGTGTCCCAATACTCACTGTCTTAGTGTCTCTGCGTCACTGCGTCTCAGTGTCCAGTGTCCCAGTGTCCTAGTGTCTCTGTGTCACAGTGTCTCAGTGTCCCAGTGTCCCAGTGTCCTAATTTCTCTGTGACTCAGTCTCTCAATGTGCCAGTGTCCCAGTATGCCAGTGTATATGTGTCTCTCTGTCCCAGTGTTCCAGCATTCTAGTGTCTCTGTGCCTCAGTGTCTCAGTGTCCCAATGTCCCAGTGTCCATTGTCTCTGTGTCTCAGTGTCTCAGTGTCCCAGTGTCCCAATGTGTCCGTGGCTCAGTGTTCAGTGTCCCAATGGCCCAGTGCCCTAGTGTATCTGTGTCTCTCTGTCTCAGTGTACATGTGTCCCCGTGTCCCAGTGTCTCCATGTCTCTGGGTCCCAGTGGCCCAGTGTCCTAGTGTCCAAGTGTCCCCGTGTCTCTGTGTCTCAGCGTCCCAGTGTCCTAGAGCCTCTGTGTCTCAGTGCCCCAGTGTCCCAGTCTCCCAGTGTGCTAGTGTCCTAGAGTCTCTGTGTCTTTGTGCTTAAGTGTCCCAGTGTCCCAGTGTCCCAGTGTCCCGGTGTCCAAGTGTCTCCGTCTTTCTGTGTCTCAGTGGCCCAGTGTCCTAGTGCCTCTGGGTCTCAGTGTCGCAGTGTCCAAGTGTTGCAGTGTCCCAGTGTCCTAGTGCCTCTGTGTCTCAATGCCCCAGTGTTCCAGGATCCCAGCGTCTCTGTGTCCCAGTGTCCCAGTGTCCCAGTGTCCCTGTGTCCCAGTGTCTCAGTGTCCTAGAGTCTGTGTGTCTTTGTGCTTAAGTGTCCCAATGTCCCAGTTTCCCAGTGTCCCTGTGTCCCAGTGTCTCAGTGTCCTAGAGTATGTTTATCTTTGTGCTTAAGTGTTCCAGTGTCCCGGTGCCCCAGTGTCCTAGAGTCTCTGTGTCTCAGTGTCTCATTGTCCCAGTGTCCTCGTATTTCTGTGTCTCTATGTCTCAGTATCTCAGTGTCCCAGTGTCTCTGAGTCTCAGTGTTTCAGAGTCCCAGTGTCCCCTACTCACTGTCTTAGTGTCTCTGCGGCACTGCGTCTCAGTGTCCCAGTGTCTCAATGTTCTAGTATATCTGTGTCACAGTGTCTCAGTGTCCCAATGCCCCAGTGTCTCCGTGACTCTGTGTCTCAGTGTCTCAGTGTCCCAGTGTCCCAGTGTCCCTGTGTCCTAGTGCCTCTGTGCCTCAGTGTCCCAATGTCCCAATGTCCCAGTGTCCATTGTCTCAGTGTCGCAGTGTCCCAGTGTCCCAGTGTCCCAGTGTCCTAGTGTCTCTGTGCCTCAGTGTCTCAGAGTCCCAGTGCCCAGTTCCCCAGTGTCTTAGTGTCTCAGTGTTTCAGAGTCCCAGTGTCCCAGTATGCACTGTCTTAGTGTCTCTGCATCACTGCATCTCAGTGTCCCAGTGTCCTTGTGTCCCTGTCTCACAGTGTCTCAGCGTCCCAGTTTCCAAGTGTCCTAATTTCTCTGTATCTCAGTGTCTCAATGTACCAGTGTCCCAGTGTGCTAGTGTATATGTGCCTCTGTGTCACAGTGTCCCAGCGTTCTAGTGTCTCTGTGCCTCAGTGCCTCAGTGTCCCAATGTCCCAGTGTCTATTGTCTCAGTGTCTCAATGTCCCAGTGTCCCAGTGTGCTAGTTTATATGTGTCTCTGCGTCTCAGTGTCATAGTGTTCTAGTGTCTCTGTGTCTCTGTGTCTCAGTGTCTCTGTGTCCAAATGTCCCAGTGCCCTAGTGCCTCTGTGCATCTGTGCCTCAGTGTCCCAGTGTCCCAGTGTCCCAATGTCCAAGTGTCTCCGTGTTTCTGTGTCTCAGTGCCCCAGTATCCCAGTGTCCCAGTGTCCTAGTGCCTCTGTGTCTCACTGCCCCAGTGTCCCAGGGTCCCCGCGCCTCTGTGTCTCAGTGTCTCAGTGTCCCTGTGTCCCAGTGCCTCAGTGTCCTAGAGTCTCTGTGTCTTTGGGCTTAAGTGCACCAGTGTCCCAGTGCCCCAGTGTGCTAGTATATATGTGTGTCTGCATCTCAGTGTCCCAATGTCCCAGTGTTCTAGTGTCTCTGTGTCTCTTTGTCTCAGTGTCTCTGTGTCCAAGTGTCCCAGTGTCCCAGTGCCCTAATGCCTCTGTGTATCTGCGTCTCAGTGTCTCAGTGACCCAGTGTGCCAGTGTACAAGTGTCTCCGTGTTTCTGTGTCTCATTGTCCCAGTGTCCCAGTGTCATAGTGTCTCTGTGCCTCAGTGTTTCAGAGTCCCAGTGTCCCAGTACTCACTGTCTCAGTGTCTCTGCGCCAATGCGTCTCAGTGTCCCAGTGTTCCAGTGTCCCAGTGTCTAGTGTCTGTGTGTCTCATTGTCCCAGTGTCCTAGATCCTCTGTGTCACAGTGCCCCAGTGTCCCAGTGTCCCAGGGTCCCAGCATCTCTGTGTCTCAGTGTCCCAGTGTCCTAGTGTCTCTGTGTCTCTGTGTCTCAGTGTCCCAGTGTCCCAGTATCCGTGTGTCTTTGTGTCTCAGTGTCCCACTGTCCGAGTGTCCTGGTGTCTCTGTGTCTCCTTGTCTCAGTGTATCTGTCTCCAAGTGTCCTAGTGCCCAGTTGCCTCTGTGTATCTGCGTCGCAGTGTCCCAGTGTCCCACTGTCCGAGTGTCCTGGTGTCTCTGTGTCTCCCTGTCTCAGTGTTTCTGTGTCCAATTGTCCTAATGCCCTGTTGCCTCTGTGTATCTGTGTGGCAGTGTCCCAGTATACCAGTGTCCCAGTGTCCAAGTGTCTCCGTGTTTCTGTGTCTCAGTGCCCCCAGTGTCCCAGTGTCACAGGGTCCCAGCGTCTCGGTGTCTCAGTTTCCTGGTGTCCCTTTGTCTCAGTGTCTCAGTGTCCTAGTGTCCTCATATCTCTGTTTCTCTGTGTCCCTGTGTCTCAATGTCACAATGTCACAGTGTCCCAGTGTGCTAGTGTATATGTGTGTCTGCATCTCAGTGTCCCAGTGTCCCAGTGTTCTAGTGTCTCTGTGTCTCTGTGTCTCAGTGTCTCTGTGTCCAAGTGTCCCAGTGCCCTAATGCATCTGTGTATCTGCGTCTCAGTGTCTCAGTGACCCAGTGTGTCAGTGTCCCTGGGTCCCAGCATCTCTGTGTCTCAGTGTCCCAGTGCCCCAGTGTCCTAATGTCTCTGTGCCTAAGTGCATCAAAGTCCCAGTGTCCACATATCTCTGTGTCTCTGTGTCTCAGTGTCTCAGTGTCCCAGTGTCCTCATGTCCTAATTTCTCTGTGTCACAGTGTCTCAGTGTCCCAGTGTCCCAATGTCCCAGTGTCTCTGTGACTCTGCATCTCAGTTTCCTAGTGCCTCTGTGTCTCAGTGTCTCAGTGTCCCAATGTCTCAGTGTCTCCGTGACTCTGTGTCTCAGTGTCCCAGTGTCCAAGTGTCCTAGTGCCTCTTTGTCTCAGTGTCTCCGTGTCCCAATGCCCCAGTGTCCATTGTCTCAGTGTCCCAGTGCCCCAGTGTTCTAGTGTCTCTGTGTTTCTGTGTCTCAGTCTCCGTGTCCCAGTGTCTCCATGACTCTGTGTCTCAGTGTCCAAGTGGCCTAGTGCCTCTGTGTCTCAGTGTCCCCGTGTCCCAATGCCCCAGTGTCCATAGTCTCAGTGCCCCAGTGTCCTAGTGTCTCTGTGTCTAAGTACCTCAATGTCCCAGTGTCCACATATATCTGTGTCTCTGTGACTCAGTGTCTCAGTGTCCCAGTGTCCTCGTGTCCTAATTTCTCTGTGTCTCAGTGTCTCAATGCCCCAGTGTCCCAGTGTGCTAGTGTATATGTGTCTCTGTGTCTCATTGTCTCATTGTCTCAGTGTCCCAATGTTCTTGTGTCTCTTTGCCTCAGTGTCTTAGTGTCCCAGTGTCCTAGTGTCCCAATGTCCCAGTGACTCTGTGACTCTCCATCTCAGTTTCCTAGTGACTCTGTGTCTCAGTGTCCCAGTGCCCCAGTGTCTCTGTACAAGTGTCCCAGTGTCCCACTGTCCTAGTTTCTCCGTGTCTCTTTGTCTCAGTGTGCTAATGTCTCCATGTCTCTTTGTTACAGTGTCCCAGTGTCTCAGTATACCAGTGTCCCAGTGTCCCAGTATCCGAGTGTCTCTGTGTCCCAGTGTCTCAGTGTACCAGTGTACCAGTGTACCAGTGTCCCAGTGTCCGAGTGTCCGAGTGTCTCCGTGTCTCTTTGTCTCACTGTCCCAATGCCCCAGTGTCCATTGTCTCAGTGTCCCAGTGTCCCAGTGTTCTAGTGTCTCTGTGTTTCTGTGTCTCAGTGTCTCTGTGTCCAAGTGTCCCAGTGCCCTAATGCCTCTGTGTATCTGCGTCTCAGTGTCTCAGTGACCCAGTGTGCCAGTGTACAAGTGTCTCTGTGTTTCTGTGTCTCATTGTCCCAGTGTCCTAGTGCCTCTGTGTCTCAGTGCCCCATTGTCCCAGTATCCCAGGGACCCAGCATCTCTGTGTCTCAGTGTCCCAGTGCCCCAGTGTCCTGGTGTCTCTGTGTCTAAGTACCTCAATGTCCCAGTGTCCACACATTTCTGTGTCTCTGTGTCTCAGTGTCTCAGTGTCCCAGTGTCATAGTGTCTCTGTGCCTCAGTGTTTCAGAGTCCCAGTGTCCCAGTACTCACTGTCTCAGTGTCTCTGCGCCAATGCGTCTCAGTGCCCCAGTGTTCCAGTGTCCCAGTGCCCTAGTGTCTGTGTACCCCAGTGTCGCAGTGCCCCAGTGTCCCAGTGTCCCAGTGTCCTAGTGTCTCTGTGTCTCTGTGTCTCTGTTTACCAGTGTCCCAGTATCCGCGTGTCTATGTGTCTCAGTGTCCCACTGTCCGAGTGTCCTGGTGTCTCTGTGTCTCCTTGTCTCAGTGTTTCTGCCTCCAAGTGTCCTACTGCCCAGTTGCCTCTGTGTATCTGCGTTGCAGTTTCCCAGTGTCCAAATGTCCCAGTGTCCAAGTGTCTCCGTGTTTCTGTGTCTCAGTGCCCCAGTGTCCCAGTGTCTCAGTGTCCCAGCATCCCAGTGCCCTAGTGTATCTGTGTCTATGTGCCTCAATGTCCCAGTGTCCACATATCTCTGTGCCTCTGTGCCTCAGTGTCTCAGTGTCCCAGTGTCCTCGTGTCCTAATTTCTCTGTGTCTCAGTGTCTCAATGTCCCAGTGTCCCAGTGTGCTAGTGTATATGTGTCTCAGTGCCCCAGTGTCCCAGTGTACCAGTGTCCCAGCATCCCAGTGTCCTAGTGTATCTGTGTCTAAGTGCCTCAATGTCCCAGTGTCCTAGTGCCTCTGTGTCTCAGTGCCCCATTGTCCCAGTGTCCCAGGGTCCCAGCATCTCTGTGTCTCAGTGTCCCAGTGCCCCAGTGTCCTGGTGTCTCTGTGTCTAAGTACCTCAATGTCCCAGTGTCCACACATTTCTGTGTCTCTGTGTCTCAGTGTCTCAGTGTCCCAGTGTCCCAGTGCCATAGTGTCTCAGTGCCCCAGTGTTCCAGTGTCCCAGTGTCCTAGTGTCTGTGTACCCCAGTGTCGCAGTGTCCCAGTGTCCCAGTGTCCCAGTGTCCTCGTGTCTCTGTGTCTCTGTGTCTCAGTGTCCCAGTGTCCCAGTATCCGCGTGTCTATGTGTCTCAGTGTCCCACTGTCCGAGTGTCCTGGTGTCTCTGTGTCTCCTTGTCTCAGTGATTCTGCCTCCAAGTGTCCTACTGCCCAGTTGCCTCTGTGTATCTGCGTCGCAGTGTCCCAGTGTCCCGCTGTTCGAGTATCCTGGTGTCTCTGTGTCTCCTTGTCTCAGTGTTTCTGTGTCCAAGTGTCCTAGTGCCCAGTTGCCTCTGTGTATCTGCGTCGCAGTGTCCCAGTGTACCAGTGTCCCAGTGTCCAAGTGTCTCCGTGTTTCTGCGTCTCAGTGCCCCAGTGTCCCAGTGTCCCAGGGTCCCAGCGTCTCTGTGTCTCAGTGTCCTGGTGTCTCTTTGTCTCAGTGTCTCAGTGTCCTAGTGTCCTCATATCTCTGTGTCTCTGTGTCCCTGTGTCTCAATGTCTCAATGTCACAGTGTCCCAGTGTGCTAGTATATATGTGTGTCTGCATCTCAGTGTCCCAGTGTCCCAGTGTTCTAGTGTCTCTGTGTCTCTGTGTCTCAGTGTCTCTGTGTCCAAGTGTCCGAGTGCCCTAATGCCTCTGTGTATCTGCGTCTCAGTGTCTCAGTGACCCAGTGTGCCAGTGTACAAGTGTCTCCGTGTTTCTGTGTCTCATTGTCCCAGTGTCCCAGTGTCATAGTGTCTCTGTGCCTCAGTGTTTCAGAGTCCCAGTGTCCCAGTACTCACTGTCTCAGTGTCTCTGTGCCAATGCGTCTCAGTGTCCCAGTGTTCCAGTGTCCCAGTGTCCTAGTGCCTGTGTGTCCCAGTGTCGCGGTGTCCCAGTGTCCCAGTGTCCTAGTGTCTCTGTGTCTCTGTGTCTCAGTGTCCCAGTGTCCCAGTATCCGTGTGTCTCTGTGTCTCAGTGTCCCACTGTCCGAGTGTCCTGGTGTCTCTGTGACTGCTTGTCTCAGTGTTTCTGTCTCCAAGTGTCCTAGTGCCCAGTTGCCTCTGTGTATCTGCGTGACAGTGTCCCAGTGTACTAGTGTCCCAGTGTCCAAGTGTCTCCGTGTTTCTGTGTCTCAGTGCCCCAGTGTCCCAGTGTCCAAGTGTCTCCGTGTTTCTGTGTCTCAGTGCCCCAGTGTCCCAGTGTCCCAGGGTCCCAGCGTCTCTGTGTCTCAGTGTCCTGGTGTCTCTTTGTCTCAGTGTCTCAGTGTCCTAGTGTCCTCGTATCTCTGTGTCTCTGTGTCCTGGTGTCTCTTTGTCTCAGTGTCTCAGTGTCCTAGTGTCCTCGTATCTCTGTGTCTCTGTGCCCCTGCGTCTCAGTGTCTCAGTGTCCCAGTATCCCAGTATCCTAGTGTCTATGTGTCTCTGTGTCTCAGAGTCCCAGCGCCCCAGTGTCATAGTGCCTACACGCCACTGTGTCTCAGTGTCCCAGTGTCCCAGTGTCCTAGTGCCTCTGTGTCACATTGTCCCAGTGTCCTAGTTTCCTAATTTTTCTGTGTCTCAATGTCTCAATGTCACAGTGTCCCAGTGTGCTAGAGTATATGTGTGTCTGCATCTCAGTGTCCCAGTGTCCCAGTGTTCTAGTGTCTCTGTGTCTCTGTGTCTCTGTGTCTCAGTGTCTCTGTGTCCAAGTGTCCCAGTGCCCTAATGCCTCTGTGTATCTGCGTTTCAGTGTCTCAGTGACCCAGTGTCCTAGTGTCCTAGTGTCTCTGTGTCTCTGTGTCTCTGTGTCTCTGTGTCTTAGTGTCTCTGTGTCTCAGTGTCCCAGTGTCCCAGTATCCGCGTGTCTATGTGTCTCAGTGTCCCACTGTCCGAGTGTCCTGGTGTCTCTGTGTCTCCTTGTCTCAGTGTTTCTGTGTCCAAGTATCCTAGTGCCCTGTTGCCTTTGTGTATCTGCGTTGCAGTGTCCCAGTGTCCAAGTGTCCCAGTGTCCAAGTGTCTCAGTGTTTCTGTGTCTCAGTGCCCCAGTGTCCCAGTGACCCAATGTCCCAGCATCCCAGTGTCCTAGTGTATCTGTGTCTATGTGCCTCAATGTCCCAGTGTCCACACATCTCTGTGTCTCTGTGTCTCTGTGTCTCTGTGTCTCTGTGTCCTAGTGTCTCTGTGTCTCTATGTCTCAGTGTCCCAGTGTGCTAGTGTATATGTGTCTCAGTGTCCCACTGTCCGAGTGTCCTGGTGTCTCTGTGTCTCCTTGTCTCAGTGTCTCAGTGTCCCAGTGTCCCAGTGTCCCAATGTCCCAGTGTCCTAGTGCCTCTGTCTCCCAGTGTCGCAGTGTCCCAGTGTCCCAGTGTCATAGTGGCTCTGTGTCTCTGTGTCTCAATGTCTCAGTGTCTCTGTGTCCAAGTGTCCTAGTGCCCAGTTGCCTCTGTGTATCTGCGTCGCAGTGTCCCAGTGTACCAGTGTCCCAGTGTCCAAGTGTCTCCGTGTTTCTGTGTCTCAGTGCCCCAGTGTCCCAGTGTCCCATGGTCCCAGCGTCTCTGTGTCTCAGTGTCCTGGTGTCTCTTTGTCTCAGTGTCTCAGTGTCCTAGTGTCCTCGTATCTCTGTGTCTCTGTGTCCCTGTGTCTCAATGTCTCAATGTCACAGTGTCCCAGTGTGCTAGTATATATGTGTGTCTGCATCTCAGTGTCCCAGTGTCCCAGTGTTCTAGTGTCTCTGTGTCTCTGTGTCTCAGTGTCTCTGTGTCCAAGTGTCCCAGTGCCCTAATGCCTCTGTGTATCTGCGTCTCAGTGTCTCAGTGACCCAGTGTGCCAGTGTACAAGTGTCTCCGTGTTTCTGTGTCTCATTGTCCCAGTGTCCCAGTGTCATAGTGTCTCTGTGCCTCAGTGTTTCAGAGTCCCAGTGTCCCAGTACTCATTGTCTCAGTGTCTCTGTGCCAATGCGTCTCAGTGTCCCAGTGTTCCAGTGTCCCAGTGTCCTAGTGCCTGTGTGTCCCAGTGTCGCGGTGTCCCAGTGTCCCAGTGTCCTAGTGTCTCTGTGTCTCTGTGTCTCAGTGTCCCAGTGTCCCAGTATCCGTGTGTCTCTGTGTCTCAGTGTCCCACTGTCCGAGTGTCCTGGTGTCTCTGTGACTGCTTGTCTCAGTGTTTCTGTCTCCAAGTGTCCTCGTGCCCAGTTGCCTCTGTGTATCTGCGTGACAGTGTCCCAGTGTACTAGTGTCCCACTGTCCAAGTGTCTCCGTGTTTCTGTGTCTCAGTGCCCCAGTGTCCCAGTGTCCAAGTGTCTCCGTGTTTCTGTGTCTCAGTGCCCCAGTGTCCCAGTGTCCAAGTGTCTCCGTGTTTCTGTGTCTCAGTGCCCCAGTGTCCCAGTGTCCCAGGGTCCCAGCGTCTCTGTGTCTCAGTGTCCTGGTGTCTCTTTGTCTCAGTGTCTCAGTGTCCTAGTGTCCTCGTATCTCTGTGTCTCTGTGCCCCTGCGTCTCAGTGTCTCAGTGTCCCAGTATCCCAGTATCCTAGTGTCTATGTGTCTCTGTGTCTCAGAGTCCCAGCGCCCCAGTGTCATAGTGCCTACACGCCACTGTGTCTCAGTGTCCCAGTGTCCCAGTGTCCTAGTGCCTCTGTGTCACATTGTCCCAGTGTCCTAGTTTCCTAATTTTTCTGTGTCTCAATGTCTCAATGTCACAGTGTCCCAGTGTGCTAGAGTATATGTGTGTCTGCATCTCAGTGTCCCAGTGTCCCAGTGTTCTAGTGTCTCTGTGTCTCTGTGTCTCAGTGTCTCTGTGTCCAAGTGTCCCAGTGCCCTAATGCCTCTGTGTATCTGCGTTTCAGTGTCTCAGTGACCCAGTGTCCCAGTGTCCTAGTGTCTCTGTGTCTCTGTGTCTCTGTGTCCTAGTGTCTCTGTGTCTCAGTGTCCCAGTGTCCCAGTATCCGCGTGTCTATGTGTCTCAGTGTCCCACTGTCCGAGTGTCCTGGTGTCTCTGTGTCTCCTTGTCTCAGTGTTTCTGTGTCCAAGTATCCTAGTGCCCTGTTGCCTTTGTGTATCTGCGTTGCAGTGTCCCAGTGTCCAAGTGTCCCAGTTTCCAAGTGTCTCCGTGTTTCTGTGTCTCAGTGCCCCAGTGTCCTAGTGACCCAATGTCCCAGCATCCCAGTGTCCTAGTGTATCTGTGTCTATGTGCCTCAATGTCCCAGTGTCCACATATCTCTGTGTCTCTGTGCCTCTGTGCCTCTGTGTCTCTGTGTCCTAGTGTCTCTGTGTCTCTATGTCTCAGTGTCCCAGTGTCCCAGTGTGCTAGTATATATGTGTCTCAGTGTCCCACTGTCCGAGTGTCCTGGTGTCTCTGTGTCTCCTTGTCTCAGTGTCTCAGTGTCCCAGTGTCCCAGTGTCCCAATGTCCCAGTGTCCTAGTGTCTCTGTCTCCCAGTGTCGCAGTGTCCCAGTGTCCCAGTGTCCTAGTGGCTCTGTGTGTCTGCATTTCAGTGTCCCAGTGCCCCAGTGTTCTAGTGTCTCTGTGTCTCTGTGTCTCAATGTCTCAGTGTCTCTGTGTCCAAGTGTCCTAGTGCCCAGTTGCCTCTGTGTATCTGCGTCGCAGTGTCCCAGTGTACCAGTGTCCCAGTGTCCAAGTGTCTCCGTGTTTCTGTGTCTCAGTGCCCCAGTGTCCCAGTGTCCCAGGGTCCCAGCGTCTCTGTGTCTCAGTGTCCTGGTGTCTCTTTGTCTCAGTGTCTCAGTGTCCTAGTGTCCTCGTATCTCTGTGTCTCTGTGTCCCTGTGTCTCAATGTCTCAATGTCACAGTGTCCCAGTGTGCTAGTATATATGTGTGTCTGCATCTCAGTGTCCCAGTGTCCCAGTGTTCTAGTGTCTCTGTGTCTCTGTGCCTCAGTGTCTCTGTGTCCAAGTGTCCCAGTGCCCTAATGCCTCTGTGTATCTGCGTCTCAGTGTCTCAGTGACCCAGTGTGCCAGTGTACAAGTGTCTCCGTGTTTCTGTGTCTCATTGTCCCAGTGTCCCAGTGTCATAGTGTCTCTGTGCCTCAGTGTTTCAGAGTCCCAGTGTCCCAGTACTCACTGTCTCAGTGTCTCTGTGCCAATGCGTCTCAGTGTCCCAGTGTTCCAGTGTCCCAGTGTCCTAGTGCCTGTGTGTCCCAGTGACGCGGTGTCCCAGTGTCCCAGTGTCCTAGTGTCTCTGTGTCTCTGTGTCTCAGTGTCCCAGTGTCCCAGTATCCGTGTGTCTCTGTGTCTCAGTGTCCCACTGTCCGAGTGTCCTGGTGTCTCTGTGACTGCTTGTCTCAGTGTTTCTGTCTCCAAGTGTCCTCGTGCCCAGTTGCCTCTGTGTATCTGCGTGACAGTGTCCCAGTGTACTAGTGTCCCAGTGTCCAAGTGTCTCCGTGTTTCTGTGTCTCAGTGCCCCAGTGTCCCAGTGTCCAAGTGTCTCCGTGTTTCTGTGTCTCAGTGCCCCAGTGTCCCAGTGTCCCAGGGTCCCAGCGTCTCTGTGTCTCAGTGTCCTGGTGTCTCTTTGTCTCAATGTCTCAGTGTCCTAGTGTCCTCGTATCTCTGTGTCTCTGTGCCCCTGCGTCTCAGTGTCTCAGTGTCCCAGTATCCCAGTATCCTAGTGTCTATGTGTCTCAGTGTCTCAGAGTCCCAGCGCCCCAGTGTCATAGTGTCTACACGCCACTGTGTCTCAGTGTCCCAGTGTCCCAGTGTCCTAGTGCCTCTGTGTCACATTGTCCCAGTGTCCTAGTGTCCTAATTTTTCTGTGTCTCAATGTCTCAATGTCACAGTGTCCCAGTGTGCAAGTGTATATGTGTGTCTGCATCTCAGTGTCCCAGTGTCCCAGTGTCCCATTGTTCTAGTGTCTCTGTGTCTCTGTGTCTCAGTGTCTCTGTGTCCAAGTGTCCCAGTGCCCTAATGCCTCTGTGTATCTGCGTTTCAGTGTCTCAGTGACCCAGTGTCCCAGTGTCCTAGTGTCTCTGTGTCTCTGTGTCTCTGTGTCCTAGTGTCTCTGTGTCTCTGTGTCTCAGTGTCCCAGTGTCCCAGTATCCGCGTGTCTATGTGTCTCAGTGTCCCACTGTCCGAGTGTCCTGGTGTCTCTGTGTCTCCTTGTCTCAGTGTTTCTGTGTCCAAGTATCCTAGTGCCCTGTTGACTCTGTGTATCTGCGTTGCAGTGTCCCAGTGTCCAAGTGTCCCAGTGTCCGAGTGTCTCCGTGTTTCTGTGTCTCAGTGCCCCAGTGTCCCAGTGTCCCAGTGTCCCAGCATCCCAGTGTCCTAGTATATCTGTGTCTATGTGCCTCAATGTCCCAGTGTCCACATATCTCTGTGCCTCTGTGCCTCAGTGCCTCAGTGTCCCAGTGTCCTCGTGTCCTAATTTCTCTGTGTCTCAGTGTCTCAATGTCCCAGTGTCCCAGTGTGCTAGTGTATATGTGTCTCAGTGCCCCAGTGTCCCAGTGTCCCAGTGTCCCAGCATCCCAGTGTCCTAGTGTATCTGTGTCTAAGTGCCTCAATGTCCCAGTGTCCTAGTGCCTCTGTGTCTCAGTGCCCCATTGTCCCAGTGTCCCAGGGTCCCAGCATCTCTGTGTCTCAGTGTCCCAGTGCCCCAGTGTCCTGGTGTCTCTGTGTCTAAGTACCTCAATGTCCCAGTGTCCACACATTTCTGTGTCTCTGTGTCTCAGTGTCTCAGTGTCTCAGTGTCCCAGTGTCCCAGTGTCATAGTGTCTCTGTGCCTCAGTGTTTCAGAGTCCCAGTGTCCCAGTACTCACTGTCTCAGTGTCTCTGCGCCAATGCGTCTCAGTGCCCCAGTGTTCCAGTGTCCCAGTGTCCTAGTGTCTGTGTACCCCAGTGTCGCAGTGTCCCAGTGTCCCAGTGTCCCAGTGTCCTCGTGTCTCTGTGTCTCTGTGTCTCAGTGTTCCAGTGTCCCAGTATCCGCGTGTCTATGTGTCTCAGTGTCCCACTGTCCGAGTGTCCTGGTGTCTCTGTGTCTCCTTGTCTCAGTGATTCTGCCTCCAAGTGTCCTACTGCCCAGTTACCTCTGTGTATCTGCGTCGCAGTGTCCCAGTGTCCTGCTGTTCGAGTGGCCTGGTGTCTCTGTGTCTCCTTGTCTCAGTGTTTCTGTGTCCAAGTGTCCTAGTGCCCAGTTGCCTCTGTGTATCTGCGTCGCAGTGTCCCAGTGTACCAGTGTCCCAGTGTCCAAGTGTCTCCGTGTTTCTGTGTCTCAGTGTCCCAGTGTCCCAGGGTCCCAGCGTCTCTGTGTCTCAGTGTCCTGGTGTCTCTTTGTCTCAGTGTCTCAGTGTCCTAGTGTCCTCGTATCTCTGTGTCTCTGTGTCCCTGTGTCTCAATGTCTCAATGTCACAGTGTCCCAGTGTGCTAGTGTATATGTGTGTCTGCATCTCAGTGTCTTAGTGTCCCAGTGTTCTAGTGTCTCTGTGTCTCTGTGTCTCAGTGTCTCTGTGTCCAAGTGTCCCAGTGCCCTAATGCCTCTGTGTATCTGTGTCTCAGTGTCTCAGTGACCCAGTGTGCCAGTGTACAAGTGTCTCCGTGTTTCTGTGTCTCATTGTCCCAGTGTCCCAGTGTCATAGTGTCTCTGTGCCTCAGTGTTTCAGAGTCCCAGTGTCCCAGTACTCACTGTCTCAGTGTCTCTGTGCCAATGCGTCTCAGTGTCCCAGTGTTCCAGTGTCCCAGTGTCCTAGTGCCTGTGTGTCCCAGTGTCGCGGTGTCCCAGTGTCCCAGTGTCCTAGTGTCTCTGTGTCTCTGTGTCTCAGTGTCCCAGTGTCCCAGTATCCGTGTGTCTCTGTGTCTCAGTGTCCCACTGTCCGAGTGTCCTGGTGTCTCTGTGACTGCTTTCTCAGTGTTTCTGTCTCCAAGTGTCCTAGTGCCCAGTTGCCTCTGTGTATCTGCGTGACAGTGTCCCAGTGTACTAGTGTCCCAGTGTCCAAGTGTCTCCGTGTTTCTGTGTCTCAGTGCCCCAGTGTCCCAGTGTCCAAGTGTCTCCGTGTTTCTGTGTCTCAGTGCCCCAGTGTCCCAGTGTCCCAGGGTCCCAGCGTCTCTGTGTCTCAGTGTCCTGGTGTCTCTTTGTCTCAGTGTCTCAGTGTCCTAGTGTCCTCGTATCTCTGTGTCTCTGTGCCCCTGCGTCTCAGTGTCTCAGTGTCCCAGTATCCCAGTATCCTAGTGTCTATGTGTCTCTGTGTCTCAGAGTCCCAGCGCCCCAGTGTCATAGTGCCTACACGCCACTGTGTCTCAGTGTCCCAGTGTCCCAGTGTCCTAGTGCCTCTGTGTCACATTGTCCCAGTGTCCTAGTTTCCTAATTTTTCTGTGTCTCAATGTCTCAATGTCACAGTGTCCCAGTGTGCTAGAGTATATGTTTCTGCATCTCAGTGTCCCAGTGTCCCAGTGTTCTAGTGTCTCTGTGTCTCTGTGTCTCAGTGTCTCTGTGTCCAAGTGTCCCAGTGCCCTAATGCCTCTGTGTATCTGCGTTTCAGTGTCTCAGTGACCCAGTGTCCCAGTGTCCTAGTGTCTCTGTGTCTCAGTGTCCCAGTGTCCCAGTATCCGCGTGTCTATGTGTCTCAGTGTCCCACTGTCCGAGTGTCCTGGTGTCTCTGTGTCTCCTTGTCTCAGTGTTTCTGTGTCCAAGTATCCTAGTGCCCTGTTGCCTTTGTGTATCTACGTTGCAGTGTCCCAGTGTCCAAGTGTCCCAGTGTCCAAGTGTCTCCGTGCTTCTGTGTCTCAGTGCCCCAGTGTCCCAGTGACCCAATGTCCCAGCATCCCAGTGTCCTAGTGTATCTGTGTCTATGTGCCTCAATGTCCCAGTGTCCACATATCTCTGTGTCTCTGTGTCTCTGTGTCTCTGTGTCCTAGTGTCTCTGTGTCTCTATGTCTCAGTGTCCCAGTGTCCCAGTGTGCTAGTGTATATGTGTCTCAGTGTCCCACTGTCCGAGTGTCCTGGTGTCTCTGTGTCTCCTTGTCTCAGTGTCTCAGTGTCCCAGTGTCCCAGTGTCCCAATGTCCCAGTGTCCTAGTGTCTCTGTCTCCCAGTGTCGCAGTGTCCCAGTGTCCCAGTGTCCTAGTGGCTCTGTGCATCTGCATTTCAGTGTCCCAGTGCCCCAGTGTTCTAGTGGCTCTGTGTCTCTGTGTCTCAATGTCTCAGTGTCTCTGTGTCCAAGTGTTCTAGTGCCCAGTTGCCTCTGTGTATCTGCGTCGCAGTGTCCCAGTGTACCAGTGTCCGAGTGTCCAAGTGTCTCCGTGTTTCTGTGTCTCAGTGCCCCAGTGTCCCAGTGACCCAATGTCCCAGCATCCCAGTGTCCTAGTGTATCTGTGTCTATGTGCCTCAATGTCCCAGTGTCCACATATCTCTGTGTCTCTGTGCCTCTGTGTCTCTGTGTCCTAGTGTCTCTGTGTCTCTATTTCTCAGTGTCCCAGTGTCCCAGTGTGCTAGTATATATGTGTCTCAGTGTCCCACTGTCCGAGTGTCCTGGTGTCTCTGTGTCTCCTTGTCTCAGTGTCTCAGTGTCCCAGTGTCCCAGTGTCCCAATGTCCCAGTGTCCTAGTGTCTCTGTCTCCCAGTGTCGCAGTGTCCCAGTGTCCCAGTGTCCTAGTGGCTCTGTGTGTCTGCATTTCAGTGTCCCAGTGCCCCAGTGTTCTAGTGTCTCTGTGTCTCTGTGTCTCAATGTCTCAGTGTCTCTGTGTCCAAGTGTCCTAGTGCCCAGTTGCCTCTGTGTATCTGCGTCGCAGTGTCCCAGTGTACCAGTGTCCCAGTGTCCAAGTGTCTCCGTGTTTCTGTGTCTCAGTGCCCCAGTGTCCCAGTGTCCCAGGGTCCCAGCGTCTCTGTGTCTCAGTGTCCTGGTGTCTCTTTGTCTCAGTGTCTCAGTGTCCTAGTGTCCTCGTATCTCTGTGTCTCTGTGTCCCTGTGTCTCAATGTCTCAATGTCACAGTGTCCCAGTGTGCTAGTATATATGTGTGTCTGCATCTCAGTGTCCCAGTGTCCCAGTGTTCTAGTGTCTCTGTGTCTCTGTGTCTCAGTGTCTCTGTGTCCAAGTGTCCCAGTGCCCTAATGCCTCTGTGTATCTGCGTCTCAGTGTCTCAGTGACCCAGTGTGCCAGTGTACAAGTGTCTCCGTGTTTCTGTGTCTCATTGTCCCAGTGTCCCAGTGTCATAGTGTCTCTGTGCCTCAGTGTTTCAGAGTCCCAGTGTCCCAGTGTCCCAGTACTCACTGTCTCAGTGTCTCTGTGCCAATGCGTCTCAGTGTCCCAGTGTTCCAGTGTCCCAGTGTCCTAGTGCCTGTGTGTCCCAGTGACGCGGTGTCCCAGTGTCCCAGTGTCCTAGTGTCTCTGTGTCTCTGTGTCTCAGTGTCCCAGTGTCCCAGTATCCGTGTGTCTCTGTGTCTCAGTGTCCCACTGTCCGAGTGTCCTGGTGTCTCTGTGACTGCTTTCTCAGTGTTTCTGTCTCCAAGTGTCCTAGTGCCCAGTTGCCTCTGTGTATCTGCGTGACAGTGTCCCAGTGTACTAGTGTCCCAGTGTCCAAGTGTCTCCGTGTTTCTGTGTCTCAGTGCCCCAGTGTCCCAGTGTCCAAGTGTCTCCGTGTTTCTGTGTCTCAGTGCCCCAGTGTCCCAGTGTCCCAGGGTCCCAGCGTCTCTGTGTCTCAGTGTCCTGGTGTCTCTTTGTCTCAGTGTCTCAGTGTCCTAGTGTCCTCGTATCTCTGTGTCTCTGTGCCCCTGCGTCTCAGTGTCTCAGTGTCCCAGTATCCCAGTATCCTAGTGTCTATGTGTCTCTGTGTCTCAGAGTCCCAGCGCCCCAGTGTCATAGTGCCTACACGCCACTGTGTCTCAGTGTCCCAGTGTCCCAGTGTCCTAGTGCCTCTGTGTCACATTGTCCCAGTGTCCTGGTTTCCTAATTTTTCTGTGTCTCAATGTCTCAATGTCACAGTGTCCCAGTGTGCTAGAGTATATGTTTCTGCATCTCAGTGTCCCAGTGTCCCAGTGTTCTAGTGTCTCTGTGTCTCTGTGTCTCAGTGTCTCTGTGTCCAAGTGTCCCAGTGCCCTAATGCCTCTGTGTATCTGCGTTTCAGTGTCTCAGTGACCCAGTGTCCCAGTGTCCTAGTGTCTCTGTGTCTCTGTGTCTCTGTGTCCTAGTGTCTCTGTGTCTCAGTGTCCCAGTGTCCCAGTATCCGCGTGTCTATGTGTCCCAGTGTCCTAGTGCCTGTGTGTCCCAGTGACGCGGTGTCCCAGTGTCCCAGTGTCCTAGTGTCTCTGTGTCTCTGTGTCTCAGTGTCCCAGTGTCCCAGTATCCGTGTGTCTCTGTGTCTCAGTGTCCCACTGTCCGAGTGCCCTGGTGTCTCTGTGACTGCTTTCTCAGTGTTTCTGTCTCCAAGTGTCCTAGTGCCCAGTTGCCTCTGTGTATCTGCGTGACAGTGTCCCAGTGTACTAGTGTCCCAGTGTCCAAGTGTCTCCGTGTTTCTGTGTCTCAGTGCCCCAGTGTCCCAGTGTCCAAGTGTCTCCGTGTTTCTGTGTCTCAGTGCCCCAGTGTCCCAGGGTCCCAGCGTCTCTGTGTCTCAGTGTCCTGGTGTCTCTTTGTCTCAGTGTCTCAGTGTCCTAGTGTCCTCGTATCTCTGTGTCTCTGTGCCCCTGCGTCTCAGTGTCTCAGTGTCCCAGTATCCCAGTATCCTAGTGTCTATGTGTCTCTGTGTCTCAGAGTCCCAGCGCCCCAGTGTCATAGTGCCTACACGCCACTGTGTCTCAGTGTCCCAGTGTCCCAGTGTCCTAGTGCCTCTGTGTCACATTGTCCCAGTGTCCTAGTTTCCTAATTTTTCTGTGTCTCAATGTCTCAATGTCACAGTGTCCCAGTGTGCTAGAGTATATGTTTCTGCATCTCAGTGTCCCAGTGTCCCAGTGTTCTAGTGTCTCTGTGTCTCTGTGTCTCAGTGTCTCTGTGTCCAAGTGTCCCAGTGCCCTAATGCCTCTGTGTATCTGCGTTTCAGTGTCTCAGTGACCCAGTGTCCCAGTGTCCTAGTGTCTCTGTGTCTCTGTGTCTCTGTGTCCTAGTGTCTCTGTGTCTCAGTGTCCCAGTGTCCCAGTATCCGCGTGTCTATGTGTCTCAGTGTCCCACTGTCCGAGTGTCCTGGTGTCTCTGTGTCTCCTTGTCTCAGTGTTTCTGTGTCCAAGTATCCTAGTGCCCTGTTGCCTTTGTGTATCTACGTTGCAGTGTCCCAGTGTCCAAGTGTCCCAGTGTCCAAGTGTCTCCGTGCTTCTGTGTCTCAGTGCCCCAGTGTCCCAGTGACCCAATGTCCCAGCATCCCAGTGTCCTAGTGTATCTGTGTCTATGTGCCTCAATGTCCCAGTGTCCACATATCTCTGTGTCTCTGTGTCTCTGTGTCCTAGTGTCTCTGTGTCTCTATGTCTCAGTGTCCCAGTGTCCCAGTGTGCTAGTGTATATGTGTCTCAGTGTCCCACTGTCCGAGTGTCCTGGTGTCTCTGTGTCTCCTTGTCTCAGTGTCTCAGTGTCCCAGTGTCCCAGTGTCCCAATGTCCCAGTGTCCTAGTGTCTCTGTCTCCCAGTGTCGCAGTGTCCCAGTGTCCCAGTGTCCTAGTGGCTCTGTGCATCTGCATTTCAGTGTCCCAGTGCCCCAGTGTTCTAGTGGCTCTGTGTCTCTGTGTCTCAATGTCTCAGTGTCTCTGTGTCCAAGTGTCCTAGTGCCCAGTTGCCTCTGTGTATCTGCGTCGCAGTGTCCCAGTGTACCAGTGTCCGAGTGTCCAAGTGTCTCCGTGTTTCTGTGTCTCAGTGCCCCAGTGTCCCAGTGACCCAATGTCCCAGCATCCCAGTGTCCTAGTGTATCTGTGTCTATGTGCCTCAATGTCCCAGTGTCCACATATCTCTGTGTCTCTGTGCCTCTGTGTCTCTGTGTCCTAGTGTCTCTGTGTCTCTATGTCTCAGTGTCCCAGTGTCCCAGTGTGCTAGTATATATGTGTCTCAGTGTCCCACTGTCCGAGTGTCCTGGTGTCTCTGTGTCCACTTGTCTCAGTGTCTCAGTGTCCCAGTGTCCCAGTGTCCCAATGTCCCAGTGTCCTAGTGTCTCTGTCTCCCAGTGTCGCAGTGTCCCAGTGTCCCAGTGTCCTAGTGGCTCTGTGTGTCTGCATTTCAGTGTCCCAGTGCCCCAGTGTTCTAGTGTCTCTGTGTCTCTGTGTCTCAATGTCTCAGTGTCTCTGTGTCCAAGTGTCCTAGTGCCCAGTTGCCTCTGTGTATCTGCGTCGCAGTGTCCCAGTGTACCAGTGTCCCAGTGTCCAAGTGTCTCCGTATTTCTGTGTCTCAGTGCCCCAGTGTCCCAGTGTCCCAGGGTCCCAGCGTCTCTGTGTCTCAGTGTCCTGGTGTCTCTTTGTCTCAGTGTCTCAGTGTCCTAGTGTCCTCGTATCTCTGTGTCTCTGTGTCCCTGTGTCTCAATGTCTCAATGTCACAGTGTCCCAGTGTGCTAGTATATATGTGTGTCTGCATCTCAGTGTCCCAGTGTCCCAGTGTTCTAGTGTCTCTGTGTCTCTGTGTCTCAGTGTCTCTGTGTCCAAGTGTCCCAGTGCCCTAATGCCTCTGTGTATCTGCGTCTCAGTGTCTCAGTGACCCAGTGTGCCAGTGTACAAGTGTCTCCGTGTTTCTGTGTCTCATTGTCCCAGTGTCCCAGTGTCATAGTGTCTCTGTGCCTCAGTGTTTCAGAGTCCCAGTGTCCCAGTACTCACTGTCTCAGTGTCTCTGTGCCAATGCGTCTCAGTGTCCCAGTGTTCCAGTGTCCCAGTGTCCTAGTGCCTGTGTGTCCCAGTGACGCGGTGTCCCAGTGTCCCAGTGTCCTAGTGTCTCTGTGTCTCTGTGTCTCAGTGTCCCAGTGTCCCAGTATCCGTGTGTCTCTGTGTCTCAGTGTCCCACTGTCCGAGTGTCCTGGTGTCTCTGTGACTGCTTGTCTCAGTGTTTCTGTCTCCAAGTGTCCTCGTGCCCAGTTGCCTCTGTGTATCTGCGTGACAGTGTCCCAGTGTCCAAGTGTCTCCGTGTTTCTGTGTCTCAGTGCCCCAGTGTCCCAGTGTCCAAGTGTCTCCGTGTTTCTGTGTCTCAGTGCCCCAGTGTCCCAGTGTCCCAGGGTCCCAGTGTCTCTGTGTCTCTGTGTCTCAATGTCTCAGTGTCTCTGTGTCCAAGTGTCCCAGTGCCCTAATGCCTCTGTGAATCTGCGTCTCAGTGTCTCAGTGACCCAGTGTGGCAGTGTACAAGTGTTTCTGTGTTTCTGTGTCTCATTGTCCCAGTGTCCTAGTGCCTCTGTGTCACAGTGGCCCAGTGTCCCAGGGTCCCAGCATCTCTGTGTCTCAGTGTCCCAGTGCCCCAGTGTCCTGGTGTCTCTGTGTCTAAGTGCCTCAATGTCCAAGTGTCCACATATCTCTGTGTCTCTGTGTCTCAGTGTCTCAGTGTCCCAGTGTCCTCGTGTCCCAGTGTCCCAATGTTCTTGTGTTTCTGTGTCTCAGTGTCCCAGTGTCCCAGTGTCCCAGTGTCCTAGTGTCCCAGTGTCCCAGTGTCCCAGTGTCCTAGTGTCGCTGTGTCCCAGTGTCGCAGTGTCCCAGTGTCCTAGTGTCCTAGTGTCTCTGTGCCTCTGTGCCTCTGTGTCTCAGTGTCCCAGTGTCCCAGTATCCGCGAATCTATGTGTCTCAGTGTTCCACTGTCCGAGTGTCCTGGTGTCTCTGTGTCTCCTTGTCTCAGTGTTTTTTGTGTCCAAGTGTCCTAGTGCCCTGTTGCCTCTGTGTATCTGCGTCGCAGTGTCCCAGTGTACCAGTGTCCCAATGTCCAAGTGTCTCCGTGTTTCTGTGTCTCAGTGCCCCAGTGTCTCAGTGTCCTAGGGTCCCAGCGTCTCAGTGTCCCAGTGTCCTGGTGTCTCTTTGTCTCAGTGTCTCAGTGTCCTAGTGTCTCTGTGTCACAGTGTCCCAGTGTCCTAGTGTCCTAATTTATCTGTGTCTCAATGTCTCAATGTTACAGTGTCCCAGTGTGCTAGTGTCTCTGTGTCTCTGTGTCTCACTGTCTCTGTGTCCAAGTATCCCAGTGCCCTAATGCCTCTGTGTATCTGCGTTTCAGTGTCTCAGTGACCCAGTGTGCCAGTGCACAAGTGTCTCCGTGTTTCATGTCTCATTGTCCCAGTGTCCTAGCGCATCTGTCTCAGTGCCCCAGTGTCCCAGTGTCCCAGTGTGCCAGCATCTCTGTGTCTCAGTGTCCCAGTGCCCCAGTGTCATAGTGTATCTGTGTCTAAGTGCCTCAATGTCCCAGTGTCCACATATCTCTGTGTCTCTGTGTCTCAGTGTCTCAGTGTCCCAGTGTCCTCGTGTCCTAATTTCTCTGTGTCTCAGTGTCTCAATGTTCCAGTGTCCCAGTGTGCTAGTGTATATGTGTCTCTGTGTCTCATTGTCTCAGTGTCCCAATGTTCTTGTGTCTCTGTGTCTCAGTGTCCCAGTGTCCCAGTGTCACAATGTCCCAGTGTCTCTGTGACTCTGTATCTCAGTGACCTAGTGCCTCTGTGTTTTAGTGTCTCAGTGTCCCAATGTCCCAGTGTCTCCGTGACTCTGTGTCTCAGTGTCCCAGTGTCCCAGTGTCCTAGTGCCTCTGCGCCTCAGTGTCTCAGTGTCCCAGTGTCCGAGTGTCCTAGTGTCTCCGTGTCTCTTTGTCTCAGTGTGCTAGTGTCTCCGCGTCTCTTTGTCAGTGTCCTAGTGTCTCAGTGTACCAGTGTCCCAGTGTCCCAGTGTCTGAATGTCTCTGTGTCCCAGTGTCTCAGTGTACCAGTGTCCCAGTGTCCGATTGTTTCCGTGTCTCTTTGTCTCAGTGTACCAGTGACACTGTGTCCCAGTGCCCGAGTGAATCCGTGTCTTTTTGTCTCAGTGTACCAGTGTCCCAGTGTCCCAGTGTCCTATTGTCTCCGTGTCCCTTTGTCTCAGTGTCCCAGTGTTCCAGTGTCCCAGTGTCTTAGTGTCTCTGTGTCCCAGTGTCCCAGTGTCGCAGTGTCTCAGTGTCCCAGTGTCCTAGAGTCTCTGTATCTTTGTGCTTAAGTGTCCCAGTGTCCCAGTGTCCCGGTGTCCAAGTGTCTCCGTCTTTCTGTGTCTCAGTGGCCCAGTGTACTAGTGCCTCTGTATCTCAGTGCCCCAGTGCCCCCGTGTCGCAGTGTCCCAGTGTGCTAGTGCCTCTGTGTCTCAATGGCCCAGTGTCCCAGGATCCCAGTGTCTCTGTGTCTCAGTGTCTCAGTGTCCTAGAGTGTCTTTGTGCTTAAGTGTCCCAGTGTTCCGGTGCCCCAGTGTCCTTGAGTCTCTGTGTCTCAGTGTCTCAGTGTCCCAGTGTCCTCGTATTTCTGTGTCTCTGTGTCTCAGTGTCTCAGTGTCTCAGTGTCCCAGTGTCTCTGAGTCTCAGTGTTTCTGAGTCTCAGTGTTTCAAAGTCCCAGTGTCCCCTACTCACTGGCTTAGTGTCTCTGCGGCACTGCGTCTCAGTGTCCCAGTGTCTCAGTGTTCTAGTGTATCTGTGTCACAGTGTCTCAGTGTCCCAATGCCCCAGTGTCTCCGTGATTCTGTGTCTCAGTGTCTCAGTGTCTCAGTGTCCCAGTGTCCCAGTGTCCCAGTGTCCTAGTGCCTCTGTGCCTCTGTGCCTCAGTGTCTCAGTGTCTCAGTGTCCCAATGTCCCAGTGTCCATTGTCGCAGTGTCGCAGTGTCGCAGTGTCCCAGTGTCTCAGTGTACCAGTGTCCCAGTGTCCGAGTGTCTCCGTGCCTCTTTGTCTCAGTGTACCAGTGTCACTGTGTCCCAGTGCCCGAGTGAATCCGTGTCTTTTTGTCTCAGTGTACCAGTGTCCCAGTGCCTATTGTCTCCGTGTCCCTTTGTCTCAGTGTCTCAGTGTTCCAGTGTCCGAGTGTCTTAGTGTCTCTGTGTCCCAGTGTCCCAGTGTCGCAGTGTCCCAGTGTCCTAGTGTCCTAGTGTCTCTGTGTCTCAGTGTCCCAGTGTCCCAGTATCCGCGTGTCTATGTGTCTCAGTGTCCCACTGTCCGAGTGTCCTGGTGTCTCTGTGTCTCCTTGTCTCAGTGTTTCTGTGTCCAAGTGTCCTAGTGCCCTGTTGCCTTTGTGTATCTGTGTTGCAGTGTCCCAGTGTACCAGTGTCCCAGTTTCCAAGTGTCTCCGTGATTCTGTGTCTCAGTGCCCCAGTGTCCCAGTGTCCCAGGGTTCCAACAACCCAGCATCTCTGTGTCTCAGTGTCCCAGTGCCCCAGTGTCCTTCTGTCTCCGTGTCTCAGTGCCCCAGTGTCCCAGTGTTCCAGTGTCATAGTGTCTCTGTGCCTCAGTGTTTCAGAGTCCCAGTGTCCCAGTACTCACTGCCTCAGTTCCTCTGCGTCAATGCGTCTCAGTGTCCGAGTGTCTCTGTGTCACAGTGTCTCAGTGTCCAAATGCCCCAGTGTCTCCATAACTCTGTGTCTCAGTGTCGCAGTGTCCCAGTGTCCTAATGCCTCTGTGTCTCAGTGTCTCAGTGTCCCAATGCCCCAGTGTCCCAGTGTCCTTTGTCTCAGTGTCTCAGTGTCCCAGTGTCCCAGTGTCTTAGTGCCTCTGTGTCTCAGTGTCTCAGAGTCCCAGTGCCCAGTGTCCCAGTGTCCCAGTGTCTTAGTGTCTCAGTGTTTCAGAGTCCCAGTGTCCCAGTACTCACTGTCTTAGTGTCTCTGCGTCACTGCGTCTCAGTGTCCCAGTGTCCCTGTGTCATAGTGTCTCTGTGTCACAGTGTCTCAGTGTCCCAGTGTCCAAGTGTCCTAATTTATCTGTGACTCAGTGTCTCAATGTGCCAGTGTCCCAGTGTGCTAGTGTATATGTGTCTCTCTGTCCCAGTGTTCTAGTGTCTTTGTGCCTCAGTGTCTCAGTGTCCCAATGTCCCAGTGTCCATTGTCTCTGTGTCTCAGTGTCTCAGTGTCCCAGTGTCCCAGTGTCCCGGTGTCCCGGTGTCCAAGTGTCTCCGTGTTTCTGTGTCTCAGCGCCCCAGTGACCTAGAGCCTCTGTGTCTCAGTGCCCCAGTGTCCTAGTGCCTCTGTGCCTCAATGCCCCAGTGTCCCAGGATCCCAGCGTCTCTGTGTCTCAGTGTCATAGTGAATCTGTGTCACAGTGTCCCAGTGTCCTCGTGTCCTAATTTCTCTGTGTCTCAGTGTCTCAATGTTCCAGTGTCCCAGTGTGCTAGTGTATATGTGTCTTGTGTCTCATTGTCTCAGTGTCCCAATGTTCTTGTGTCTCTGTGTCTCAGTGTCTCAGTGTCCCAATGTCCCCGTGTCACAATGTCACAGTGTCTCTGTGACTCTGTATCTCAGTGTCCTAGTGCCTCTGTGTTTTAGTGTCTCAGTGTCCCAATGTCCCAGTGTCTCCGTGACTCTGTGTCTCAGTGTCCCAGTGTCCCAGTGTCCTAGTGCCTCTGCGCCTCAGTGTCTCAGTGTCCCAGTGTCCGAGTGTCCTAGTGTCTCCGTGTCTCTTTGTCTCAGTGTGCTAGTGTCTCCGTGTCTCTTTGTCAGTGTCCCAGTGTCTCAGTGTACCAGTGTCCCAGTGTCCCAGTGTCTGAGTGTCTCTGTATCCCAGTGTCTCAGTGTACCAGTGTCCCAGTGTCCGAGTGTCTCCGTGTCTCTTTGTCTCAGTGTACCAGTTTCACTGTGTCCCAGTGCCCGAGTGAATCCGTGTCTTGCTGTCTCTGTGTACCAGTGTCCCAGTGTCCCAGTGTGCTAGTGTATATGTGTCTCTCTGTCCCAGTGTTCTAGTGTCTCTCTGCCTAAGTGTCTCAGTGTCCCAATGTCCCAGTGTCCATTGTCTCTGTGTCTCAGTGTCTTTGTGTCTCAGTGTCTCAGTGTCCCAGTGTCCCAGTGTCCCAGTGTCCCGGTGTCCCGGTGTCCAAGTGTCTCCGTGTTTCTGTGTCTCAGCGTCCCAGTGACCTAGTGCCTCTGTGTCTCAGTGCCCCAGTGTCCCAGTGACTCTGTGTCTCAATGTCCCAGTGTCCCAGTGTCCTAGTGCCTCTGTGCCTCAATGCCCCAGTGTCCCAGGATCCCAGCGTCTCTGTGTCTCAGTGTCATAGTGAATCTGTGTCACAGTGTCCCAGTGTCCTAGTGTCCTAATTTTTCTGTGTCTCAATGTCTCAATGTCACAGTGTCCCAGTGTGCTAGTGTCTCTGTGTCTCTGTGTCCCAGTGTCTCTGTGTCCAAGTGTCCCAGTGCCCTAATGCCTCTGTGTATCTGTGTTTCAGTGCCTCAGTGACCCAGTGTGCCAGTGTACAAGTGTCTCCGTGTTTCTGTGTCTCATTGTCCCAGTGTCCTAGTGCATCTGTCTCAGTGCCCGTGTCCCAGTGTCCCAGTGTCCACATATCTCTGTGTCTCTGTGTCTCAGTGTCTCAGTGTCCCAGTGTCCTTGTGTCCTAATTTCTCTGTGTCTCAGTGTCTCAATGTTCCAGTGTCCCAGTGTGCTAGTGTATATGTGTCTCTGTGTCTCATTGTCTCAGTGTCCCAATGTTCTTGTGTCTCTGTGTCTCAGTATTTCAGTGTCCCAGTGTCCCAGTGTCACAATGTCACAGTGTCTCTGTGACTCTGTATCTCAGTGTCCTAGTGCCTCTGTGTTTTAGTGTCTCAGTGTCCCAATGTCCCAGTGTCTCCGTGACTCTGTGTCTCAGTGTCCCAGTGTCCCAGTGTCCTAGTGCCTCTGCGCCTCAGTGTCTCAGTGTCCCAGTGTCCGAGTGTCCGAGTGTCCTAGTGTCTCCGTGTCTCTTTGTCTCAGTGTGCTAGTGTCGCCGTGTCTCTTTGTCAGTGTCCCAGTGTCTCAGTGTACCAGTGTCCCAGTGTCCCAGTGTCTGAGTGTTTCTGTGTCCCAGTGTCTCAGTGTACCAGTGTCCTAGTGCCCGAGTGAATCCGTGTCTTTCTGATTCAGTGTACCAGTGTCCCAGTGTCCCAGTGTCCTATTGTCTCCGTGTACCTTTGTCTCAGTGTCCCAGTGTCCCAGTGTCCCAGTGTCTTAGTGTCTCTGTGCCCCAGTGTCCCAGTGCCTCAGTGTCCCAATGCCCCAGTGTCCCAGTGTCCTTTGTCTCAGTGTCTCAGTGTCCCAGTGTCCCAGTGTCCCAGTGTCCCAGTGTCCCAGTGTCCCAGTGTCTTAGTGCCTCTGTGTCTCAGTGTCTCAGAGTCCCAGTGCCCAGTGTCCTAGTGTCTTAGTGTCTCAGTGTTTCAGAGTTCCAGTGTCCCAGTACTCTCTGTCTTAGTGTCTCTGCGTCACTGCGTCTCAGTGTCCCAGTGTCCCTGTGTCATAGTGTCTCTGTTTCACAGTGTCTCACTGTCCCAGTGTCCAAGTGTCCTAATTTATCTGTGACTCAGTGTTCAATGTGCCAGTGTCCCAGTGTGCTAGTGTATATGTGTCTCTCTGTCCCAGTGTTCTAGTGTCTCTGTGCCTCAGTGTCTCAGTGTCCCAATGTCCCAGTGTCCATTGTCTCTGTGTCTCAGTGTCCCAGTGTCCCAGTGTCCCGGTGTCCCGGTGTCCAAGTGTCTCTGTGTTTCTGTGTCTCAGCGTCCCAGTGACCTAGTGCCTCTGTGCCTCAATGCCCCAGTGTCCCAGGATCCCAGCGTCTCTGTGTCTCAGTGTCATAGTGAATCTGTGTCACAGTGTCCCAGTGTCCTAGTGTCCTAATTTTTCTGTGTCTCAATGTCTCAATGTCACAGTGTCCGAGTGTGCTAGTGTTTCTGTGTCTCTGTGTCTCAGTGTCTCTGTGTCCAAGTGTCCCAGTGCCCTAATGCCTCTGTGTATCTGCGTTTCAGTGCCTCAGTGACCCAGTGTGCCAGTGTACAAGTGTCTCTGTGTTTCTGTGTCTCATTGTCCCAGTGTCCTAGCGCATCTGTCTCAGTGCCCGTGTCCCAGTGTCCCAGTGTGCCAGCATCTCTGTGTCTCAGTGTCCCAGTGCACCAGTGTCATAGTGTATCTGTGTCTAAGTGCCTCAATGTCCCAGTGTCCACATATCTCTGTGTCGCTGTGTCTCATTATCTCAGTGTCCCAGTGTCCTCGTGTCCTAATTTCTCTGTGTCTCAGTGTCTCAATGTTCCAGTGTCCCAGTGTGCTAGTGTATATGTGTCTCTGTGTCTCATTGTCTCAGTGTCCCAATGTTCTTGTGTCTCTGTGTCTCAGTGTCTCAGTGTCCCAGTGTCCCAGTGTCACAATGTCACAGTGTCTCTGTGACTCTGTATCTCAGTGTCCTAGTGCCTCTGTGTTTTAGTGTCTCAGTGTCCCAATGTCCCAGTGTCTCTGTGACTCTGTGTCTCAGTGTCCCAGTGTCCCAGTGTCCTAGTGCCTCTGCGCCTCAGTGTCTCAGTGTCCCAGTGTCCGAGTGTCCTAGTGTCTCCGTGTCTCTTTGTCTCAGTGTGCTAGTGCCCCCGTGTCTCTTTGTCAGTGTCCCAGTGTCTCAGTGTACCAGTGTCCCAGTGTCCCAGTGTCTGAGTGTTTCTGTGTCCCAGTGTCTCAGTGTACCAGTGTCCCAGTGCCCGAGTGAATCCGTGTCTATTTGTCTCAGTGTACCAGTGTCCCAGTGTCCCAGTGTCCTATTGTCTCCGTGTCTCTTTGTCTCAGTGTCCCAGTGTTCCAGTGTCCCAGTGTCTTAGTGTCTCTGTGCCCCAGTGTCCCAGTGTCGCAGTGTCCCAGTGTCCCAGTGTCCTAGTGTCTCTGTGTCTCTGTGTCTCAGTGTCCCAGTGTCCCAGTATCCGCGTGTCTATGTGTCTCTGTGTCCCACTGTCCGCGTGTCCTGGTGTCTCTGTGTCTCCTTGTCTCAGTGTTTCTGTGTCCAAGTGTCCTAGTGCCCCGTTGCCTTTGTGTATCTGCGTTGCAGTGTCCCAGTGCAACAGTGTCCCAGTTTCCAAGTGTCTCCGTGATTCTGTGACTCAGTGCCCCAGTGATCTTGTGCCTCTGTGTCTCAGTGCCCCAGTGTCCCAGTGCCACTGTGTCTCAATGCCCCAGTGTCCCAGTGTCCTAGTGCCTCTGTGCCTCAATGCCCCAGTGTCCCAGGATCCCAGCGTCTCTGTGTCACAGTGTCCCAGTGTCCTAGTGTCCTAATTTTTCTGTGTCTCAATGTCTCAATGCCACAGTGTCCCAGTGTGCTAGTGTGTCTGTGTCTCTGTGTCTCAGTGTCTTTGTGTCCAAGTGTCCCAGTATCCTAATGCCTCTGTGTATCTGCGTTTCAGTTCCTCAGTGACCCAGTGTGCCAGTGTACAAGTGTCTCTGTGTTTCTGTGCCTCATTGTCCCAGTGTCCTAGCGCATCTGTCTCAGTGCCCCAGTGTCCCAGTGTCCCAGTGTGCCAGCATCTCTGTGCCTCAGTGTCCCAGTGCCCCAGTGTCCTAGTGTATATGTGTCTAAGTGCCTCAATGTCCCAGTGTCCACATATCTCTGTGCCTCTGTGTCTCAGTGTCTCAGTGTACCAGTGTCCTCGTGTCCTAATTTCTCTGTGTCTCAGTGTCTCAATGTTCCAGTGTCCCAGTGTGCTAGTGTATATGTGTCTCTGTGTCTCATTGTCTCAGTGTCCCAATGTTCTTGTGTCTCTGTGTCTCAGTGTCTCAGTGTCCCAGTGTCCCAGTGTCACACTGTCACAGTGTCTCTGTGACTCTGTATCTCAGTGTCCTAGTGTCCCAGTGTCCTAGTGCCTCTGCGCCTCAGTGTCTTAGTGTCCCAGTGTCCCAGTGTCTCCGTGACTCTGTGTCTCAGTGTCCCAGTGTCCCAGTGTCCTAGTGCCTCTGCGCCTCAGTGTCTCAGTGTCCCAATGTCCCAGTGTCTCCGTGACTCTGTGTCTCAGTGTCCCAGTGTCCCAGTGTCCTAGTGCCTCTGCGCCTCAGTGTCTCAGTGTCCCAGTGTCCGAGTGTCCTAGTGTCTCCATGACTCTTTGTCTCAGTGTGCTAGTGTCGCCGTGTCTCTTTGTCAGTGTCCCAGTGTCTCAGTGTCCCAGTGTCCCAGTGTCCCAGTGTCCCAGTGTCTGAGTGTCTCTGTGTCCCAGTGTCTCAGTGTACCAGTATCCCAGTGTCCGAGTGTCTCCGTGTCTCTTTGTCTCAGTGTACCAGTGTCACTGTGTCCCAGTGCCCGAGTGAATCCGTGTCTTTTTGTCTCAGTGTATCAGTGTCACTGTGTCCCAGTGCCCGAGTGAATCTGTATCTTTTTGTCTCAGTGTACCAGTGTCCCAGTGTCCCAGTGTCCTATTGTCTCCGTGTCCCTTTGTCTCAGTGTCCCAGTATTCCAGTGTCCCAGTGTCTTAGTGTCTCTGTGTCCCAGTGTCCCAGTGTCGCAGTGTCGCAGTGTCCCAGTGTCCCAGTGTCCTAGTGTCTCTGTGTCTCTGTGTCTCAGTGTCCCACTGTCCGAGTGTCCTGGTGACTCTGTGTCTCCTTGTCTCAGTGTTTCTGTGTCCAAGTGTCCTAGTGCCCTGTTGCCTTTATGTATCTGCGTTGCAGTGTCCCAGTGTACCAGTGTCCCAGTTTCCAAGTGTCTCCGTGATTCTGTGACTCAGTGCCCCAGTGTCCCAGTGTCCCAGGGTTCCAGCGTCCTAGCATCTCTGTGTCTCAGTGTCCCAGTGCCCCAGTGTCCTACTGTCTCTGTGTCTCAGTGTCTCAGTGTCCCAGTGTCCTCGTGTCCTAATGTCTCTGTGTCTCAGTGTCTCAATGTCCCAGTGTCCCAGTGTGCTAGTGTATATGTGTCTCTGCATCTCATTGTCTCAGTGTCCCAATGTTCTTGTGTCTCTGTGTCTCAGTGTCCCAGTGTCCCAGTGTCCCAGTGTCCCAATGACCCAATGTCTCTGTGGCTCTGCATCTCAGTTTCCTAGTGCCTCTGTGTCTCAGTGTCTCAGTGTCCCAATATCCCAGTGTCTCCATGACTCTGTGTCTCAGTGTCCCAGTGTGCCAGTGTCCTAGTGCCTCTGCGCCTCAGTGACGCAGTGTCCCAGTGCTCAGTGTCCCAGTGCTTTAATGTCTACGCGTCACTGTGTCTCAGTGTCCCAGCAACCCATGTCCTAGTGTCTCTGTGTCACAGTGTCTCAGTGTCCCAGAGGCCTAGTGTCCTAATTTTGCTGTGTCTCCGTGTCTCAATGTCCCAGTCTCCCAGTGCGATAGTTTATATGTGTCTCTGTGTTTCTGTGCCCCAGTATTCTAGTCTCTGTGTACTCTGTGTCTCAGTGTCTCTGTGCTCAAGTGTCCCAATGCCCTATTGCCTCTGTGTATCTGCATCTCAGTGTCCCAGTGTCACAGTGTCCCAGTGTCCAAGTGCCTCCGTGTTTCTGTGTCTCAGTGTCCCAGTGTCCTAGTGCCTCTGTGTCTCAGTGCCCCAGTGTCCCAGTGTTCTAGTGTCATAGTGCCTCTGTGTCCCAGTGTCTCAGTGTCCCAATGTCCTCGTATCTCTGTGTCTCAGTGTCTCAGTGTCCCAGTGTCCCAGTGTCATAGTGTCTCTGTGCCTCAGTGTTTCAGAGTCCCAGTGTCCCAGTACTCATGTCTCAGTGCCTCTGCGTCAATGCGTCTCAGTGTCCGAGTGTCACTGTGTCACAGTGTCTCAGTGTCCAAATGCCCCAGTGTCTCCATGACTCTGTGTCTCAGTGTCGCAGTGTCCCAGTGTCCTAATGCCTCTGTGTCTCAGTGTCTCAGTGTCTCAGTGTCCCAATGCCCCAGTGTCCCAGTGTCCTTTGTCTCAGTGTCTCAGTGTCCCAGTGTCCCAGTGTCCCAGTGTCCCAGTGTCCCAGTGTCTTAGTGCCTCTGTGTCTCAGTGTCTCAGAGTCCCAGTGCCCAGTGTCCTAGTGTCCCAGTGTCCCAGTGTCTTAGTGTCTCAGTGTTTCAGAGTTCCAGTGTCCCAGTACTCACTGCCTTAGTGTCTGCGTCACTGCGTCTCAGTGTCCCAGTGTCCCTGTGTCATAGTGCCTCTGTGTCACAGTGTCTCAGTGTCCCAGTGTCCAAGTGTCCTAATTTATCTGTGACTCAGTGTCTCAATGTGCCAGTGTCCCAGTGTGCTAGTGTATATTTGTCTCTCTGTCCCAGTGTTCTAGTGTCTCTGCGCCTCAGTGCCTCAGTGTCTCAGTGTCCCAATGTCCCAGTGTCCATTGTCTCTGTGTCTCAGTTTCTCAGTGTCTCAGTGTCCCAGTGTCCCGGTGTCCAAGTGTCTCCGTGTTTCTGTGTCTCAGCGTCCCAGTGACCTAGTGCCTCTGTGTCTCAGTGCCCCAGTGTCCCAGTGACTCTGTGTCTCAATGCCCCAGTGTCCCAGTGTCCTAGTGCCTCTGTGCCTCAATGCCCCAGTGTCCCAGGATCCCAGCGTCTCTGTGCCTCAGTGTCATAGTGAATCTGTGTCACAGTGTCCCAGTGTCCTAGTGTCCTAATTTTTCTGTGCCTCAATGTCTCAATGTCACAGTGTCCCAGTGTGCTAGTGTTTCTGTGTCTCTGTGCCTCAGTGTCTCTGTGTCCAAGTGTCCCAGTGCCCTAATGCCTCTGTGTATCTGCATTTCAGTGCCTCAGTGACCCAGTGTGCCAGTGTACAAGTGTCTCTGTGTTTCTGTGTCTCATTGTCCCAGTGTCCTAGCGCATCTGTCTCAGTGCCCGTGTCCCAGTGTCCCAGTGTGCCAGCATCTCTGTGTCTCAGTGTCCCAGTGCACCAGTGTCCTAGTGTATCTGTGCCTAAGTGCCTCAATGTCCCAGTGTCCACATATCTCTGTCTCTCTGTGTCTCAGTGTCTCAGTGTCCCAATGTCCTTGTGTCCTAATTTCTCTGTGTCTCAGTGTCTCAATGTTCCAGTGTCCCAGTGTGCTAGTGTATATGTGTCTCTGTGTCTCATTGTCTCAGTGTCCCAATGTTCTTGTGTCTCTGTGTCTCAGTGTCTCAGTGTCGCAGTGTCCCAGTGTCTCAGTGTACCAGTGTCCCAGTGTCCGAGTGTCTCCGTGTCTCTTTGTCTCAGTGTACCAGTGTCACTGTGTCCCAGTGCCCGAGTGAATCCGTGTCTTTTTGTCTCAGTGTACCAGTGTCCCAGTGTCCCAGTGTCCCAGTGTCCTATTGTCTCCGTGTCCCTTTGTCTCAGTGTCCCAGTGATCCAGTGTCCCAGTGTCTTAGTGTCTCTGTGTCCCAGTGTCCCAGTGTCCCAGTGTCCTAGTGTCTCTGTGTCTCTGTGTCTCTGTGTCTCAGTGTCCCAGTGTCCCAGTATCCGCGTGTCTATGTGTCTCAGTGTCCCACTGTCCGAGTGTCCTGGTGTCTCTGTGTCTCCTTGTCTCAGTGTTTCTGTGTCCAAGTGTCCTAGTGCCATGTTGCCTTTGTGTATCTGCGTTGCAGTGTCCCAGTGCACCAGTGTCCCAGTTTCCAAGTGTCTCCGTGATTCTGTGACTCAGTGCCCCAGTGTCCCAGTGTCCCAGGGTTCCAGCGTCCTAGCATGTCTGTGTCTCAGTGTCCCAGTGCCCCAGTGTCCTACTGTCTCTGTGTCTCAGTGCCTCAATGTCCCAGTGTCCACATATCTACGTGTCTCTGTGTCTCAGTGTCTCAGTGTCCCAGTGTCCTCGTGTCCTAATTTCTCTGTGTCTCAGTGTCTCAATGTCCCAGTGTCCCAGTGTGCTAGTGTATATGTGTCTCTGCATCTCATTGTCTCAGTGTCCCAATGTGCTTGTGTCTCTGTGTCTCAGTGTCCCAGTTTCCCAGTGTCCCAGTGTCCCAATGTCCCAATGTCTCTGTGGCTCTGCATCTCAGTTTCCTAGTGCCTCTGTGTCTCAGTGTCTCAGTGTCCCAATATCCCAGTGTCTCCATGACTCTGTGTCTCAATGTCCCAGTCTCCCAGTGCGATAGTTTATATGTGCCTCTGTGTTTCTGTGCCCCAGTATTCTAGTCTCTGTGTACTCTGTGCCTCAGTGTCTCTGTGCTCAAGTATCCCAATGCCCTATTGCCTCTGTGTATCTTCATCCCAGTGTCCCAGTGTCCCAGTGTCCCAGTGTCCAAGTGTCTCCGTGTTTCTGTGTCTCAGTGTTCCAGTGTCCTAGTGCCTCTGTGTCTAAGTGCCCCAGTGTCCCAGTGTTCCAGTGTCATAGTGCCTCTGTGTCCCAGTGTCTCAGTGTCCCAATGTCCTCGTATCTCTGTGTATCAGTGTCTCAGTGTCCCAGTGTCCCAGTGTCATAGTGTATCTGTGCCTCAGTGTTTCAGAGTCACAGTGTCCCAGTACTCACTGTCTCAGTGCCTCTGCGTCAATGCGTCTCAGTGTCCGAGTGTCTCTGTGTCACAGTGTCTCAGTGTCCAAATGCCCCAGTGTCTCCATGACTCTGTGTCTCAGTGTCGCAGTGTCCCAGTGTCCTAATGCCTCTGTGTCTCAGTGTCTCAGTGTCTCAGTGTGCCAATGCCACAGTGTCCCATTGTCCCAGTGTCCCAGTGTCTTAGTGCCTCTGTGCCTCAGTGTCTCAGAGTCCCAGTGCCCAGTGTCCCCAGTGTCCCAGTGCTTCTGTGTCTCAATGCCCCAGTGTCCCAGTGTCCTAGTGCCTCTGTGCCTCAATGCCCCAGTGTCCCAGGATCCCAGCGTCTCTGTGTCTCAGTGTCATAGTGAATCTGTGTCACAGTGTCCCAGTGTCCTAGTGTCCTAATTTTTCTGTGTCTCAATGTCTCAATGTCACAGTGTCCCAGTGTGCTAGTGTCTCTGTGTCTCTGTGTCTCAGTGTCTTTGTGTCCAAGTGTCCCAGTACCCTAATGCCTCTGTGTATCTGCGTTTCAGTGCCTCAGTGACCCAGTGTGCCAGTGTACAAGTGTCTCTGTGTTTCTGTGTCTCATTGTCCCAGTGTCCTAGCGCATCTGTCTCAGTGCCCCAGTGTCCCAGTGTCCCAGTGTGCCAGAATCTCTGTGTCTCAGTGTCCCAGTGCGCCAGTGTCCTAGTGTATCTGTGTCTAAGTGCCTCAATGTCCCAGTGTCCACATATCTCTGTGTCTCTGTGTCTCAGTGTCTCAGTGTCCCAGTGTCCTCGTGTCCTAATTTCTCTGTGTCTCAGTGTCTCAATGTTCCAGTGTCCCAGTGTGCTAGTGTATATGTGTCACTGTGTCTCATTGTCTCAGTGTCCCAATGTTCTTGTGTCTCTGTGTCTCAGTGTCTCAGTGTATTTGTGTCCAAGTGTCCCAGTACCCTAATGCCTCTGTGTATCTGCGTTTCAGTGCCTCAGTGACCAAGTGTGCCAGTGTACAAGTGTCTCTGTGTTTCTGTGTCTCATTGTCCCAGTGTCCTAGCGCATCTGTCTCAGTGCCCCAGTGTCCCAGTGTCCCAGTGTGCCAGAATCTCTGTGTCTCAGTGTCCCAGTGCCCCAGTGTCCTAGTGTATCTGTGTCTAAGTGCCTCAATGTCCCAGTGTCCACATATCTCTGTGTCTCTGTGTCTCAGTGTCTCAGTGTCCCAGTGTCCTCGTGTCCTAATTTCTCTGTGTCTCAGTGTCTCAATGTTCCAGTGTCCCAGTGTGCTAGTGTATATGTGTCACTGTGTCTCATTGTCTCAGTGTCCCAATATTCTTGTGTCTCTGTGTCTCAGTGTCTCAGTGTCCCAGTGTCCCAGTGTCACAATGTCACAGTGTCTCTGTGACTCTGTATCTCAGTGTCCTAGTGCCTCTGTGTTTTAGTGTCTCAGTGTCCCAATGTCCCAGTGTCTTCGTGACTCTGTGTCTCAGTGTCCCAGTGTCCCAGTGTCCTAGTGCCTCTGCGCCTCAGTGTCTCAGTGTCCCAGTTTCCGAGTGTCCTAGTGCCTCCGTGTCTCTTTGTCTCAGTGTGCTAGTGTCGCCGTGTCTCTTTGTCAGTGTCCCAGTGTCTCAGTGTACCAGTGTCCCAGTGTCCCAGTGTCTGAGTGTTTCTGTGTCCCAGTGTCTCAGTGTACCAGTGTCCCAGTGTCCGAGTGTCTCTGTGTCTCTTTGTCTCAGTGTAACAGTGTCACTGTGTCCCAGTGCCCAAGTGAATCCGTGTCTATTTGTCTCAGTGTACCAGTGTCCCAGTGTCCCAGTGTCCTATTGTCTCCGTGTCCCTTTGTCTCAGTGTCTCAGTGTTCCAGTGTCCGAGTGTCTTAGTGTCTCTGTGTCCCAGTGTCCCAGTGTCGCAGTGTCGCAGTGTCCCAGTGTCTTATTGTCTCTGTGTCCCAGTGTCCCAGTGTCGCAGTGTCGCAGTGTCGCAGTGTCCCAGTGTCCTAGTGTCTCTGTGTCTCTGTGTCTCAGTGTCCCAGTGTCCCAGTATCCGCGTGTCTATGTGTCTCAGTGTCCCACTGTCCGAGTGTCCTGGTGTCTCTGTGTCTCCTTGTCTCAGTGTTTCTGTGTCCAAGTGTCCTAGTGCCCTGTTGCCTTTGTGTATCTGCGTTGCAGTGTCCCAGTGCACCAGTGTCCCAGTTTCCAAGTGTCTCCGTGATTCTGTGACTCAGTGCCCCAGTGTCCCAGTGTCCCAGGGTTCCAGCGTCCTAGCATTTCTGTGTCTCAGTGTCCCAGTGCCCCAGTGTCCTACTGTCTCTGTGTCTCAGTGCCTCAATAAACCAGTGTCCACATATCTACGTGTCTCTGTGTCTCAGTGTCTCAGTGTCCCAGTGTCCTCGTGTCCTAATTTCTCTGTGTCTCAGTGTCTCAATGTCCCAGTGTCCCAGTGTGCTAGTGTATATGTGTCTCTGCATCTCATTGTCTCGGTGTCCCAATGTGCTTGTGTCTCTGTGTTTCAGTGTCCCAGTGTCCCAGTGTCCCAGTGTCCCAGTGTCCCAATGTCCCAATGTCTCTGTGGCTCTGCATCTCAGTTTCCTAGTGCCTCTGTGTCTCAGTGTCTCAGTGTCCCAATATCCCAGTGTCTCCATGACTCTGTGTCTCAGTGTCCCAGTGTGCCAGTGTCCTAGTGCCTCTGCGCCTCAGTGACTCAGTGTCCCAGTGCTCAGTGTCCCAGTGCTTTAATGTCTATGCGTCACAGTGTCTCAGTGTCCCAGCAACCCATGTCCTAGTGTCTCTGTGTCACAGTGTCTCAGTGTCCCAGAGGCCTAGTGTCCTAATTTTGCTGTGTCTCCGTGTCTCAATGTCCCAGTCTCCCAGTGCGATAGTTTATATGTGTCTCTGTGCCCCAGTATTCTAGTCTCTGTGTACTCTGTGTCTCAGTGTCTCTGTGCTCAAGTGTCCCAATGCCCTATTGCCTCTGTGTATCTGCATCTCAGTGTCCCAGTGTCCCAGTGTCCCAGTGTCCAAGTGTCTCCGTGTTTCTGTGCCTCAGTGTTCCAGTGTCCTAGTACCTCTGTGTCTCAGTGCCCCAGTGTCCCAGTGTTCCAGTGTCATAGTGCCTCTGTGTCCCAATGTCTCAGTGTCCCAATGTCCTCGTATCTCTGTGTCTCAGTGTCTCAATGTCCCAGTGTCCCAGTATCATAGTGTTTCTGCGCCTCAGTGTTTCAGAGTCCCAGTGTCCCAGTACTCACTGTCTCAGTGCCTCTGTGTCAATGCGTCTCAGTGTCCGAGTGTCTCTGTATCACAATATCTCAGTGTCCAAATGCCCCAGTATCTCCATGACTCTGTGTCTCAGTGTCGCAGTGTCCCAGTGTCCTAATGCATCTGTGTCTCAGTGTCTCAGTGTCCCAATGCCCCAGTGTCCCAGTGTCCTTTGTCTCAGTGTCTCAATGTCTCAGTGTCCCAATGTCGCAGTGTCTCAGTGTACCAGTGTCCCAGTGTCCCAGTGTCTGAGTGTATCTGTGTCCCAGTGTCTCAGTGTACCAGTGTCCCAGTGTCCTAGTGTCTCTGTGTCTCTGTGTCTCTGTGTCTCAGTGTCCCAGTGTCCCAGTATCCGCGTGTCTATGTGTCTCAGTCTCCCACTGTCCGAGTGTCCTGGTGTCTCTGTGTCTCCTTGTCTCAGTGTTTCTGTGTCCAAGTGTCCTAGTGCCCTGTTGCCTTTGTGTATCTGCGTTGCAGTGTCCCAGTGCACCAGTGTCCCAGTTTCCAGGTGTCTCCGTGATTCTGTGACTCAATGCCCCAGTGTCCCAGTGTCCCAGGGTTCCAGCGTCCTAGCATGTCTGTGTCTCAGTGTCCCAGTGCCCCAGTGTCCTACTGTCTCTGTGTCTCAGTGCCTCAATGTCCCAGTGTCCACATATCTACGTGTCTCTGTGTCTCAGTGTCTCAGTGTCCCAGTGTCCTCGTGTCCTAATTTCTCTGTGTCTCAGTGTCTCAATGTCCCAGTGTCCCAGTGTGCTAGTGTATATGTGTCTCTGCATCTCATTGTCTCAGTGTCCCAATGTGCTTGTGTCTCTGTGTCTCAGTGTCCCAGTTTCCCAGTGTCCCAGTGTCCCAATGTCCCAATGTCTCTGTGGCTCTGCATCTCAGTTTCCTAGTGCCTCTGTGTCTCAGTGTCTCAGTGTCCCAATATCCCAGTGTCTCCATGACTCTGTGTCTCAATGTCCCAGTCTCCCAGTGCGATAGTTTATATGTGCCTCTGTGTTTCTGTGCCCCAGTATTCTAGTCTCTGTGTACTCTGTGTCTCAGTGTCTCTGAGCTCAAGTATCCCAATGCCCTATTGCCTCTGTGTATCTTCATCTCAGTGTCCCAGTGTCCCAGTGTCCAAGTGTCTCCGTGTTTCTGTGTCTCAGTGTTCCAGTGTCCTAGTGCCTCTGTGTCTAAGTGCCCCAGTGTCCCAGTGTTCCAGTGTCATAGTGCCTCTGTGTCCCAGTGTCTCAGTGTCCCAATGTCCTCGTATCTCTGTGTCTCAGTGTCTCAGTGTCCCAGTGTCCCAGTGTCATAGTGTATCTGTGCCTCAGTGTTTCAGAGTCACAGTGTCCCAGTACTCACTGTCTCAGTGCCTCTGCGTCAATGCGTCTCAGTGTCCGATTGTCTCTGTGTCACAGTGTCTCAGTGTCCAAATGCCCCAGTGTCTCCATGACTCTGTGTCTCAGTGTCGCAGTGTCCCAGTGTCCTAATGCCTCTGTGTCTCAGTGTCTCAGTGTCTCAGTGTGCCAATGCCACAGTGTCCCATTGTCCCAGTGTCCCAGTGTCTTAGTGCCTCTGTGCCTCAGTGTCTCAGAGTCCCAGTGCCCAGTGTCCCCAGTGTCCCAGTGCTTCTGTGTCTCAATGCCCCAGTGTCCCAGTGTCCTAGTGCCTCTGTGCCTCAATGCCCCAGTGTCCCAGGATCCCAGCGTCTCTGTGTCTCAGTGTCATAGTGAATCTGTGTCACAGTGTCCCAGTGTCCTAGTGTCCTAATTTTTCTGTGTCTCAATGTCTCAATGTCACAGTGTCCCAGTGTGCTAGTGTCTCTGTGTCTCTGTGTCTCAGTGTCTTTGTGTCCAAGTGTCCCAGTACCCTAATGCTTCTGTGTATCTGCGTTTCAGTGCCTCAGTGACCCAGTGTGCCAGTGTACAAGTGTCTCTGTGTTTCTGTGTCTCATTGTCCCAGTGTCCTAGCGCATCTGTCTCAGTGCCCCAGTGTCCCAGTGTCCCAGTGTGCCAGAATCTCTGTGTCTCAGTGTCCCAGTGCCCCAGTGTCCTAGTGTATCTGTGTCTAAGTGCCTCAATGTCCCAGTGTCCACATATCTCTGTGTCTCTGTGTCTCAGTGTCTCAGTGTCCCAGTGTCCTCGTGTCCTAATTTCTCTGTGTCTCAGTGTCTCAATGTTCCAGTGTCCCAGTGTGCTAGTGTATATGTGTCACTGTGTCTCATTGTCTCAGTGTCCCAATGTTCTTGTGTCTCTGTGTCTCAGTGTCTCAGTGTCTTTGTGTCCAAGTGTCCCAGTACCCTAATGCCTCTGTGTATCTGCGTTTCAGTGCCTCAGTGACCCAGTGTGCCAGTGTACAAGTGTCTCTGTGTTTCTGTGTCTCATTGTCCCAGTGTCCTAGCGCATCTGTCTCAGTGCCGCAGTGTCCCAGTGTCCCAGTGTGCAAGAATCTCTGTGTCTCAGTGTCCCAGTGCCCCAGTGTCCTAGTGTATCTGTGTCTAAGTGCCTCAATGTCCCAGTGTCCACATATCTCTGTGTCTCTGTGTCTCAGTGTCTCAGTGTCCCAGTGTCCTCGTGTCCTAATTTCTCTGTGTCTCAGTGTCTCAATGTTCCAGTGTCCCAGTCTGCTAGTGTATATGTGTCACTGTGTCTCATTGTCTCAGTGTCCCAATATTCTTGTGTCTCTGTGTCTCAGTGTCTCAGTGTCCCAGTGTCCCAGTGTCACAATGTCACAGTGTCTCTGTGACTCTGTATCTCAGTGACCTAGTGCCTCTGTGTTTTAGTGTCTCAGTGTCCCAATGTCCCAGTGTCTTCGTGACTCTGTGTCTCAGTGTCCCAGTGTCCCAGTGTCCTAGTGCCTCTGCGCCTCAGTGTCTCAGTGTCCCAGTGTCCGAGTGTCCTAGTGTCTCCGTGTCTCTTTGTCTCAGTGTGCTAGTGTCGCCGTGTCTCTTTGTCAGTGTCTCAGTGTACCAGTGTCCCAGTGTCCCAGTGTCTGAGTGTCTCTGTGTCCCATGGTCTCAGTGTACCAGTGTCCCAGTGTCCGAGTGCCTCTGTGTCTCTTTGTCTCAGTGTACCAGTGTCACTGTGTCCCAGTGCCCGAGTGAATCCGTGTCTATTTGTCTCAGTGTACCAGTGTCCCAGTGTCCCAGTGTCCTATTGTCTCCGTGCCCCTTTGTCTCAGTGTCTCAGTGTTCCAGTGTCCGAGTGTCTTAGTGTCTCTGTGTCCCAGTGTCCCAGTGTCGCAGTGTCGCAGTGTCCCAGTGTCCCAGTGTCGCAGTGTCGCAGTGTCCCAGTGTCCCAGTGTCCTAGTGTCTCTGTGTCTCTGTGTCTCAGTGTCCCAGTGTCCCAGTATCCGCGTGTCTATGTGTCTCAGTGTCCCACTGTCCGAGTGTCCTGGTGTCTCTGTGTCTCCTTGTCTCAGTGTTTCTGTGTCCAAGTGTCCTAGTGCCCTGTTCCCTTTGTGTATCTGCGTTGCAGTGTCCCAGTGCACCAGTGTCCCAGTTTCCAAGTGTCTCCGTGATTCTGTGACTCAGTGCCCCAGTGTCCCAGTGTCCCAGGGTTCCAGCGTCCTAGCATTTCTGTGTCTCAGTGTCCCAGTGCCCCAGTGTCCTACTGTCTCTGTGTCTCAGTGCCTCAATAAACCAGTGTCCACATATCTACGTGTCTCTGTGTCTCAGTGTCTCAGTGTCCCAGTGTCCTCGTGTCCTAATTTCTCTGTGTCTCAGTGTCTCAATGTCCCAGTGTCCCAGTGTGCTAGTGTATATGTGTCTCTGCATCTCATTGTCTCGGTGTCCCAATGTGCTTGTGTCTCTGTGTCTCAGTGTCCCAGTGTCCCAGTGTCCCAGTGTCCCAATGTCCCAATGTCTCTGTGGCTCTGCATCTCAGTTTCCTAGTGCCTCTGTGTCTCAGTGTCTCAGTGTCCCAATATCCCAGTGTCTCCATGACTCTGTGTCTCAGTGTCCCAGTGTGCCAGTGTCCTAGTGCCTCTGCGCCTCAGTGACTCAGTGTCCCAGTGCTCAGTCTCCCAGTGCTTTAATGTCTATGCGTCACAGTGTCTCAGTGTCCCAGCAACCCATGTCCTAGTGTCTCTGTGTCACAGTGTCTCAGTGTCCCAGAGGCCTAGTGTCCTAATTTTGCTGTGTCTCCGTGTCTCAATGTCCCAGTCTCCCAGTGCGATAGTTTATATGTGTCTCTGTGTTTCTGTGCCCCAGTATTCTAGTCTCTGTGTACTCTGTGTCTCAGTGTCTCTGTGCTCAAGTGTCCCAATGCCCTATTGCCTCTGTGTATCTGCATCTCAGTGTCCCAGTGTCCCAGTGTCCCAGTGTCCAAGTGTCTCCGTGTTTCTGTGTCTCAGTGTTCCAGTGTCCTAGTAACTCTGTGTCTCAGTGCCCCAGTGTCCCAGTGTTCCAGTGTCATAGTGCCTCTGTGTCCCAATGTCTCAGTGTCCCAATGTCCTCGTATCTCTGTGTCTCAGTGTCTCAGTGTCCCAGTGTCCCAGTGTCATAGTGTTTCTGCGCCTCAGTGTTTCAGAGTCCCAGTGTCCCAGTACTCACTGTCTCAGTGCCTCTGTGTCAATGCGTCTCAGTGTCCGAGTGTCTCTGTATCACAATATCTCAGTGTCCAAATGCCCCAGTATCTCCATGACTCTGTGTCTCAGTGTCGCAGTGTCCCAGTGTCCTAATGCATCTGTGTCTCAGTGTCTCAGTGTCTCAGTGTCCCAATGCCCCAGTGTCCCAGTGTCCTTTGTCTCAGTGTCTCAGTGTCTCAGTGTCCCAATGTCCCAGTGTCTCAGTGTACCAGTGTCCCAGTGTCCCAGTGCCTGAGTGTATCTGTGTCCCAGTGTCTCAGTGTACCAGTGTCCCAGTGTCCGAGTGTCTCCGTGTCTCTTTGTCTCAGTGTACCAGTGTCACTGTGCCCCAGTGCCCGAGTGAATCCATGTCTTTTTGTCTCAGTGTACCAGTGTCCCAGTGTCCCAGTGTCCTATTGTCTCCGTGTCCCTTTGTCTCAGTGTCCCAGTGTTCCAGTGTCCGAGTGTCTTAGTGTCTCTGTGTCCCAGTGTCCCAGTGTCGCAGTGTCGCAGTGTCCCAGTGTCCCAGTGTCCCAGTGTCCTAGTGTCTCTGTGTCTCAGTGTCCCAGTGTCCCAGTATCCGCGTGTCTATGTGCCTCAGTGTCCCACTGTCCGAGTGTCCTGGTGTCTCTGTGTCTCCTTGTCTCAGTGTTTCTGTGTCCAAGTGTCCTAGTGCCCTGTTGCCTTTGTGTATCTGCGTTGCAGTGTCCCAGTGCACCAGTGTCCCAGTTTCCAAGTGTCTCCGTGATTCTGTGACTCAGTGCCCCAGTGTCCCAGGGTTCCAGCGTCCTAGCATTTCTGTGTCTCAGTGTCCCAGTGCCCCAGTGTCCTACTGTCTCTGTGTCTCAGTGCCTCAATAAACCAGTGTCCACATATCTACGTGTCTCTGTGTCTCAGTGTCTCAGTGTCCCAGTGTCCCAGTGTCCTCGTGTCCTAATTTCTCTGTGTCTCAGTATCTCAATGTCCCAGTGTCCCAGTGTGCTAGTGTATATGTGTCTCTGCATCTCATTGTCTCAGTGTCCCAATGTGCTTGTGTCTCTGTGTCTCAGTGTCCCAGTGTCCCAGTGTCCCAGTGTCCCAGTGTCCCAATGTCCCAATGTCTCTGTGGCTCTGCATCTCAGTTTCCTCGTGCCTCTGTGTCTCAGTGTCTCAGTGTCCCAATATCCCAGTGTCTCCATGACTCTGTGTCTCAGTGTCCCAGTGTGCCAGTGTCCTAGTGACTCTGCGCCTCAGTGACTCAGTGTCCCAGTGCTCAGTGTCCCAGTGCTTTAATGTCTACGCGTCACTGTGTCTCAGTGTCCCAGCAACCCATGTCCTAGTGTCTCTGTGTCACAGTGTCTCAGTGTCCCAGAGGCCTAGTGTCCTAATTTTGCTGTGTCTCCGTGTCTCAATGTCCCAGTCTCCCAGTGCGATAGTTTATATGTGTCTCTGTGTTTCTGTGCCCCAGTATTCTAGTCTCTGTTTACTCTGTGTCTCAGTGTCTCTGTGCTCAAGTGTCCCAATGCCCTATTGCCTCTGTGTATCTGCATCACAGTGTCCCAGTGCCCCAGTGTCCCAGTGTCCAAGTGTCTCCGTGTTTCTGTGTCTCAGTGTCCCAGTGTCCTTTGTCTCAGTGTCTCAGTGTCCCAGTGTTCCAGTGTCCCAGTGTCTTAGTGCCTCTGTGTCTCAGTGTTTCAGAGACCCACTGTCCCAGTACTCACTGTCTTAGTGTCTCTGCGTCACTGCGTCTCAGTGTCCCAGTGTCCCTGTGTCATAGTGCCTCTGTGTCACAGTGTCTCAGTGTCCCAGTGTCCAAGTGTCCTAATTTATCTGTGACTCAGTGACTCAATGTGCCAGTGTCCCAGTGTGCTAGCGTATATGTGTCTCTCTGTCCCAGTGTTCTAGTGTCTCTGTGCCTCAGTGTCTCAGTGTCCCAATGTCCCAGTGTCCATTGTCTCTGTGTCTCAGTGTCTCAGTGTCCCAATGTCCCAGTGTCCATTGTCTCTGTGTCTCAGTGTCTCAGTGTCCCAGTGTCCCAGTGTCCCGGTGTCCCGGTGTCCAAGTGTCTCCGTGTTTCTGTGTCTCAGCGTCCCAGTGACCTAGTGCCTCTGTGTCTCAGTGCCCCAGTGTCCCAGTGCCTCTGTGTCTCAATGCCCCAGTGTCCCAGTGTCCTAGTGCCTCTGTGCCTCAATGCCCCAGTGTCCCAGGATCCCAGCGTCTCTGTGTCTCAGTGTCATAGTGAATCTGTGTCACAGTGTCCCAGTGTCCTAGTGTCCTAATTTTTCTGTGTCTCAATGTCTCAATGTCACAGTGTCCCAGTGTGCTAGTGTCTCTGTGTCTCTGTGTCTCAGTGTCTTTGTGTCCAAGTGTCCCAGTACCCTAATGCCTCTGTGTATCTGCGTTTCAGTGCCTCAGTGACCCAGTGTGCCAGTGTACAAGTGTCTCTGTGTTTCTGTGTCTCATTGTCCCAGTGTCCTAGCGCATCTGTCTCAGTGCCCCAGTGTCCCAGTGTCCCAGTGTGCCAGCATCTCTGTGTCTCAGTGCCCCAGTGCCCCAGTGTCCTAGTGTATCTGTGGCTAAGTGCCTCAATGTCCCAGTGTCCACATATCTCTGTGTTTCTGTGTCTCAGTGTCTCAGTGTCCCAGTGTCCTCGTGTCCTAATTTCTCTGTGTCTCAGTGTCTCAATGTTCCAGTGTCCCAGTGTGCTAGTGTATATGGGTCTCTGTGTCTCATTGTCTCAGTGTCCCAATGTTCTTGTGTCTCTGTGTCTCAGTGTCTCAGTGTCCCAGTGTCCCACTGTCACAATGTCACAGTGTCTCTGTGACTCTGTATCTCAGTGCCCTAGTGCCTCTGTGTTTTAGTGTCTCAGTGTCCCAATGTCCCAGTGTCTCCGTGACTCTGTGTCTCAGTGTCCCAGTGTCCCAGTGTCCTAGTGCCTCTGCGCCTCAGTGTCTCAGTGTCCCAGTGTCCGAGTGTCCTAGTGTCTCCGTGTCTCTTTGTCTCAGTGTGCTAGTGTCGCCGTGTCTCTTTGTCAGTGTCCCAGTGTCTCAGTGTACCAGTGTCCCAGTGTCCCAGTGTCTGAGTGTCTCTGTGTCCCAGTGTCTCAGTGTACCAGTGTCCCAGTGTCCGAGTGTCTCTGTGTCTCTTTGTCTCAGTGTACCAGTGTCACTGTGTCCCAGTGCCCGAGTGAATCCGTGTCTTTTTGTCTCAGTGTACCAGTGTCCCAGTGTCCCAGTGTCCTATTGTCTCCGTGTCCCTTTGTCTCAGTGTCCCAGTGTTCCAGTGTCCGAGTGTCTTAGTGTCTCTGTGTCCCAGTGTCCCAGTGTCGCAGTGTCGCAGTGTCGCAGTGTCCCAGTGGCCCAGTGTCCTAGTGTCTCTGTGTCTCTGTGGCTCAGTGTCCCAGTGTCCCAGTATCCGCGTGTCTATGTGCCTCAGTGTCCCACTGTCCGAGTGTCCTGGTGTCTCTGTGTCTCCTTGTCTCAGTGTTTCTGTGTCCAAGTGTCCTAGTGCCCTGTTGCCTTTGTGTATCTGCGTTGCAGTGTCCCAGTGTACCAGTGTCCCAGTTTCCAAGTGCCTCCGTGATTCTGTGACTCAGTGCCCCAGTGTCCCAGTGTCCCAGGGTTCCAGCGTCCTAGTATCTCTGTGTCTCAGTGTCCCAGTGCCCCAGTGTCCTACTGTCTCTGTGTCTCAGTGTCTCAGTGTCCCAGTGTCCTCGTGTCCTAATTTCTCTGTGTCTCAGTGTCTCAATGTTCCAGTGTCCCAGTGTGCTAGTGTATATGTGTCTCTGTGTCTCATTGTCTCAGTGTCCCAATGTTCTTGTGTCTCTGTGTCTCAGTGTCTCAGTGTCCCAGTGTCCCAGTGTCACAATGTCACAGTGTCTCTGTGACTCTGTATCTCAGTGTCCTAGTGCCTCTGTGTTTTAGTGTCTCAGTGTCCCAATGCCCCAGTGTCTCCGTGACTCTGTGTCTCAGTGTCCCAGTGTCCCAGTGTCCTAGTGCCTCTGCGCCTCAGTGTCTCAGTGTCCCAGTGTCCGAGTGTCCTAGTCTCCGTGTCTCTTTGTCTCAGTGTGCTAGTGTCTCCGTGTCTCTTTGTCAGTGTCCCAGTGTCCCAGTGTCCCAGTGTACCAGTGTCACAATGTCCCAATGTCTCTGTGGCTCTGCATCTCAGTTTCCTAGTGCCTCTGTGTCTCAGTGTCCCAATATCCCAGTGTCTCCATGACTCTGTGTCTCAGTGTCCCAGTGTGCCAGTGTCCTAGTGCCTCTGCGCCTCAGTGACTCAGTGTCCCAGTGCTCAGTGTCCCAGTGCTTTAATGTCTATGCGTCACAGTGTCTCAGTGTCCCAGAAACCCATGTCCTAGTGTCTCTGTGTCACAGTGTCTCAGTGTCCCAGAGGCCTAGTGTCCTAATTTTGCTGTGTCTCCATGTCTCAATATCCCAGTCTCCCAGTGCGATAGTTTATATGTGTCTCTGTGTTTCTGTGCCCCAGTATTCTAGTCTCTGTGTACTCTGTGTCTCAGTGTCTCTGTGCTCAAGTGTCCCAATGCCCTATTGCCTCTGTGTATCTGCATCTCAGTGTCCCAGTGTCCCAGTGTCCCAGTGTCCAAGTGTCTCCGTGTTTCTGTGTCTCAGTGTTCCAGTGTCCTAGTACCTCTGTGTCTCAGTGCCCCAGTGTCCCAGTGTTCCAGTGTCATAGTGCCTCTGTGTCCCAATGTCTCAGTGTCCCAATGTCCTCGTATCTCGGTGTCTCAGTGTCTCAGTGTCCCAGTGTCCCAGTGTCATAGTGTTTCTGCGCCTCAGTGTTTCAGAGTCCCAGTGTCCCAGTACTCACTGTCTCAGTGCCTCTGTGTCAATACGTCTCAGTGTCCGAGTGTCTCTGTATCACAATATCTCAGTGTCCAAATGCCCCAGTATATCCATGACTCTGTGTCTCAGTGTCGCAGTGTCCCAGTGTCCTAATGCATCTGTGTCTCAGTGTCCCAATGCCCCAGTGTCCCAGTGTCCTTTGTCTCAGTGTCTCAGTGTCTCAGTGTCCCAATGTCCCAGTGTCTCAGTGTCCCAGTGTCCCAGTGTCCCAGTGTCTGAGTGTATCTGTGTCCCAGTGTCTCAGTGTACCAGTGTCCCAGTGTCCGAGTGTCTCCGTGTCTCTTTGTCTCAGTGTACCAGTGTCACTGTGTCCCAGTGCCCGAGTGAATCCATGTCTTTTTGTCTCAGTGTACCAGTGTCCCAGTGTCCCAGTGTCCTATTGTCTCCGTGTCCCTTTGTCTCAGTGTCCCAGTGTTCCAGTGTCCGAGTGTCTTAGTGTCTCTGTGTCCCAGTGTCCCAGTGTCGCAGTGTCGCAGTGTCCCAGTGTCCCAGTGTCCCAGTGTCCTAGTGTCTCTGTGTCTCTGTGTCTCAGTGTCCCAGTGTCCCAGTATCCGCGTGTCTATGTGTCTCAGTGTCCCACTGTCCGAGTGTCCTGGTGTCTCTGTGTCTCCTTGTCTCAGTGTTTCTGTGTCCAAGTGTCCTAGTGCCCTGTTGCCTTTGTGTATCTGCGTTGCAGTGTCCCAGTGCACCAGTGTCCCAGTTTCCAAGTGTCTCCGTGATTCTGTGACTCAGTGCCCCAGTGTCCCAGGGTTCCAGCGTCCTAGCATTTCTGTGTCTCAGTGTCCCAGTGCCCCAGTGTCCTACTGTCTCTGTGTCTCAGTGCCTCAATAAACCAGTGTCCACATATCTACGTGTCTCTGTGTCTCAGTGTCTCAGTGTCCCAGTGTCCTCGTGTCCTAATTTCTCTGTGTCTCAGTGTCTCAATGTCCCAGTGTCCCAGTGTGCTAGTGTATATGTGTCTCTGCATCTCATTGTCTCAGTGTCCCAATGTGCTTGTGTCTCTGTGTCTCAGTGTCCCAGTGTCCCAGTGTCCCAGTGTCCCAGTGTCCCAATGTCCCAATGTCTCTGTGGCTCTGCATCTCAGTTTCCTCGTGCCTCTGTGTCTCAGTGTCTCAGTGTCCCAATATCCCAGTGTCTCCATGACTCTGTGTCTCAGTGTCCCAGTGTGCCAGTGTCCTCGTGTCCTAATTTCTCTGTGTCTCAGTTTCTCAATGTTCCAGTGTCCCAGTGTGCTAGTGTATATGTGTCTCTGTGTCTCATTGTCTCAGTGTCCCAATGTTCTTGTGTCTCTGTGTCTCAGTGTCTCAGTGTCCCAGTGTCCCAGTGTCACAATGTCACAGTGTCTCTGTGACTCTGTATCTCAGTGTCCTAGTGCCTCTGTGTTTTAGTGTCTCAGTGTCCCAATGCCCCAGTGTCTCCGTGACTCTGTGTCTCAGTGTCCCAGTGTCCCAGTGTCCTAGTGCCTCTGCGCCTCAGTGTCTCAGTGTCCCAGTGTCCGAGTGTCCTAGTCTCCGTGTCTCTTTGTCTCAGTGTGCTAGTGTCTCCGTGTCTCTTTGTCAGTGTCCCAGTGTCCCAGTGTACCAGTGTCACAATGTCCCAATGTCTCTGTGGCTCTGCATCTCAGTTTCCTAGTGCCTCTGTGTCTCAGTGTCCCAATATCCCAGTGTCTCCATGACTCTGTGTCTCAGTGTCCCAGTGTGCCAGTGTCCTAGTGCCTCTGCGCCTCAGTGACTCAGTGTCCCAGTGCTCAGTGTCCCAGTGCTTTAATGTCTATGCGTCACAGTGTCTCAGTGTCCCAGCAACCCATGTCCTAGTGTCTCTGTGTCACAGTGTCTCAGTGTCCCAGAGGCCTAGTGTCCTAATTTTGCTGTGTCTCCTTGTCTCAATGTCCCAGTCTCCCAGTGCGATAGTTTATATGTGTCTCTGTGTTTCTGTGCCCCAGTATTCTAGTCTCTGTGTACTCTGTGTCTCAGTGTCTCTGTGCTCAAGTGTCCCAATGCCCTATTGCCTCTGTGTATCTGCATCTCAGTGTCCCAGTGTCCCAGTGTCCCAGTGTCCAAGTGTCTCCGTGTTTCTGTGTCTCAGTGTTCCAGTGTCCTAGTACCTCTGTGTCTCAGTGCCCCAGTGTCCCAGTGTTCCAGTGTCATAGTGCCTCTGTGTCCCAATGTCCCAGTGTCCCAGTGCCCGAGTGAATCCATGTCTTTTTGTCTCAGTGTACCAGTGTCCCAGTGTCCCAGTGTCCTATTGTCTCCGTGTCCCTTTGTCTCAGTGTCCCAGTGTTCCAGTGTCCGAGTGTCTTAGTGTCTCTGTGTCCCAGTGTCCCAGTGTCCCAGTGTCGCAGTGTCGCAGTGTCCCAGTGTCCCAGTGTCCCAGTGTCCTAGTGTCTCTGTGTCTCTGTGTCTCAGTGTCCCAGTGTCCCAGTATCCGCGTGTCTATGTGTCTCAGTGTCCCACTGTCCGAGTGTCCTGGTGTCTCTGTGTCTCCTTGTCTCAGTGTTTCTGTGTCCAAGTGTCCTAGTGCCCTGTTGCCTTTGTGTATCTGCTTTGCAGTGTCCCAGTGCACCAGTGTCCCAGTTTCCAAGTGTCTCCGTGATTCTGTGACTCAGTGCCCCAGTGTCCCAGGGTTCCAGCGTCCTAGCATTTCTGTGTCTCAGTGTCCCAGTGCCCCAGTGTCCTACTGTCTCTGTGTCTCAGTGCCTCAATAAACCATTGTCCACATATCTACGTGTCTCTGTGTCTCAGTGTCTCAGTGTCCCAGTGTCCTCGTGTCCTAATTTCTCTGTGTCTCAGTGTCTCAATGTCCCAGTGTCCCAGTGTGCTAGTGTATATGTGTCTCTGCATCTCATTGTCTCAGTGTCCCAATGTGCTTGTGTCTCTGTGTCTCAGTGTCCCAGTGTCCCAGTGTCCCAGTGTCCCAGTGTCCCAATGTCCCAATGTCTCTTTTGTCTGCATCTCAGTTTCCTCGTGCCTCTGTGTCTCAGTGTCTCAGTGTCCCAATATCCCAGTGTCTCCATGACTCTGTGTCTCAGTGTCCCAGTGTGCCAGTGTCCTAGTGACTCTGCGCCTCAGTGACTCAGTGTCCCAGTGCTCAGTGTCCCAGTGCTTTAATGTCTACGCGTCACTGTGTCTCAGTGTCCCAGCAACCCATGTCCTAGTGTCTCTGTGTCACAGTGTCTCAGTATCCCAGAGGGCTAGTGTCCTAATTTTGCTGTGTCTCCGTGTCTCAATGTCCCAGTCTCCCAGTGCGATAGTTTATATGTGTCTCTGTGTTTCTGTGCCCCAGTATTCTAGTCTCTGTTTACTCTGTGTCTCAGTGTCTCTGTGCTCAAGTGTCCCAATGCCCTATTGCCTCTGTGTATCTGCATCACAGTGTCCCAGTGCCCCAGTGTCCCAGTGTCCAAGTGTCTCCGTGTTTCTGTGTCTCAGTGTCCCAGTGTCCTTGGTCTCAGTGTCTCAGTGTCCCAGTGTCCCAGTGTCCCAGTGTCCCAGTGTCCCAGTGTCTTAGTGCCTCTGTGTCTCAGTGTTTCAGAGTCCCAGTGTCCCAGTACTCACTGTCTTAGTGTCTCTGCGTCACTGCGTCTCAGTGTCCCAGTGTCCCTGTGTCATAGTGCCTCTGTGTCACAGTGTCTCAGTGTCCCAGTGTCCAAGTGTCCTAATTTATCTGTGACTCAGTGACTCAATGTGCCAGTGTCCCAGTGTGCTAGCGTATATGTGTCTCTCTGTCCCAGTGTTCTAGTGTCTCTGTGCCTCAGTGTCTCAGTGTCCCAATGTCCCAGTGTCCATTGTCTCTGTGTCTCAGTGTCTCAGTGTCCCAATGTCCCAGTGTCCATTGTCTCTGTGTCTCAGTGTCTCAGTGTCCCAGTGTCCCAGTGTCCCGGTGTCCCGGTGTCCAAGTGTCTCCGTGTTTCTGTGTCTCAGCGTCCCAGTGACCTAGTGCCTCTGTGTCTCAGTGCCCCAGTGTCCCAGTGCCTCTGTGTCTCAATGCCCCAGTGTCCCAGTGTCCTAGTGCCTCTGTGCCTCAATGCCCCAGTGTCCCAGGATCCCAGCGTCTCTGTGTCTCAGTGTCATAGTGAATCTGTGTCACAGTGTCCCAGTGTCCTAGTGTCCTAATTTTTCTGTGTCTCAATGTCTCAATGTCACAGTGTCCCAGTGTGCTAGTGTCTCTGTGTCTCTGTGTCTCAGTGTCTTTGTGTCCAAGTGTCCCAGTACCCTAATGCCTCTGTGTATCTGCGTTTCAGTGCCTCAGTGACCCAGTGTGCCAGTGTACAAGTGTCTCTCTGTTTCTGTGTCTCATTGTCCCAGTGTCCTAGCGCATCTGTCTCAGTGCCCCAGTGTCCCAGTGTCCCAGTGTGCCAGCATCTCTGTGTCTCAGTGCCCCAGTGCCCCAGTGTCCTAGTGTATCTGTGGCTAAGTGCCTCAATGTCCCAGTGTCCACATATCTCTGTGTTTCTGTGTCTCAGTGTCTCAGTGTCCCAGTGTCCTCGTGTCCTAATTTCTCTGTGTCTCAGTGTCTCAATGTTCCAGTGTCCCAGTGTGCTAGTGTATATGGGTCTCTGTGTCTCATTGTCTCAGTGTCCCAATGTTCTTGTGTCTCTGTGTCTCAGTGTCTCAGTGTCCCAGTGTCCCACTGTCACAATGTCACAGTGTCTCTGTGACTCTGTATCTCAGTGCCCTAGTGTCTCTGTGTTTTAGTGTCTCAGTGTCCCAATGTCCCAGTGTCTCCGTGACTCTGTGTCTCAGTGTCCCAGTGTCCCAGTGTCCTAGTGCCTCTGCGCCTCAGTGTCTCAGTGTCCCAGTGTCCGAGTGTCCTAGTGTCTCCGTGTCTCTTTGTCTCAGTGTGCTAGTGTCGCCGTGTCTCTTTGCTAGTGTCCCAGTGTCTCAGTGTACCAGTGTCCCAGTGTCCCAGTGTCTGAGTGTCTCTGTGTCCCAGTGTCTCAGTGTACCAGTGTCCCAGTGTCCGAGTGTCTCTGTGTCTCTTTGTCTCAGTGTACCAGTGTCACTGTGTCCCAGTGCCCGAGTGAATCCGTGTCTTTTTGTCTCAGTGTACCAGTGTCCCAGTGTCCCAGTGTCCTATTGTCTCCGTGTCCCTTTGTCTCAGTGTCCCAGTGTTCCAGTGTCCGAGTGTCTTAGTGTCTCTGTGTCCCAGTGTCCCAGTGTCGCAGTGTCGCAGTGTCGCAGTGTCCCAGTGTCCCAGTGTCCCAGTGTCCTAGTGTCTCTGTGTCTCTGTGGCTCAGTGTCCCAGTGTCCCAGTATCCGCGTGTCTATGTGCCTCAGTGTCCCACTGTCCGAGTGTCCTGGTGTCTCTGTGTCTCCTTGTCTCAGTGTTTCTGTGTCCAAGTGTCCTAGTGCCCTGTTGCCTTTGTGTATCTGCGTTGCAGTGTCCCAGTGTACCAGTGTCCCAGTTTCCAAGTGCCTCCGTGATTCTGTGACTCAGTGCCCCAGTGTCCCAGTGTCCCAGGGTTCCAGCGTCCTAGTATCTCTGTGTCTCAGTGTCCCAGTGCCCCAGTGTCCTACTGTCTCTGTGTCTCAGTGTCTCAGTGTCCCAGTGTCCTCGTGTCCTAATTTCTCTGTGTCTCAGTGTCTCAATGTTCCAGTGTCCCAGTGTGCTAGTGTATATGTGTCTCTGTGTCTCATTGTCTCAGTGTCCCAATGTTCTTGTGTCTCTGTGTCTCAGTGTCTCAGTGTCCCAGTGTCCCAGTGTCACAATGTCACAGTGTCTCTGTGACTCTGTATCTCAGTGTCCTAGTGCCTCTGTGTTTTAGTGTCTCAGTGTCCCAATGCCCCAGTGTCTCCGTGACTCTGTGTCTCAGTGTCCCAGTGTCCCAGTGTCCTAGTGCCTCTGCGCCTCAGTGTCTCAGTGTCCCAGTGTCCGAGTGTCCTAGTCTCCGTGTCTCTTTGTCTCAGTGTGCTAGTGTCTCCGTGTCTCTTTGTCAGTGTCCCAGTGTCCCAGTGTCCCAGTGTACCAGTGTCACAATGTCCCAATGTCTCTGTGGCTCTGCATCTCAGTTTCCTAGTGCCTCTGTGTCTCAGTGTCCCAATATCCCAGTGTCTCCATGACTCTGTGTCTCAGTGTCCCAGTGTGCCAGTGTCCTAGTGCCTCTGCGCCTCAGTGACTCAGTGTCCCAGTGCTCAGTGTCCCAGTGCTTTAATGTCTATGCGTCACAGTGTCTCAGTGTCCCAGCAACCCATGTCCTAGTGTCTCTGTGTCACAGTGTCTCAGTGTCCCAGAGGCCTAGTGTCCTAATTTTGCTGTGTCTCCGTGTCTCAATGTCCCAGTCTCCCAGTGCGATAGTTTATATGTGTCTCTGTGTTTCTGTGCCCCAGTATTCTAGTCTCTGTGTACTCTGTATCTCAGTGTCTCTGTGCTCAAGTGTCCCAATGCCCTATTGCCTCTGTGTATCTGCATCTCAGTGTCCCAGTGTCCCAGTGTCCAAGTGTCTCCGTGTTTCTGTGTCTCAGTGTTCCAGTGTCCTAGTGCCTCTGTGTCTCAGTGCCCCAGTGTCCCAGTGTTCCAGTGTCATAGTGCCTCTGTGTCCCAGTGTCTCAGTGTCCCAATGTCCTCGTATCTCTGTGTCTCAGTGTCTCAGTGTCCCAGTGTCCCAGTGTCATAGTGTCTCTGTGCCTCAGTGTTTCAGAGTCCCAGTGTCCCAGTACTCACTGTCTTAGTGTCTCTGCGTCACTGCGTCTCAGTGTCCCAGTGTCCCTGTGTCATACTGCCTCTGTGTCACAGTGTCTCAGTGTCCCAGTGTCTAAGTGTCCTAATTTATCTGTGACTCAGTGTCTCAATGTGCCAGTGTCCCAGTGTGCTTGTGTATATGTGTCTCTCTGTCCCAGTGTTCTAGTGTCTCTGTGCCTCAGTGTCTCAGTGTCCCAATGTCCCAGTGTCCATTGTCTCTGTGTCTCTGTGTCTCAGTGTCCCAGTGTCCCAGTGTCCCGGTGTCCCGGTGTCCAAGTGTCTCCGTGTTTCTGTGTCTCAGCGTCCCAGTGACCTAGTGCCTTGTGTCTCAGTGCCCCAGTGTCCCAGTGCCTCTGTTTCTCAATGCCCCAGTGTCCCAGTGTCCTAGTGCCTCTGTGCCTCAATGCCCCAGTGTCCCAGGATCCCAGCGTCTCTGTGTCTCAGTGTCATAGTGAATCTGTGTCACAGTGTCCCAGTGTCCTAGTGTCCTAATTTTTCTGTGTCTCAATGTCTCAATGACACAGTGTCCCAGTGTGCTAGTGTCTCTATGTCTCTGTGTCACAGTGTCTTTGTGTCCAAGTGTCCCAGTACCCTAATGCCTCTGTGTCTCAGTGTCTCAGTGTCCCAGTGTCCCAGTGTCACAATGTCACAGTGTCTCTGTGACTCTGTATCTCAGTGTCCTAGTGCCTCTGTGTTTTAGTGTCTCAGTGTCCCAATGTCCCAGTGTCTCCGTGACTCTGTGTCTCAGTGTCCCAGTGTTCCAGTGTCCGAGTGTCTTAGTGTCTCTGTGTCCCAGTGTCCCAGTGTCGCAGTGTCGCAGTGTCCCAGTGTCCCAGTGTCCTAGTGTCTCTGTGTCTCTGTGGCTCAGTGTCCCAGTGTCCCAGTATCCGCGTGTCTATGTGCCTCAGTGTCCCACTGTCCGAGTGTCCTGGTGTCTCTGTGTCTCCTTGTCTCAGTGTTTCTGTGTCCAAGTGTCCTAGTGCCCTGTTGCCTTTGTGTATCTGCGTTGCAGTGTCCCAGTGTACCAGTGTCCCAGTTTCCAAGTGCCTCCTTGATTCTGTGACTCAGTGCCCCAGTGTCCCAGTGTCCCAGGGTTCCAGCGTCCTAGTATCTCTGTGCCTCAGTGTCCCAGTGCCCCAGTGTCCTACTGTCTCTGTGTCTCAGTGTCTCAGTGTCCCAGTGTCCTTGTGTCCTAATTTCTCTGTGTCTCAGTGTCTCAATGTTCCAGTGTCCCAGTGTGCTAGTGTATATGTGTCTCTGTGTCTCATTGTCTCAGTGTACCAATGTTCTTGTGTCTCTGTGTCTCAGTGTCTCAGTGTCCCAGTGTCCCAGTGTCACAATGTCACAGTGTCTCTGTGACTCTGCATCTCAGTGTCCTAGTGCCTCTGTGTTTTAGTGTCTCAGTGTCCCAATGTCCCAGTGTCTCCGTGACTCTGTGTCTCAGTGTCCCAGTGTCCCTGTGTCCTAGTGCCTCTGCGCCTCAGTGTCTCAGTGTCCCAGTGTCCGAGTGTCCTAGTGTCTCCGTGTCTCTTTGTCTCAGTGTGCTAGTGTCTCCGTGTCTATTTGTCTCAGTGCCCCAGTGTCCCAGTGCCTCTGTGTCTCAATGCCCCAGTGTCCCGGTGTCCTAGTGGCTCTGTGCCTCAATGCCCCAGTGTCCCAGGATCCCAGCGTCTCTGTGTCTCAGTGTCATAGTGAATCTGTGTCACAGTGTCCCAGTGTCCTAGTGTCCTAATTTTTCTGTGTCTCAATGTCTCAATGTCACAGTGTCCCAGTGTGCTAGTGTTTCTGTGTCTCTGTGTCTCAGTGTCTCTGTGTCCAAGTGTCCCAGTGCCCTAATGCCTCTGTGTATCTGCGTTTCAGTGCCTCAGTGACCCAGTGTGCCAGTGTACAAGTGTCTCCGTGTTTCTGTGTCGCATTGTCCCAGTGTCCTAGCGCATCTGTCTCAGTGCCCGTGTCCCAGTGTCCCAGTGTGCCAGCATCTCTGTGTCTCAGTGTCCCAGTGCACCAGTGTCCTAGTGTATCTGTGCCTAAGTGCCTCAATGTCCCAGTGTCCACATATCTCTGTGTCTCTGTGTCTCAGTGTCTCAGTGTCCCAGTGTCCTTGTGTCCTAATTTCTCTGTGCCTCAGTGTCTCAATGTTCCAGTGTCCCAGTGTGCTAGTGTATATGTGTCTCTGTGTCTCATTGTCTCAGTGTCCCAATGTTCTTGTGTCTCTGTGTCTCAGTGTCTCAGTGTCGCAGTGTCCCAGTGTCTCAGTGTACCAGTGTCCCTATGTCCGAGTGTCTCCGTGTCTCTTTGTCTCAGTGTACCAGTGTCACTGTGTCCCAGTGCCCGAGTGAATCCGTGTCTTTTTGTCTCAGTGTACCAGTGTCCCAGTGTCCCAGTGTCCTATTGTCTCCGTGTCCCTTTGTCTCAGTGTCCCAGTGTCCCAGTGATCCAGTGCCCCAGTGTCTTAGTGGCTCTGTGTCCCAGTGTCCCAGTGTCCCAGTGTCCTAGTGTCTCTGTGTCTCTGTGTCTCTGTGTCTCAGTGTCCCAGTGTCCCAGTATCCGCGTGTCTATGTGTCTCAGTGTCCCACTGTCCGAATGTCCTGGTGTCTCTGTGTCTCCTTGTCTCAGTGTTTCTGTGTCCAAGTGTCCTAGTGCCCTGTTGCCTTTGTGTATCTGCGTTGCAGTGTCCCAGTGCACCAGTGTCCCAGTTTCCAAGTGTCTCCGTGATTCTGTGACTCAGTGCCCCAGTGTCCCAGTGTCCCAGGGTTCCAGCGTCCTAGCATCTCTGTGTCTCAGTGTCCCAGTGCCCCAGTGTCCTACTGTCTCTGTGTCTCAGTGCCTCAATGTCCCAGTGTCCACATATCTACGTGTCTCTGTGTCTCAGTGTCTCAGTGTCCCAGTGTCCTCGTGTCCTAATTTCTCTGTGTCTCAGTGTCTCAATGTCCCAGTGTCCCAGTGTGCTAGTGTATATGTGTCTCTGCATCTCATTGTCTCAGTGTCCCAATGTGCTTGTGTCTCTGTGTCTCAGTGTCCCAGTTTCCCAGTGTCCCAGTGTCCCAATGTCCCAATGTCTCTGTGGCTCTGCATCTCAGTTTCCTAGTGCCTCTGTGTCTCAGTGTCTCAGTGTCCCAATATCCCAGTGTCTCCATGACTCTGTGTCTCAATGTCCCAGTCTCCCAGTGCGATAGTTTATATGTGTCTCTGTGTTTCTGTGCCCCAGTATTCTAGTCTCTGTGTACTCTGTGTCTCAGTGTCTCTGTGCTCAAGTATCCCAATGCCCTATTGCCTCTGTGTATCTTCATCTCAGTGTCCCAGTGTCCCAGTGTCCCAGTGTCCAAGTGTCTCCGTGTTTCTGTGTCTCAGTGGTCCAGTGTCCTAGTGCCTCTGTGTCTAAGTGCCCCAGTGTCCCAGTGTTCCAGTGTCATAGTGCCTCTGTGTCCCAGTGTCTCAGTGTCCCAATGTCCTCGTATCTCTGTGTCTCAGTGTCTCAGTGTCCCAGTGTCCCAGTGTCATAGTGTATCTGTGCCTCAGTGTTTCAGAGTCCCAGTGTCCCAGTACTCACTGTCTCAGTGCCTCTGCGTCAATGCGTCTCAGTGTCCGAGTGTCTCTGTGTCACAGTGTCTCAGTGTCCAAATGCCCCAGTGTCTCCATGACTCTGTGTCTCAGTGTCGCAGTGTCCCAGTGTCCTAATGCCTCTGTGTCTCAGTGTCTCAGTGTCTCAGTGTCCCAATGCCACAGTGTCCCAGTGTCCCAGTGTCCCAGTGTCTTAGTGCCTCTGTGCCTCAGTGTCTCAGAGTCCCAGTGCCCAGTGTCCCCAGTGTCCCAGTGCTTATGTGTCTCAATGCCCCAGTGTCCCAGTGTCCTAGTGCCTCTGTGCCTCAATGCCCCAGTGTCCCAGGATCCCAGCGTCTCTGTGTCTCAGTGTCATAGTGAATCTGTGTCACAGTGTCCCAGTGTCCTAGTGTCCTAATTTTTCTGTGTCTCAAAGTCTCAATGTCACATTGTCCCAGTGTGCTAGTGTCTCTGTGTCTCTGTGTCTCAGTGTCTTTGTGTCCAAGTGTCCCAGTACCCTAATGCCTCTGTGTATCTGCGTTTCAGTGCCTCAGTGACCCAGTGTGCCAGTGTACAAGTGTCTCTGTGTTTCTGTGTCTCATTGTCCCAGTGTCCTAGCGCATCTGTCTCAGTGCCCCAGTGTCCCAGTGTCCCAGTGTACCAGAATCTCTGTGTCTCAGTGTCCCAGTGCCCCAGTGTCCTAGTGTATCTGTGTCTAAGTGCCTCAATGTCCCAGTGTCCACATATCTCTGTGTCTCTGTGTCTCAGTGTCTCAGTGTCCCAGTGTCCTCGTGTCCTAATTTCTCTGTGTCTCAGTGTCTCAATGTTCCAGTGTCCCAGTGTGCTAGTGTATATGTGTCACTGTGTCTCATTGTCTCAGTGTCCCAATGTTCTTGTGTCTCTGTGTCTCAGTGTCTCAGTGTCTTTGTGTCCAAGTGTCCCAGTACCCTAATGCCTCTGTGTATCTGCGTTTCAGTGCCTCAGTGACCCAGTGTGCCAGTGTACAAGTGTCTCTGTGTTTCTGTGTCTCATTGTCCCAGTGTCCTAGCGCATCTGTCTCAGTGCCCCAGTGTCCCAGTGTCCCAGTGTGCCAGCATCTCTGTGTCTCAGTGTCCCAGTGCCCCAGTGTCCTCGTGTATCTGTGTCTAAGTGCCTCAATGTCCCAGTGTCCACATATGTATGTGTCTCTGTGTCTCAGTGTCTCAGTGTCCCAGTGTCCTCGTGCCCTAATTTCTCTGTGTCTCAGTGTCTCAATGTTCCAGTGTCCCAGTGTGCTAGTGTATATGTGTCACTGTGTCTCATTGTCTCAGTGTCCCAATGTTCTTGTGTCTCTGTGTCTCAGTGTCTCAGTGTCCCAGTGTCCCAGTGTCACAATGTCACAGTGTCTCTGTGACTCTGTATCTCAGTGTCCTAGTGCCTCTGTGTTTTAGTGTCTCAGTGTCCCAATGTCCCAGTGTCTTCGTGACTCTGTGTCTCAGTGTCCCAGTGTCCCAGTGTCCTAGTGCCTCTGCGCCTCAGTGTCTCAGTGTCCCAGTGTCCGAGTGTCCTAGTGTCTCCGTGTCTCTTTGTCTCAGTGTGCTAGTGTCGCCGTGTCTCTTTGTCAGTGTCCCAGTGTCTCAGTGTACCAGTGTCCCAGTGTCCCAGTGTCTGAGTGTCTCTGTGTCCCATGGTCGCAGTGTCCCAGTGTCCCAGTGTCTCTGTGTCTCTTTGTCTCAGTGTACCAGTGTCACTGTGTCCCAGTGCCCGAGTGAATCTGTGTCTATTTGTCTCAGTGTACTAGTGTCCCAGTGTCCCAGTGTCCTATTGTCTCTGTGTCCCTTTGTCTCAGTGTCCCAGTGTTCCAGTGTCCGAGTGTCTTAGTGTCTCTGTGTCCCAGTGTCCCAGTGTCGCAGTGTCGCAGTGTCCCAGTGTCTTATTGTCTCTGTGTCCCAGTGTCCCAGTGTCGCAGTGTCGCAGTGTCCCAGTGTCCCAGTGTCCTAGTGTCCCAGTGTCCCAGTGTCTGAGTGTCTCTGTGTCCCATGGTCGCAGTGTCCCAGTGTCCCAGTGTCTATGTGTCTCTTTGTCTCAGTGTACCAGTGTCACTGTGTCCCAGTGCCCGAGTGAATCTGTGTCTATTTGTCTCAGTGTACCAGTGTCCCAGTGTCCCAGTGTCCTATTGTCTCCGTGTCCCTTTGTCTCAGTGTCCCAGTGTTCCAGTGTCCGAGTGTCTTAGTGTCTCTGTGTCCCAGTGTCCCAGTGTCGCAGTGTCGCAGTGTCCCAGTGTCTTATTGTCTCTGTGTCCCAGTGTCCCAGTGTCGCAGTGTCGCAGTGTCCCAGCGTCCCAGTGTCCTAGTGTCTCTGTGTCTCTGTGACTCAGTGTCCCAGTGTCCCAGTATCCCAGTATCCGCGTGTCTATGTGTCTCAGTGTCCCACTGTCCGAGTGTCCTGGTGTCTCTGTGTCTCCTTGTCTCAGTGTTTCTGTGTCCAAGTGTCCTAGTGCCCTGTTGCCTTTGTGTATCTGCGTTGCAGTGTCCCAGTGCACCAGTGTTCCAGTTTCCAAGTGTCTCCGTGATTCTGTGACTCAGTGCCCCAGTGTCCCAGTGTCCCAGGGTTCCAGCGTCCTAGCATTTCTGTGTCTCAGTGTCCCAGTGCCCCAGTGTCCTACTGTCTCTGTGTCTCAGTGCCTCAATAAACCAGTGTCCACATATCTACGTGTCTCTGTGTCTCAGTGTCTCAGTGTCCCAGTGTCCTCGTGTCCTAATTTCTCTGTGTCTCAGTGTCTCAATGTCCCAGTGTCCCAGTGTGCTAGTGTATATGTGTCTCTGCATCTCATTGTCTCAGTGTCCCAGTGTCCCAGTGTCCCAGTGTCCCAATGTCCCAATGTCTCTGTGGCTCTGCATCTCAGTTTCCTAGTGCCTCTGTGTCTCAGTGTCTCAGTGTCCCAATATCCCAGTGTCTCCATGACTCTGTGTCTCAGTGTCCCAGTGTGCCAGTGTCCTAGTGCCTCTGCGCCTCAGTGACTCAGTGTCCCAGTGCTCAGTGTCCCAGTGCTTTAATGTCTACGCGTCACAGTGTCTCAGTGTCCCAGCAACCCATGTCCTAGTGTCTCTGTGTCACAGTGTCTCAGTGTCCCAGAGGCCTAGTGTCCTAATTTTGCTGTGTCTCCGTGTCTCAATGTCCCAGTCTCCCAGTGCGATAGTTTATATGTGTCTCTGTGTTTCTGTGCCCCAGTATTCTAGTCTCTGTGTACTCTGTGTCTCAGTGTCTCTGTGCTCAAGTGTCCCAGTGCCCTATTGCCTCTGTGTATCTGCATCTCAGTGTCCCAGTGTCCCAGTGTCCCAGTGTCCAAGTGTCTCCGTGTTTCTGTGTCTCAGTGTTCCAGTGTCCTAGTACCTCTGTGTCTCAGTGCCCCAGTGTCCCAGTGTTCCAGTGTCATAGTGCCTCTGTGTCCCAATGTCTCAGTGTCCCAATGTCCTCGTATCTCTGTGTCTCAGTGTCTCAGTGTCCCAGTGTCCCAGTGTCATAGTGTTTCTGCGCCTCAGTGTTTCAGAGTCCCAGTGTCCCAGTACTCACTGTCTCAGTGCCTCTGTGTCAATGCGTCTCAGTGTCCGAGTGTCTCTGTATCACAATATCTCAGTGTCCAAATGCCCCAGTATCTCCATGACTCTGTGTCTCAGTGTCGCAGTGTCCCAGTGTCCTAATGCATCTGTGCCTCAGTGTCTCAGTGTCTCAGTGTCCCAATGCCCCAGTGTCCCAGTGTCCTTTGTCTCAGTGTCTCAGTGTCTCAGTGTCCCAATGTCCCAGTGTCTCAGTGTACCAGTGTCCCAGTGTCCCAGTGTCTGAGTGTATCTGTGCCCCAGTGTCTCAGTGTACCAGTGTCCCAGTGTCCGAGTGTCTCCGTGTCTCTTTGTCTCAGTGTACCAGTGTCACTGTGTCCCAGTGCCCGAGTGAATCCATGTCTTTTTGTCTCAGTGTACCAGTGTACCAGTGTCCCAGTGTCCCAGTGTCCTATTGTCTCCGTGTCCCTTTGTCTCAGTGTCCCAGTGTTCCAGTGTCCGAGTGTCTTAGTGTCCCAGTGTCCCAGTGTCGCAGTGTCCCAGTGTCCCAGTGTCCCAGTGTCCTAGTGTCTCTGTGTCTCTGTGTCTCAGTGTCCCAGTGTCCCAGTATCCGCGTATCTATGTGTCTCAGTGTCCCACTGTCCGAGTGTCCTGGTGTCTCTGTGTCTCCTTGTCTCAGTGTTTCTGTGTCCAAGTGTCCTAGTGCCCTGTTGCCTTTGTATATCTGCGTTGCAGTGTCCCAGTGCACCAGTGTCCCAGTTTCCAAGTGTCTCCGTGATTCTGTGACTCAGTGCCCCAGTGTCCCAGTGTCCCAGGGTTCCAGCGTCCATAGCATGTCTGTGTCTCAGTGTCCCAGTGCCCCAGTGTCCTACTGTCTCTGTGTCTCAGTGCCTCAATGTCCCAGTGTCCACATATCTACGTGTCTCTGTGTCTCAGTGTCTCAGTGTCCCAGTGTCCTCGTGTCCTAATTTCTCTGTGTCTCAGTGTCTCAATGTCCCAGTGTCCCAGTGTGCTAGTGTATATGTGTCTCTGCATCTCATTGTCTCAGTGTCCCAATGTGCTTGTGTCTCTGTGTCTCAGTGTCCCAGTGTCCCCGTATCCAAGTGTCCCAGTGCTTTAATGTCTACGCGTCACTGTGTCTCAGTGTCCCAGCAACCCATGTCCTAGTGTCTCTGTGTCACAGTGTCTCAGTGTCCCAGTGTCCTCGTGTCCTAATTTCTCTGTGTCTCAGTGTCTCAATGTCCCAGTGTCCCAGTGTGCTAGTGTATATGTGTCTCTGCATCTCATTGTCTCAGTGTCCCAATGTGCTTGTGTCTCTGTGTCTCAGTGTCCCAGTGTCCCAGTGTCCCAGTGTCCCAATGTCCCAATGTCTCTGTGGCTCTGCATCTCAGTTTCCTAGTGCCTCTGTGTCTCAGTGTCTCAGTGTCCCAATATCCCAGTGTCTCCATGACTCTGTGTCTCAGTGTCCCAGTGTGCCAGTGTCCTAGTGCCTCTGCGCCTCAGTGACTCAGTGTCCCAGTGCTCAGTGTCCCAGTGCTTTAATGTCTACGCGTCACTGTGTCTCAGTGTCCCAGCAACCCATGTCCTAGTGTCTCTGTGTCACAGTGTCTCAGTGTCCCAGAGGCCTAGTGTCCTAATTTTGCTGTGTCTCCGTGTCTCAATGTCCCAGTCTCCCAGTGCGATAGTTTATATGTGTCTCTGTGTTTCTGTGCCCCAGTATTCTAGTCTCTGTGTACTCTGTGTCTCAGTGTCTCTGTGCTCAAGTGTCCCAATGCCCTATTGCCTCTGTGTATCTGCATCTCAGTGTCCCAGTGTCCCAGTGTCCAAGTGTCTCCGTGTTTCTGTGTCTCAGTGTTCCAGTGTCCTAGTGCCTCTGTGTCTCAGTGCCCCAGTGTCCCAGTGTTCCAGTGTCATAGTGCCTCTGTGTCCCAGTGTCTCAGTGTCCCAATGTCCTCGTATCTCTGTGTCTCAGTGTCCCAGTGTCCCAGTGTCATAGTGTCTCTGTGCCTCAGTGTTTCAGAGTCCCAGTGTCCCAGTACTCACTGTCTCAGTGCCTCTGCGTCAATGCGTCTCAGTGTCCGAGTGTCTCTGTGTCACAGTGTCTCAGTGTCCAAATGCCCCAGTGTCTCCATGACTCTGTGTCTCAGTGTCGCAGTGTCCCAGTGTCCTAATGCCTCTGTGTCTCAGTGTCTCAGTGTCTCAGTGTCCCAATGCCCCAGTGTCCCAGTGTCCTTTGTCTCAGTGTCTCAGTGTCCCAGGGTCCCAATGTCCCAGTGTCCCAGTGTCTTAGTGCCTCTGTGTCTCAGTGTTTCAGAGTCCCAGTGTCCCAGTACTCACTGTCTTAGTGTCTCTGCGTCACTGCGTCTCAGTGTCCCAGTGTCCCTGTGTCATAGTGTCTCTGTGTCACAGTGTCTCAGTGTCCCAGTGTCCCAGTGTCCAAGTGTCCTAATTTATCTGTGACTCAGTGTCTCAATGTCCCAGTGTCCCAGTGTGCTAGTGTATATGTGTCTCTCTGTCCCAGTGTTCTAGTGTCTCTGTGCCTCAGTGTCTCAGTGTCCCAATGTCCCAGTGTCCATTGTCTCTGTGTCTCAGTGTCTCAGTGTCCAAGTGTCCCAGTGTCCCGGTGTCCCGGTGTCCAAGTGTCTCCGTGTTTCTGTGTCTCAGCGTCCCAGTGACCTAGTGCCTCTGTGTCTCAGTGCCCCAGTGTCCCAGTGCCTCTGTGTCTCAATGCCCCAGTGTCCCAGTGTCCTAGTGCCTCTGTGCCTCAATGCCCCAGTGTCCCAGGATCCAAGCATCTCTGTGTCTCAGTGTCATAGTGAATCTGTGTCACAGTGTCCCAGTGTCCTAGTGTCCTAATTTTTCTGTGTCTCAATGTCTCAATGTCACAGTGTTCCAGTGTGCTAGTGTCTCTGTGTCTCTGTGTCTCAGTGTCTTTGTGTCCAAGTGCCCCAGTACCCTAATGCCTCTGTGTATCTGCGTTTCAGTGCCTCAGTGACCCAGTGTGCCAGTGTACAAGTGTCTCTGTGTTTCTGTGCCTCATTGTCCCAGTGTCGTAGCGCATTTGTCTCAGTGCCCCAGTGTTCCAGTGTCCCAGTGTGCCAGCATATCTGTGTCTCAGTGTCCCAGTGCCCCAGTGTCCTAGTGTATATGTGTCTAAGTGCCTCAATGTCCCAGTGTCCACATATCTCTGTGTCTCTGTGTCTCAGTGTCTCAGTGTCCCAGTGTCCTCGTGTAATAATTTCTCTGTGTCTCAGTGTCTCAATGTTCCAGTGTCCCAGTGTGCTAGTGTATATGTGTCTCTGTGTCTCATTGGCTCAGTGTCCCAATGTTCTTGTGTCTCTGTGTCTCAGTGTCTCAGTGTCCCAGTGTCCCAGTGTCACACTGTCACAGTGTCTCTGTGACTCTGTATCTCAGTGTCCTAGTGTCCCAGTGTCCTAGTGCCTCTGCGCCTCAGTGTCTCAGTGTCCCAGTGTCCCAGTGTCTCCGTGACTCTGTGTCTCAGTGTCCCAGTGTCGCAGTGTCCTAGTGCCTCTGCGCCTCAGTGTCTCAGTGTCCCAATGTCCCAGTGTCTCCGTGACTCTGTGTCTCAGTGTCCCAGTGTCCCAGTGTCCTAGTGCCTCTGCGCCTCAGTGTCTCAGTGTCCCAGTGTCCGAGTGTCCTAGTGTCTCCGTGTCTCTTTGTCTCAGTGTGCTCGTGTCGCCGTGTCTCTTTGTCAGTGTCCCAGTGTCTCAGTGTACCAGTGTCCCAGTGTCCCAGTGTCTGAGTGTCTCTGTGTCCCAGTGTCTCAGTGTACCAGTGTCCCAGTGTCCGAGTGTCTCTGTGTCTCTTTGTCTCAGTGTACCAGTGTCCCAGTGTCCCAGTGCCCGAGTGAATCCGTGTCTTTTTGTCTCAGTGTACCAGTGTCACTGTGTCCCAGTGCCCGAGTGAATCTGTGTCTTTTTGTCTCAGTGTACCAGTGTCCCAGTGTCCCAGTGTCCTATTGTCTCCGTGTCCCTTTGTCTCAGTGTCCCAGTGTTCCAGTGTCCCAGTGTCTTCGTGTCTCTGTGTCCCAGTGTCCCAGTGTCGCAGTGTCGCATTGTCGCAGTGTCCCAGTGTCCTAGTGTCTCTGTGTCTCTGTGTCTCTGTGTCTCAGTGTCCCAGTGTCCCAGTATCCGCGTGTCTATGTGTCTCAGTGTCCCACTGTCCGAGTGTCCTGGTGTCTCTGTGTCTCCTTGTCTCAGTGTTTCTGTGTCCAAGTGTCCTAGTGCCCTGTTGCCTTTGTGTATCTGTGTCTCAGTGTCTCAATGTTCCAGTGTCCCAGTGTGCTAGTGTATATGTGTCTCTGTGTCTCATTGTCTCAGTGTCCCAAGGTTCTTGTGTCTCTGTGTCTCAGTGTCTCAGTGTCCCAGTGTCCCAGTGTCACAATGTCACAGTGTCTCTGTGACTCTGTATCTCAGTGTCCTAGTGCCTCTGTGTTTTAGTGTCTCAGTGTCCCAGTGTCCCAGTGTCTGAGTGTCTCTGTGTCCCATTGTCTCAGTGTACCAGTGTCCCAGTGTCCGAGTGTCTCCGTGTCTCTTTGTCTCAGTGTACCAGTGTCACTGTGCCCCAGTGCCCGAGTGAATCCGTGTCTTTTTGTCTCAGTGTACCAGTGTCCCAGTGTCCCAGTGTCCTATTGTCTCCGTGTCCCTTTGTCTCAGTGTCCCAGTGTTCCAGTGTCCGAGTGTCTTAGTGTCTCTGTGTCCCAGTGCCCCAGTGTCGCAGTGTCGCAGTGTCCCAGTGTCTTATTGTCTCTGTGTCCCAGTGTCCATGTGTCGCAGTGTCGCAGTGTCCCAGTGTCCCAGTGTTCTAGTGTCTCTGTGTCTCAGTGTCCCAGTGTTCTAGTGTCTCTGTGTCTCAGTGTCCCAGTGTCCCAGTATCCGCGTGTCTATGTGTCTCAGTCTCCCACTGTCCGAGTGTCCTGGTGTCTCTGTGTCTCCTTGTCTCAGTGTTTCTGTGTCCAAGTGTCCTAGTGCCCTGTTGCCTTTGTGTATCTGCGTTGCAGTGTCCCAGTGCACCAGTGTCCCAGTTTCCAAGTGTCTCCGTGATTCTGTGACTCAGTGCCCCAGTGTCCCAGTGTCCCAGGGTTCCAGCGTCCTAGCATTTCTGTGTCTCAGTGTCCCAGTGCCCCAGTGTCCTACTGTCTCTGTGTCTCAGTGCCTCAATAAACCAGTGTCCACATATCTACGTGTCTCTGTGTCTCAGTGTCTCAGTGTCCCAGTGTCCTCGTGTCCTAATTTCTCTGTGTCTCAGTGTCTCAATGTCCCAGTGTCCCAGTGTGCTAGTGTATATGTGTCTCTGCATCTCATTGTCTCAGTGTCCCAATGTGCTTGTGTCTCTGTGTCTCAGTGTCCCAGTGTCCCAGTGTCCCAGTGTCCCAGTGTCCCAATGTCCCAATGTCTCTGTGGCTCTGCATCTCAGTTTCCTCGTGCCTCTGTGTCTCAGTGTCTCAGTGTCCCAATATCCCAGTGTCTCCATGACTCTGTGTCTCAGTGTCCCAGTGTGCCAGTGTCCTAGTGCCTCTGCGCCTCAGTGACTCAGTGTCCCAGTGCTCAGTGGCCCAGTGCTTTAATGTCTACGCGTCACTGTGTCTCAGTGTCCCAGCAACCCATGTCCTAGTGTCTCTGTGTCACAGTGTCTCAGTGTCCCAGAGGCCTAGTGTCCTAATTTTGCTGTGTCTCCGTGTCTCAATGTCCCAGTCTCCCAGTGCGATAGTTTATATGTGTCTCTGTGTTTCTGTGCCCCAGTATTCTAGTCTCTGTTTACTCTGTGTCTCAGTGTCTCTGTGCTCAAGTGTCCCAATGCCCTATTGCCTCTGTGTATCTGCATCACAGTGTCCCAGTGCCCCAGTGTCCCAGTGTTCCAGTGTCATAGTGCCTCTGTGTCCCAGTGTCTCAGTGTCCCAATGTCCTCGTATCTCTGTGTCTCAGTGTCTCAGTGTCCCAGTGTCCCAGTGTCATAGTGTCTCTGTGCCTCAGTGTTTCAGATCCCAGTGTCCCAGTACTCACTGTCTCAGTGCCTCTGCGTCAATGCGTCTCAGTGTCTGAGTGTCTCTGTGTCACAGTGCCTCAGTGTCCAAATGCCCCAGTGTCTCCATGACTCTGTGTCTAAGTGTCGCAGTGTCCCAGTCTCCTAATGCCTCTGTGCCTCAGTGTCTCAGTGTCTCAGTGTCCCAGTGTCCCAGTGTCCCAGTGTCTTAGTGCCTCTGTGCCTCACTGTCTCAGAGTCCCAGTGCCCAGTGTCCCAGTGTCCCAGTGTCTTAGTGTCTCAGTGTTTCAGAGCCCCAGTGTCCCAGTACTCACTGTCTTAGTGTCTCTGCGTCACTGCGTCTCAGTGTCCCAGTGTCCCTGTGTCATAGTGTCTCTGTGTCACAGTGTCTCAGTGTCCCAGTGTCCAAGTGTCCTAATTTATCTGTGACTCAGTGTCTCAATGTGCCAGTGTCCCAGTGTCCCAGTGTGCTAGTGTATATGTGTCTCTCTGTCCCAGTGTTCTAGTGTCTCTGTGCCTCAGTGTCTCAGTGTCCCAATGTCCCAGTGTCCATTGTCTCTGTGTCTCAGTGTCTCAGTGTCTCAGTATCCCAGTGTCCCGGTGTCCCGGTGTCCAAGTGTCTCCGTGTTTCTGTGTCTCAGCGTCCCAGTGACATAGTGCCTCTGTGTCTCAGTGCCCCAGTGTCCCAGTGCCTCTGTGTCTCAATGCCCCAGTGTCCCAGTGTCCTAGTGCCTCTGTGCCTCAATGCTCCAGTGTCCCAGGATCCCAGCGTCTCTGTGTCTCAGTGTCATAGTGAATCTGTGTCACAGTGTCCCAGTGTCCTAGTGTCCTAATTTTTCTGTTCCTCAATGTCTCAATGTCACAGTGTCCCAGTGTGCTAGTGTCTCTGTGTCTCTGTGTCTCAGTGTCTCTGTGTCCAAGTGTCCCAGTGCCCTAATGCCTCTGTGTATCTGCGTTTCAGTGCCTCAGTGACCCAGTGTGCCAGTGTACAAGTGTCTCCGTGTTTCTGTGTCTCATTGTCCCCGTGTCCTAGCGCATCTGTCTCAGTGCCCCAGTGTCCCAGTGTCCCAGTGTGCCAGCATCTCTGTGTCTCAGTGTCCCAGTGCCCCAGTGTCCTAGTGTATCTGTGTCTAAGTGCCTCAATGTCCCAGTGTCCACATATCTCTGTGTCTCTGTGTCTCAGTGTCTCAGTGTCCCAGTGTCCTCGTGTCCTAATTTCTCTGTGTCTCAGTGTCTCAATGTTCCAGTGTCCCAGTGTGCTAGTGTATATGTGTCTCTGTGTCTCATTGTCTCAGTGTCCCAATGTTCTTGTGTCTCTGTGTCTCAGTGTCTCAGTGTCCCAGTGTCCCAGTGTCCCAGTGTCACAATGTCACAGTGTCTCTGTGACTCTGTATCTCAGTGTCCTAGTGCCTCTGTGTTTTAGTGTCTCAGTGTCCCAATGTCCCAGTGTCTCCGTGACTCTGTGTCTCAGTGTCCCAGTGTCCCAGTGTCCTAGTGCCTCTGCGCCTCAGTGTCTCAGTGTCCCAGTGTCCGAGTTTCCTAGTGTCTCCGTGTCTCTTTGTCTCAGTGTGCTAGTGTCTCCGTGTCTCTTTGTCAGTGTCCCAGTGTCTCAGTGTACCAGTGTCCCAGTGTCCCAGTGCCTGAGTGTCTCTGTGTCCCAGTGTCTCAGTGTACCAGTGTCCCAGTGTCCGAGTGTCTCCGTGTCTCTTTGCCTCAGTGTACCAGTGTCACTGTGTCCCAGTGCCCGAGTGAATCGGTGTCTTTTTGTCTCAGTGTACCAGTGTCCCAGTGTCCCAGTGTCCTATTGTCTCCGTGTCCCTTTGTCTCAGTGTCCCAGTGTTCCAGTGTCCCAGTGTCTTAGTTTCCCTGTGTCCCAGTGTCCCAGTGTCGCAGTGTCCCAGTGTCCCAGTGTCCTAGTGTCTCTGTGTCTCTGTGTCTCAGTGTCCCAGTGTCCCAGTATCCGCGTGTCTATGTGTCTCAGTGACCCACTGTCCGAGTGTCCTGGTGTCTCTGTGTCTCCTTGTCTCAGTGTTTCTGTGTCCAAGTGTCCTAGTGCCCTGTTGCCTTTGTGTATCTGCGTTGCAGTGTCCCAGTGTACCAGTGTCCCAGTTTCCAAGTGTCTCCGTGATTCTGTGACTCAGTGCCCCAGTGTCCCAGTGTCCCAGGGTTCCAGCGTCCTAGCATTTCTGTGTCTCAGTGTCCCAGTGCCCCAGTGTCCTACTGTCTCTGTGTCTCAGTGCCTCAATGTCCCAGTGTCCACATATCTACTTGTCTCTGTGTCTCAGTGTCTCAGTGTCCCAGTGTCCTCGTGTCCTAATTTATCTGTGTCTCAGTGTCTCAATGTCCCAGTGTCCCAGTGTGCTAGTGTATATGTGTCTCTGCATCTCATTTTCTCAGTGTCCCAGTGTCCCAGTGTCCCAATGTCCTAATGTCTCTGTGGCTCTGCATCTCAGTTTCCTAGTGCTTCTGTGTCTCAGTGTCTCAGTGTCCCAATATCCCAGTGTCTCCATGACTCTGTGTCTCAGTGTCCCAGTGTGCCAGTGTCCTAGTGTCTCTGCGCCTCAGTGACTCAGTGTCCCAGAGGCCTAGTGTCCTAATTTTGCTGTGTCTCCGTGTCTCAATGTCCCAGTCTCCCAGTGCGATAGTTTATATGTGTCTCTGTGTTTCTGTGCCCCAGTATTCTAGTCTCTGTGTACTCTGTGTCTCAATGTCTCTGTGCTCAAGTGTCCCAATGCCCTATTGCCTCTGTGTATCTGCATCTTAGTGTCCCATTGTCCCAGTGTCCCAGTGTCCAAGTGTCTCCGTGTTTCTGTGTCTCAGTGTTCCAGTGCCTCTGTGTCTCAGTGCCCCAGTTTCCCAGTGTTCCAGTGTCATAGTGCCCCTGTGTCCCAGTGTCTCAGTGTCCCAATGTCCTCGTATCTCTGTGTCTCAGTGTCTCAGTGTCCCAGTGTCCCAGTGTCATAGTGTCTCTGTGCCTCAGTGTTTCAGAGTCCCAGTGTCCCAGTACTCACTGTCTCAGTTCCTCTGCGTCAATGCGCCTCAGTGTCCGAGTGTCTCTGTGTCACAGTGTCTCAGTGTCCAAATGCACCAGTGTCTCCATGACTCCGTGTCTCAGTGTCCCAATGCCCCAGTGTCCCAGTGTCCTTTGTCTCAGTGTCTCAGTGTCCCAGTGTCTTAGTGCCTCTGTGTCTCAGTGTCTCAGTGTCCCAGTGCCCCAGTGTCCTACTGTCTCTGTGTCTCAGTGCCTCAATGTCCCAGTGTCCACATATCTACGTGTCTCTGTGTCTCACTGTCTCAGTGTCCCAGTGTCATAGTGTCTCTGTGTCACAGTGTCTCAGTGTCCCCGTGTCCTAATTTATCTGTGACTCAGTGTCTCAATGTGCCAGTGTCCCAGTGTGCTAGTGTATATGTGTCTCTCTGTCCCAGTGTTCTAGTGTCTCTGTGCCTCAGTGTCTCAGTGTCCCAATGTCCCAGTGTCCAATGTCCCAGTGTCCATTGTCTATGTGTCTCAGTGTCTCAGTGTCCCAGTGTCCCAGTGTCCCAGTGTCCCGGTGTCCCGGTGTCCAAGTGTCTCCGTGTTTCTGTGTCTCAGCGTCCCAGTGACCTAGTGCCTCTGTGTCTCAGTGCCCCAGTGTCCCAGTGCCTCTGTGTCTCAATGCCCCAGTGTCCCAGTGTCCTAGTGCCTCTGTGCCTCAATGCCCCAGTGTCCCAGGATCCCAGCGTCTCTGTGTCACAGTGTCTCAGTGTCCCAGAGGCCTAGTGTCCTAATTTTGCAGTGCCTCCGTGTCTCAATGTCCCAGTCTCCCAGTGCGATAGTTTATATGTGTCTCTGTGTTTCTGTGCCCCAGTATTCTAGTCTCTGTGTACTCTGTGTCTCAGTGTCTCTGTGCTCAAGTGTCCCAATGCCCGATTGCCTCTGTGTATCTGCATCTCAGTGTCCCAGTGTCCCAGTGTCCCAGTGTCCAAGTGTCTCCGTGTTTCTGTGTCTCAGGGATCCAGTGTCCTAGTGCCTCTGTGTCTCAGTGCCCTAGTGTCCCAGTGTTCCAGTGTCATAGTGCCTCTGTGTCCCAGTGTCTCAGTGTCCCAATGTCCTCGTATCTCTGTGTCTCAGTGTCTCAGTGTCCTAGTGCCTCTGTGCCTCAATGCCCCAGTGTCCCAGGATCCCAGCGTCTCTGTGTCTCAGTGTCATAGTGAATCTGTGTCACAGTGTCCCAGTGTCCTAGTGTCCTAATTTTTCTGTGTCTCAATGTCTCAATGTCACAGTGTCCCAGTGTGCTCGCGTTTCTGCGTTTCTGTGCCTCAGTGTCTCTGTGTCCAAGTGTCCCAGTGCCCTAATGCCTCTGTGTATCTGCGTTTCAGTGCCTCAGTGACCCAGTGTGCCAGTGTACAAGTGTCTCCGTGTTTCTGTGTCTCATTGTCCCAGTGTCCTAGCGCATCTGTCTCAGTGCCCGTGTCCCAGTGTCCCAGTGTGCCAGCATCTCTGTGTCTCAGTGTCCCAGTGCACCAGTGTCCTTGTGTATCTGTGCCTAAGTGCCTCAATGTCCCAGTGTCCACATATCTCTGTGTCTCTGTGTCTCAGTGTCTCAGTGTCCCAGTGTCCTCGTGTCCTAATTTCTCCGTGTCTCAGTGTCTCAATGTTCCAGTGTCCCAGTGTGCTAGTGTATATGTGTCTCTGTGTCTCATTGTCTCAGTGTCCCAATGTTCTTGTGTCTCTGTGTCTCAGTGTCTCAGTGTCCCAGTTTCCCAGTGTCACAATGTCACAGTGTCTCTGTGACTCTGTATCTCAGTGTCCTAGTGCCTCTGTGTTTTAGTGTCTCAGTGTCCCAATGTCCCAGTGTCTCCGTGACTCTGTGTCTCAGTGTCCCAGTGTCCCAGTGTCCTAGTGCCTCTGCGCCTCAGTGTCTCAGTGTCCCAGTGTCCGAGTGTCCTAGTGTCTCCGTGTCTCTTTGTCTCAGTGTGCTAGTGTCTCCGTGTCTCTTTGTCAGTGTCCCAGTGTCTCAGTGTACCAGTGTCCCAGTGTCCGAGTGTCTCCGTGTCTCTTTGTCTCAGTGTACCAGTGTCACTGTGTCCCAGTGCCCGAGTGAATCCGTGTATTTTTGCCTCAGTGTACCAGTGTCCCAGTGTCCCAGTGTCCTATTGTCTCCGTGTCCCTTTGTCTCAGTGTCCCAGTGCTCCAGTGTCTTAGTGTCTCTGTGTCCCAGTGTCCCAGTGTCGCAGTGTCCCAGTGTCCTAGTGTCTCTGTGCCTCTGTGTCTCAGTGTCCCAGTGTGCCAGTGTCTTAGTGCCTCTGCGCCTCAGTGACTCAGTGTCCCAGTGCTCAGTGTCCCAGTGCTTTAATGTCTACGCGTCACTGTGTCTCAGTGTCCCAGCAACCCACGTCCTAGTGTATCTGTGTCACAGTGTCTCAGTGTCCCAGAGGCCTAGTGTCCTAATTTTGCAGTGCCTCCGTGTCTCAATGTCCCAGTCTCCCAGTGCGATAGTTTATATGTGTCTCTGTGTTTCTGTGCCCCAGTATTCTAGTCTCTGTGTACTCTGTGTCTCAGTGTCTCTGTGCTCAAGTGTCCCAATGCCCGATTGCCTCTGTGTATCTGCATCTCAGTGTCCCAGTGTCCCAGTGTCCCAGTGTCCAAGTGTCTCCGTGTTTCTGTGTCTCAGGGATCCAGTGTCCTAGTGCCTCTGTGTCTCAGTGCCCTAGTGTCCCAGTGTTCCAGTGTCATAGTGCCTCTGTGTCCCAGTGTCTCAGTGTCCCAATGTCCTCGTATCTCTGTGTCTCAGTGTCTCAGTGTCCTAGTGCCTCTGTGCCTCAATGCCCCAGTGTCCCAGGATCCCAGCGTCTCTGTGTCTCAGTGTCATAGTGAATCTGTGTCACAGTGTCCCAGTGTCCTAGTGTCCTAATTTTTCTGTGTCTCAATGTCTCAATGTCACAGTGTCCCAGTGTGCTCGCGTTTCTGCGTTTCTGTGCCTCAGTGTCTCTGTGTCCAAGTGTCCCAGTGCCCTAATGCCTCTGTGTATCTGCGTTTCAGTGCCTCAGTGACCCAGTGTGCCAGTGTACAAGTGTCTCCGTGTTTCTGTGTCTCATTGTCCCAGTGTCCTAGCGCATCTGTCTCAGTGCCCGTGTCCCAGTGTCCCAGTGTGCCAGCATCTCTGTGTCTCAGTGTCCCAGTGCACCAGTGTCCTTGTGTATCTGTGCCTAAGTGCCTCAATGTCCCAGTGTCCACATATCTCTGTGTCTCTGTGTCTCAGTGTCTCAGTGTCCCAGTGTCCTCGTGTCCTAATTTCTCCGTGTCTCAGTGTCTCAATGTTCCAGTGTCCCAGTGTGCTAGTGTATATGTGTCTCTGTGTCTCAGTGTCTCAGTGTCCCAGTTTCCCAGTGTCACAATGTCACAGTGTCTCTGTGACTCTGTATCTCAGTGTCCTAGTGCCTCTGTGTTTTAGTGTCTCAGTGTCCCAATGTCCCAGTGTCTCCGTGACTCTGTGTCTCAGTGTCCCAGTGTCCCAGTGTCCTAGTGCCTCTGCGCCTCAGTGTCTCAGTGTCCCAGTGTCCGAGTGTCCTAGTGTCTCCGTGTCTCTTTGTCTCAGTGTGCTAGTGTCTCCGTGTCTCTTTGTCAGTGTCCCAGTGTCTCAGTGTACCAGTGTCCCAGTGTCCGAGTGTCTCCGTGTCTCTTTGTCTCAGTGTACCAGTGTCACTGTGTCCCAGTGCCCGAGTGAATCCGTGTATTTTTGCCTCAGTGTACCAGTGTCCCAGTGTCCCAGTGTCCTATTGTCTCCGTGTCCCTTTGTCTCAGTGTCCCAGTGCTCCAGTGTCTTAGTGTCTCTGTGTCCCAGTGTCCCAGTGTCGCAGTGTCCCAGTGTCCTAGTGTCTCTGTGCCTCTGTGTCTCAGTGTCCCAGTGTGCCAGTGTCTTAGTGCCTCTGCGCCTCAGTGACTCAGTGTCCCAGTGCTCAGTGTCCCAGTGCTTTAATGTCTACGCGTCACTGTGTCTCAGTGTCCCAGCAACCCACGTCCTAGTGTATCTGTGTCACAGTGTCTCAGTGTCCCAGAGGCCTAGTGTCCTAATTTTGCAGTGCCTCCGTGTCTCAATGTCCCAGTCTCCCAGTGCGATAGTTTATATGTGTCTCTGTGTTTCTGTGCCCCAGTATTCTAGTCTCTGTGTACTCTGTGTCTCAGTGTCTCTGTGCTCAAGTGTCCCAATGCCCGATTGCCTCTGTGTATCTGCATCTCAGTGTCCCAGTGTCCCAGTGTCCCAGTGTCCAAGTGTCTCCGTGTTTCTGTGTCTCAGGGATCCAGTGTCCTAGTGCCTCTGTGTCTCAGTGCCCTAGTGTCCCAGTGTTCCAGTGTCATAGTGCCTCTGTGTCCCAGTGTCTCAGTGTCCCAATGTCCTCGTATCTCTGTGTCTCAGTGTCTCAGTGTCCTAGTGCCTCTGTGCCTCAATGCCCCAGTGTCCCAGGATCCCAGCGTCTCTGTGTCTCAGTGTCATAGTGAATCTGTGTCACAGTGTCCCAGTGTCCTAGTGTCCTAATTTTTCTGTGTCTCAATGTCTCAATTTCACAGTGTCCCAGTGTGCTCGCGTTTCTGCGTTTCTGTGCCTCAGTGTCTCTGTGTCCAAGTGTCCCAGTGCCCTAATGCCTCTGTGTATCTGCGTTTCAGTGCCTCAGTGACCCAGTGTGCCAGTGTACAAGTGTCTCCGTGTTTCTGTGTCTCATTGTCCCAGTGTCCTAGCGCATCTGTCTCAGTGCCCGTGTCCCAGTGTCCCAGTGTGCCAGCATCTCTGTGTCTCAGTGTCCCAGTGCACCAGTGTCCTTGTGTATCTGTGCCTAAGTGCCTCAATGTCCCAGTGTCCACATATCTCTGTGTCTCTGTGTCTCAGTGTCTCAGTGTCCCAGTGTCCTCGTGTCCTAATTTCTCCGTGTCTCAGTGTCTCAATGTTCCAGTGTCCCAGTGTGCTAGTGTATATGTGTCTCTGTGTCTCATTGTCTCAGTGTCCCAATGTTCTTGTGTCTCTGTGTCTCAGTGTCTCAGTGTCCCAGTTTCCCAGTGTCACAATGTCACAGTGTCTCTGTGACTCTGTATCTCAGTGTCCTAGTGCCTCTGTGTTTTAGTGTCTCAGTGTCCCAATGTCCCAGTGTCTCCGTGACTCTGTGTCTCAGTGTCCCAGTGTCCCAGTGTCCTAGTGCCTCTGCGCCTCAGTGTCTCAGTGTCCCAGTGTCCGAGTGTCCTAGTGTCTCCGTGTCTCTTTGTCTCAGTGTGCTAGTGTCTCCGTGTCTCTTTGTCAGTGTCCCAGTGTCTCAGTGTACCAGTGTCCCAGTGTCCGAGTGTCTCCGTGTCTCTTTGTCTCAGTGTACCAGTGTCACTGTGTCCCAGTGCCCGAGTGAATCCGTGTATTTTTGCCTCAGTGTACCAGTGTCCCAGTGTCCCAGTGTCCTATTGTCTCCGTGTCCCTTTGTCTCAGTGTCCCAGTGCTCCAGTGTCTTAGTGTCTCTGTGTCCCAGTGTCCCAGTGTCGCAGTGTCCCAGTGTCCTAGTGTCTCTGTGCCTCTGTGTCTCAGTGTCCCAGTGTGCCAGTGTCTTAGTGCCTCTGCGCCTCAGTGACTCAGTGTCCCAGTGCTCAGTGTCCCAGTGCTTTAATGTCTACGCGTCACTGTGTCTCAGTGTCCCAGCAACCCACGTCCTAGTGTATCTGTGTCACAGTGTCTCAGTGTCCCAGAGGCCTAGTGTCCTAATTTTGCAGTGCCTCCGTGTCTCAATGTCCCAGTCTCCCAGTGCGATAGTTTATATGTGTCTCTGTGTTTCTGTGCCCCAGTATTCTAGTCTCTGTGTACTCTGTGTCTCAGTGTCTCTGTGCTCAAGTGTCCCAATGCCCGATTGCCTCTGTGTATCTGCATCTCAGTGTCCCAGTGTCCCAGTGTCCCAGTGTCCAAGTGTCTCCGTGTTTCTGTGTCTCAGGGATCCAGTGTCCTAGTGCCTCTGTGTCTCAGTGCCCTAGTGTCCCAGTGTTCCAGTGTCATAGTGCCTCTGTGTCCCAGTGTCTCAGTGTCCCAATGTCCTCGTATCTCTGTGTCTCAGTGTCTCAGTGTCCTAGTGCCTCTGTGCCTCAATGCCCCAGTGTCCCAGGATCCCAGCGTCTCTGTGTCTCAGTGTCATAGTGAATCTGTGTCACAGTGTCCCAGTGTCCTAGTGTCCTAATTTTTCTGTGTCTCAATGTCTCAATGTCACAGTGTCCCAGTGTGCTCGCGTTTCTGCGTTTCTGTGCCTCAGTGTCTCTGTGTCCAAGTGTCCCAGTGCCCTAATGCCTCTGTGTATCTGCGTTTCAGTGCCTCAGTGACCCAGTGTGCCAGTGTACAAGTGTCTCCGTGTTTCTGTGTCTCATTGTCCCAGTGTCCTAGCGCATCTGTCTCAGTGCCCGTGTCCCAGTGTCCCAGTGTGCCAGCATCTCTGTGTCTCAGTGTCCCAGTGCACCAGTGTCCTTGTGTATCTGTGCCTAAGTGCCTCAATGTCCCAGTGTCCACATATCTCTGTGTCTCTGTGTCTCAGTGTCTCAGTGTCCCAGTGTCCTCGTGTCCTAATTTCTCCGTGTCTCAGTGTCTCAATGTTCCAGTGTCCCAGTGTGCTAGTGTATATGTGTCTCTGTGTCTCAGTGTCTCAGTGTCCCAGTTTCCCAGTGTCACAATGTCACAGTGTCTCTGTGACTCTGTATCTCAGTGTCCTAGTGCCTCTGTGTTTTAGTGTCTCAGTGTCCCAATGTCCCAGTGTCTCCGTGACTCTGTGTCTCAGTGTCCCAGTGTCCCAGTGTCCTAGTGCCTCTGCGCCTCAGTGTCTCAGTGTCCCAGTGTCCGAGTGTCCTAGTGTCTCCGTGTCTCTTTGTCTCAGTGTGCTAGTGTCTCCGTGTCTCTTTGTCAGTGTCCCAGTGTCTCAGTGTACCAGTGTCCCAGTGTCCGAGTGTCTCCGTGTCTCTTTGTCTCAGTGTACCAGTGTCACTGTGTCCCAGTGCCCGAGTGAATCCGTGTATTTTTGCCTCAGTGTACCAGTGTCCCAGTGTCCCAGTGTCCTATTGTCTCCGTGTCCCTTTGTCTCAGTGTCCCAGTGCTCCAGTGTCTTAGTGTCTCTGTGTCCCAGTGTCCCAGTGTCGCAGTGTCCCAGTGTCCTAGTGTCTCTGTGCCTCTGTGTCTCAGTGTCCCAGTGTGCCAGTGTCTTAGTGCCTCTGCGCCTCAGTGACTCAGTGTCCCAGTGCTCAGTGTCCCAGTGCTTTAATGTCTACGCGTCACTGTGTCTCAGTGTCCCAGCAACCCACGTCCTAGTGTATCTGTGTCACAGTGTCTCAGTGTCCCAGAGGCCTAGTGTCCTAATTTTGCAGTGCCTCCGTGTCTCAATGTCCCAGTCTCCCAGTGCGATAGTTTATATGTGTCTCTGTGTTTCTGTGCCCCAGTATTCTAGTCTCTGTGTACTCTGTGTCTCAGTGTCTCTGTGCTCAAGTGTCCCAATGCCCGATTGCCTCTGTGTATCTGCATCTCAGTGTCCCAGTGTCCCAGTGTCCCAGTGTCCAAGTGTCTCCGTGTTTCTGTGTCTCAGGGATCCAGTGTCCTAGTGCCTCTGTGTCTCAGTGCCCTAGTGTCCCAGTGTTCCAGTGTCATAGTGCCTCTGTGTCCCAGTGTCTCAGTGTCCCAATGTCCTCGTATCTCTGTGTCTCAGTGTCTCAGTGTCCCAGTGTCCCAGTGTCATAGTGTCTCTGTGCCTGTTTCAGAGTCCCAGTGTCCCAGTACTCACTGTCTCAGTGCCTCTGCGTCAATGCGTCTCAGTGTCTGAGTGTCTCTGTGTCACAGTGTCTCAGTGTCCAAATGCCCCAGTGTCTCCATGACTCTGTGTCTAAGTGTCGCAGTGTCCCAGTGTCCTAATGCCTCTGTGTCTCAGTGTCTCAGTGTCTCAGTGCCCCAATGCCCCAGTGTCCCAGTGTCCTTTGTCTCAGTGTCTCAGTGTCCCAGGGTCCCAGTGTCCCAGTGTCTTAGTGCCTCTGTGTCTCAGTGTCTCAGAGTCCCAGTGCCCAGTGTCCCAGTGTCCCAGTGTCTTAGTGTCTCAGTGTTTCAGAGTCCCAGTGTCCCAGTACTCACTGTCTTAGTGTCTCTGCGTCACTGCGTCTCAGTGTCCTGTGTCCCTGTGTCATTGTGTCTCTGTGTCACAGTTTCTCAGTGTCCCAGTGTCCAAGTGTCCTAATTTATCTGTGACTCAGTGTCTCAATGTCCCAGTGTCCCAGTGTGCTAGTGTATATGTGTCTCTCTGTCCCAGTGTTCTAGTGTCTCTGTGCCTCAGTGTCTCAGTGTCCCAATGTCCCAGTGTCCATTGTCTCTGTGTCTCAGTGTCTCAGTGTCTCAGTGTCCCAGTGTCCCGGTGTCCAAGTGTCTCCGTGTTTCTGTGTCTCATTGTCCCAGTGTCCTAGCACATCTGTCTCAGTGCCCCAGTGTCCCAGTGTCCCAGTGTGCCAGCATCTCTGTGTCTCAGTGTCCCAGTGCCCCAGTGTCCTAGTGTATCTGTGTCTAAGTGCCTCAATGTCCCAGTGTCCACATATCTCTGTGTCTCTGTGTCTCAGTGTCTCAGTGTCCCAGTGCCCCAGTGTCCTAGTGTATCTGTGTCTAAATGCCTCAATGTCCCAGTGTCCACATATCTCTGTGTCTCTGTGTCTCAATGTTCCAGTGTCCCAGTGTGCTAGTGCATATGTGTCTCTGTGTCTCATTGTCTCAGTGTCCCAATGTTCTTGTGTCTCTGTGTCTCAGTGTCCCAGTGTCCCAGTGTCACAATGTCACAGTGTCTCTGTGACTCTGTATCTCAGTGTCCTAGTGCCTCTGTGTTTTAGTGTCTCAGTGTCCCAATGTCCCAGTGTCTCCGTGACTCTGTGTCTCAGTGTCCCAGTGTCCCAGTGTCCTAGTGCCTCTGCGCCTCAGTGTCTCAGTGTCCCAGTGTCCGAGTGTCCTAGTGTCTCCGTGTCTCTTTGTCTCAGTGTGCTAGTGTCTCCGTGTCTCTTTGTCAGTGTCCCAGTGTCTCAGTGTACCAGTGTCCCAGTGTCCCAGTGTCTGAGTGTCTCTGTGTCCCAGTGTCTCAGTGTACCAGTGCCCCAGTGTCCGAGTGTCTCCGTGTCTCTTTGTCTCAGTGTACCAGTGTCACTGTGTCCCAGTGCCCGCGTGAATCTGTGTCTTTTTGTCTCAGTGTACCAGTGTCCCAGTGTCCCAGTGTCCTATTGTCTCCGTGTCCCTTTGTCTCAGTGTCCCAATGTTCCAGTGTCCCAGTGTCTTAGTGTCTCTGTGTACCAGTGTCGCAGTGTTGCAGTGTCCCAGTGTCCCAGTGTCCCAGTGTCCTAGTGTCTCTGTGTCTCTGTGTCTCAGTGTCCCAGTGTCCCAGTATCCGCGTGTCTATATGTCTCAGTGTCCCACTGTCCGAGTGTCCTGGTGTCTCTGTATCTCCTTGTCTCAGTGTTTCTGTGTCCAAGTGTCCTAGTGCCCTGTTGCCTTTGTGTATCTGCGTTGCAGTGTCCCAGTGTACCAGTGTCCCAGTTTCCAAGTGTCTCCGTGATTCTGTGACTCAGTGCCCCAGTGTCCCAGTGTCCCAGGGTTCCAGCGTCCGAGCATCTCTGTGTCTCAGTGTCCCAGTGCCCCAGTGTCCTACTGTCTCTGTGTCTCAGTGCCTCAATGTCCCAGTGTCCACATATCTACGTGTCTCTGTGTCTCAGTGTCTCAGTGTCCCAGTGTCCTCTTGTCCTAATTTCTCTGTGTCTCAGTGGCTCAATGTCCCAGTGTCCCAATTTGCTAGTGTATATGTGTATCTGCATCTCAGTGTCCCAGTGTCCAAGTGTCTCCGTGTTTCTGTGTCTCAGTGTTCCAGTGTCCTAGTGCCTCTGTGTCTCAGTGCCCCAGTGTCGCAGTGTTCCAGTGTCATAGTGCCTCTGTGTCCCAGTGTCTCAGTGTCCCAATGTCCTCGTATCTCTGTGTCTCAGTGTCTCAGTGTCCCAGTGTCCCAGTGTCATAGTGTCTCTGTGCCTCAGTGTTTCAGAGTCCCAGTGTCCCAGTACTCACTGTCTCAGTGCCTCTGCGTCAATGCGTCTCAGTGTCCGAGTGTCTCTGTGTCACAGTGTCTCAGTGTCCAAATGCCCCAGTGTCTCCATGACTCTGTGTCTAAGTGTCGCAGTGTCCCAGTGTCCTAATGCCTCTGTGTCTCAGTGTCTCAGTGTCTCAGTGTCCCAATGCCCCAGTGTCCCAGTGTCCTTTGTCTCAGTGTCTCAGTGTCCCAGTGTCCCAGTGTCCCAGTGTCTTAGTGCCTCTGTGCCTCAGTGTCTCAGAGTCCCAGTGCCCAGTGTCCCAGTGTCCCAGTGTCTTAGTGTCTCAGTGTTTCAGAGTCCCAGTGTCCCAGTACTCACTGTCTTAGTGTCTCTGTGCCTCAGTGTTTCAGAGTCCCAGTGTCCCAGTACTCACTGTCTCAGTGCCTCTGCGTCAATGCGTCTCAGTGTCGCAGTGTCCCAGTGTCCTAATGCCCCAGTGTCCTTTGTCTCAGTGTCTCAGTGTCCCAGTGTCCCAGTGTCCAAGTGTCTCCGTGTTTCTGTGTCTCAGTGTTCCAATGTCCTAGTGCCTATGTGTCTCAGTGCCCCAGTGTCCCAGTGTTCCAGTGTCATAGTGCCTCTGTGTCCCAGTGTCTCAGTGTCCCAATGTCCTCGTATCTCTGTGTCTCAGTGTCTCAGAGTCCCAGTGCCCAGTGTCCCAGTGTCTTAGTGTCTCAGTGTTTCAGAGTCCCAGTGTCCCAGTACTCACTGTCGTAGTGTCTATGCGTCACTGCGTCTCAGTGTCCCAGTGTCCCTGTGTCATAGTGTCTCTGTGTCACAGTGTCTCAGTGTCCCAGTGTCCAAGTGTCCTAATTTATCTGTGACTCAGTGTCACAATGTGCCAGTGTCCCAGTGTGCTAGTGTATATGTGTCTCTCTGTCCCAGTGTTCTAGTGTCTCTGTGCCTCAGTGTCTCAGTGTCCCAATGTCCCAGTGTCCATTGTCTCTGTGTCTCAGTGTCTCAGTGTCCCAGTGTCCCAGTGTCCCGGTGTCCCGGTGTCCAAGTGCCTCCGTGTTTCTGTGTCTCAGCGTCCCAGTGACCTAGTGCCTCTGTGTCTCAGTGTCTCAGTGTCCCAGTGTCCCAGTGTCATAGTGTCTCTGTGCCTCAGTGTTTCAGAGTCCCAGTGTCCCAGTACTCACTGTCTCAGTGCCTCTGCGTCAATGCGTCTCAGTGTCCAAGTGTCTCTGTGTCACAGTGTCTCAGTGTCCAAATGCACCAGTGTCTCCATGACTCCGTGTCTCAGTGTCTCAGTGTCCCAATGCCCCAGTGTCCCAGTGTCCTTTGTCTCAGTGTCTCAGTGTCCCAGTGTCCCAGTGTCTTAGTGCCTCTGTGTCTCAGTGTCTCAGTGTCCCAGTGCCCCAGTGTCCTACTGTCTCTGTGTCTCAGTGCCTCAATGTCCCAGTGTCCACATATCTACGTGTCTCTGTGTCTCACTGTCTCAGTGTCCCAGTGTCATAGTGTCTCTGTGTCACAGTGTCTCAGTGTCCCCGTGTCCAAGTGTCCTAATTTATCTGTGACTCAGTGTCTCAATGTGCCAGTGTCCCAGTGTGCTAGTGTATATGTGTCTCTCTGTCCCAGTGTTCTAGTGTCTCTGTGCCTCAGTGTCTCAGTGTCCCAATGTCCCAGTGTCCAATGTCCCAGTGTCCATTGTCTATGTGTCTCAGTGTCTCAGTGTCCCAGTGTCCCAGTGTCCCAGTGTCCCGGTGTCCCGGTGTCCAAGTGTCTCCGTGTTTCTGTGTCTCAGCGTCCCAGTGACCTAGTGCCTCTGTGTCTCAGTGCCCCAGTGTCCCAGTGCCTCTGTGTCTCAATGCCCCAGTGTCCCAGTGTCCTAGTGCCTCTGTGCCTCAATGCCCCAGTGTCCCAGGATCCCAGCGTCTCTGTGTCACAGTGTCTCAGTGTCCCAGAGGCCTAGTGTCCTAATTTTGCAGTGCCTCCGTGTCTCAATGTCCCAGTCTCCCAGTGCGATAGTTTATATGTGTCTCTGTGTTTCTGTGCCCCAGTATTCTAGTCTCTGTGTACTCTGTGTCTCAGTGTCTCTGTGCTCAAGTGTCCCAATGCCCGATTGCCTCTGTGTATCTGCATCTCAGTGTCCCAGTGTCCCAGTGTCCCAGTGTCCAAGTGTCTCCGTGTTTCTGTGTCTCAGGGATCCAGTGTCCTAGTGCCTCTGTGTCTCAGTGCCCTAGTGTCCCAGTGTTCCAGTGTCCTAGTGCCTCTGTGCCTCAATGCCCCAGTGTCCCAGGATCCCAGCGTCTCTGTGTCTCAGTGTCATAGTGAATCTGTGTCACAGTGTCCCAGTGTCCTAGTGTCCTAATTTTTCTGTGTCTCAATGTCTCAATGTCACAGTGTCCCAGTGTGCTCGCATTTCTGTGTCTCTGTGCCTCAGTGTCTCTGTGTCCAAGTGTCCCAGTGCCCTAATGCCTCTGTGTATCTGCGTTTCAGTGCCTCAGTGACCCAGTGTGCCAGTGTACAAGTGTCTCCGTGTTTCTGTGTCTCATTGTCCCAGTGTCCTAGCGCATCTGTCTCAGTGCCCGTGTCCCAGTGTCCCAGTGTGCCAGTATCTCTGTGTCTCAGTGTCCCAGTGCACCAGTGTCCTTGTGTATCTGTGCCTAAGTGCCTCAATGTCCCAGTGTCCACATATCTCTGTGTCTCTGTGTCTCAGTGTCTCAGTGTCCCAGTGTCCTCGTGTCCTAATTTCTCTGTGTCTCAGTGTCTCAATGTTCCAGTGTCCCAGTGTGCTAGTGTATATGTGTCTCTGTGTCTCATTGTCTCAGTGTCCCAATGTTCTTGTGTCTCTGTGTCTCAGTGTCTCAGTGTCCCAGTTTCCCAGTGTCACAATGTCACAGTGTCTCTGTGACTCTGTATCTCAGTGTCCTAGTGCCTCTGTGTTTTAGTGTCTCAGTGTCCCAATGTCCCAGTGTCTCCGTGACTCTGTGTTTCAGTGTCCCAGTGTCCCAGTGTCCTAGTGCCTCTGCGCCTCAGTGTCTCAGTGTCCCAGTGTCCGAGTGTCCTAGTGTCTCCGTGTCTCTTTGTCTCAGTGTGCTAGTGTCTCCGTGTCTCTTTGTCAGTGTCCCAGTGTCTCAGTGTACCAGTGTCCCAGTGTCCCAGTGTCTGAGTGTCTCCGTGTCCCAGTGTCTCAGTGTACCAGTGTCCCAGTGTCCGAGTGTCTCCGTGTCTCTTTGTCTCAGTGTACCAGTGTCACTGTGTCCCAGTGTCCTATTGTCTCCGTGTCCCTTTGTCTCAGTGTCCCAGTGCTCCAGTGTCCCAGTGTCTTAGTGTCTCTATGTCCCAGTGTCCCAGTGTCGCAGTGTCCCAGTGTCCCAGTGCCTCTGTGTCTCAATGCCCCAGTGTCCCAGTATCCTAGTGCCTCTGTGCCTCAATGCCCCAGTGTCCCAGGATCCCAGCGTCTCTGTGTCTCAGTGTCATAGTGAATCTGTGTCACAGTGTCCCAGTGTCCTAGTGACCTAATTTTTCTGTGTCTCAATGTCTCAATGTCACAGTGTCCCAGTGTGCTAGTGTCTCTGTGTCTCTGTGTCTCAGTGTCTCTGTGTCCAAGTGTCCCAGTGCCCTAATGCCTCTGTGTATCTGCGTTTCAGTGCCGCAGTGGCCCAGTGTGCCAATGTACAAGTGTCTCCGTGTTTCTGTGTCTCATTGTCCCAGTGTCCTAGCGCATCTGTCTCAGTGCCCCAGTGTCCCAGTGTCCCAATGTGCCAGCATCTCTGTGTCTCAGTGTCCCAGTGCCCCAGTGTCATAGTGCATCTGTGTTTAAGTGCCTCAATGTCCCAGTGTCCACATATCTCTGTGTCTCTGTGTCTCAGTGTCTCAGTGTCCCAGTGTCCTCGTGTCCTAATTTCTCTGTGTCTCAGTGTCTCAATGTTCCAGTGTCCCAGTGTGCTAGTGTATATGTGTCTCTGTGTCTCATTGTCTCAGTGTCCCAATGTTCTTGTGTCTCTGTGTCTCAGTGTCCCAGAGTCCCCGTGTCACAATGTCACAGTGTCTCTGTGACTCTGTATCTCAGTGTCCTAGTGCCTCTGAGTTTTAGTGTCTCAGTGTCCCAATGTCCCAGTGTCTCCGTGACTCTGTGTCTCAGTGTCCCAGTGTCCCAGTGTCCTAGTGCCTCTGCGCCTCAGTGTCTCAGTGTCCCAGTGTCCGAGTGTCCTAGTGTCTCCGTGTCTCTTTGTCTCAGTGTGCTAGTGTCTCCGTGTCTCTTTGTCAGTGTCCCAGTGTCTCAGTGTACCAGTGTCCCAGTGCCTGAGTGTCTCTGTGTCCCAGTGTCTCAGTGTACCAGTGTCCCAGTGTCCGAGTGTCTCCGTGTCTCTTTGTCTCAGTGTACCAGTGTCACTGTGTCCCAGTGCCCGAGTGAATCCGTGTCTTTTTGTCTCAGTGTACCAGTGTCCCAGTGTCCCAGGGTCCTATTGTCTCCGTGTCACTTTGTCTCAGTGTCCCAGTGTTCCAGTGTCCGAGTGTCTTAGTGTCTCAGTGTCCCAGTGTCCCAGTGTCCCAGTGTCGCAGTGTCCCAGTGTCCCAGTGTCCTATTGTCTCTGTGTCTCTGTGGCTCAGTGTCCCAGTGTCCCAGTATCTGCGTGTCTATGTGTCTCAGTGTCCCACTGTCCGAGTGTCCTGGTGTCTCTGTGTCTCCTTGTCTCAGTGTTTCTGTGTCCAAGTGTCCTAGTGCCCTGTTGCCTTTGTGTATCTGCGTTGCAGTGTCCCAGTGTACCAGTGTCCCAGTTTCCAAGTGTCTCCGTGATTCTGTGACTCAGTGCCCCAGTGTCCCAGTGTCCCAGGGTTCCAGCGCCCTAGCATCTCTGTGTCTCAGTGCCCCAGTGCCCCAGTGTCCTACTGTCTCTGTGACTCAGTGCCTCAATGTCCCAGTGTCCACATATCTACGTGTCTCTGTGTCTCAGTGTCTCAGTGTCCCAGTGTCCTCGTGTCCTAATTTCTCTGTGTCTCAGTGTCTCAATGTCCCAGTGTCCCAGTGTGCTAGTGTATATGTGTCTCTGCATCTCATTGTCTCAGTGTCCCAATGTTCTTGTGTCTCTGTGTCTCTGTGTCTCAGTGTCCCAGTTTCCCAGTGTCCCAGTGTCCCAATGTTCCAATGTCTCTGTGGCTCTGCATCTCAGTTTCCTAGTGCTTCTGTGTCTCAGTGTCTCAGTGTCCCAATATCCCAGTGTCTCCATGACTCTGTGTCTCAGTGTCCCAGTGTGCCAGTGTCCTAGTGCCTCTGCGCCTCAGTGACTCAGTGTCCCAGTGCTCAGTGTCCCAGTGCTTTAATGTCTACGCGTCACTGTGTCTCAGTGTCCCAGCAACCCATGTCCTAGTGTCTCTGTGTCACAGTGTCTCAGTGTCCCAGAGGGCTAGTGTCCTAATTTTGCTGTGTCTCCGTGTCTCAATGTCCCAGTCTCCCAGTGTGATAGTTTATATGTGTCTCTGTGTTTCTGTGCCCCAGTATTCTAGTCTCTGTGTACTCTGTGTCTCAGTGTCACTGTGCTCAAGTGTCCCAATGCCCTATTGCCTCTGTGTATCTGCATCTCAGTGTCCCAGTGTCACAGTGTCCCAGTGTCCAAGTGCCTCCGTGTTTCTGTGTCTCAGTGTCCCAGTGTCCTAGTGCCTCTGTGTCTCAGTGCCCCAGTGTCCCAGTGTTCTAGTGTCATAGTGCCTCTGTGTCCCAGTGTCTCAGTGTCCCAATGTCCTCGTATCTCTGTGTCTCAGTGTCTCAGTGTCTCAGTGTCCCAATGTCCTCGTATCTCTGTGTGTCAGTGTCTCAGTGTCCCAGTGTCCCAGTGTCATAGTGTCTCTGTGCCTCAGTTTTTCAGAGTCCCAGTGTCCCAGTACTCACTGTCTCAGTGCCTCTGCGTCAATGCGTCTCAGTGTCCGAGTGTCTCTGTGTCACAGTGTCTCAGTGTCCAAATGCCCCAGTGTCTCCATGACTCTGTGTCTAAGTGTCGCAGTGTCCCAGTGTCCTAATGCCTCTGTGTCTCAGTGTCTCAGTGTCTCAGTGTCCCAATGCCCCAGTGTCCCAGTGTCCTTTGTCTCAGTGTCTCAGTGTCCCAGTGTCCCAGTGTCCCAGTGTCTTAGTGCCTCTGTGTCTCAGTGTCTCAGAGTCCCAGTGCCCAGTGTCCCAGTGTCCCAGTGCCTCTGTGTCTCAGTGTTTCAGAGTCCCAGTGTCCCAGTACTCACTGTCTTAGTGTCTCTGCGTCACTGCGTCTCAGTGTCCCAGTGTCCCTGTGTCATAGTGTCTCTGTGTCACAGTGTCTCAGTGTACCAGTGTCCAAGTGTCCTAATTTATCTGTGACTCGTGTCTCAATGTGCCAGTGTCCCAGTGTGCTAGTGTATATGTGTCTCTCTGTCCCAGTGTTCTAGTGTCTCTGTGCCTAAGTGTCTCAGTGTCCCAATGTCCCAGTGTCCATTGTCTCTGTGTCTCAGTGTCTCAGTGTCCCAGTGTCCCAGTGTCCTGGTGTCCCGGTGTCCAAGTGTCTCCGTGTTTCTGTGTCTCAGCGTCCCAGTGACCTAGTGCCTCTGTGTCTCAGTGCCCCAGTGTCCCAGTCCCTCTGTGTCTCAATGCCCCAGTGTCCCAGTGTCCTAGTGGCTCTGTGCCTCAATGCCCCAGTGTCCCAGGATCCCAGCGTCTCTGTGTCTCAGTGTCATAGTGAATCTGTGTCACAGTGTCCCAGTGTCCTAGTGCCCTAATTTTTCTGTGTCTCAATGTCTCAATGTCACAGTGTCCCAGTGTGCTAGTGTCTCTGTGTCTCTGTGTCTCAGTGCCTCTGTGTCCAAGTGTCCCAGTGCCCTAATGCCTCTGTGTATCTGCGTTTCAGTGTCTCAGTGACCCAGTCTGCCAGTGTACAAGTGTCTCCGTGTTTCTGTGTCTCATTGTCCCAGTGTCCTAGCGCATCTGTCTCAGTGCCTCAGTGTCCCAGTGTCCCAGTGTGCCAGCATCTCTGTGTCTCAGTGTCCCAGTGCCTCAGTGTCCTAGTGTATCTGTGTCTAAGTGCCTCAATGTCCCAGTGTACACATATCTCTGTGTCTCTGTGTCTCAGTGTCCTAATTTCTCTGTGCCTCAGTGTCTCAATGTTCCAGTGTTCCAGTGTGCTAGTGTATATGTGTCTCTGTGTCTCATTGTCTCAGTGTCCCAATGTTCTTGTGTCTCTGTGTCTCAGTGTCCCAGTGTCCCGGTGTCCCGGTGTCCCGGTGTCCCGGTGTCCCGGTGTCCAAGTGTCTCCGTGTTTCTGTGTCTCAGCGTCCCAGTGACCTAGTGCCTCTGTGTCTCAGTGCCCCAGTGTCCCAGTGCCTCTGTGTCTCAATGCCCCAGTGTCACAGTGTCCTAGTGCCACTGTGCCTCAATGCCCCAGTGTCCCAGGATCCCAGCGTATTTGTGTCTCAGTGTCCCAGTGTCGCAGTGTCCCAGTGTCCCAGTGTCCCTGTGTCCCAGTATCTTAGTGTCCTAGAGTCTGTGTGTCTGTGTGCTTAAATGTCCCAGTGTCCCGGTGCTCCAGTGTCTCTGTGTCTCAGTGTCTCAGTGGCCTAGTGTCCTCGTATGTTTGTGTCTCTGTGTCTCAGTGTCTCAGTGTCCCAGTGTCTCTGAGTCTCAGTGTTTCAGAGTCCCAGTGTCCCAGTACTTACTGTCTCACTGTCTCTGAGGCACTGTGTCTCAGTGTCCCAGTGTCCCAATTTCATTTGTCCCAGTGTCCTTTGTCTCAGTGTCCCAGTGTCCCAGTATCCCAGTGTCTTAGTGTCTCTGTGTCTCAGTGTCTCAGAGTCCCAGTGCCCAGTGTCCCAGTGTCTTAGTGTCTCAGTGTTTCAGAGTCCCAGTGTCCCAGTACTCACTGTCTTAGTGTCTCTGCGTCACTGTGTCTCAGTGTCCAGTGTCCCAGTGTCCTAGTGTCTCTATGTCACAGTGTCTCAGTGTCCCAGTGCCCCAGTAACCTAATTTCTCTGTGACTCAGTGTCTCAATGTGCCAGTGTCCCAGTGTGCTAGTTTATATGTGTCTTTCTGTCCCATTGTCCCAGCGTTCTAGTGTCTCTGTGCCTCAGTATCTCAGTGTCCCAATGTCCCAGTGTCCATTGTCTCTGGGTCTCAGTGTCTCAGTGTCCCAGTGTTCCAATGTGTCCGTGTCTCAGGGTTCAGTGTCCCAATGGCCCAGTCCCCTAGTGTATCTGTGTCTCTCTGTCTCAGTGTCCATGTGTCCCCGTGGCCCAGTGTCTCCGTGTCTCTGGGTCCCAGTGGCCCAGTGTCCTAGTGTCCAAGTGTCCCCGTGTCTCTGTGTCTCAGCGTCCCAGTGTCCTAGAGCCTCTGTGTCTCATTGACCCAGTGTCCCAGTGTCCCGGTGTCCAAGTGTCTCCGTCTTTCTGTGTCTCAGTGGCCCAGTGTGCCTCTGTATCTCAGTGCCCCAGTGCCCCAGTGTCGCAGTGTCCCAGTGTCCTAGTGCCTCTGTGTCTCAATGCCCCAGTGTCCCAGGATCCCAGTGTCTCTGTGTCTCAATGCCCCAGTGTCCCAGGATCCCAGTGTCTCTGTGTCTCAGTGTCTCAGTGTCCTAGAGTGTCTTTGTGCTTAAGTGTCCCAGTGTCCCGGTGCCCCAGTGTCCTTGAGTCTCTGTGTCTCAGTTTCTCAGTGTCCCAGTGTCCTCGTATTTCTGTGTCTCTGTGTCTCAGTGTCTCAGTGTCTCAGTGTCCCAGTGTCTCTGAGTCTCAGTGTCTCTGAGTCTCAGTGTTTCAAGGTCCCAGTGTCCCCTACTCACTGTCTTAGTGTCTCTGCGGCACTGCGCCTCAGTGTCCCAGTGTCTCAGTGTTCTAGTGTATCTGTGTCACAGTGTCTCAGTGTCCCAATGCCCCAGTGTCTCCGTGATTCTGTGTCTCAGTGTCTCAGTGTCCCAGTGTCCCAGTGTCCCAGTGTCCCAGTGTCCTAGTGCCTCTGTGCCTCTGTGCCTCTGTGCCTCAGTGTCTCAGTGTCTCAGTGTCCCAATGTCCCAGTGTCCATTGTCGCAGTGTCGCAGTGTCGCAGTGTCCCAGTGTCCTAGTGCCTCTGTGCCTCAGTGTCCCAGTGTCCCAGTGTCCCAGTGTCTCTGTGTCCCAGTGTCTCAGTGTACCAGTGTCCGAGTGTCTCCGTGTCTCTTTGTCTCAGTGTACCAGTGTCACTGTGTCCCAGTGCCCGAGTGAATCCGTGTCTTTTTGTCTCAGTGTACCAGTGTCCCAGTGTCCTATTGTCTCCGTGTCCCTTTGTCTCAGCGTCCCAGTGTTCCAGTGTCCCAGTGTCTTAGTGTCTCTGTGTCCCAGTGTCCCAGTGTCGCAGTGTCCCAGTGTCCTAGTGTCCTAGCATCTCTGTGTCTCAGTGTTTAAGTGTCCCAGTATCCGCGTGTCTATGTGTCTCAGTGTCCCACTGTCCGAGTGTCCTGGTGTCTCTGTGTCTCCTTGTCTCAGTGTTTCTGTGTCCAAGTGTCCTAGTGCCCTGTTGCCTTTGTGTATCTGCGTTGCAGTGTCCCAGTGTACCAGTGTCCCAGTTTCCAAGTGTCTCCGTGATTCTGTGACTCAGTGCCCCAGTGTCCCAGTGTCCCAGGGTTCCAGCGTCCTAGCATCTCTGTGTCTCAGTGTCCCAGTGCCCCAGTGTCCTACTGTCTCTGTGTCTCAGTGCATCAATAAACCAGTGTCCACATATCTACGTGTCTCTGTGTCTCAGTGTCTCAGTGTCCCAGTGTCTCTGAGTCTCAGTGTCTCTGAGTCTCAGTGTTTCAAGGTCCCAGTGTCCCCTACTCACTGTCTTAGTGTCTCTGCGGCACTGCGTCTCAGTGTCCCAGTGTCTCAGTGTTCCAGTGTATCTGTGTCACAGTGTCTCAGTGTCCCAATGCCCCAGTGTCTCCGTGATTCTGTGTCTCAGTGTCTCAGTGTCTCAGTGTCTCAGTGTCCCAGTGTCCCAGTGTCCTAGTGCCTCTGTGCCTCTGTGCCTCTGTGCCTCAGTGTCTCAGTGTCCCAATGTCCCTGTGCCTCAGTGTCTCAGTGTCCCAATGTCCCAGTGTCCATTGTCGCAGTGTCGCAGTGTCGCAGTGTCGCAGTGTCCCAGTGTCCCAGTGGCCCAGTGTCCTAGAGCCTCTGTGTCTCATTGACCCAGTGTCCCAGTCTCCCAGTGTGCTAGTGTCCTAGAGTCTCTGTGTCTTTGTGCTTAAGTGTCCCAGTGTCCCAGTGTCCCAGTGTCCCAGTGTCCCGGTGTCCAAGTGTCCCCGTGTCTCTGTGTCTCAGCGTCCCAGTGTCCTAGAGCCTCTGTGTCTCATTGACCCAGTGTCCCAGTCTCCCAGTGTGCTAGTGTCCTAGAGTCTCTGTGTCTTTGTGCTTAAGTGTCCCAGTGTCCCAGTGTCCCAGTGTCCCGATGTCCAAGTGTCCCCGTGTCTCTGTGTCTCAGCGTCCCAGTGTCCTAGAGCCTCTGTGTCTCATTGACCCAGTGTCCCAGTCTCCCAGTGTGCTAGTGTCCTAGAGTCTCTGTGTCTTTGTGCTTAAGTGTCCCAGTGTCCCAGTGTCCCAGTGTCCCGGTGTCCAAGTGTCTCCGTCTTTCTGTGTCTCAGTGGCTCAGTGTACTAGTGCCTCTGTATCTCAGTGCCCCAGTGCCCCAGTGTCGCAGTGTCCCAGTGTCCTAGTGCCTCTGTGTCTCAATGCCCCAGTGTCCCAGGATCCCAGTGTCTCTGTGTCTCAGTGTCTCAGTGTCCTAGAGTGTCTTTGTGCTTAAGTGTCCCAGTGTCCCGGTGCACCAGTGTCCTTGAGTCTCTATGTCTCAGTGTCTCAGTGTCCCAGTGTCCTCCTATTTCTGTGTCTCTGTGTCTCAGTGTCTCAGTGTCCCAGTGTCTCTGAGTCTCAGTGTCTCTGAGTCTCAGTGTTTCAAAGTCCCAATGTCCCCTACTCACTGTCTTAGTGTCTCTGCGGCACTGCGTCGCAGTGTCCCAGTGTCTCAGTGTTCTAGTGTATCTGTGTCACAGTGGCTCAGTGTCCCAATGCCCCAGTGTCTCCGTGATTCTGTGTCTCAGTGTCTCAGTGTCTCAGTGTCTCAGTATCCCAGTGTCCCAGTGTCTCAGTGTCCTAGTGCCTCTGTGCCTCTGTGCCTCAGTGTCTCAGTGTCCCAATGTCCCAGTGTCCATTGTCGCAGTGTCCCAGTGTCCCAGTGTCCCAGTGTCCTAGTGTCTCTGTGTCCCAGTGTCTCAGTGTACCAGTGTCCCAGTGTCCGAGTGTCTCCGTGTCTCTTTGTCTCAGTGTACCAATGCCACGGTGTCCCAGTGCCCGAGTGAATCCGTGTCTTTTTGTCTCAGTGTACCAGTGTCCCAGTGTCCTATTGTCTCCGTGTCCCTTTGTCTCAGTGTCCCAGTGTTCCAGTGTCCCAGTGTCTTAGTGTCTCTGTGGCCCAGTGTCCCAGTGTCGCAGTGTCCCAGTGTCCTAGTGTCCTAGTATCTCTGTGTCTCAGTGTTTAAGTGTCCCAGTATCCGCGTGTCTATGTGTCTCAGTGTCCCACTGTCCGAGTGTCCTGGTGTCTCTGTGTCTCCTTGTCTCAGTGTTTCTGTGTCCAAGTGTCTTGTGCCATGTTGCCTTTGTGTATCTGCGTTGCAGTGTCCCAGTGTACCAGTGTCCCAGTTTCCAAGTGTCTCCGTGATTCTGTGTCTCAGTGCCCCAGTGTCCCAGTGTCCCAGGGTTCCAGCGTCCCAGCATCTCTGTGTCTCAGTGTCCCAGCGCCCCAGTGTCCTACTGTCTCTGTGTCTCAGTGCCTCAATGTCCCAGTGTCCATATATCTACGTGTCTCTGTGTCTCAGTGTCTCAGTGTCTCAGTGCCCTCGTGTCCTAATTTCTCTGTGTCTCTGTGTCTCAATGTCCCAGTGTCCCAGTGTGCTAGTGTATATGAGTCTCTGCATCTCATTGTCTCAGTGTCCCAATGTTCTTGTGTCTCTGTGTCTCAGTGTCCCAGTGTCCCAGTGTCCCAATGTCCCAGTGTCTCTGTGGCTCTGCATCTCAGTTTCCTAGTGCCTCTGTGTCTCAGTGTCTCAGTGTCCCAATATCCCAGTGTCTCCATGACTCTGTGTCTCAGTGTCCCAGTGTGCCAGTGTCCTAGTGCCTCTGCGCCTCAGTGACTCAGTGTCCCAATGTCCCAGTGTCCATTGTCCCAGTGTCCCAGTGTCCCAGTGTCTCTGTGTCCCAGTGTCTCAGTGTACCAGTGTCCGAGTGTCTCCGTGTCTCTTTGTCTCAGTGTACCAGAGTCACTGTGTCCCAGTGCCCGAGTGAATCCGTGTCTTTTTGTCTCAGTGTACCAGTGTCCCAGTGTCCTATTGTCTCCGTGTCCCTTTGTCTCAGTGTCCCAGTGTTCCAGTGTCCCAGTGTCTTAGTGTCTCTGTGTCCCAGTGTCCCAGTGTCGCAGTGTCCCAGTGTCCTAGTGTCCTAGCATCTCTGTGTCTCAGTGTTTAAGTGTCCCAGTATCCGCGTGTCTATGTGTCTCAGTGTCCCACTGTCCGAGTGTCCTGGTGTCTCTGTGTCTCCTTGTCTCAGTGTTTCTGTGTCCAAGTGTCCTAGTGCCCTGTTGCCTTTGTGTATCTGCGTTGCAGTGTCCCAGTGTACCAGTGTCCCAGTTTCCAAGTGTCTCCGTGATTCTGTGACTCAGTGCCCCAGTGTCCCAGTGTCCCAGGGTTCCAGCGTCCTAGCATCTCTGTGTCTCAGTGTCCCAGTGCCCCAGTGTCCTACTGTCTCTGTGTCTCAGTGCCTCAATAAACCAGTGTCCACATATCTACGTGTCTCTGTGTCTCAGTGTCTCAGTGTCCCAGTGTCTCTGAGTCTCAGTGTCTCTGAGTCTCAGTGTTTCAAGGTCCCAGTGTCCCCTACTCACTGTCTTAGTGTCTCTGCGGCACTGCGTCTCAGTGTCCCAGTGTCTCAGTGTTCTAGTGTATCTGTGTCACAGTGGCTCAGTGTCCCAATGCCCCAGTGTCTCCGTGATTCTGTATCTCAGTGTCTCAGTGTCTCAGTGTCTCAGTATCCCAGTGTCCCAGTGTCTCAGTGTCCTAGTGCCTCTGTGCCTCTGTGCCTCAGTGTCTCAGTGTCCCAATGTCCCAGTGTCCATTGTCGCAGTGTCCCAGTGTCCCAGTGTCCCAGTGTCCTAGTGTCTCTGTGTCCCAGTGTCTCAGTGTACCAGTGTCCCAGTGTCCGAGTGTCTCCGTGTCTCTTTGTCTCAGTGTACCAATGCCACGGTGTCCCAGTGCCCGAGTGAATCCGTGTCTCTTTGTCTCAGTGTACCAGTGTCCCAGTGTCCTATTGTCTCCGTGTCCCTTTGTCTCAGTGTCCCAGTATTCCAGTGTCCCAGTGTCTTAGTGTCTCTGTGGCCCAGTGTCCCAGTGTCGCAGTGTCCCAGTGTCCTAGTGTCCTAGTATCTCTGTGTCTCAGTGTTTAAGTGTCCCAGTATCCGCGTGTCTATGTGTCTCAGTGTCCCACTGTCCGAGTGTCCTGGTGTCTCTGTGTCTCCTTGTCTCAGTGTTTCTGTGTCCAAGTGTCTTGTGCCCTGTTGCCTTTGTGTATCTGCGTTGCAGTGTCCCAGTGTACCAGTGTCCCAGTTTCCAAGTGTCTCCGTGATTCTGTGTCTCAGTGCCCCAGTGTCCCAGTGTCCCAGGGTTCCAGCGTCCCAGCATCTCTGTGTCTCAGTGTCCCAGCGCCCCAGTGTCCTACTGTCTCTGTGTCTCAGTGCCTCAATGTCCCAGTGTCCACATATCTACGTGTCTCTGTGTCTCAGTGTCTCAGTGTCCCAGTGTGCTAGTGTATATGAGTCTCTGCATCTCATTGTCTCAGTGTCCCAATGTTCTTGTGTCTCTGTGTCTCAGTGTCCCAGTGTCCCAGTGTCCCAATGTCCCAGTGTCTCTGTGGCTCTGCATCTCAGTTTCCTAGTGCCTCTGTGTCTCAGTGTCTCAGTGTCCCAATATCCCAGTGTCTCCATGACTCTGTGCCTCAGTGTCCCAGTGTGCCAGTGTCCTAGTGCCTCTGCGCCTCAGTGACTCAGTGTCCCAATGTCCCAGTGTCCATTGTCTCTGTGTCTCAGTGTCTCAGTGTGCCAGTGTCCCAGTGCCCTAGAGTCTCTGTGTCTCAGTGTCTCAGTGTCCCAGTGCTCAGTGTCCCAGTGCTTTAATGTCTACGCGTCACTGTGTCTCAGTGTCCCAGCAACCCATGTCCTAGTGTCTCTGTGTCACAGTGTCTCAGTGTCCCAGAGGCCCAGTGTCCTAATCTTGCTGTGTCTCCGTGTCTCAATGTCCCAGTCTCCCAGTGCGCTAGTTTATATGTGTCTCTGTGTTTCTGTGCCCCAGTATTCTAGTCTCTGTGTACTCTGTGTCTCAGTGTCTCTGTGCTCAAGTGTCCCAATGCCCTATTGCCTCTGTGTATCTGCAGCTCAGTGTCCCAGTGTCCCAGTGTCCCAGTGTCCAAGTGTCTCCGTGTTTCTGTGTCTCAGTGTTCCATTGTCCTAGTGCCTCTGTGTCTCAGTGTCCCAGTGTCATAGTGCCTCTGTGTCCCAGTGTCTCAGTGTCCCAATGTCCTCGTATCTCTGTGGCTCAGTGTATCAGTGTCCCAGTATCCCAGTGTCATAGTGTCTCTGTGCCTCAGTGTTTCAGAGTCACAGTGTCCCAGTACTCACTGTCTCAGTGTCTCTGCGTCAATGCGTCTCAGTGTCCCAGTGTCTCTGTGTCAGTGTCTCAGTGTCCAAATGTCCCAGTGTCTCCATGACTCTGTGTCTCAGTGTCGCAGTGCCCCGGGGTCCTAATGCCTCTGTGTCTCAGTGTCTCAGTGTCCCAATGCCCCAGTGTCCCAGTGTCCTTTGCCTCAGTGTCCCAGTGTCCCAGTGTCCCAGTGTCTTAGTGCCTCTGTGTCTCAGTGTCTCAGAGTCCCAGTGCCCAGTGTCCCAGTGTCCCAGTGTCTTAGTGTCTCAGTGTTTCAGAGTCCCAGTGTCCCAGTACTCACTGTCTTAGTGTCTCTGTGCCTCAGTGTTTCAGAGTCCCAGTGTCCCAGTACTCACTGTCTCAGTGCCTCTGCGTCAATGCGTCTCAGTGTCTGAGTGTCTCTGTGTCACAGTGTCTCAGTGTCCAAATGCCCCAGTGTCTCCATGACTCTGTGTCTAAGTGTCGCAGTGTCCCAGTGTCCTAATGCCCCAGTGTCCTTTGTCTCAGTGTCTCAGTGTCCCAGTGTCTTAGTGTCTCAGTGTTTCAGAGTCCCAGTGTCCCAGTACTCACTGTCGTAGTGTCTCTGCGTCACTGCGTCTCAGTGTCCCAGTGTCCCAGTGTCCCTGTGTCACAGTGTCTCTGTGTCGCAGTGTCTCAGTGCCCCAGTGTCCAAGTGTCCTAATTTATCTGTGACTCAGTGTCTCAATGTGCCAGTGTCCCAGTGTGCTAGTGTATATGTGTCTCTCTGTCCCAGTGTTCTAGTGTCTCTGTGCCTCAGTGTCTCAGTGTCCCAATGTCCCAGTGTCCATTGTCTGTGTGTCTCAGTGTCCCAGTGTCCCAGTGTCCCAGTGTCCCGGTGTCCAAGTGTCTCCGTGTTTCTGTGTCTCAGCGTCCCAGTGTCCCAGTGCCTCTGTGTCTCAATGCCCCAGTGTCACAGTGTCCTAGTGCCTCTGTGCCTCAATGCCCCAGTGTCCCAGGATCCCAGCGTCTCTGTGTCTCAGTGTCCCAGTGTCGCAGTGTCCCAGTGTCCCAGTGTCCCTGTGTCCCAGTGTCTCAGTGTCCTAGAGTCTGTGTGTCTTTGTGCTTAAGTGTCCCAGTGTCCCGGTGCTCCAGTGTCTCTGTGTCTCAGTGTCTCAGTGTCCTAGTGTCCTCGTATGTTTGTGTCTCTGTGTCTCAGTGTCTCAGTGTCTCAGTGTCCCAGTGTCTCTGAGTCTCAGTGTTTCAGAGTCCCAGTGTCCCAGTACTCACTGTCTCACTGTCTCCGCGGCACTGCGTCTCATTGTCCCAGTGTCCCAATTTCCTTTGTCCCAGTGTCCTTTGTCTCAGTGTCCCAGTGTCTCAGTGTCCCAGTGTCTTAGTGTCTCTGTGTCACAATGTCACAGTGTCCCAGTGTCCCAGTGTCCTAGTGGCCTCGTGTCTCCCGTCTCCATGTCACAGTGTCCCAGTGTCCCAGTGTCCCAGTGTCTCTGTGTCTCCATGTCACAGTGTCCCAGTGTCCTAGTGCCTCCGTGTCACAATGTCACAATGTCCCAATATCCCAGTGTCCTAGTGGCCTCGTGTCTCCCGTCTCCATGTCACAGTGTCCCAGTGTCCCAGTGTCTCTGTGTGTCCATGTCACAGTGCCCCAGTGTCCTAGTGTCTCTGTGTCACAGTGTTCCAGTGTCCTAGTGTCTCTGTGTCTCCATGTCCCAGTGTCCTCGTGCCTCCATCTCTCCGTGTCACAGTGTCCCAGTGTCCCAGTGTTCTAGTGTCTCTGCGTCGCCATGTCACAGTGTCCCAGTGTCCCAGTGCCCCAGTGTCCTAGTGTCCTAGTGCCTCTGTGTCTCTGTGTCTCCATGTTACAGTGGTCCAGTGTCCTCCAGCCTCCTGTCACGGTGTCCCGGTGTCCCAGTGACCTAGTGTCTCTGTGTCTCAGTGTCCCAGTGTCCCAGTGTCCCAGTGCCCGAGTGTCCCAGTGCCCTAGTGTCTCTGTGTCTCGGTGTCTCCATGTTACAGTGGCCCAGTTACTCCAGCCTCCTGTCTCAGTGTTCCAGTTTCCCAGTGCCTAAGTGTCTGTGCATCTCCGTGTCTCAATGTCCCAGTGTCCCAGTGTTCTAGTGCCTCTGTGTCTCTGTGTCCCAGTGTCCCAATGTCCCTGTGTCCTAGAGTCTCTGTGTCCCAGTGTATCTGTGTCTCAGTGCCCCAGTGTCCTAGTGTCTCAGTGTCCCAGTGTCCCATTGTCACATTGTTCTCGTGACTATGCATCTCAGTGTCCCAGTATACCCGTATCACAGTGTCTGCGTGTCTCCGTGTATCTGTGTCCCAGTGTCCATGTGTCCTAGTGTCTCAGTTTCCCAGTGACCCAGTGTCCTACTGTCGCTGTGCCTCTCTGCCTCACCTACGGCCACTGAGACATGGAGGCACACATACATTAGGACACTGGGAAACTGGGACACTGGCACGCTGACAAATGGAGACACTCAGTCACTGGGACTCTTGAACACGGAGACACGGAGACACTGGGACACTGGGGCAGTGAGGGACAGAGACATTAGGACACTGTGACACTGAGACACGGAGACATAGCGACACTTGGACACTGGGGCACTGGGACACTGAAACACTGAGACACGGAGACACAGAGACACGGAGACATAGAGACACTCAGACACTGGGATACTGGAATACGGAGACACGGAGACACTAGGACACTGGGATACTGGAACACGGAGACACAGAGACACTAGGACACAGGACCACTGGACCACTGAGACACAGAGACACTAGGACACTAGGACACTAGGACACTGGGACAATGTGACACTGGGACACAGAGACACTAGGACACTGGGACACTGAGACACTAAGACATGCCAACACAGAAGCACAGCGACACAGAGACACAGAGACACACGGACACAGGGACACTGGATCAATGGGACAGTGAGAAACAGAGATATGGAGACACGGAGACACAGAGACACTAGGACACTGGGGCACTGGTACACTGAGAAACTAGGCTCTAGGACGCAGGAACACTGGGACACTGAAACACATGGACACTAGGAGACAGCGACACTAGGACACTGAGACACAGGGACACTAGGACACAGGGACACAAGGACACAGGGACACTAGGACACTGAGACACAGGGACACTAGGACACAGGAACACTAGGACACTGAGACACAGGGACACAGGGACACTAGGACACAGGGACACGAGGACACTGGGACACAGGGACACTAGGACACTGGGACACAGAGACACAGGGATACTAGGACACAGGGACACTAGGGCACTAGGACACTGGGACACTGGGACACTGGGACACAGGGACATTATGACACTGGGTCACTAGGACACTGAGACACAGGGACACTAGGACACTGGGACACTGAGCCACACGGAAACTAGGACACTGGGACACTGAGACACAGGGACACTAGGACACAGGGACACTAGGACACTGAGACACAGGGACACTAGGACACAGCGACACTAGGACACTGGGACACAGGGACACTGGGACACTTGGACACTGGGACACAGGGACACTAGGACACAGCGACACTAGGACACTGGGACACAGGGACATTGGGACACTTGGACACTGGGACACAGGGACATTAGAACACTGAGACACAGGGACACTAGGACACAGGGACACTAGGACACTGAGACACAGGGACACGAGGACACAGGAACACTAGGACACTGAGACACAGGGACACAGGGACACTAGGACACAGGGACACGAGGACACTGAGACACAGGGACACTAGGACACAGGGACACTAGGACACTGGGACACTGGGACACTAGGACACTGAGACACAGGGTATATGGATACAGGGACACTAGGACACTGAGACACTAGGACACTGAGACAAAGGGACACTAGGACACAGGGACACTAGGACACTGGGACACTGGGACACTGAAACACAGGGACACTAGGACACAGGGACACGAGGACACTGAGAAACAGTGACACTAGGACACAGGGACACTAGGACACAGGGACACTAGGACACTGAGACACAGGGACACTAGGACACAGGGACACTAGGACACTGAGACACAGGGACACAAGGACACAGGGACACTAGGACACAGGGACACTAGGACACTGAGACACAGGGACACTAGGACACAGGGACACTAGGACACTAAGACACTGGGACACTGGGACACTAGGACACAGGGACAATAGGACACTGAGACACAGTGACACTAGGACACAGGGACACTAGGACACTGAGACACTAGGACACTGAGACACAGGGACAGGAGCACACAGGGACACAGGGACACTAGGACTCTGGGACACTGAGACACAGGGACACTAGGACACAGGGACACTAGGCCACTGAGACACTAGGACACTAAGACACAGGGACACTAGGACAAAGGGACACTAGGACACAGGGACACTGAGACACAGGGACACTAGGACACAGAGACACTAGGACACTAGGATACAGGGACACTGGGACACTGGGACACAGGGACACTAGGACACTGGGACACTGGGACACTAGGACACTGAGACAGAGGGACACTAGGACACTAGTACGTTGAGACACTAGGACACTGAGACAAAGGGACACTAGGACACTGGGACACTGGTACACTAGGACACTGAGACACAGGGACACAAGGACACTAGGACACCGGGAGACAGGGACACTAGGACACTGGGACACTGGGACACAGGGGGCACTAGGACACTGGGACACTGAGACACAGGGACACTAGGACACTCGGACACTGGGACACTGAGACACAGGGACACTATGACAAAGGGACACTAGGACACTGAGACACAGGGATACTAGGACACAGCGACACTAGGACACAGGGACACTAGGACACTGAGACACAGTGACACTAGGACACAGCGACACTAGGACACTGGGACACTGGGACACTGAGACATAGGGATATTGGTACATTGGGACACAGGGACACTAGGACACTGGGACACAGAGACACAGGGATACTAGGACACAGGGACACTAGGGCACTAGGACACTGGGACACTGGGACACTGGGACACAGGGACATTATGACACTGGGACACTGGGTCACTAGGACACTGAGACACAGGGGCACTAGGACATTGGGACACTGAGACACAGGGAAACTAGGACACTGGGACACTGGGACACTGGGACACTGAGACACAGGGACACTAGGACACAGGGACACTAGGACACTGAGACACAGGGACACTAGGACACAGCGACACTAGGACACTGGGACACAGGGACACTGGGACACTTGGACACTGGGACACAGGGACACTAGGACACAGCGACACTAGGACACTGGGACACAGGGACACTGGGACACTTGGACACTGGGACACAGGGACACTAGGACACTGAGACACAGGGACACTAGGACACAGGGACACTAGGACACTGAGACACTGGGACACTAGGACACAGCGACATTAGGACACAGGGACACTAGGACACTGAGACACAGGGACACTGGGACACTAGGACACTAGGACACTGAGACACAGAGACACTAGGAAACAGGGATACTAGGACACTGGGACACTGGGACACTAGGACACAGGGACACTAGGACACTGAGACACTAGGACACTGAGACACTGGGACAGGAGGACACAGGGACACAGGGACACTAGGACTCTGGGACACTGAGACACAGGGACACTTGGACATAGGGACACTAGGCCACTGAGACACTAGGACACTAAGACACAGGGACACTAGGACAAAGGGACTCTAGGACACAGGGACACTGAGACACAGGGACACTAGGACACAGAGAAACTAGGACACTAGGACACAGGGACACTGGGACACTGGGACACAGGGACACTAGGACACTGGGACACTGGGACACTAGGACACTGAGACAGAGGGACACAAGGACACTAGTACGTTGAGACACTAGGACACTGAGACAAAGGGACACTAGGACACTGGGACACTGGTACACTAGGACACTGAGACACAGGGACACAGGGACACTAGGACACCGGGAGACAGGGACACTAGGACACTGGGACACTGGGACACAGGGGCACTAGGACACTGGGACACTGAGACACAGGGACACTAGGACACTCGGACACTGGGACACTGAGACACAGGGACACTATGACAAAGGGACACTAGGACACTGAGACACAGGGATACTAGGACACAGCGACACTAGGACACAGGGACACTAGGACACTGAGACACAATGACACTAGGACACAGCGACACTAGGACACTGGGACACTGGGACAATGAGACATAGGGATATTGGTACATTGGGACACAGGGACACTAGGACACTGGGACACAGAGACACAGGGATACTAGGACACAGGGACACTAGGGCACTAGGACACTGGGACACTGGGACACTGGGACACAGGGACATTATGACACTGGGGCACTGGGTCACTAGGACACTGAGACACAGGGACACTAGGACACTGGGACACTGAGACACAGGGAAACTAGGACACTGGGACACTGGGACACTGAGACACAGGGACACTAGGACACAGGGACACTAGGACACTGAGACACAGGGACACTAGGACACAGCGACACTAGGACACAGCGACACTAGGACACTGGGACACAGGGACACTGGGACACTTGGACACTGGGACACAGGGACACTAGGACACAGCGACACTAGGACACTGGGACACAGGGACACTGGGACACTTGGACACTGGGACACAGGGACACTAGGACACTGAGACACAGGGACACTAGGACACAGGGATACTAGGACACTGAGACACTGGGACACTAGGACACAGCGACATTAGGACACAGGGACACTAGGACACTGAGACACAGGGACACTAGGACACAGGAACACTAGGACACTGAGACACAGGGACACAGGGACACTAGGACACAGGGGCACGAGGACACTGAGACACAGGGACACTAGGACACAGGGACACTAGGACACTGGGACACTGGGACACTAGGACACTGAGACACAGGGTATATGGACACAGGGACACTAGGACACTGAGACACTAGGACACTGAGACAAAGGGACACTGAGACACAGGGAAACTAGGACACTGGGACACTGGGACACTGAGACACAGGGACACTAGGACACAGGGACACTAGGACACTGAGACACAGGGACACTAGGACACAGCGACACTAGGACACTGGGACACAGGGACACTGGGACACTTGGACACTGGGACACAGGGACACTAGGACACAGCGACACTAGGACACTGGGACACAGGGACACTGGTACACTTGGACACTGGGACACAGGGTCACTAGGACACTGAGACACAGGGACACTCGGACACAGGGACACTAGGACACTGAGACACAGGGACACTAGGACACAGGAACACTAGGATACTGAGACACAGGGACACAGGGACACTAGGACACAGGGACAATAGGACACTGAGAGACAGTGACACTAGGACACAGGGACACTAGGACACTGAGACACTGGGACACTGGGACACAGGGACACTAGGACACTGGGACACTAGGACACTAGGACACTGAGACACAGAGACACTAGGAAACAGGGATACTAGGACACTGGGACACTGGGACACGAGGACACTGAGACACAGGGATACTAGGACACAGGGACACTAGGACACTGAGACACTAGGACACTGAGACACAGGGACAGGAGGACACAGGGACACAGGGACACTAGGACTCTGGGACACTGAGACACAGGGACAATAGGACACAGGGACACTAGGCCACTGAGACACTAGGACACTAAGACACAGGGACACTAGGACAAAGGGACACTAGGACACAGGGACACTGAGACACAGGGACACTAGGACACAGAGACACTAGGACACTAGGACACAGGGACACTGGGACACTGGGACACAGGGACACTAGGACACTGGGACACTGGGACACTAGGACACTGAGACAGAGGGACACAAGGACACTAGTACGTTGAGACACTAGGACACTGAGACAAAGGGACACTGGGACACTGGGACACTGGTACACTAGGACACTGAGACACAGGGACACAGGGACACTAGGACACCCGGAGACAGGGACACTGGGACGCTGGGACACTGGGACACAGGGGCACTAGGACACTGGGACACTGAGACACAGGGACACTAGGACACTCGGACACTGGGACACTGAGACACAGGGACACTATGACAAAGGGACACTAGGACACTGAGACACAGGTATACTAGGACACAGCGACACTAGGACACAGGGACACTAGGACACTGAGACATAGGGATATTGGTACATTGGGACACAGGGACACTAGGACACTGGGACACAGAGACACAGGGATACTAGGACACAGGGACACTAGGGCACTAGGACACTGGGACACTGGGACACTGGGACACAGGGACATTATGACACTGGGACACTGGGTCACTAGGACACTGAGACACAGGGACACTAGGACACTGGGACACTGAGACACAGGGAAACTAGGACACTGGGACACTGGGACACTGAGACACAGGGACACTAGGACACAGGGACACTAGGACACTGAGACACTGGGACACAGGGACACTGGGACACTGGGACACAGGGACACTGGGACACTAGGATACTGAGACACAGGGAAACTAGGAAACAGGGATACTAGGACACAGGGACACCAGGACACTGAGACACAGGGACACTAGGACACTGGGACACTGAGACACAGGGACACTAGGACACAGGGACACTAGGACACTGAGACACTGAGACACAGGGACACTGGGACACTGGGACACTGGGACACTAGGATACTGAGACACAGGGAAACTAGGAAACAGGGATACTAGGACACAGGGACACCAGGACACTGAGACACAGGGACACTAGGACACAGCGACACTAGGACACTGGTACACAGGGACACTGGGACACTTGGACACTGGGACACAGGGACACTAGGACACAGCGACACTAGGACACTGGGACACAGGGACACTGGGACACTTGGACACTGGGACACAGGGACACTAGGACACTGAGACACAGGGACACTAGGACACAGGGACACTAGGACACTGAGACACTGGGACACTAGGACACAGCGACATTAGGACACAGGGACACTAGGACACTGAGACACAGGGACACTAGGACACAGGAACACTAGGACACTGAGACACAGGGACACAGGGACACTAGGACACAGGGACACGAGGACACTGAGACACAGGGACACTAGGACACAGGGACACTTGGACACTGGGACACTGGGACACTAGGACACTGAGACACAGGGTATATGGATACAGGGACACTAGGACACTGAGACACTAGGACACTGAGACAAAGGGACACTAGGACACAGGGACACTAGGACACTGGGACACTGGGACACTGAGACACAGGGACACTAGGACACAGGGACACGAGGACACTGAGAAACAGTGACACTAGGACACAGGGACACTAGGACACAGGGACACTAGGACACTGAGACACAGGGACACTAGGACACAGGGACACTAGGACACTGAGACACAGGGACACTAGGACACTAGGACACTAAGACACTGGGACACTGGGACACTGGGACACAGGGACAATAGGACACTGAGACACAGTGACACTAGGACACAGGGACACTAGGACACTGAGACACTGTGACACTGGGACACAGGGACACTAGGACACTGGGACACTAGGAAACTAGGACACTGAGACACAGAGACACTAGGAAACAGGGACACAAGGACACTGGGACACTGGGACACGAGGACACTGAGACACAGGGACACTAGGACACAGGGACACTAGGACACTGAGACACTAGGACACTGAGACACAGGGACAGGAGGACACAGGGACACAGGGACACTAGGACTCTGGGACACTGGGACACTGGGACAAAGGGACACTAGGACACAGGGACACTATGACACAGGGACACTGAGACACAGGGACACTAGGACAAAGGGACACTCGGACATTGAGACACAGGGACACTAGGACACTAGGACGTTGAGACACTAGGACACTGAGACACAGGGACACTTGGACACTGGGACACTGGTACACTAGGACACTGAGACACAGGGACACAGGGACACTAGGACACCGGGAGACAGGGACACTAGGACACTGGGACACTGGGACACTGGGACACAGGGGCACTAGGACACTGGGACACTGAGACACAGGGACACTAGCACACTGGGACACTGAGACACAGGGGCACTATGACACAGGGACACTAGGACACTGAGACACAGGGATACTAGGACACAGCGACACTAGGACACAGGGACACAAGGACACTGAGACACAATGACACTAGGACACAGGGACACTGGGACACTGGGACACTGGGACACTGAGACATAGGTATATTGGTACATTGGGACACTGAGACACAGGGAAACTAGGACACTGGGACACTGGGACACTGAGACACAGGGACACTCGGACACAGGGACACTAGGACACTGAGACACAGGGTCACTAGGACACAGCGACACTAGGACACTGGGACACAGGGACACTGGGACACTTGGACACTGGGACACAGGGACACTAGGACACAGCGACACTAGGACACTAGTACACAGGGACACTGGGACACTTGGACACTGGGACACAGGGACACTAGGACACTGAGACACAGGGACGCTATGACACAGCGACACTAGGACACTGGGACACTGGGACACTGGGACACAGGGACAATAGGCCACTGAGACACAGGGACACTAGGATACAGCGACACTAGGACACTGGGAAAATGGGACACTGGGACACTGGGTAATTAGGACACTGAGACGCAGGGACACTAGGATACTGGCACACTGGGACACTGAGACACAGGGACACTAGTACACTGGGACACTAGGACACTGGGACACTGGAATACAGGGACACTGGGACATTGGGACACTGGGACACTGGGGCACAGGGACACTAGGACACTGAGACACAGGGACACTTGGACACAGCGACACTAGGATACTGGGACACTGGGACACCAGGACACTGAGACACAGGGACACTAGGACACTGGGACACTGAGACACAGGGACACTAGGACACTGGGAATCTTGGACACTGGGACAGTGGGACACTGGGACACAGGGACACTGGGACACTAGGACACAGGGACACTAGGACACTGAGACACTAGGACACTGAGACACAGGGACACTAGGACACAGGAACACTAGGACACTAGGACACAGGGACACGAGGACACTGAGACACAGGGACACTAGGACACAGGGACACTAGGACACTGGGACACTGGGACACTAGGACACTGAGACACAGGGTATATAGACACAGGGACACTAGGACACTGAGACACTAGGACACTGAGACAAAGGGACACTAGGACACAGGGACACTAGGACACTGGGACACTGGGACACTGAGACACAGGGACACTAGGACACAGGGACACGAGGACACTGAGAAACAGTGACACTAGGACACAGGGACACTAGGACACAGGGACACTAGGACACTGAGACACAGGGACACTAGGACACAGGGACACTAGGACACTGAGACACAGGGACACTAGGACACAGGGACACTAGGACACTGAGACACAGGGACACTAGGACACTAGGACACTAAGACACTGGGACACTGGGACACTGGGACACAGGGACAATAGGACACTGAGACACAGTGACACTAGGACACAGGGACACTAGGACACTGAGACACTGTGACACTGGGACACAGGGACACTAGGACACTGGGACACTAGGAAACTAGGACACTGAGACACAGAGACACAAGGAAACAGGGACACTAGGACACTGGGACACTGGGACACGAGGACACTGAGATACAGGGACACTAGGACACTGAGACACTAGGACACTGAGACACAGGGACAGGAGGACACAGGGACACAGGGACACTAGGACTCTAGGACACTGGGACACTGGGACACAGGGACACTAGGACACTGGGACGCTGGGACAATAGGACACTGAGACACAGGGACACTAGGACACAGGGACACTATGACACAGGGACACTGAGACACAGGGACACTGGGACAAAGGGACACTCGGACATTGAGACACAGGGACACTAGGACACTGGGACACTGGGACACTAGGACACAGGGACACAGGGACACTAGGACACTAGGACGTTGAGACACTAGGACACTGAGACACAGGGACACTAGGACACTGGGACACTGGTACACTAGGACACTGAGACACAGGGACACAGGGACACTAGGACACCGGGAGACAGGGACACTAGGACACTGGGACACTGGGACACTGGGAAACAGGGGCACTAGGACACTGGGACACTGAGACACAGGGACACTAGGACACTGGGACACTGAGACACAGGGGCACTATGACACAGCGACACTAGGACACTGGGACACAGGGACACTGGTACACTTGGACACTGGGACACAGGGTCACTAGGACACTGAGACACAGGGACACTCGGACACAGGGACACTAGGACACTGAGACACAGGGACACTAGGACACAGGAACACTAGGACACTGAGACACAGGGACACAGGGACACTAGGACACAGGGACAATAGGACACTGAGAGACAGTGACACTAGGACACAGGGACACTAGGACACTGAGACACTGGGACACTGGGACACAGGGACACTAGGACACTGGGACACTAGGACACTAGGACACTGAGACACAGAGACACTAGGAAACAGGGATACTAGGACACTGGGACACTGGGACACGAGGACACTGAGACACAGGGATACTAGGACACAGGGACACTAGGACACTGAGACACTAGGACACTGAGACACAGGGACAGGAGGACACAGGGACACAGGGACACTAGGACTCTGGGACACTGAGACACAGGGACACTAGGACACAGGGACACTAGGCCACTGAGACACTCGGACACTAAGACACAGGGACACTAGGACAAAGGGACACTAGGACACAGGGACACTGAGACACAGGGACACTAGGACACAGAGACACTAGGACACTAGGACACAGGGACACTGGGACACTGGGACACAGGGACACTAGGACACTGGGACACTGGGACACTAGGACACTGAGACAGAGGGACACAAGGACACTAGTAAGTTGAGACACTAGGACACTGAGACAAAGGGACACTGGGACACTGGGACACTGGTACACTAGGACACTGAGACACAGGGACACAGGGACACTAGGACACCCGGAGACAGGGACACTGGGACGCTGGGACACTGGGACACAGGGGCACTAGGACACTGGGACACTGAGACACAGGGACACTAGGACACTCGGACACTGGGACACTGAGACACAGGGACACTATGACAAAGGGACACTAGGACACTGAGACACAGGGATACTAGGACACAGCGACACTAGGACACAGGGACACTAGGACACTGAGACATAGGGATATTGGTACATTGGGACACAGGGACACTAGGACACTGGGACACAGAGACACAGGGATACTAGGACACAGGGACACTAGGGCACTGAGACACTAGGACACTGAGACACTGGGACAGGAGGACACAGGGACACAGGGACACTAGGACTCTGGGACACTGAGACACAGGGACACTTGGACATAGGGACACTAGGCCACTGAGACACTAGGACACTAAGACACAGGGACACTAGGACAAAGGGACTCTAGGACACAGGGACACTGACACACAGGGACACTAGGACACAGAGAAACTAGGACACTAGGACACAGGGACACTGGGACACTGGGACACAGGGACACTAGGACACTGGGACACTGGGACACTAGGACACTGAGACAGAGGGACACAAGGACACTAGTACGTTGAGACACTAGGACACTGAGACAAAGGGACACTAGGACACTGGGACACTGGTACACTAGGACACTGAGACACAGGGACACAGGGACACTAGGACACCGGGAGACAGGGACACTAGGACACTGGGACACTGGGACACAGGGGCACTAGGACACTGGGACACTGAGACACAGGGACACTAGGACACTCGGACACTGGGACACTGAGACACAGGGACACTATGACAAAGGGACACTAGGACACTGAGACACAGGGATACTAGGACACAGCGACACTAGGACACAGGGACACTAGGACACTGAGACACAATGACACTAGGACACAGCGACACTAGGACACTGGGACACTGGGACAATGAGACATAGGGATATTGGTACATTGGGACACAGGGACACTAGGACACTGGGACACAGAGACACAGGGATACTAGGACACAGGGACACTAGGGCACTAGGACACTGGGACACTGGGACACTGGGACACAGGGACATTATGACACTGGGGCACTGGGTCACTAGGACACTGAGACACAGGGACACTAGGACACTGGGACACTGAGACACAGGGAAACTAGGACACTGGGACACTGGGACACTGAGACACAGGGACACTAGGACACAGGGACACTAGGACACTGAGACACAGGGACACTAGGACACAGCGACACTAGGACACAGCGACACTAGGACACTGGGACACAGGGACACTGGGACACTTGGACACTGGGACACAGGGACACTAGGACACAGCGACACTAGGACACTGGGACACAGGGACACTGGGACACTTGGACACTGGGACACAGGGACACTAGGACACTGAGACACAGGGACACTAGGACACAGGGATACTAGGACACTGAGACACTGGGACACTAGGACACAGCGACATTAGGACACAGGGACACTAGGACACTGAGACACAGGGACACTAGGACACAGGAACACTAGGACACTGAGACACAGGGACACAGGGACACTAGGACACTGAGACACTAGGACACTGAGACAAAGGGACACTAGGACACAGGGACAATAGGACACTGGGACACTGGGACACTGAGACACAGGGACACTAGGACACAGGGACACGAGGACACTGGGACACTGGTACACAGGGACATTATGACACTGGGACACTGGGTCACTAGGACACTGAGACACAGGGGCACTAGGACACTGGGACACTGAGACACAGGGAAACTAGGACACTGGGACACTGGGACACTGAGACACAGGGACACTAGGACACAGGGACACTAGGACACTGAGACACAGGGACACTAGGACACAGCGACACTAGGACACTGGGACACAGGGACACTGGGACACTTGGACACTGGGACACAGGGACACTAGGACACAGCGACACTAGGACACTGGGACACAGGGACACTGGTACACTTGGACACTGGGACACAGGGTCACTAGGACACTGAGACACAGGGACACTCGGACACAGGGACACTAGGACACTGAGACACAGGGACACTAGGACACAGGAACACTAGGACACTGAGACACAGGGACACAGGGACACTAGGACACAGGGACAATAGGACACTGAGAGACAGTGACACTAGGACACAGGGACACTAGGACACTGAGACACTGGGACACTGGGACACAGGGACACTAGGACACTGGGACACTAGGACACTAGGACACTGAGACACAGAGACACTAGGAAACAGGGATACTAGGACACTGGGACACTGGGACACGAGGACACTGAGACACAGGGATACTAGGACACAGGGACACTAGGACACTGAGACACTAGGACACTGAGACACAGGGACAGGAGGACACAGGGACACAGGGACACTAGGACTCTGGGACACTGAGACACAGGGACAATAGGACACAGGGACACTAGGCCACTGAGACACTAGGACACTAAGACACAGGGACACTAGGACAAAGGGACACTAGGACACAGGGACACTGAGACACAGGGACACTAGGACACAGAGACACTAGGACACTAGGACACAGGGACACTGGGACACTGGGACACAGGGACACTAGGACACTGGGACACTGGGACACTAGGACACTGAGACAGAGGGACACAAGGACACTAGTACGTTGAGACACTAGGACACTGAGACAAAGGGACACTGGGACACTGGGACACTGGTACACTAGGACACTGAGACACAGGGACACAGGGACACTAGGACACCCGGAGACAGGGACACTGGGACGCTGGGACACTGGGACACAGGGGCACTAGGACACTGGGACACTGAGACACAGGGACACTAGGACACTCGGACACTGGGACACTGAGACACAGGGACACTATGACAAAGGGACACTAGGACACTGAGACACAGGGATACTAGGACACAGCGACACTAGGACACAGGGACACTAGGACACTGAGACATAGGGATATTGGTACATTGGGACACAGGGACACTAGGACACTGGGACACAGAGACACAGGGATACTAGGACACAGGGACACTAGGGCACTAGGACACTGGGACACTGGGACACTGGGACACAGGGACATTATGACACTGGGACACTGGGTCACTAGGACACTGAGACACAGGGACACTAGGACACTGGGACACTGAGACACAGGGAAACTAGGACACTGGGACACTGGGACACTGAGACACAGGGACACTAGGACACAGGGACACTAGGACACTGAGACACTGGGACACAGGGACACTGGGACACTGGGACACAGGGACACTGGGACACTAGGATACTGAGACACAGGGAAACTAGGAAACAGGGATACTAGGACACAGGGACACCAGGACACTGAGACACAGGGACACTAGGACACTGGGACACTGAGACACAGGGACACTAGGACACAGGGACACTAGGACACTGAGACACTGAGACACAGGGACACTGGGACACTGGGACACTGGGACACTAGGATACTGAGACACAGGGAAACTAGGAAACAGGGATACTAGGACACAGGGACACCAGGACACTGAGACACAGGGACACTAGGACACAGCGACACTAGGACACTGGTACACAGGGACACTGGGACACTTGGACACTGGGACACAGGGACACTAGGACACAGCGACACTAGGACACTGGGACACAGGGACACTGGGACACTTGGACACTGGGACACAGGGACACTAGGACACTGAGACACAGGGACACTAGGACACAGGGACACTAGGACACTGGGACACTGGGACACTAGGACACTGAGACACAGGGTATATGGACACAGGGACACTAGGACACTGAGACACTAGGACACTGAGACAAAGGGACACTAGGACACAGGGACAATAGGACACTGGGACACTGGGACACTGAGACACAGGGACACTAGGACACAGGGACACGAGGACACTGGGACACTGGTACACAGGGACATTATGACACTGGGACACTGGGTCACTAGGACACTGAGACACAGGGGCACTAGGACACTGGGACACTGAGACACAGGGAAACTAGGACACTGGGACACTGGGACACTGAGACACAGGGACACTAGGACACAGGGACACTAGGACACTGAGACACAGGGACACTAGGACACAGCGACACTAGGACACTGGGACACAGGGACACTGGGACACTTGGACACTGGGACACAGGGACACTAGGACACAGCGACACTAGGACACTGGGACACAGGGACACTGGTGCACTTGGACACTGGGACACAGGGTCACTAGGACACTGAGACACAGGGACACTCGGACACAGGGACACTAGGACACTGAGACACAGGGACACTAGGACACAGGAACACTAGGACACTGAGACACAGGGACACAGGGACACTAGGACACAGGGACAATAGGACACTGAGAGACAGTGACACTAGGACACAGGGACACTAGGACACTGAGACACTGGGACACTGGGACACAGGGACACTAGGACACTGGGACACTAGGACACTAGGACACTGAGACACAGAGACACTAGGAAACAGGGATACTAGGACACTGGGACACTGGGACACGAGGACACTGAGACACAGGGATACTAGGACACAGGGACACTAGGACACTGAGACACTAGGACACTGAGACACAGGGACAGGAGGACACAGGGACACAGGGACACTAGGACTCTGGGACACTGAGACACAGGGACAATAGGACACAGGGACACTAGGCCACTGAGACACTAGGACACTAAGACACAGGGACACTAGGACAAAGGGACACTAGGACACAGGGACACTGAGACACAGGGACACTAGGACACAGAGACACTAGGACACTAGGACACAGGGACACTGGGACACTGGGACACAGGGACACTAGGACACTGGGACACTGGGACACTAGGACACTGAGACAGAGGGACACAAGGACACTAGTACGTTGAGACACTAGGACACTGAGACAAAGGGACACTGGGACACTGGGACACTGGTACACTAGGACACTGAGACACAGGGACACAGGGACACTAGGACACCCGGAGACAGGGACACTGGGACGCTGGGACACTGGGACACAGGGGCACTAGGACACTGGGACACTGAGACACAGGGACACTAGGACACTCGGACACTGGGACACTGAGACACAGGGACACTATGACAAAGGGACACTAGGACACTGAGACACAGGGATACTAGGACACAGCGACACTAGGACACAGGGACACTAGGACACTGAGACATAGGGATATTGGTACATTGGGACACAGGGACACTAGGACACTGGGACACAGAGACACAGGGATACTAGGACACAGGGACACTAGGGCACTAGGACACTGGGACACTGGGACACTGGGACACAGGGACATTATGACACTGGGACACTGGGTCACTAGGACACTGAGACACAGGGACACTAGGACACTGGGACACTGAGACACAGGGAAACTAGGACACTGGGACACTGGGACACTGAGACACAGGGACACTAGGACACAGGGACACTAGGACACTGAGACACTGGGACACAGGGACACTGGGACACTGGGACACAGGGACACTGGGACACTAGGATACTGAGACACAGGGAAACTAGGAAACAGGGATACTAGGACACAGGGACACCAGGACACTGAGACACAGGGACACTAGGACACTGGGACACTGAGACACAGGGACACTAGGACACAGGGACACTAGGACACTGAGACACTGAGACACAGGGACACTGGGACACTGGGACACTGGGACACTAGGATACTGAGACACAGGGAAACTAGGAAACAGGGATACTAGGACACAGGGACACCAGGACACTGAGACACAGGGACACTAGGACACAGCGACACTAGGACACTGGTACACAGGGACACTGGGACACTTGGACACTGGGACACAGGGACACTAGGACACAGCGACACTAGGACACTGGGACACAGGGACACTGGGACACTTGGACACTGGGACACAGGGACACTAGGACACTGAGACACAGGGACACTAGGACACAGGGACACTAGGACACTGAGACACTGGGACACTAGGACACAGCGACATTAGGACACAGGGACACTAGGACACTGAGACACAGGGACACTAGGACACAGGAACACTAGGACACTGAGACACAGGGACACAGGGACACTAGGACACAGGGACACGAGGACACTGAGACACAGGGACACTAGGACACAGGGACACTTGGACACTGGGACACTGGGACACTAGGACACTGAGACACAGGGTATATGGATACAGGGACACTAGGACACTGAGACACTAGGACACTGAGACAAAGGGACACTAGGACACAGGGACACTAGGACACTGGGACACTGGGACACTGAGACACAGGGACACTAGGACACAGGGACACGAGGACACTGAG